>NC_089824.1:24358106-24968523 GCF_035046505.1 Tiliqua scincoides | reverse complement strand
CTGAAGAGGCCCAAACGCCGTAGCCTTTCCTCATAAGGAAGGTGCCCCAGCCCCGTAATCATCTTAGTCGCTCTCTTTTGCACCTTTTCCATTTCCACTGTGTCTTTTTTGAGATGCGGCGACCAGAACTGGACACAATACTCCAGGTGTGGCCTTACCATAGATTTGTACAACGGCATTATAATACTAGCCGTTTTGTTCTCAATACCCTTCCTAATGATCCCAAGCATAGAATTGGCCTTCTTCACTGCCGCCGCACATTGGGTCGACACTTTCATCGACCTGTCCACCACCACCCCAAGATCTCTCTCCTGATCTGTCACAGACAGCTCAGAACCCATCAGCCTATATGTGAAGTTTTGATTTTTTGCCCCAATGTGCATGACAACTACTAGTAGCTTCACAGATGTCTGACACTTCAGAGTCACTCTCATATGCTTTAGTAAAGCAACAATAAACAAGAGGTTTCTTATTCATAAAAGGCAAAGAATTCAGGCTTCAACACCTAATTTTATTATTACAGAGCAAACTAAGGGCAGAACAAAATGCTACAAGAAAATACAAGGCTGGTGCTGAAACTGATAGACCCAAGTTGAGTATCCTTTATGGCATTTACCCCCATTTCAAGGTCATTAGTAGTGTGCGTTCCCCTGTGCCCACCAGCCGATTATGTTTTTGCAATCCATTGTTTACAGTACTCTCCTACTGTAAGTAGCTCAGTGCACACTACTCTAGTTAAAAGGGAAAAATAATTGAGCAGCTACTAAAGTGGGGGTTGGGAGAGAAGCACTAAGAAATACCAACTACATTTGAGCATAAGTTGATCTCACAGATAACTCAAGGTCAGGTTTTCCTAAAAAAAAATATCAAGGAATTTTCTATGACCCTTGGATAAGTTAGGGGGTTAAACTTAGGGGAGTGTCTGACTATAGTTTTGTCTGATTTTACCCAAAGCCAGATCCTGAAAAATAATCTACCAGTAATTGTTATCCATGAACTATAGTCTCTATTAAAAATATAGTAGAAGATCATAACATACATTTTTATTCATTAACTTTTTAAATTCTGGTCTTCACAACCTTTGTGTAAACACTATCAGAATAAGTGCATTCAGGATGACCACAATGGGGGACAGTGCGCCTATACCTTTAACCATCCTAGAGAAGAAGGAATTTTGGCAGGTGCTGCTCAACATGGAAGGGTTTAAAAAGCTGCACCTTCCAAAATCCCCTCTTCTCTACAAAAGTAGGCATTCTGTACTCCACTGCATCTGGTCACCTTGAGTGTACTGTAAACAGCATACCAGTAGTAATCATTAATCAAATCCTTCTTTAAGGTGCCTGGTGTGTTAAGCCAGAGGCTCTCTATATAACATAACATATAACACATAACTAGGAGTGTGCAATTCAAGTCACAGTGGAGAGATAAGCAATAAGGAATGACTGTGAGCAAGTGCAGCTACACATAGTTGCCACCTATTTACTCAGAAGTCGACCCATTGCTTCCCATGGTGTTATTCTTAAGTAAAGGTGCACTGAATTGTAGCCTGGGACTTTGTTCCAAATAGAAATGAGGATTACATCCTGGTGTTTAAAAAAACCAGACTTCTGCCAAACATTTGCAAAATGGAACAAAGCTGCAGAAGGGTCTGCTAAAGAGAATGAGGCCTGCTTGATTTCAGTGGAAACCTTCAGCTCTGGCTTACGTTTTTTCTCAGGAGGAGAATAAAAGGTTAACTTTGGCTGCAGCTTCTAGCCTCATTGCCTAGGAGACAAATAGCCCTGTTTTCTTGCTTCTCCTGGTGCTGGACTTGCCTGAAGTATCCTGACCCATGAGTGACGTCAAAAATAAGGCAAGGAGATGATCTAAACTTAATTTATTGGCAGAAATTTCTCACCCTACAGGCCGGGATCTGTGGTAGGTTCCTTACCACTAGGTGAGCAAAAGGAAAGGAAAAACCAAAATGGTCAGACTCTAGAGAGATGGACAGTACTGGTAAATGTCTACAGCAAAGGCAGGTAGGTAAGCAGTGTGCCAGACATGCCAGAATACAATGATCTGTGGTTAACCAGTACTTATATATATATATACTAATATGCATACAGTAGGACCTCAGTATCTGTGGGGGATCCATTTCTGGAGCCCTGTGAATAATGAAATCTGCAGGAAGGACCTTAAGAACCTCCTGGATGCAACTTCCAGTCACATCTGGGAGCTGTTCTGAGGCCTAGGGAGGCCATGTGTGACCTCCCTGGGCCTCAGACGGTCTTCTGGGGGCCACTGAAATACAACAAAAACTGAAAGGTCTGAGGCCTCAGAACACTTCCCACTGCCAGATACAACTGGAAGACCTTTCCAGTAACTTCTAGGAGGTTAAGGGAGGTCCTCCAACAGTTGGTTACCTGCACCGAGTCAAATCTGCATGTAGCGAACCCTCAGATAACCTGTAGGAGATCCCAATGATGAACCACCAACACAATTAAAATGTTAGGATCTGCCAGCATACATCCACAGCAGGTTGTACCCAGTTTTGACACACAAGTAGTGTAACCTTTCTAGCTATTTCCAAAGAACTGCAAGAACTACGTGCAAGACCATGTATTATTAAAGCAAATGGACAAGTTCAGATTCACACAAGCATTACAAACATAGCCTCAACATCTGTAATAGCTTCATGTTAATATATTGCTTCAACATGTTCACCTACAGCAGCTAAACTCAAAAAATCTGCAGATCTTGCATCCACAGTTTCACTTATCTATGGATGTGACTCCCCCATGCCCATTAGCTTGTTTAAAGACTTACCCCAGCCAAAATGCCTTGCTTAAGCAGGTCACTATAAGCTTAGAAGGTCATAGTGACATTCAGGCTGCCTCCTGGCAGTTGTTATGTTCTTCACAGGTAGTGCTATGGCCTAATGCAGCTCAGAATGCAATCCAACCTTCTTTGGTTGGCAGAGGGCAGAATTGGTGGAGGCCTCCTCTGCTGTGTCCTAATCCCCCTTCTTGGGCTTCCTGGCCTTACACTGGGCTTCCTCGATTTGTGGCAGCTAAACAGCTGGAGCGGATCCAAGAAGCCCCTAGTGTTGCCTGGGATTCAACACAGGGTAAGAGGAAATACATCCCCTTAGACCTCCAGCCACCTTCTAACCTGCACTGGATACAGCACAGGCAATGCAGCCTGCCTGGGCTGGCACAGGTTAAGACTGGGTTGCCCAAATCTAGATACAAGGAAGGTAAGGAATGTGAAAACAAGGATAAACTGGGGGGAAGCAGTGTAATTATTTCAGGTTCAAGTACTTAAGCGTGGTTACAACAGGATAACTTTCCTGATAGTCACTCCTCACGGGGTTTGATGCTATTACCCTCTGCCCTTGTTCATGTTACCAGTACCTTCTGTCACAGTAATTTCTAGGCATAATTGGCTTGATGGCGATGTGCTTAATTTAAGAAGTATATATCCCACTATTTACTCCAAAATTTTCATGACTGCTTACAAAGCCTGTCATCAAAATTAAATGGTACTCCATAAAAATGACTAAAGCTCATACAATTACAGTATTATATTTCATGTGAGTAAAGACAATAGTTGAAGCAAAAGACATACATTACTTTGATGCACACCTATACTGTTGGAATTAAGGGATCTTCCACCAAAGGCCAACCAAACATTTGTGCTTACCAGCTCCCTCTCTTCAGTGGTGGGGGACTTCTCTAACTTCATACTGTACTGTAAAGTCAGAGACAATCTCTTCGAGCTTAAAGAGTATGTATGCACAGAAATTAGCCCTAGCCTTCCTCTTATCATGGAGCTAGAAGGGGATGTGCGGATTTGTCTGTTTGGCCACTATGTCTGTCAAGTGCTTTTCACCTCCCTTTGAGCTCTAAGTGGCTTGCAAGCACAACCTTCAACAACTTCCCTTTCCTTCTAACTTTGAAGCTGAGGGGAGGGAGAGAAAGCATAGCACAGCTATGATCCTCACTTCCCCCCCACACCTTCAAAACTGGGAGACAGCCGAGGCTTGTCGCACTCACCACAGTGAGCAGAGCAAAACATGGACACCTGCAAGAGAGGCATTCTGTTTTGTTGGTACCTTGTAGGAGAGAAAGAAATTGGCTTGCCTCTTAAGATGGTGTCTGCCTCCTGCCATTTCTAACCAGCACTTGCATTAAATTGCTTAAAAAAATCTACTGCCAATTCATATGGTGGTCCAATTAATCAAAAGTGTTGCCTTCTCCCCCCCAATTCAATTATATGTGGCAGCACCAACGCTGAAGAAATGTACTACTTAAATATAAAATAATCAAAATCTAATGTTTCAACAGACCTTAGCAAAAAAACTAATCAACAAAAACAAGGAAAAAACTATATCCCTTTGGCTCATTCACTACAGACTAGTTACTTTGTTTTGAAAGTTACGCTGTTTTATCTAAGGTGATGGCTACTGAATATCTCAGTTACTAAAGAACTAATTTGTTACAAGACATTAGTAAATACCTATACCAGCTTTCTTGGTGTGGAAGGTGAAAATGAACTAAGACATGGAAGTGCATCTGATGATGTAGACTGCTGTAAAGTCCACAAAAACCTATGCCAAAATAAACTAGTTAGTCTTTAAAGGCGCCAAAATAAGATTTGTCACTTCTGCTGCAACAGACTAACACTGCTATCTCTCTGGAAGTAAATTGATTTTCACTGCAATATGACATTCTATGGTTATCAGAGCCTGGACTCACAGTTCATCTCTCTTCATACCTGTTCCTAGGAGAGACATATAGGGAAGGTTTATTCCAGATGAGTAACCCAACAACTTATTATCTTCCCTTCCTTCTCAGCTTCCAAACAGCACCTCTTAAAGCGCATACCAGCAAAGTGATTCAGGAGGGCAAAGTAGACAAGACTTGCAGGCATGTAGGTTACTACTATTTACCACTTGCAATGTGTTATTTTACGGCCTTTGTGCTTAACCTTGCAGCAACTCTTAGCAATCCCTTATTCTCAGGTTTCAGAGGTAAAACTGAGGCTGCAAGGAGGACATCCCACATAGTGAACACATGAACCCAGGGCTCTCAGATACAAGCTAAGCTATATGACAGATCAGTCTCTCATTTCAGTATCATCAACAGCCTACCTTATTTTTACAATCCATAAATCTAGTTTTGAATCTTTTGCCTTACACATTCACAGGTCCTCCAAACCCAAGTTTTGATTACATGGACTCCCATTTGCTTTATGACAGTATCAAACCTAAGTATTTTAATGGGTTTTTGGATAGCTGGAGGAGTGTAACTGCCAAACTGTGGACTTTTCCAATTCAAATCTCATCTCTGCCATGAACTCACTACATGGCCTTAACCAAGCCACTCCTTCTCAGCCTCAGCTGCAATATATGAATACTACTGGTATTACATAACAGGGCTGTAGCAGGAACAATGTATGTGAAGTCCTTTGCACATTCAGAAAACCCTGGATACAGGTTAGTATTATACTTTAGCTCTTTTTCCCACCAAAATGGTCCGGCTATTATCTGTAAATTATTACAATGGTGATCAATTGGCATTTAAACATTTACTGCTGATATCCTGGGGTGTTTTCCTTCTCAACTAAAACTCATTTTATCATGCCTACAAAAAGATTATAGAAACAGACAATTAAAGAAACAGCCTGGACAGATGTTCACTCTAATGGCAACTATATTAACCCTTGCAACTATCATCCATATCCAATTGCTGAGTCCCAAAACAAAGTTTACTGTCGTAATGCCAAACAGCAAGAACCCTTTGGGAGTTGCACAAAACTGCATGTTATCCGATACTTCCTTGTTTTCAACCAGATCTGGATCCTCACAAATGTACAGAGCTTCTAACTGTGCAAACAGAAAAAAGGACTACAAAATCCATTCTTGGGCAATGTCCATATGTTTGTATTAGAAAGGAGTACAAAACTCAGTTTAAACATAACCCATAAACCCATGTACCATTTAGTGCTCCTTAATATCATGAGAAATCAACAGCTACACAATTTTCAGAAGCGTTTGAAACTACAAGGTGAACAAGCCTTCCAAGCTAAGTATACAAACTTCAGAAAAAAAGGAAAATAGCTTAAACTGTCAAACATGTCCCCTCATACAAGAACTTGTTCTCTAGGAGGAAATACCTAAGTTCGAGAACTGCCAGAGCATGTGACTGAGAAACAAATGGTAACTGAGGTTTCATATCTCAGGTCTGACACCAACAGCTGCCTTTTATTCACGTAGCTGAACAGATAAATTACACAGGCCTACAAAACTGAGGGTCAGAAAAGTTTTTCCCAAACTTTATGGTGGTTTGATATGAATCTAGGGTGCTGACTCCAAAAATGGCATCTGTTTTGCCCTATCACATCTAGTTTTTGAGATATAGTATAGCCTCATTAGTGAATGGTTCAAGCAGCTTCCTCATGAGGAAGCCATGGTGTAGGCTTCCTCATGAGGAAGCTGCTTGAACCACTGACTAAAGAGGCTATATTATATCTCAAAAACTAGTTGTGATAGGGCAAAACGGATGCCATTTTTGGAGTCAGCACCCCAAATATACCCAGGAATTGGTGTAACGTTTAAGGGAGCAAAATTGGCCTGTGTTACCATTCAACTTCATTTGAACTCACTGATCTAACTTTATATTTACTCCTTGCTATGTGATAGAATGTTGCATGTCTATGTACGTATAGACACATGTACTTACAGACATATAAGCCCCCTTTTAAGCTATTTCAGTGGAGATGAACAGCAGCAGGCTCAGACCCACCACATGACAGCAAGGAAAAGACTTTACTAACAAAAAAAGCAAAGATCAGGAATAACGTTAGTACAAAAATAATGTAGGTACAAAATGTTGGTACATGTGTGGTCAGTGAATTATTGCTTCTCTTATTTTGTACCCTCACATGCAAGAGTTCAAGATGAAAGAAGGAGAACTTACCACCCCCCAATCTGGCTTTTTACATCATCTGGTCATAATATACTGCAGAATGCTGAAAGTTATTTTACAGAGGAAAAAAGGCCTTATTAAAGGCAATTTAGTTTCACAAAGTTGACAACCATCACCAGTTCAAGGTAAATAGGTGTTCCCAGAAAACCCAAGGCTGTTTAGCATCATCTCCAGAATTAAGTACACCCAGATGGCAATCCTCACACTGGGAATACTGCTGCAAAACTGTGACGCTTTACTTTCTTTCAGACACTATTTAAAGTTGTTGCTTTATTCAGGTCTTTCTGTTATAGAGACATTATTTTTAAGGAACATTATCCAACTCCCACAAAGCCACCTCCAGTTGGTAAACAACTGCCCAATGAAGGTTTTCAGGGGGGCCAAGCAACACCCCCAGGACCCTTGTAGCCAGGGGACTCACAGCCTGATCCGATTCCTGTCTACTCAGAAGTTCCATTACAGTCAATGGGGCTCACTCCTCAGAAAGTGACAACAGGATTGCACACTGAGAGCCCAATCCTAGGCATGTCTACTCAGAAGTAAGTTCCATTATAGTCAATGGGGCTTATCCCTAGGAAAGTGTCAACAGAATTGCAGCCTTGAGCCCAAGCCTATGCATGTCTACTTAGAAGTAAGTTTCATTAAAGTCAATGGGGCTTACTCCTAGGAAAGTGCGGACAGGATGGCAGCCTCAGAGCCCAATTCTGTGCCTGTCTACTCAAAAGTAAGTTCCATTACAGTCAATGGGGCTTACGCCCAGGAAAGTGGGGACAGGATGGCAGCCTCAGGGAGCAGGCAGGAAGACAGCCCCCCCCCCCAGAGCAAGGCCATCAGCAGCCACCCCATCACATGCCTGCCCACCCCACGCACCCAGCACCTCGGAGGGGAAGGGGAGCACGCACGCACGCACGCAGCCCCCCTCCCCCTCACAGGGCCAGGCCTGCCACCGACAGGCCCAAGCCAGCCTTCAACCAGGTCAGCGGCGGGGGGCTTCAGCTCCCTCCCAAGAGGCTGCCAGCCGAGCCCTCCCGCGGCCTCCTCCCGAGCCCAGCTTCGGTGTGCCGTAGCGAGCCGTGCCCCGCCCTCCCCGCACTCACCCGGGCTGTGAGGTGCCGCCTACGAGGCGCCAGTCGACGGCTAGGGAAGGCTCCGCGCGGAGCGGCGCGGCCCAGCAGCTGCTGCCGCCGCCGCCTGCTCAAGTAGGCTGAAGCGTCCGTCTGTCCGTCAGCGGCTCCTCCTCCGACGCAGCACACACCCTGCGCACGCGCGGCCCCGCCCCCGCCGCCCAGGTCCAGGCCAGGCTGCTCCCAACAACGCCTTATTCGGCGGCGCCTCCCCGTTACATAACGCGGGCGGGAGAGAGAGCGCCAGTGCGCATGCGTGTGGTGGCCCGCAGTGGGCAAGGAAAGCCTTGAAGGGATGGGGCAGCCCTCAAAGCCGGTTCACAGGGCGCTGCCCCCCCCCCGCCCGGCAGGCCTCCTGCTTTACAGAGCACACAGGAGGCTGAAGGGAAGCCAGAGACACTGACTGCTCCAGCCTGGAGGGCAGCACAGACCTATGAGGACACACTAGGGAGGGGCATGTGGTGGCTGGGGAGCCATAAGAACATAAGAACAGCCCCACTGGATCAGGCCATGGCCCATCTAGTCCAGCTTCCTGTATCTCACAGCGGCCCACCAAATGCCCCAGGGAGCACACCAGATAACAAGAGACCTGCATCCTGGTGCCCTCCCATGCATCTGACATAGCCCATTTCTAAAATCAGGAGGTTGCACATACACATCATGGCCTGTAACCTGTAATGGATTTTTCCTCCAGAAACTTGTCCAATTCCCTTTTAAAGGCATCCAGGCCAGATACCGTCACCACATCCTGTGGCAAGGAGTTCCACAGACCAACCACATGCTGAGTAAAGAAATATTTTCTTTTGTCTACTAACTCTCCCAACACTCAATTTTAGTGGATGTCCCCTGGTTCTGGTGTTATGTGAGAGTGTAAAGAGCATCTCTCTATCCACTCTGTCCATCCCCTGCATAATTTTGTATGTTTCAATCATGTCCCCCGAGGCGCCTCTTTTCTAGTCTGAAGAGGCCCAATCACCGTAGCCTTTCCTCATAAGGAAGGAGCCCCAGGCCCGTAATCATCTTAGTCACTCACTTTTGCACCTTTTCCATTTTCACTATGTCTTTTTTGAGATGCGGTGACCAGAACTGGACACAATACTCCAGGTGTGGCCTTACCATCGATTTGTACAACGGCATTATAATATTAACTGTTTTGTTCTCAATACCTTTTCTAATGATCCCAAGCACAGAATTGGCCTTCTTTATTGCCGCCGCACATTGAGTCGACACTTTCATTGACCTGTCCATCACCACCCCAAGATCTCTCTCCTGATCTGTCGCAGACAGCTCAGAACCCATCAGCCTATATGTGAAGTTTTGATTCTTTGCCCCAATGTGCATGACCTTACACTTACTAACATTGAAGCGCATCTGCCATTTTGCTGCCCATTCTGCCAGTCTGGAGAGATCCTTCTGGAGCTACTCACAATCACTTCTGGTCTTCACCACTCGGAAAAGTTTGATGTTGTCTGCAAACTTAGCCACCTCACTGCTGAACCCTGTCTCCAGGTCATTTATGAAGAGGCTGAAAAGCACCAGTCCCAGGACAGATCCTTGGGGCACACCGCTTTTCACCTCTCTCCATTGTGAAAATTGCCCATTGACACCCACTCTCTGTTTCCTGGTCTTCAACCAGTTCTCAATCCATGAGAGGACCTGTCCTCTAATTCCCTGACTGGAGTTTTTTTAGTAGCCTTTGGTGAGGGACCGTATCAAACGCCTTCTGAAAGTCCAGATATATAATGTCTATGGGTTCTCCCGCATCCACATGCCTGTTGACCTTTTCAAAGAATTCTATAAGGTTTGTGAGGCAAGACTTACCCTTACAGAAGCCATGCTGATTCTCCCTCAACAAGGCCTGTTCGTCTATGTGTTTTGAGATCCTATCTTTGATGAGGCATTCCCCCATCTAGATGTTAGATGTATAGATGTTAGGCTGACTGGCCTATAGTTTCCCGGGTCCCCCCCTTTCCCTTTTTAAAGATAGGCATGACATTTGCTATCCTCCAATCTTCTGGCACTGTGGCTGTTTTGAGGGACAAGTTGTATATTTTAGTCAAGAGATCAGCAACTTCATTCTTCAATTCCTTGATAACTTTTGGGTGGATGCCATCAGGGCCCGGTGACTTATTGATCTTTAATTTATCAATGAGGTCTGAAACATCTTCTATTTTAACCTCTATCTGACTTAATTCCTTGGTCAGGAGGGGCCGTTTGGGCAGTGGTATCTGCCCGAAGTCTTCTGCCGTGAAGACAGATGCAAAGAACTCATTTAATTTCTCTGCCATCTCTAAGTCTCCTTTTATCTCCCCTTTCCCTCCCTCACCATCCAGAGGGCCAACCGCTTCTCTGGTGGGTTTCCTGCTTCTAACATATTTGAAGAAGCTTTTATTATTCCCCTTAATGTTGCTGGCCATGCATTCCTCATAGTCTCGCTTGGCCTCCCGTATCACCTTCTTACATTTCTTTTGCTACAATTTATGTTCCTTTTCATTCTCCTCATTAGGGCAAGACTTCCATTTATGGAAGGAAGCTTCCTTGCACTTTACAGCCTCTCTAACTTGGCTGGTTAGCGATGCAGGCACCCTCCTGGATTTAGTGGAACCCTTCTTTCTTTGTGGTATACACCTCTGCTGGGCCTCTATTACTGTTGTTTTAAGCAGCCTCCCTGCACTCTGGAGAGATTGGACTCTTTTTACCTTCCCTTTCAACCTCCTTCTAACCATCCTCTTCATTTGAGGGAAGTCTGCTCGTCAGAAGTCAAGGGTTTTTGTGACAGATTTGCCCGGTATTCTTCCCCCGACGTGCATGTCGAAATGAATTGCAGCATGATCACTGTTCCCCAATGGCTTAGTAACACTGACATCTCTAACCAGGTCACACAATATTAAATCCAGAGTCACCTGTCCTCTAGTGGGCTCCATGACTAGCTGCTCTAAGGCACAGTCATTTAGTACGTCAAGGAATCCGGTCTCCTTTCCGTGACCAGAACACAAATTGACCCAGTCAATATGAGGATAATTGAAGTCCCCCATGATTACAACCCTTTCCCTCCTTGTCACCTCCCTGATCTGTTTCCTCATTTCAAGGTCCCCTTCCGATTTCTGATCTGGAGGACGATAGTACGCCCCCAATATTACATCGCTCCTCAGGCCTGGTAATTTAACCCACAGAGATTCTATGGTGGAGTTGGACCCACCTTCAATCTCTACTTTGCTGGATTCTATCCCTTCCTTAACATAAACAGCCACCCCACCTCAAACACGCCCCTGCCTGTCCCTCCTGTAGTGTTTATAACCCGGGATTGCAGTTTCCCACTTATTCTCTGCATTCCACCAGGTTTCTGTTATGCCCACTATGTCAATGTTTTCCTTTGTCACCAGACATTCCAATTCTCCCATCTTTGCTCAGAGACTTTGGGCATTTGCATAAAAGCATTTGAACATGGAACATGTACATGTACATGGCATGCCCTAGGATGGGCTGCTTATTTGCTCCTTTGTCCCCACATCCTCTCACTGTGCCAAGTGGCAGAGTGGCAGAGCCTCCCCACCCAAGTCTTTCATATTCCTCCCCACACAGAGCCAAGCCACCATGTGACGTGAGGCAGGTGAGGCAAAGCCTCCCCACCAAAGTCCTTCATAGTCCTCCCCACACAGAGCCAAGTCACTGTGTCAGGTGAGGCAGGTGAGGCAGAGCCTCCCCACTGGAGTCCTTCATAATCACCATGTGAGGTGAGGCCTCTGTGGTGGGTGGGGAGGCAGGTGAGGCAGAGCCTCCCCACCAGAGTCCTTTGAAAAGCGCTGCCACTGTGTGAGGCACTTTGCGCATGGGTTGTGGCACTCGGGCACCTCGCATGACAGCAGCACTTTTCGAAGGACTCCAGATAGAGAGATGCTCTTTACACTCTCAAATAACACCAGAACCAGGGGACATCCACTAAAATTGAGTGTTGGGAGAGTTAGGACAGACAAAAGAAAATATTTCTTTACTCAGCGTGTGGTTGGTCTGTGGAACTCCTTGCCACAGGATGTGGTGACGGCATCTGGCCTGGATGCCTTTAAAAGGGAATTAGACAAGTTTCTGGAGGAAAAATCCATTATGGGTTACAAGCCATGATGTGTATGTGCAACCTCCTGATTTTAGAAATGGGCTATGTCAGATGCAGGGGAGGGCTCCGGGATGCAGGTCTCTCATTATCCCTGGGGCATTTGGTGGGGCCACTGTGAGATACAGGAAGCTGGACTAGATGGGCCTATGGCCTGATCCAGTGGGGCTGTTCTTATGTTCTTAAACTCTTTACACATGGAGACTGAATTTTTGTTGCTGAAATGCGGTATATGTATATAATTTTAGTAATATTCAGAGGGGCTGTAACATGGACAGATGGGGTTGGGCAGGGCAAGATGTTTACACTCCTCACCAGATAATGGAAGTATCCTCCAAACTGGCCTATATTCTTTCCAAGGCTGCTTTTTGTGCTATAAGTTCCCAGCATGGAAACCACACCTGGCTGTGCCTTCCTTATGTTTCATGTGTAATGAAATACACCTGTGTGTATACAGTATTCTAACAAACAAAATGGGGGTGGGGAGGCAGCACTAAGAACCCAAAAGGCAAGAACCAAATTCAGGTTGGTGCTTGGTACAAACATTGCGCTTTAGCAGGATGAAGACCATAACATACTGATAGGTTTTGGCCAAAGTGCCAAATTTGTAACTTGTTTGGTTTTTACTGAGACGCATATAGTATTCTCTGTCAAGGTATGTTCTCTAGAAAGTGTGCCTTCTATTTCAAGAGAAGGAAGCTGTCCCAGAAAGGAAATGAGGACTAAAAAAAAAAAAATAAGCACAAAAGAGTTGCAAGTTAGATTAGATGACTGGATAGCTTAATTAAATAAATTTATGTTGGATTTTGGAACAAACAAAAGTGTCCTGAATACTTCTTCACAAGCAACAGTATACCATACAATGGAATTATATGCATTGGTTGGCAACCTTCAGTCTCGAAAGACTATGGTATAAGCCTATAGCACCCAGTATTCCCAGGCAGTCTCCCATCCAAGTACTAACCAGGCCTGACCCTGCTTAGCTTCTGACATCAGATGAGATTGGGCATGTGCAGGGTAACAGTTGCTGCCAATTCAAAATAAAGGCACTTTTCTCTTTGCAGCAGTTCCCCCCCCCCCTTAGCACTTCCCTACACATAGCTACCTGGATGTTAAGAACTTACTCTGTAGTCCAGCTGTGTCAAACTCGTTTCACAAAGTGAGCTGAATAGCATTCATGGTGCTTGCTGAGGGTCGGAAGTGATGTCATTAAGCAGGGTGTGACATTATTCAGCAGGTGATGATCAGAAATAAGCACTTTTTTCTCACCTAGGAATTTATTAGCTGCAAATGACAGAAGAGAAAAATATGCAAATCTTGATTTTCAAGAAATGGGAGAGCCCAATTATCACCATGGGCAGCCCTTTCAGTAACACCCCTTATGCTTATGTGTCACTTTGCCTTCAGCAGCTGAAGGTGGTGCTGGGAGTGGGAGCACCCAATTATCACATGGGTCAGATAAAGAGCTTCTGTGGGTTGTATCCAGCCCATGGTGTACCCTTTTTCCTGCTATCTGGTGGCTAAAGGCGGGTGCAGCCTTTTTCCTGCCATCTTTCTATAAGCAGGAAACTTTTTTTAAAAATAGCCCTGCAGCCAGTTATGAGAAGCCCCACTGCAGTATGAAGTAAAACAGCCTAGACTCAGTGATTTTCAACAGGTGTGCCATGAATGGTTTGCAGGTATGCTGCAGGAGTTTGGGGGAAGGTCATTTATTAGTAGGGCCATTGGGGGATCTGAAACGCCCCCCCCCCCAAGGCAGTATGGTATGCCTTGTCAATTGCCAAAAAAATTGATGGTGTGCCTTGACAATTTTAGCACCTTGTCAGTGTGCCATGAGCTGAAAAAGACTGAAAACTGCTGACCTCAACACAAGTCTTAACACCTGGTGAGATGTAGGCCCTAAAGGGCACCCCTGAAAATACCTTAATTATTTTTTATTATTATCTTAAATGACTTCTTGTTCTCTCTTTCTGTGTCTAGAATCCTTGCTCTGAACTGCTGTGCAGTGCCATTATTCTCTTGCCTTTCAGTCCCCATTTAAATCTCACCTTTTTTGTGAGGATCCCCTCCAGCTATGTCACTAATCAAAAGAAAGTTGTGTGTATTACTGCATTTGTTCATGTTCATCCCCAGTTATCACCCTTGTAGCTCCCACCCTCCTTTTGTTTCCCTGCACAACTAATTTAAATGGTAAGTTCCTAAAGGCAGGGATTTATCTTTGCCATGTATATTAATTCTGTACTGTACATTGCAATGTACAGTATTGTATTTTAATAATAAATACATGCTGCAAAGGCAAAACAGAACCCCAGGCTAAGCAACCACAAAATGTAACAGCTAGATACCCTTACAAGAGAAAATTTCATAAGAGTTGCATAGTTAATATATTCTTAACACATTCTTATCACATTATAAATGTTATAATAGCATGGCATTCAGTCTGATGTCTCATTTCTAGAAATGGATTTTTTTGGTGATAACGAAATAAAAACACATATCACTGTCTGCACTGCTCATTTTTGTAAGCAAATTAACAAAAAAACCCTGAAATCAGCAAAAAAAAAAAACAAACTGAAAAAGCACACCTTTACTCAGTAGCATAGCTAGAGGGGGTTCAAAGCACTAAGTCTTGCAGGGAGGCTCCTTGGGGTGTGTTAACGGCCCCTCCCCTTCAGAGCCATTCCAGGCATATGCCTCCTTTTGCTCCCCTAGCCCAGAATGGCTCAGAAGGGAGGGGGAGGAGCCACTTGCACGCCACAGGGAAGCTCCCTGCAAGACTTAGTGCTTTGCACCCCATCTAGCTACTCTACTGCCTCTATTCATTTCTAACAGTGGTTATCTCTGATGCCAGATGAATAATAATAAATGATAAAACATCCTACAAAATCTTCCCTGAAAGGTATCTTTCCTTAATTCTGTTGGTGAACTGGATCTAAGGAACAGATCATAAGTTAGGTGGGATATAAATTTCTCAAACAAACAAACAAAGTTTCTCAGACTGTGCGTTGGGACCCACTAGGTGGGTCACGAGCCAATTTCAGGTGGGTCTCTATTCATTTCAATATTTTATTTTAAATATATTGATGCTATCATGGTATGTGACTGCATTTGGGGAAATGTTACAGCTCTGTACTTTTAACAGGCTACTATGTATATGCTTTTAACAATGATAGTAAATGGGACTTACTCCTGGATAAGTGTGGATCAGATTGCAGCCTAAGATTGTTTAAAATTTTCCTGCTTGATGATGTCACTTCTGGTCACGACATCACTTCCAGTGGGTACTGACATATTCTCATTCTAAAAAGTGGGTTCTGGTGCTAAAAGTTTGAGAACCACTGCTAATGGTATTATGAATGCTCATCATTTATTATTATTATTAACAATAGTGGATATACAGCTTTTCAACGGAAAGTTCACAAAGCGGTTTACAGAGAAAATCAAACAAACAACTAATGGCTCCTTGTCCCAAAAGGGCTCTCAATCTAAAAGGATGCAAAAGAACACCAGCAGATAGCCACTAGAAAAGACAGTGCTGGGGTGAGGAGGGCGAGTTTCTCTCCACCCACTAAATAAAAAGAGCACTCACTTAAAAAGTGCCTCTTACTCAGTTAGCAGGGGTATACATTTGACAGATGGTTGCCTGCTCTTTTTTGTGTCCTTTAGTGGCATGGTCAGTCATCATAAATCACACTTTGGTCATTTCTGAACTAGCTTTCACTTCCTCATTTCCTAAAGCTATGATAATTGTGCGCTTATTGTGAAGTATCCTTGATTATAACAGCATAGCATTTAACGTTCCATAAGACTTGACATAGAAGAAAAGACAGGGAGCAGAAATGAAGATAGGTAGTGGATAGTGAGCCAAAATAGGGAATTTAAAACAGAATAAGAAATTTAAAAGGGAATAGAGGAGAGCAGACAGGGAATATCATTCATGAGACTGTGTAACAGGCAGGAAGTGAAACAGTTGAAAGCAGACAGCAGCAGGAAATTCATACTGGCCCAGTGAAAGAAAGGGAAGTTTCAACTATGACTCCAAAGTTGCAGGTCTGGATGCAAGGCAAGGCAACAGTGTGCCCAAGTGGGGCAGAGAAGCGTGGAAAAGATGGTGTGGTGCGTTCACCATTTTGTCTGAAATGCTAACTTTTAAGGAAGCTGTTCCCTTTCCAGTTTCCTCCAACCTCTTTCTCTTTGAACACTCCTTTTCTAAGCATCACTCTCATGTTACCTGTCCCACTTGGCAACTTTCATGCAGCTTTTGGTGATGGTGTCAGAGCTTGCTCCAATGTAAACATATATGACACACAAACAGCCATGGGAAAGATATATATTGTGTCATACACACATGACACAAGAAACAGACACAGATGGCCAGCCTCTATCACTGCACCAGACAGGCTAACAACTCCAGATAGGTGCAGAATTTGCTGAAGATGCCAAGAGAGTTTGTCAGAGCCTGCTTTGTCCGCTACAAGTTCCAATTCTGGAGAGCCTCAATGCTTCCGCGACAGGGTAGGCTCTGCCAACCTCTACTATCAGCTCCAAGGGTGAGTTACATCCAAATGCCATTGCTAGCTGGGCTCTGTGAGTCCTGCAAGGGGGAGGGGAAACAGGACTCAGGTTGGTGCCAAGCACAGTTTGGGGCCCTTAACAGTACAAATGTGTAACATGGGCCCTCTCTGACACATGTACCATTATCTCATCCTGTACATACAAACTCATTAATAATGAAAGTTTCTGTTTTAATCCTAAAATAACCCCATGTCCCACACTTGGGCTTTTCTATCATGCCTCCCCACTTTTGCTGTTTGTCTAACGTAACAGCAACCTCAAGAAGAGACCTACAGAGTTTGCTGACTATTTTGTAACTTTTGGTTGGTTCTAATAAAGGTATTATCCCATCAATGTTGTGATTTTGTTTTTATTTTATTGGGTCAATGCAGCTGCAAACATTTTTTGCAGGTCCTGCCATCTTTCTATAAACCATGTTTAAACTCATTGCATTTTTGCCTGCCTGATTTGTATTTGCAGCTACTAGACATGGCAGTAAATCTCACATGCATGCACCTCAGATTCACATATTTAAGCCTGTTAAATTCTACCAGCAACACCAACTTCCACTCAAGGGAGTGAGGGCCCCGTCCTATCCAACTTTGCAGTGACAGTGCAGCCACAAGATAAAGATAAAACAGTTAAACTAGTAGTTTGAGAACTTCCACTGGCCCTGGGGTCACTGTCCTTGATTATTTGTGGTGCCTTGGCCCTCCAACTAGCATCAAGCCAGCCAATACAAAAAGAAAGTGGCCCAGCTACTCAAATGGTAAAGATCCAAGGCTGAACATTATTTAACACCCAGGACCAAAATCATCCATCTCCTCTTGTAACTGCAGCAGTGCACAAACCTGTGTTTGCACAAATTCATACCGACAAAACATTTAAGAAGTGGGGAGGGGTATAGTTAGTGGTAGGACCCTCACCGATATCTGGACCCCAAGCACAGCCTTGTTTTGCCAGCCTATTGAGCCAGACCTGTGTCTAGTTCATTGATGACACTAGAGCAGTGATGGCGAACCCATGACATAAGTGTCAAAGGTGACATGTCACAACATTTTGGGTGACACACCAGCATTCACCAGCACCCAACAACTGAGTCTGTTTACTCATATTTCATTTTTGTAATTATTTGATATATCTTATTTAATACACAGCACAACACAAGATTGGACTGTATTTTTAAAAATAAATATGTAAAGAATTGTTTTTCTTTTGTCATTCAAATAATTGTAATTTCTTTGTTGGCTCTCTCTTGCAGCATCCCCTCTTAGTTCAAAATGCACATTTTACCAAATTCTTAGCATCTATAGATGCCTTTTCTGAGATGGGAACTCAATAAATGGAAAATGCCACACGTTGTACAAAGAAAAAGACACCTTTAATATTTCTGTTTTTACTTCCTGTTACAGTAGCACACGAGGACCTAGACAGCCTTTGAAGAGCATGCCCTTCTTGCATACCTACTAATGAATCAATTACATGTTAAGTTGATCAAATACCAATTAAAACTTGAAGCTCTAATGTACTAGATTTTATCATTTCTTCTGAATTAATCTAGCATGTAGGTTTATAGAAGCAAACTAAACAGAATGGAAACCTCCATTTCAAAGCAGGCTACCATGATAGTTAAGGATACATTCTGAAGTACTGTTGTACAAATGCATCTAACAGGAATGGAAGCTTAAGTTCCCCCCCCCCCCTGTCCTGCTCCGAGTATGTTCCACCATCATTGGTCTGGAGGGGATTTGCAAATGAGTCTGCTGCTTCCTTCTCCAACTAGTTAGTACTGTTTTAAGTACTAAGCTATTATTCAGAGTAATCTACCCACATACCTTTCCAGTTACTCATCTCATTATTAACGTGCTTTAATTGGGTAAGCCATTCATTTCCTGTTCTCATTTTTCCTTGGTGGTGAAAGACTGCTGCTGCCCCAATCAAGACTGAAATAAAGATGCTGCCTACTTAGACCTTGGGATTGCCTGATTAAAATGTCAAGAAAATCACTTCAGAGTTGGGGTGTCTGATGCACAGAACATCCATTATGTTCCATGGAAGTGTGACACTTGAAAATAAGGCACATTCATATTGTTGCTTGGGACCATGTTTGGCTTTCTACACTCAGATTCCTACAACACACTGTGTCAGCCCACAGACACCTCCCCCTATATAAATCATGAAATTTACACACTGGATGCAATCAGTTAGCCCTCCCCTCCCAGAAAATAATGTAATTATTTAAGGCAACCTAGCTCGACATTCCCTAGCTTAAAGTACCTACATTGTTCAAGGAAGCACCCCAGCACATGTGCGTAAACAAGTAGATATATCTCTCTGAGCTTCCACGAACTTCTTGTGGCCTGGAGCTGCTATAACTTTGCTTGATGTCATCAAATAGTAGAACCTATCTGGCTTTTCCATCCCACCAACCCCACCAACTTGGGCCTAGACGAACAGGACTACTACCCAATGGGCAAGACAACTCTGACTGTTGCTCAGTGGAATAGGTGCCACAAATAGGAAGACAGATCCTGAATCCACATCTAGCACATGGCCAGAGAATAAGGGAGCTTCCAAACAAAGAACAAGAATGCTGCAGGAGAATTTTCCAGCACCCCTAAGATTACTGACCCTGCACATGAGCTCCTGGGGTGTTAAAATCATCCACAATCAGAGCTGTAACAAGGCAGAGCCTGAAGGGCACCTGACCTGAGTGCTCGGCTAAGGGGGATGCATGATTGCTCCTCAGGCTCTGCCCTAGTTATGGAGGAGGTGCTGGTGACTTTGTGCCCCAAGTTCTTCTCCTATGGCCCCCACAGGAGAAGGAATGGGGGGACGTGAAGCCCCTGCAGCGAGCACCCCTCCTCCAGGGAGAACCTGGATGTGTTGTGATGTCACTGCTCCCGGGGGTTGGGGAAGTGCATTATGCACCTGTCCACAAATAAAAATTGGCAAAAAAAAAAGGGATGTGGGGACAGCATTCATCACAACATAGAAAAGGAAAGGCTTTTGTCAGACAAATGAGCATTCTTGCTGATGCAAATGTTAATGCTCTATTACAAACCAACAAGAACGGCTTTCAAGCTTCTTGTGCGAAAATGCCTTACCTTTCATACAGGTTTCTGTGTTTACAGCAGATCAACCCTTGGGAGAAAGGGCTGTCTTGACATTCACCTACCACACAAAACACAATGTACACTTATGGTACAAACTGCACTGTTAATGGAAGTTGCATTTTGCTGATGACAGACACGGAGATTGGCTTTAGTCCCATTCTTTGGCATTCCTCCCCACATAACAAGTTTTGTTTTTAAACTAGTAAGAACGTCATCAGCAATGAAGCTAATTATGAAATGTACTTGAAATCTAGAGCCATCTCCCCGTTTGATGCCAGTTTCCTCATTCCTTAATACAATCACTTCTGTGTAGCATTTACAATATTAAAAAAGACTTACTGCTCAATACTAAACACTATTTAGTTAAAAGCAATTTTGACCTAAGAGCTAGACTCAGATCTAAGTTGTTTTTTTTAATGCGTAATGGCAAAAGTAAGCTGGAATAGGCAGATATGGAGTACCAGAAAAGCATCATGGACATCCCAAAAAGCCATTCAGTTATGTTGTCTCTAACTCTAAGGACGCTAAAATTACATTATGGGAGTTCTAAAAAAAGGAATCCAATTTCATCACCGTTTATGATGATCAGGATTGGAGATACTGATCCACAACTGACCCTTGATCCACAAGTTGGCACAGTTACGCACAGTTCACTAGTTACGTACCAGTGCACAGTTGCAATGCAGAATCTGCAATGCAGAACAGTGCAGTTGCTGTGCTAGCATCTGCATGGGATCAGCAGCAGTGTCAGAGTGTACTGCATCACATTGCAACAGGTATGCACTGGAATGCTCAAAGTGTACCTGAATCAGGGCCCCAGGATGTAAATGTGGTCAGAATCAGGTCTAAGAAAGCCAGGGCAGATAGGTAAGGAAACTGATTCGATAGAGCTAATAGAGGGGACCAGACAGAGCACAGAGCAAAAGGAACAGAAGAAGGAAGGAAGGTACTGCCAAAACACATGCTGTTGACCAGCTTGCTTTTACATGGGCTGCACAGGCCAATTAGTCCCACGAAAGTTAATTAACATTCTCCTGATGGCAGAAGGTAGCCTAAGTTTAGTATCTGTATCGGTTGGCCGAAATGTGTGAAAGCATCTTGTGGAGATTTGTGTTCGTGAAGTGAGATTATATTGGACGAAATGAATTTGATCATTAGACATTTTAGAGACCCCATCATGAACTATAGTTTGTGTTGAAACTTTATGAAAAGGGCAAAGGCAACAGAGAACCCCCCAAGGGGGACCAGTCTTTGAATGGTAGGAGTAAATGATTTGGGGAATTATTTTAGGGAACAAAGGTATACAGACTTGACCTTTTTATTCAGGCTGTTTCTACTCCACTTTATGGAATAAGGAAATGAAACCGGTTTTAGCTTAATGATTGTGGGGCTCTTTATCAGCCTTTCCCAACTGGAACAGGAGAGGGCGGAAGAGGTTGTCTGACTCTACTGACAGTCCTGCGCAGGAGATCTGCAACTTTTTGTCATGGTGTCTAGCCAGCTCTACCCTGTAAGAAAGGAGGAGCTGGCTCAGACTGCACTGTTTCACTGCTCCCCTCCATTGTGTTTCACACAGGATTCTAGGGGTGACCCAATTATCTCATGGAGGTACACATCTTACCATTTCCTCCTTTCTTTGCTTGTGGACTGCTATGAGAGGTGTTGCAAGGTCCAATCAATCTTCTGTCTCACCAATCTGCCACTCAAGGTGTGGCCCTCATTCTGGCTCCCACAGGGCTGCCCTGTACCACAGTTGTCATGACCGGTTTTTTTTAATTCAAAGCTTTTATCACTATTTTTTTTTATTATTATTATTATTATTATTATTATTATTATTATTATTATTATTAACAGTATTTATATACCACTTTTCAACAGGAAGTTCACAAAGCAGTTTACAGAGAAAATCAAACAACTAATGACTCCTTGTCCCAAAAGGGCTCACAATCTAAAAAGATAGATTGTATATGTGTATATTCCCCTGTGGGCAGGGGATAAGAATAGGCCCTCAGTTTGGCTGTACTTGTCGTAAGAGGCGACTAAACAGCCACCGGGTAGATGGGACACGTCAGCCTGGGAAGGCAGCTCATCTGAGAGAAGGAAAACTCTGATCCCAAACCTCCACTGCCTTGTGGCTACATCAAGTTATGGAAAAGGCTTCAGGAGTCCACCTCAAGGCCAAATCCGGAGCCGGAGTCCCTGAGGCAGTTCGTGGCTGAACACAGTCACGTTCTGGCAACTCCTGCGATGCCGCTGGAACCAACCGTATTGGCTTTTGCCTTTCCATTGGACCATTTCAGCGATGTGGAGAGGGGGGATTTGCTGCATGGGAAACAGTCTATCCTCCATATCTACTTTACCCAGGCTTCGTGCACTGGAGAGGACACTGTTCCAGAACCACCATTCAGAGCGCGATACCATAGTCTTTCGAGACTGAAGGATGCCAACAAGCAATATGTGTATAGTCAAACCTTCTTGCATGATGAAACTGGGCGGGCATACTTAAGGTCCCTCCCAAATGTGATACTCAGGTGTACCCCCCCTTCAAAGGGGGAGGGTCTACTTGAGAAATTGACCTGATTCCAAATGTGGCATGTTTTTCTATAGCCTCATAATTTGTAGCACCTGCTCAGCTGAAGCTGAACTGAACTGCTGTGTTGGGGCTGGGATGTGGCCTGTATCCTGCATGGAATACTCAGTTGCCTTAGCAATAGAGCATTTATTCAGGCAAGTTTCATTATGCTCATCCTTTGCATGTGCTTTGGTCAGCTCTGGCAGTGTTGTTAGGGTGGCAGAGCCTGGTTCAGGACATAGAGTGGTTAGGGGAGCTAATCTTAGATGGTATACTTGAATGCCATACACTCACTCGGTTCAGATGTGCTGAACTTCAGCAAGGTGACTGCATCAGTGCCTTCCATTGAGGTCATTGGGACAGGTATGGAACAGTTTGGAGGATGGCAACCTTGATGATCAATAGGCAGCCAGTTAATCAGATCTGATAAAACTTAGATATCCATATCAGCAGAGCTGTTGAACCACTACCCAAAGGAGTCCTCCTGGTTTTGATGTTGGGCAACCAGCTTTGCAGAATGGGATCAAATGAGCCTCAGCATCAGAATGAGCCTCAAAACTCAACAGCTACAGAGCATTATAACAAAGCACACAGACCACATCATTGTTGTGGTCCAGGATTGTTGTGGGTTTCTCAGACAGCATTCAGTAGCTTTATACTTCCTGATCAATTTGCCTCTTGGGATGAAGAGTTCTATTTTCCTCTTAGTTTGTAACTATACATTGTGGTGGCTTTTCCTGGGATTAAAAAATAATTAAACAGATCTTAAGAGAATTGCAGAAATGTTCCTCATGCTCACATCCTTATGCCATCTGGTGGGCTCAGGAATAAGTGCAATGCCAGACCAACGTTCTGTATAGCTGCATGACATATTGGCATGTTTTTCATGTCACACAGCAGAGATATTTCACCATCATGAACTAAACAACAGGGTGGTGGTGGGGGTATAGATGAGAGCTGTTTACTTGTCCTTAGCACAGCATCTTTCATATGTTTGTGGGATTGAAATAGCACCTGATTCTTCCTGGTCTTCTGCACAATAAAAGGCATCTCTACCTCACATAAAATCTTTTGAACCCTTTGTTATTGCTGCAAGTATCACCTTTGCAGGCACAACCTGTGCAGACACCACCACTGCAGCTGGAACAGGAGTGGGTGACTTGCCCTACAGTTGGGGCTTTGCTGTACATCCTTGTTCCCTAAACTGTGCCTCTTCTGAAGACCCAGGCAGCTGCAAAGCCACATCTTGCTCACTGGTACATTCCCTGAGACATTGCCACTTCCAATGGAATCAGGCCAGAAGGGAGAGTTCCACTGGGTCACCATGGCAGTGGAGCCAAGTACCACCAGCTATAATGTGAAGTATCATTGGTTGAAAAGCACAGATTAAAATTTCTGACATTACTTGAAACCCAGAACAATTCAATAATTCCGCTGCTTCAGCAACACCATTATAAAAAGAGAGAGAGGTGGAAGGGATCAGCTGCTGTTATAATGGCCTGTATTTGTTGACGATAAACTGCAACACGTTTGACAAAATACTGGAAGGGCCTTTCAGAAGTTTCTGGGAGGCCTTCTAAGGAGCTTGGTAGGCTGTGTGCAACCTTTTTGTACTTCAGAAGGTCTCCCGGAGGCTTCTGAGAGGCGCTTCCAATTTGACAAAAAACCAGAAGTGCCTCTCAGAAGCCTCTGGGAGGCCTTCTGAGGCACGGGGAGGCCGCACGTGACCTCCTCGCGCCTCAGAAGGCCTCACTGAGGCTAGTTGGTGCTAATTACACACTGATCTGCCACTCCAGCAAAGTTGGTGCAATTACACACTAGTGGTACAGCTCAACAATCATTAGAGGAGGTGTAAAGATTTGAATACAAATGCATTCATGAGGTCTTGGCTTCATTAACTGGCTGGATTTCAGGATTGCGACATGATGGTTCATAAGGTTTGGCCAAATATTAGCTGTTTGGGACTGAAATTCTATGTGCACTTTCCTGGGAGTAAGCTCCATTGAACACAGTGGGACTTACTTCTGAGTGAACATGCATAGGACTGTGCTGTAAATCTTGTTTAGCATTACACATACAGAAGCTGGTGCCTTTTCACCCTTCCTCCTCTTGCTGCTGCTGCTGCAGCATCCATTAGAGCTGGGCTTCCAAAGACACTTTGCCACTCAATCACAGAGGGAAAAAGAATAGGAAGTGATTCATACATATTCACGAAGCCTAATTGTCAACATTCCAAGAGCATCTCCATATACCAGTGTAAGGGAATATCATCCACTCCAGAAGGGGGAGAGTTGCTCTGAGAAGCCTTCTATTTCACAGATTAAAATAATCACAAAGACATCTTTTATTACATACTTTGTGGGACAGGAGGCATTTCTCCTGTGCTTTTCAGACAGTGATGGGACAGTGACACATTAACCCAAAGAACAACTCAAACTGAGCAGACACTCCTTATAAGGCAGTGGTTCTCAAACTGGTGGGTTGTGACCCACCAGCTTGAGAGTAAGTGCCTCTGGCACTTTATGGGGAGGGAAGGGGGATGGCAGCAACACATTCCACAGGATCATGTCACTGCTGGGCTTGCAGGGGCTTTATTAAAACTTACCCCTGCCTGTAGCAGCCTCCTGGGGGTGCCGTGTGTCCCATGGAGCTTTCTGCAAGGCTCCCCACACCCCAAAATAAAAAAAGTGATTGCAACCCATTTCCGGGTCACGAACACAAAACCGGAAGTGGGTTGTGATCACATTTATTATTTTGGGGTGTAGGGAGCCTCAAATAAGTTTCGGCGAGGCTCCTCGCACCCCCAAGAGACTGCTGCAGGCAGGGGTAAATTTTAACAAAGCCCTAATGAGTCCAGAAGCGATGCGATCCTGCAGATCACATCACTGCCTTCCCCTCGCCCCCGTCAAGACTTACCTGCGGTCTCGAACTCCCTGTGACTTAGAATCCCTATTATAAGGCATTAAAAAGTCACTTCTGTTTTTAGGAAAAAACTGGAAGTGACTTTTTTCATTGTAAAGCTCAGTCTGAGCCCTGCAGAGGCTGCGGACGGAGATATGGGGGCATGCCTGTATTTAGATCCTGTTCCCTCTCTCCTTTCAGGATTTATATGACTTGGGGTGCCTGAAGGACTGCCTCGTGCAATATAAGCCTGCCTGAACACTAAGGGCCCAATTCTATCCAATTTTCCAGTGACAATGCAGCCGTGCCAGTGGGGCGTGCACTGCATCCTGTCGTGGGGAGGCATTCATAGAGGACTCCTCAAGGTATGGGAATATTTGTTCCTTTATCTCGGGGCTACATTGCGGTTGCACCAGTGCTGGAAAGTTGGATAGGTTTGGGCCCTAAGTCTCTGCTTTGATTTCTTCTCCTTACCCACCTGGCTGCTTCCTGAAGCATGGCCGTAAAAATGACTTTGGAAAGGAAGCTTCATATGTTCATCCTCCATCCCAGACTATATGAAGAACAGTGATGTGATGTTTACACAGGTGGTATACTTTTGCAAGCTTAATAGTTGCTGACTGTGCCATCTGTCTCCACCAGATTAGGCTAACAGTGCTGAAGACCTCTATGTGACAATGGCAACCCTGTTGGCTTGCAGAGGATTGGTTTGGGATTGAGTCCCTGTGCTGGAATGCCTGGTACTTTGTGGTACATGAAAAAATGCCCAAGTTTTGCAGACGTGTTCGTTGACTCTTCTTGGCATTAGCTGGTGACTTCTTGGCAATGAAGCCAGATTGGCCACTGTCTCTAAACACCGCAGATGGCACATCTAACACTTATGAAGGGAAACTGCACCATGATCTCATGCTGAAAATGAGGTAATCAACAGAAATGCTACAACTGATTACGCTTTCTCTTCTGTGGGTCAAATGTGAAATTCAAATCTTACAAATTGTGCTTAGGGGACCTTACAGGTGAGAATTAGATTTGGGAGCAAGCCATGCGTCTTACAAAAACATCCTTTAAAAGGAAACCACAAAATAGATTTATTTTCTTGAGAGGGGGCCAAATGCACTCTCCCATCAACTTCTGCTATTGCTTCTAGTCAGGAGTGTGAAATTAAAGAATTAAATGAATGCCATTGAGTGCATGGATAAAATAAAAGTTTAAATTTAAAGTACGCTTGCTGGAATGTCACACAAAACCGATTCAGATTATACCCCACAACATAAAAAAAAGAACACAGTTACACTTGTATGAATGAGCATCTCCCAAAAGCTAGGATCCAATATATCTCCCCACTTAATTCCTCTCCTGTTTAGAATTCTTGGGCCCACTCTTCAAATCCATTTGTTTTCTCTGGAATCCTTCTCTCTCATAACTGTGGTCATAAAATTATAACTAAATGGCTTGCTTTCCTTTATCCCCTGACACAAAAGTTACTGCAGACACTTTGCCAGCAGCTTCCCTGGAGCTCTGCATTATATGTGTACAATAGATTCAGATGAAAGTCTGTAGGAATCCTCTTGAGAGTGAGCATTAAGGATATGATTTGTACAAACGTCAAGGTGGTTTAGGCTGTGTGACAAGGATTATGCTTCTATATTGCATTTCAACACTGGCCTGGCATCAAGAAGCCACCTAGCTTAAAACATCTGCATCATAAATAAGACTGCAATAGCTTGAAATGTGACAAACCTGAGTCTGCATGACTGAATTTCTAACACCAATAAAGGTATGTCTACACCAATTATTTTTTCTCCTAAATATTACCGGGAATAGAAATGGCTAGCTTCTGTATCTTCCTCATTTTTCCAGAGAGGAGGTTGGGGGCCAGAAATGGATTCACTTAGAGGCAGACCTAAAGCACAGTCCTATCTGCCAGTGGCATCACTACAGGGGTGCAGAAAGTGCTTACTATACCCTCAGTTGTAGGTGCTCAGGTGTAGATGTCACCCTCGGGGGAAGTGCTACCACACTGCCTTCCTACTCAGCTCCCTTCAGCCCACTCTGGGTCCAGTTGCCTTTTGTAGTTGCTGATAAGAACATAACATAAGAACAGCCCCACTGGATCAGGCCATAGGCCCATCTAGTCCAGCTTCCTGTATCTCACAGCGCCCCACCAAATGCCCCAGGGAGCACACCAGATAACAAAAGACCTCATCCTGGTGCTCTCCCCTACATCTGGCATTCTGACTTAACCCATTCCTAAAATCAGGAGGTTGCGCATACACATCATGGCTTGTACCCCATAATGGATTTTTCCTCCAGAAACTCGTCCAATCCCCTTTTAAAGGCGTCTAGGCTAGACGCCAGCACCACATCCTGTGGCAAGGAGTTCCACAGACCGACCACGCGCTGAGTAAAGAAATATTTTCTTTTGTCTGTCCTAACCCGCCCAACACTCAATTTTAGTGGATGTCCCCTGGTTCTGGTATTATGTGAGAGTGTAAAGAGCATCTCCCTATCCACTCTGTCCATCCCCTGCATAATTTTGTATGTCTCAATCATGTCCCCCCTCAAGCGTCTCTTTTCTAGGCTGAAGAGGCCCAAACGCCGTAGCCTTTCCTCATAAGGAAGGTGCCCCAGCCCCGTAATCATCTTAGTTGCTCTCTTTTGCACCTTTTCCATTTCCACTATGTCTTTTTTGAGATGCGGCGACCAGAACTGGACACAATACTCCAGGTGTGGCCTTACCATAGATTTGTACAACGGCATTATAATACTAACCGTTTTGTTCTCAATACCCTTCCTAATGATCCCAAGCATAGAATTGGCCTTCTTCACTGCCACCGCACATTGGGTCGACACTTTCATCGACCTGTCCACCACCACCCCAAGATCTCTCTCCTGATCTGTCACAGACAGCTCAGAACCCATCAGCCTATATCTAAAGTTTTGATTTTTTGCCCCAATGTGCATGACTTTACACTTACTGACATTGAAGCGCATCTGCCATTTTGCTGCCCATTCTGCCAGTCTGGAGAGATCCTTCTGGAGCTCCTCACAATCACTTCTGGTCTTTACCACTCGGAAAAGTTTGGTGTCATCTGCAAACTTAGCCACTTCACTGCTCAACCCTGTCTCCAGGTCATTTATGAAGAGGTTGAAAAGCACCGGTCCCAGGACAGATCCTTGGGGCACACCGCTTGATGATGATGACCATGTTTTTGCCACTCGCTGGCAAGAACATGAAGCGACTAGGTCTGGAGTGGACTGAAGATTGCAGAATGAAGGTGGTCCAAAGGTAGGCTTTTTGATTAAAAGCAATGCAGTAGCACATTGATGTAATTACATCGTTACATCACCCCGAACTTGTGGAACACCAAGCTCCTCCAGGTATGCGCCACACTGAGTGGCACTTACCCCAGGGATGCCTCTGCTATGTGCATATACTCAGAAGCAAGTCCCATTGAGTTCAAAGGAAACTACTTCCAGGTTCATAATTGCAGCTCTACAGCACAAGCCTAATCTTGTTCAATGGAACTTACTCCTAGGTGAGTGTTTCAGACTGCAGCCCTAGTCACAGAAACTGGACAGCAAACCTACAACACTGTATTGATCTGTCATTGGTTTTGTCTGAAAATGGCATTGGCCCCAAAATTATCAATTCTTGGCTTTATTAGCGTTTCCTTGAGTAAAGTCTAGAGCAGTGGTTCTCAAACTGTGGGTCATGGCCCAAATTTTGGTCGGTTGCAAAATGAACAGGGCAGATTAGGCTATATGCATCAACAAGCTGCTACTTGGGGCAGGAGCATTGCTACCCAGTCACCCTTATAGCCACTCCCCCTTGCATTTATAAATCAGGCAGCAGCCTCTAAGGCCACTAAAAAGCTTGAGAACCACTGGCCTAGGGCCTGGGGAATCCTTTTCTGTCAGACAGTTGGGGCGGCAGTAGCATAGCCCAGCACTAAGTTTTTTAGGGTGCCTTAACATGCCCTCTTCCTCGCCGTCAGTCATTCATGGCAGTGAGACCAAAATGAAGAGACGCCTCTGCTTTACTCCAGCTACCATGAATGGCTCCAACGGTGAGGGGGGGCAGCTTACAAGCATGTTGAGGCACCCTGAAAATCTTAGTGCTGTGCCCCCCGTAGCTACACTACTGTGGGGTGGTATCAGGGATCTGCCAGGTGGGCCAAGTTCATCAGGGCTAGTCAGTCCCTGAAGCATCAGGCAGTGGGACCACCTGACGCTTCATCAAGGAAAGGGCAGTGGGTGCCATGGGGGGCCCAGCGAAGGCCTTTGGAGGACAACAACCTAGTGCTGACACTTCAGACATACATTGATCTCTTCCACAGTTCTGGTGTGCGACTAGAGTGGAACTAATTAATATGAAACAGTGGAATTCTGTTCTCATGCATATCCAACTGGAGAGGTGCCTGAGGGACCTAATTACGAGGGAAAAGAGTTGAGTTGTCACCTACGCAGTAGGTAGCCGACCAATTTCTGCATAAAGTGCCAGTTGCAGAGGCTGGTGTTTTCTGGCTGCTTTTTTAAATTTTAGCTGCCCTTGAAAGTTCAGCTTATGTGCCCTGCATAGCAAATCACCACATTTGTATTTTCAAACAGAGAGGCTATTGCCACTGCTTTTTATAGAGCCATCATGCAATCCAAGGTAACATAAAATGCTGCATTGTGATTTTTTTTTTTCCTGTGCCACATGAATCCAACCATAAATTGAAACTGTCATTATTAAAATATTGCTTGCAGTCTCCACCCCCTCCTCTTTTTTTATGTAATGTTTTCTTCAAGGAGCCCATGTTCTACTTAGATCGGGGCAGTGGTTCCCAAACCTTTTAGTACTGGGACTCACCTTCTTAAAACAACCCTCTATTAGGACCATCTAGCTTTACAAGATTAAAAAAAGCTTCACTTCACCAGTCACTCAAGGCTGTTTTTATCCTTCTGACTATGGTGAGAGAGGGGAGCCTTCTGGAGTGTTTGTTGGGCACTATATTCATTGAATCAGGACCATTCTGGTGGCCTTGCATTTCCCTTTGCCTGGCCTTTAATAAGAGCTGAGACAAGGTCACTTACTTATGAGTAAACATGCACCTGTGGCTTAGTATCACTTTCCATGGGGTTCAATATCTTCCTCATCAGCTTGGGGGGGGGGTGACATCCTTCTTGAGTGTTTTTGGGGGCCTGCATTCATGGCATTGGAACCATTATGCTGGTGTTGCATTCCTCTTGGCCTGCCCTTCGAAGTGGACTGAGGCAAGGTCACCTACCCATAAGTAAACATGCACTGGTGGCTCAGTTCCACTTTCCATAGGGTTTAATACATTTTCCTCCTCAGCTATCAACTTCCGTTTCAGTTTCACAACCCACCAACAGTCAGGGGTGTTTTTCTGTCCATGAGATAAACTAGTGGGAAAAACTTCACTTGCTAAATTCCTGTGTCAGGCTGTTAAAGGCAGAGGAGCAGAACCTGGAACAGCAGGTGGTCATTTTACTCTGCACTGGAATATCAGATTGTAAAGAGAATTGAAAGTGGTGCTCACTGAGGCCCAAGTTAAGCTACGAGCAGATCAACAACCTGATGACCCAAACAGATCAGGAAAAGTGGCATTGAATGGGCCGCTTTAATTTAATGGGGACCATAGGAGGAGAGAAGTAGCAGGACATGAGGGGAGTGCTTAACCCTTTACCTGCTCCAAATCACCCCTCCCTAGAAACATCCTCCCCATGGAGATTTCTTAATGAAGGTTGTTGGGCTGCATTGGCACAAGAGTCTTATCAGCTCAGTGTTCTGTCACATGGTGGGGTTCAAGAAGCAAAGGGCACAGAAGTGTACAGAAGGGCCAAACTGATGACATGGGGGCTACTACAGGCAGAGAGCAGGTTTCTTCCCACCTGACCAGAATGGTGTATCTCTTTACATGCGCTCATGGGAATGAATGTTTGCCAGCCACTCCCATGGCAATAAGTACAGCATTGTATTTGGGACAGGTGAGGGGAAAAACCTGAGCTCCATTCCTGTAGCCTCACCGGAAGAATGAAGGCCTCAGACTTTCACAGTGGACTTCTAGACAAGTCTGAGGCCTTCATTCTTCCGGTGAGGCACGTGTTGCAACCATGGGTCTTGGGGGGGGGGATTTAATGCTCCAAATTAATTTAAAGGTTGGTCATGTCGTGAGAATGGATGATGGCCGGATCCCAAAGGATCTCCTCTATGGAGAACTCATGCAAGGAAAGCGCCCTACAGGTAGACCACAGCTGCGATACAAGGACATCTGCAAGAGGGATCTGAAGGCCTTAGGGATGGACCTCAACAAGTGGGAAACCCTGGCCTCTGAGCGGTCCGCTTGGAGGCAGGCTGTGCAGCATGGCCTTTCTCAGTTTGAAGAGACACTTGGCCAACAGTCTGAGGCAAAGAGGCAAAGAAGGAAGGCCCATAGCCAGGGAGACAGATCAGGGTCAGGCTGCACTTGCTCCCAGTGTGGAAGGGATTGTCACTCCCGAATTGGCCTTTTCAGCCACACTAGACGCTGTGCCAGAACCACCTTTCAGAGCGCGATACCATAGTCTTTCGAGACTGAAGGTTGCCAATACAAAAATACTGGAGAAATGGAATATGACATGCTGATTCCCTGGAAAGAATGGGTGTGGTTGCCATGAATGTTGCTCATCATGGTTCATGCTTTGGAAAGGTAACTGGGCTGGTTCAGACAACAATTTAATAGGATAATTGACCACATGCAATTAAGAACATGTGTGCCCACAGCACATTTATTAACCTGTATTTTAAAATATTTGTAACCTGCCTCTTATCTGACTCAGCTGTGGTGTGGCAGTGGCTCCCTAGGGTACTCCAGAGATGCCTAAAATTGAACTTGGGACAAAGCAGGTGCTCAACCACTGAGATATGCCGTCTCCCAATACATACTACAGCAGGCATTTTGCTACCTTTCAATATTTCAGAGATGAAAATAGGGACATTTCACAGCCCTGTTCTCATACCAAGGATCCTTTTGCAAGTCACACTCCCTCCACTGTTGCACATTCTGTCTTGAGTCAGTAAGCAAACTAATTCCTGATCCACTTTGTGATGCATAGCATAAGTTGCTGTTTTCAAACTCTCCGGGTGTTTGAAACCCACAGTAAGTCTTTGGGGGGGGGGCAGGGGGAAGGCAGCAACGTGATCCCCAGGATCTCGTCACTCAGGGGCTGCAGGGACTGGGGTGCACTCACCAGTCCCTGCAGCAGCCGTCCCTGTGTGCAGGAAGCCCTGCACAAGTGCCTGCAGGGCTCCCCAGGTCAGGAAAAGGGAGATTGGGGCAATCACACTCCACTTCTGCTTTTGCAGAGGCAGAGCAGTTTGTGCCACTCTCCCTTTCCCTGACCTGGGATGCCCTGCAGGCGCTTGCGTAGGGCTCCCCGCACACAGGGACAGCTGCTACAGGGACTGGTGAGTGCACCCCAGTCCCTGCAGCCCCGTCAGAAGGGAAAGTGGAGCGATCGTGCTCCGCTTCCAGTTTTGCTCCGCTTTCACTTTTCCTGACCTGGGGGGCCTTGCCGAAGGTTGCGCAGGGCTCCCCGCACCCCCGGGGAGGCTGCAGGAGGCTCGGGCAAGTGCACCCAAGCCCCTGCAGCCCCCCTGAGCGGCACGATCCTGCGGATCACGCCACTGCCTTCCCCCTGTCTCCTGGCTGCCCCCACCCCTTAAGGCAGAGGCCAGGACCCACAGGCTGGGGTGTCGCAACACCCCAGTTTGAATAACACTGGCATAAGGTACTGAGTAGGGCTTTAAAAAAAAGTGGCTTGGGATCTATTGATGCAAATAGATGGCATAATGACACAAATCATGTCTGCTAGCCCTTTTAGGCTGAAATCCTATACACACTTTCCTGGCAGTAAGTTCCACTGAACACATTGGGACATACTTCTCAGAAGGCATGCACAGGATTGTGTTGATAGGCTACCAGGACTTTGAAAAGGCCCAAGTAATTTTCAAGGACAGTTTCTGCACAGAGTGAGCTGACCTTATTATCATTTCCCAGTTCAGGAGAAGACATCTTATCCAGTCCTGGCCCATAAGACTAGGGCTCTGGTCTTTGACTACCTCCAAAGGCAAGCATACAGGGCACAGTCCTAACCAGGTCAACTCAGAAGTAAGTCCTATTGTGTTCAGTGGGTCTTACACCCAGGAAAGTGAGGTTAGGATTGCAGCCTCAGTCAGGTCTGTATATTCTACATTGGTAATATCCCTCACTGGAAGCTATTGCCCAGTATATATATGGAACTCTGTTTTCAGCTTTCTAAACTGCAGTTCTGTATTCTTTAACCACAGTTAATATGCAGCTTCACTGATTATAGAAAGAGAGAAGCCACTGGGTCTACTTCCATAGTCATACTTTTTTAAATTATAACTTCAACTTGCATTGGCTTTTGCTTGAGATCTGTCCTATTTAAGGCATATCTATATCTATCCTGCTCTTTCCATTGGGTCCTTTTTGTGCATTTTTGCAAAATTTAGCACTTTAGGCTCAGCCAGCACTCAATATTCCTCTGGGGTCAAGGATGACCATTATATTCCACCCCCCACAATGAGTGTAAGGTGTTACAGACTGGGCCTCTCAGCACTCCTGGGCCTTTATGTGTGGTAGCTGTGAGTACTTGGGCATCACCAGAGTTTTGGGATGGGGGGGTGGCGAAATGGCCTGGGGAGTGGGACCAGTGGAGGCCCCCTCCAGATCCTATACCCCACATCAGGCTGCAAAACCCTACACGGAGTTTCTTGAGTGCCCAATCCAACCCAACTTTCCTATCCTATCCAATCCAGCTCTGGTACAGCCGCTATGCATCCCTGAGGTAAGAGAATAAATGCTCCCATACCTTGAGGAGGCCTATTTGACTTTCCCCCCCACCGCAGGATGCTGCGCACACGCCACTGATATAGTTGCACTAGCCCTGGAAAATTGGATAGGTTTGGGCCCTGAGTCTGCATGGCAAAATAGCTGGCACAGACTCGAGTAGCCCCATGGCAGGGCCTGGGGCTTTTCTTGGGGAAGGAGACAAAAGTCATCTTTCCCCAAGGAGGCCTCCGGCAGCCTCCCTGCATACAACGGTAGCCATTTTGGCGCCACTGCACCCGGAGGTGCCAAGAACCTTAGGACTGGGCTGTTACTCTGTGTGCCAAATCAAGGAAGGTAGCTGCACCCAGTTTACCTTCACTGCCAGTGTAACCCATGTAGACTGTATATATTGGAGTAACAGAACTTTATTGTGTTATTTGATTGTACTGTACAGACCTGAGCCTGATCTCCATCTTGGAAGAAAGGTTATAAACACAGAGGAAGTCTGAATGGCCACTAGGGGGTAAACATAGGCACATACCGGTATATTACAGAAAAAACACTGATTATTTTTCTAAGTAGGTTTTCTTGAAAGGAGGACACCGGTGAGGATATGAGGGAGGAGGGAATTCCATAAGGTACCACAGTGCCCCTAATGTTATACATTTCTTCCTAAGGAAGCACAATCTGTTATATCCTAGACCGATATCGTTTCCTTTGGCACATATAGCAGTTTGAGAAGAAGGTTAGTGCCCCCTTCCCTCCAGTGCCATGGTCCAATCCAGTTCAGGGGGCTTGCTGGGGCTGCTGTTAACAGTTTGAAAAACCAGGCCAGGGGAGCTCCTCATCACAGATTTTCCACACCACATCTGGTTACATCCAGAAGAATCCATCTTTGAGGGAGTTAAAGAAAGCTTGTTCGTCTTGGCAAAAATACTCCATAAGCTTCTGCAGGCCTCTGAATATTGCTCCATTGATTCTGGATTGGATGGATCAGTAGGCAGTGATAGCTCCTTGGTTCAGCTACTTGCCTCCAGCAAAGAACAGAACAGATTTTCAGATAATTAACTGAAGAGTTCATGCCAGGCTGTTCTTTCTAAGCCATTTGCTTCCCCTTTGTAACCAGATTTCCCTGCATTGTAAGTCTCTGTTTTATAAACATTCATGGCTGAGAACAAGCCATACTCTCCTCCTAGATCAGGGTCTCTAAACTTTTCGGCTGAAGGGCCACATCAGATATCTGGCATGGTGTCGAGGGCTGGAGAAAAAATTAAATATAAAATGATGAGATGATGTGGCCCTCCTGACAAAAAGTTTGGACACCCCTGGTCTAGATGATTGACCTGAAGGCACTGGGTAGTCTAGCACCACTTAGAGAGATGCTGCTGTGGAGGCTTGGCAGTCTTAGCACTACAGCTAAGCTTCGTTTATCAAAGAAGGACCTGAATAAGAGGAACTGTAGGGCAAAAAATGAATTGGAATGAACAGACTTTGAAGGGTTCTTGTTGCCCTCTTAGTTCTTGAGGTAGTTACTCTAGCTTGAGTCTCCTCTTTATTCTATAGAGCTCATACCTCGAGTTCTCAGGTAATCTCCCTTTTAGGCACTGGCCACACTCAGACCTGCTTGGGTTCAGCATTGTTGCAGTGTCATAGACTTTCAAGTCACACAGCCTTGCCCCTTTAAGTGTCATGCTTCCAGACAGAGTCTTCCAACTCTCAGTTGCCCTGATTTAGTATAGTAGATCAACACAGGGATTGTCTTGAACTCTGGGTCATGGATCTGACACATTTGATGTACTATAGCAGTGATTTTCAATCTTTTTCATCTCAAGGCACACTGACAAGGCACTAAAATTGTCAAGGCACACCATCAGTTTTTTGACCACTGACAAGGCACACCACACTGACAACAGGGGCTTACATCCCTGGAGCAAGTTCCCCTACTAACAAATGATCCTCCCCCAAGCTCCCATGGCACACCTGCAGACCACTCATGGCACACCAGTGTGCCACACCACAGTGGTTGAAAATGGCTGTACTATAGTACTAAACTGATTCTCTAGAAATGCACTAAAACAGTTGTTCTCACACATTTAGCACCGGGACCAACTTTTTAGAATGAAAATGTGTCAGGACCCACCAAAAGTGATGTCATGACAGGAAGTGACATCATCAAGCAGGAAAATTTTTTACAATCCTAGGCTGCAATCCTACCCACATTTACCCAGGAGTAAATCCCATTTACTAGCATTGTTAAAAGGCTATACATAGTAGCTTGTTCAAAGTACAGGTCTGTAAAATTTCCCCAAATGCAGTCACATACCATGATAGCATCAAGTCTAATATATTAAAAATAAAATATTGAAATGAATGGAGATCCACCTGAAATTGGCTCATGACCCACCTAGTGAGTCCTGACCCACAGCTTGAGAAACACTGCACTAAAAGGTTCAGGGACTTCTGCCATAGGCACATTCTAGATCAACATTTCTCAAAATGTGCTCCTAGAAGCCCTGGGGCTCCCTCTTTCAGGGGCTCCATGAGCACACAATAAGTGGCCGCCATCAGCCCCCTGCCCTCTGCCCAGTTTGCTTGTCCATCCCGCCCACGTCCCCTGTTTGTGACTCTCCTTCCTCATTCTTTCCTGTTCCAGCTCTTTGCTGGTAGTCAGCAGTGGGCTCAGCGCTGTGCAACTCCGTGCATGCACCAGTGTTCTGGAGCTCCCTGAGACTCTGCACATGCACTGGCACTCTGGAGTTCCCTGAGACTCCATGAATGCACTGGCAGAGCTCCTCTAAACTCTTTTTAGGAGTGTAAATGGCTCTGGAGATGGAAAAGTTTGAGAACCACTGCTCTAGATCAAACTGAAATCTGGCACCCTCTCCAAGAGGCAGGGAGACAAGGGCGAGACCTTGGATAGTAAACGGTTCCAAACCCATCACACTCTGTGCTTTCTGGTGAATCTCAGTATGCTCCTAAAGTCATCATAGCCCAAACAGTCCTGCCACTGAGCCTTTATCAGAACAAGATAAAGCCATGCTGTTCCCCTCTGTTATCATACATACAGCATTATTTTAGTGCAGGTTGCAATTGTTTGGTGAATATGAAGACAGATTATCTCTGGTCACCTTGCAGAAGCTAAACAGGCTTAGGTCTTCTCAGTGCCCGGGCAGGTGATATGAATGCTGCCTTGACTTCTATGATGGAAGAAAGGCAGGATAATGAATTTTTTTTAAATTAATCTCCGATGACAGTGAAAGTATGTTTGACTCCTCTTCATCCAGAAGATGGTGCCATTGTGCCATCAGGATGGAACTCCTGCTCTCTTTTTGTTGACTGAGCTTTTGTTTCCATAACAATTCCTCTGTTTGTAGACACAATGCTGGGAAAGATCTAACCTTGGTCTGCATGTTAGCCTGAGAAGACTTGATCTGCTAATACTAACAGTTCTGAATAGACAAATCAAACATTTGTTGAGAAAACAGTTCTCCGGCCTTTTCTTAAAAATTGAGCCTGGTATGATTCAGTGCTATTTGAAATGCTCTCTTTGCTCTGGATGATGTGACTAAATCACAGAACCAGATGCAGAGAGTAAATCAGCCGGTATCTCTATTTGGACAACTGTTTACAATGGCACATTGTAGCAAGCTTTTGAGTCACATGGAATGCTTGCTTGAGGTTTTGCAGAGGAGGGCAGTCACCTCCTGTGATTAGTCATCAGGGAGACCTATACCTGTGGCCGGCTCACTAATTCTACACAATCAACTATTGTTATAAGCAGCGAAATGAGCATGTGTACCAGGAATGCACAAGAGGAATGCACAAAAAGGCATATTAAAGGCACAAAACCTTTAATGTGTGTGTCTGTGTCTGGGTATGTGAATGTATATGCATGTGAGAGAACCTTTTCTGTGCTGAGTACCTTGGTATAGATGGGTTGTAAAAGGGAGCCATAACAAATGGCTTAATTATATATAAGCATGACACAAAGCTCCTCTGAGTGTGAGTAACGGACATGATACGTGACAGAGGATATGCGTGGGCTTTCCAGTCTCTGCCTATGCTTGCCCATGCACTCATATTAGGAAGAGGAGATGGGGAAAATAGGGCTATGTGGGGACTCCTCTGCACTGAGACACTGCACTGACTCCCAGCTGGGTCAGGTGTACTGCTTTGTTCTGATTTGTTGCTATTTCACCTTGCATAGATCTAACAACAGGTCCTTGCTACGGCTCTCCCTTCAAAACTTCTCCCTCTTGAAATACAAACCAGGATTCCTGCTCAGGTGATGTACCTGATGGCTCCCATACCACTCCAGGTAGTGCCCGCACCTTCCATTCTAGATGGAAAGGCAGACTGCTAAATACAGGGGTGTTGTGAAGGCAGCAGGGTGGAGCACAAGCCCGAGACTTCTGCTACAGCAGGAGCAGTGATGGTATTAGTAGCAGTACTCAGGGTTTTCAAAGGAACTTAGCAAAGAGGAAAGCATCAGGCTCAGCAGGAGGAATACTGAGAAAATGGTCTAGAGGGGCATAAGTGCCACTCTGTTCTGCTCCTGTATGCAGGTGAATGGAAGAAGCTATAGGCAGTGTGTCATGACTAGCCCCATCACTTCAAAATGTACAACTTCTCCCTATCATGTAACTGCAACCTGTCCTTAGCACATTGTTGGAAGAAGAGCATCAGACCACTGGTCCATCGAGCCCAACGTTGTCTGACTGCTGTGTGAGGTCTTTCTTATCACCAGCTACCTGGTGATAAGACACTGGACTTTTCACTGGACATGACAGGGACTGATCCTGGAACCTTCTGAATGCAAACCCAGTGCTCTGTCACACAGCTATGAGTCCTCCCCTGATGCATGTATGCAGGACCCTTGGAGGAAGTAATTCCACCCCTTGAGTCCATGGAGGCAGCAGCAACAATGGGGCTCTAGGTAATGTGTAAATAAAACTTAAGAGCCAAATCTTATCCTCCCCTACGCTTTGCCAATGTAGCGATGCCAAAAAAGCATGCACAGTATCCAGGGGGTCGGAGTGGATCAGGAAGCTTGGGAAGGGAAAAGGGGAATTATTTCCCCTTACCGTCCTCCAGAAGTCTCCTGCTAGCTAATGGATCTCCTCTGGTTCGAGGAGAGAAAGGGGGCATGTCAGGAGGTGAGGGGGGCAATAAGATACTGGTGTGGGTTGCACACACCAGTACACCCGCCGCCTCTGTCCCATTCTGGAGTATTGTAAACCCCTCTGCAGAACAGCCTAATCCTGGACAGGAGTGGGCTGTTAATCTTAGATGTTTGAAATTTATCGTCACCAGCATTGGTCTTTTGATGTTTACCAAGCCACACCCACTGCAGGAAAAAAGAAGCAGCCAGGTTAGTAAATGCAGTTACCATTAATGGGATTACAAATGCAGTGTGCTGATAAGACGGGGTTACAACAGTCGACTCCAGGAACAAAGCAATAAACAGACTGTCACTGGAATATGGCAAGTCCGGCTTAGGCACATCTGTGTCTCTTGTGCCATTTGGGCCTCCCAGAAGCATCAGAAAACAGCAAACTAAACAGGGCAGCCAGAGAATCATTATATAAACCAGAGTTGCTCTTGCACACACCTACACAGGGCTCCCTATTCTTAGGAAGAGGAAGAGCCTATTCTTCTGCAGCGATCCTTCTTGGTCTTCTGGGGTATTTATTCCTAAGCCACCTGGGGTGTTGGCATCTCAAAACTTGACAGACCAATGATGGTGCTTTTGCATCGCACCCAGGACAGCCCCGGCAGTCTCTTGAACCTTGTTCTTCTGCTGCATACAGAAGACATTTGGTGCATTTGTTTAGCTCTCAAACATACAGTACAGTGACTTTCTTTAACTCTGACATAGTTCCACTGGGCAACGCCCAGGAAGCCTAGTGCTGGCATTCCCCCTTCTGGTCATCCTGGTTTGACTCATGGCAGGGCCTCACAGGGATGGTTGGGGTCCAGTGGGGTCAGTGATGCTTACCTGAGGGGCACTGAGTCCCATTCTTTGCCAAGGACTCTACAGAGGGCATGCCCTAAAAGGAAGGGAGGGGAAGGGAGAAAAGCACAAATAAAGGAAGGTGGAGCAAGGCCCCCCCCCCCCGCAAACAGAAAGAGCAAACACCGTATAATCGAAGAGCTGGTGTTCCTGCTCGTGCCAGCTGCTCTTGGGATCGGTGGTGCTCTGAACCAATAGGGCATGTTGTGTGTTTTTGCCACTGAAAACAGATGAATCAGAGTTGTGGTTTCCAGCTTCATTATAATGACACAAAGCGCTTTGTTTTCAGCCAACCTGCAGCACAAGACACTGCAGCTGTAATCAGTGTTTTAGGTTGAATCCCCCCCCCCACATTTTTTTTGTTGTTGTTGCCAGAATCTGTTTGCTTTCCTGAGTTTAACAGCAACTGCTTCATTTTCAAAATGTATCAGGATGATCCAAGAACTGCTGGCTCCAGAATGATCAGGATAAAGGAAGATAGAAACATGTACACATTGACTTGTTTCCAGATTCCTTTTCTCTTTCTTTGACTCATTCAGCCACTCACTGATGGTGTTGCTGCTTTTGATAGAGGTGACCCTGAGGTTATTGAGCAAGGCAGGGAAGTCAACTGATCAGACTAGATATTTTAAAACCTGTCACTTCTCCAAGGCATATCAACTCCTCAGACTTAAACTGGTTTAACAGTCATGGCCTTTCCCCGACAGTATCTTGGGAATTGTAGTTCTATGATGGGAGGAGTGAATCCTTATCATCTTTACCAAATCACAGCCTTCAGGATGCTTTGCTAGAAGCTGTGACTATTATTATTTATAAATGTATTTATTATTGTTTGTAGCATACCATCCCTCCATGGAGCTCAGGGTGATACACAAGAATCTGCCCACCACTGTCATTTGACCTCCATAGCAACCCTGTAAGGTAGGTTGACTGAGAGAGAGTGATCAATCCAAGGGGACCACTGAATGTACTGTATATACCAGTTACTGGAATAAAAGTGCAACTGTACCTTGGTATCTGCAGTGGTTCTGTTCTGGAACCCCCCACAGATACCTGAATCCTCTAATAATGGGATGGCCACACACAGCCTCTGTGGGGCTCAGAAGAGTCCTTGAAGGGTGTGGGGGGGGCACAGAGGGTCCCCCAGCATCTGTAGTTAAGTGAAACCATGGATACCGGATCATGGATACGCCCCTCCCCCCATGATCTGTGTTTCTGGTATAGATATGTCCTTTGAGCACTGAAGTACAAAGCCAGTAGACTGAGTTCTAGCACTCAAGATTGTCCTCTAGGCTTCAGAACTAGCCAAAATATAGTCAGCTGACCACTACGAGCCAATCTGGACCAACCTGGCCCTAAGAAGCACTGATCTCCAAGCTAACTTCATAGGCAGTCAGCCTAATCCTAACAGAGACTTGAGCTGGCGCAAGTCCCTGTGCTGGCTCCAAAGTGTCGTGAACGTACCATAAAGCACATTTGCACCAACTCGGAACTTGACTGGGTCAGCACAGAGGCTTGTGCCAGATTCAGCCCCTGCACAAGCTGGAGGAGGTAGGTTTGTGCTGGGCAGTGCAGGGGGTAAAAGAGGGTAGAAGTGGGGTGTTCCAGGGGTGGGATGGGAGTGTGTTTGGGAGGGGAGGGTGGACCAGAGGGAGGATCAGGCCTGGGAGGGGGGCGGAATCGGCAGCAGCAGTGTACACCACATCTTAACCCCCACTCCCAGTCTGGGCAGCTTTATATGGGGTACTCAGCTTTGTGCCAGCTAAATAGCTGGCATAGATCCAAGTTGCTCCACAGGACAGGCTGGGGCACAGCACAGGGTAAGGGGACAAACAACCCCTTACCCCAAGGTGACCTCCAGCAGCCTCCTAACCTGCGCTGGATACAGCACAGGCCACTGCAGCCTTGCTGTACTGGCACAGGTTATACTCACTCCCTTATAGAAAGGACTTGGGGGGTGCTATATATAGGCCCCCCTATATCATATAAAGAAGCTGGTCATTCTGGACCCTTGGCTGAGCTGTGGGGGCAGGCCCTTGTGCATATATGCACGCACTGCTTCCCCCAGAGCCAGGCTTTCCTCTTCATCAAACACCCTCCCTCACCAGCTTACCTCCCTGGTTTTCTGCCAGCTGGGCAAGCTAGCAAGCAGGCGGGGCAGGGCACTCAATTCTTGGGCCCTTTGTGGGAAATGAGGCCCACACAAATCTTGTGTGGGCTTTTATTCCTTCCCTCACCCCTGCAGCCAATTATGCAAACTCTGTTTGGACTCTCTGGACATAGAGAGTTGTCAGGCATAATCTAAAACTGCCCTCCCCATCTGCCCTCTCTCCTTGGCTTCCTGGAGATGAAGGCAGTTCTGTTGGCTAATGAGGACTTTTTTTCTGCCATTGTGCCACTGCTTCTTCCATTAGCTCACACAATAAAAACTGCTTCAAATGACCTATTACCTAATAATAATGTTCAGATGGTCCCTGAGATTGGGGAGAAAGATTTATGACTCATTCATTACAGTGTGGTGAGGAGCAAAGGGGAGAGGAAGACGCCAAGAACCCCTGGAGAAGGTTGAGGGAAGAATGAAAAGAGTGAGAAAATAATCAGATGCCCTGGGACTCATTCCCTGTAACAGGATGCAGCCATCTTCAGCCTGTAGGGACGGGAGGTGCATATTTAAATTTAGACATCTAACAGAGAAGGAAAGCAGCACCATGTTGGCTGGATCTATGAGAGGGCACTTCTTGTACTGTCAGCCTGAGAGAACAGAAGGAGCTTCCTTCCTGCCTCTTATTATCCTGTTCTATGAAGAACTAGGGCATAGAAAGTTTCACTTTCTCAAGAGGTGACATCTCTTGTTCAGAAGATGAACGCACTGTTCTGTTGCTTCATGGGACCAGTTTGACCTAAGCTTTAAGAACCTGATCCAACTCTGGGCCAGTGCTGGGCTTCTGCACACTGCTGGGAGATGGCCTTTGCAAAAATGGCGTAAGGCACATAGCAGCAGCCAGAACGACAGGGGCGCCAGCAGGGAGGCCAGCAAGGGTGCTGGGCACCAGTCGGAGATGGTGGTAAATTCCCCACCAAGTGATGGGGTGGTGTTCTGGGGTGGGGAGAAGAAGTGAAACTGGATGGGGGAGGGCGGGGAAAAGGGCCCAGGAGGGGATGGAGATGGTGAAGGAGGCCTCTGCCAGATCTTATCCCTCATCCTGGGTCTGAAAGCCCTACATGAGTCAACTTTGATCGGTGCCAGAGATTGATGTGCTTGCATCTGGTCCAGATGTGAGTAGACGTATAGAGGCTGCTGGGACTTGACAAGGGAACCTCTGACTGCTTCCCTAGCCTGAGTAGGACTGGGATGTAAGTGTTTGAAACCACGTTGCCTGGTGGGGGACAGGATGGAAAAACGAAGGGAAGCACACTATTGGCTAAAGACCTGAGGATCCCTGGAGGTTTCCTCAATGTGTCTCTTTTTCCCAGGACGACCATGTCAGTAAGAGGAAGACCAGACTGACCCAGGCATCAGCCAGAGAAGGAACAACTACCAAGGCCTGCTTCACCACTCCCTGCCAGAAAGACTACTCTAATTGCCAATTGCCCTGGGACAGGAAAAGGCTAAGGAAGCCTTGTCATTGATCAGAGGGCTGCTGGCTTGTGTGTGTGTTTGATTTTCATGTATTACTCTTGTAATGTGCCCCAATCGCTTGACTGAAAATCAGTACATTACATGTACGAAGGCAAGGATTATACTTATCTTCCCTGTATACCAGCATACCAGTTCCACTAGAAATCCATGTGCTGAAATTGCATTTGCATAGGGTTTACATGTCTAAAGTCCAACACGCATGGGCCCAAACAGTCGCTTACTGGACATGTGGGAATTGCATACAAGGCCTCCACACTTACATCTTCATCTACAGCAGCACATGGATAATCTCATGCCACACAATGACAGTGGGTCACATCTTTCGTATAAGGTGAGTCCTTCTCTGTGCTGGAGAAAAGTCACACCAATTATCACAAATACATATATGAGCACATATTGTGCAGTGAGCCACCTCCTCACTTGGAGTTGGAGTATCTCCATAGACAATAAAAGGATCCCAGGTACTAGAATTACTCCGTCCACCCAGGCCAGCCATTGGCTCTCCTCAACTGCTATAAAGGCTTCCTGTTTAGGCTTGGACTTTGCCTGGTTAATGAAAGTCTTTCTTGACACTTGGTCTGTTCTCTGGTTTTGATCTCTCAGCAATGCCCTTTGATTTGATTCTTGTCCCCATTCCCAACTACTGGCTTCCACCTGACAGCTGCTCATGGCTCCACTTTGACAATTGCTTACTATGAAATAAGCAATTGCTTAATGTAAACTTAGATGGTAAGCACTTAGGGGCAGGGACTTGCCTTTTTAAGAAGCAACATACTCACTGGTGGTACTATGTAAGTAATAAATACTCATATTTAATAAAATAAACCACGTATTTTGCAGTACTCCAATACTATTCTATTATCTTCCTGACATCATCCAAAGAAAAAACATTGAAAAGAAGAGATGCAGAAACAATTTTTATAACTGTTGTAACAGGCTAATTTACTGAGGGAGGAGTCCAGTGCTCAAGCCTTGGTAAATATCACATTGTCTGATTTTGAAAACCTGACCTTAATCTCAGAGATGTGATTGAGGCCATGTTTACATAATAGGGAAAGAAATAAACTCTTTGGTTTCAAACTCTATTGCTGAGACCTAGCATGAAAAATAGGTTTTTGGACTAAGGCAGGGCTTTTCAGACTGGGGCGTCGTGACACCCCAGCCTGTGGGCCCTGGCCTCTGCCCCTTTGAGGGGCGGGGGCAGCTTGGAGGCAGGGAGGAGGCAGCGGCGCGATCCCCAGGATCTTACCCAAGCCTCCTGCAGTCCCCTCCCCCGGGGTGCGGGGAGCCTGGCGCGACCTTCTGCAGGGCTCCCTGCAGCTGTGAAAGTGAAAGCGGAGCAATTGTGTGATCCTGGGGATTGCACCGCTGCCTTCCCTCCATCCCCGCTGCCTCCCCCACCCCTGCAAGCACCTACAGTGGCTCAAACTCTCCACGAAAGTTTGAAAACCACTGGACTAAGGGTTGGTAAGCAAAATTAACAGCCCAATTCTAAACTACCCTCCTGCCTCTGGAACGAGTGTTCTGGCAGTAGAAGGCATTTTATGACCGTTGCAAATGTGACCAGCTGTCAGGAGCAGCCAGGCTGCCGCCACCACAAATTGCGAGTTGTAGTGGCGGCCCACCAATGGACCCTCCATGGCTCCCGGCACCTGTAAGTCAGCGCAGGGAGCAGGAGGGAGGGAGGATGGGGAGGAGATGGGGTGGAATGGGGGTAGAATGAGGAGTGGCATTGGCAGTGCTTTCAATATCATATCCCCCTTCAGGGCTTCAATTTGCCTTATTTATTTATTTATTTATTTATTTATTTATTTATTTATTTGAATTAACACACACAGACATACAAACATATAACATACATCTAGGAGTGCTAAATACTCATTAATCATACTATATCTCCTTATCTACTACTCATCTACTTCTGCCTCTTATTAGTTTATCTATTTATTTATATAATATATACTAAATTTTCCCTAATGCCCTGTACTATATTTTCTAAATTTTCACTTTCTATCAAACACAAACTTACTTCAATTACTCATTAATATTAAAACAAAATAATCTAATTACCGAAGTATAACAACGTATAAAACAATTCTTCCATCTATTTCTAACTCTTCTACTCATTTATATATTTCTTATATCAAATATAATGGATTTTTCCTAATTACCTATAATATCTTTTCTAAATATTCACTTTTTATCATCTCAATTACTCATTAATATCAAATAATAATAATCTAATTTCCAAATTATAATAAAACCCTTATAATATGTTCTTTACCATTCTCCAGTCTAATTCTCCAATCTGATTACATTTTTTCTTTAACATAACAACAACCTATAAAACAATTCATCCACACGCTAACATTTCCCACTATTTTTTCTAATTCATTTTAATTCATATATATAAATTTTGTATATATTTATTTTTAAAGTAAATTTAAACCAGTTATTAACTAAATAAAATCCTCCAATTTTCTTTAACCCTCAGGTTAACCCTCAGGTTTCTTTTTCTTTCTTTCCATTTTTTCTCCTGTAATATCTTTAATAATTTATCTCCATAACAGAATCCAATAAGCCCACACTTTCTTGTATAAGGTATGTTCATTCTTCCAATTAACTGGGATATGTTTTCTTCTTCTTGTCCAACAAATTTTGTATTTTGTGCACCCATGTTACTCTGTCCATCTTCTCTATTTCAATCTCCATCAGCATCCCCTCTAGATCCTGTTAATTTTCCACTCTTCTAATTTCTGTATCCACTCTTCTGATGATGATTTCATCCTGCACCATCATCTTTTCCGCTTTCTCCTTCTGTTTATCTTCTGTTTTCTTCACATCTTCCAATTGCTCCTTGTGCACATCTATCTGTTGAGAGAAAGTCTTTATACTGGCTTGAATCTGCAAGGACCAACTCAATTGCTGTCTTCTCATTATGAGCAGTTTTTCCAAATTTTTGAGGATCATTTGAGTCCAAATATCTGAAACAGGCTCTATCTTGCAATTTCTCTCTGATCCACAAGATGCCCACAGCGTATTATTCTCCTTACTTCCACCACATGTTTTTTCAGTCAGGCATTCTTCGAATTTTTCTTACAGATAACAGTGTGATTAATGGAGAAAAACAAAAGGAAAGAAACAGTCTCAAGGAGACAAAACTCTTTCAAGTCTAATAAAAATTATGTCCACAAGTAATTCTGGATTTTAGTCCACACACCAAATTATATTTATAATTATAATCTACGACCGATTTATTCCACTACGAAGATAAAGAGCACTTTCAACATCCTTAAAAAATTTCTCATTAACGCCTTCAGTGTATCCAGGGCTTTTAGCCAAATCAGTCAGTCAGAGCTGGGGACAATATTAACACATACTTATCTTAAATTTCCAACTTAAACTTTACGCTTCATGCTTTTTCTTCCATATGGTACCTTAGTACGGAGCCAGCAGCTTGATTGCAGACACTGCACCTCCCGCAGTACTATCCCTGATGATTAGGTTTCAGAGAAGAAAGCCCCCCTGGTCGGGCTTTCAAAATCTCTGGTACCTGCACCGTGGAAAGATCTTTTCTCTCCTGATAAAGATCTTCAGATCCTCTTCAGACCTGCAGTTTTTTGGGGGAAAACAGACTGTATCTCAGGACCCCCTGGAGACATGTCTGTTCATTCACTGTTGGCTCCTCCTCCTCCAATTTGCCTTCTCAAGTTCACTTGGACTTGTGCAAGAGAAACAGCTGGGGCAGGTCAGCGTAGACCCAATCAGGCACTAGTGGTTTACCCCTGGACAAGGGAACAAATATTCCCTTACCCAGAGGATACCTTCCCCTGCCCCCAGATACAGCATGCACTCCAGCAGCATGGCTTCATTGGCAGGCATGGGAAAGGATAAGATTAGGGCTGAACTGTATATAGCCTTCTTTACAGTCTCAGATACACATCAGAGGATCTCCAGCTCTCCCCTCCCCCACCTAAGGCTTGGTGGGTGGGTCCCAACTACAAAAAGAAAATGGAGCCTTTTGGTCATGGTACCTTTTCATGGAAGGCTGCCTAGTACCAGCTTTATTTTTCTGCATGGCAAACTGGACAGCTGCAATGGTGAGGATGCCCACATCCTCATGGGGATGGGGATGCCAGGGAGGCTTGTCCACTCACCTCCACTGTTCTTCCTTCTCCTCGCACTTCCTGAACTAGAAGAAGGGAAAAGAGTGGAAGAAGAGAGGAGAGCAAGGGGCTAGACTAGAGCAATGCGTCTGTTCCTCTCCTCCTTTTCTAGTCCAGGAACTGGGAGGAGCAGAGGCCAGCACATAACCAGGTAAGTGGGCCAGCATGCCACCTCAGGTACCAGGAGGTCTTGAACTGGCCCTGACGGTAAGGATTTAGCTGTTCGGAAGGCTTTTGGTGAGGGCCAATGTCATTTGATGCGGTGTACATTTAAGGCTTAGTGCTTAATTCGGTGCTTAATTCTTTCTGTACTGTGTTTAATTGTAATGTTTCTGCCATGCTCTTAATTATTAGTCATTAACCACTTTGAATTTTTCCGAAAGAGAGATGGGATATTTTCATATTTATAGCCCTATTTTATGTTAGCTGCCATTTTTTTTGTGGAAAAGCTGGGACAATGTTTTAAATAAATAAAAATAACACTGTAAAACTAAAGAAGCTCTCTGTCTTCTGAGGCAGAATGAGTAGTTCACCTACTGCTTTTCGCAGACAGTGCCCCAAGAATTCACTCACCAAGTATTCAGGCTTTTCAATGGAACACTTGTTAATGGAAAACAAACCTTCCACATTTTACTACTGTGCTCAGGTTAAATACTGTGCTCCATTTTGCCTTAACTACTGGACTCTGCTTGTCCAACCAGTAATTATAGCTCCATCCTCATTTCCATTAAAATTGGAGAGCCAAGCACTGCAGTTTTCAGGTACACTTCAGGTCAAAAATTAGCCTCTGGTATCTGCACAGCATTAGCAAAAACATCTGAGCCAAAACAAGTTGTTACAAACCTCTGTGCCCTCCTGTTTGAGAGAATCATTGGGCAACATTACGCTGGAGTGATTAGGATGTAGTGAGCTGAATGCTGCCCATCCCTGCAGTGGGAATAATTGTGCCAATCCCTGAGAGCTTAGTCATACTTTAAATGTGGAACTTGGGAGCAAAAAGTGCCTGACTTGAAATAAAGTCACTTGCCAATTGTGTGCATGATCAGGTTTCTCCCTCATAAATTTGGAAGCCAAAAACTAGTCCCTTCCCAAGAGCTGCTCACGCATTTATTGCAAGGAGCCACAGTCATGTAAAGACTCACAAGAACATCAGAAGAGCTCTGCTCAGACCAAAGGCCTATCAAGTCTAGCATCCTCCTTCCCTCAATGGCCAGCCAGATATCTGTGGGAAGTTCATACATAGGGTATGAAGGCAACAAAAGCTGCACACTTTAATGTGTTTTAACTGGTAGCATAGGGCGCAACCCAAAAGGCCCTCTCGGCTGGCGCAAGTCACTTGCAACAGCCAATGAGTGTCACAAAAGTGCCAATAGTCAGGGCAAGTTTGTGCTGGCTGAGCGGGTGTCTGGGGGGCATGGGGATGACAGGGAGGAGGCGGGAGAAGTTGTTTCGGGGTGGGGAAAGGGCAGGCGGTGGGTGGTTTTGTGGGCGTGCAAGTGGGCAGGGACCGAGAGATGGGACCAGGATCTGGCACTTATGCTGGATCCTAGCCTCATTCCTGGGCAGCCTGGGTCAGACCTGGGCTGCTTGGATTTGCACCACTGATTAAAGTGGTGCGGACCCGAGTAGCCTCATTGGGGCTGCTGCAGTGTTACCTGGGGTAAGGGGAATTTTTTCTCCTTGCCCCAGGCTGGCCTGTAGTCAGCCCCAAACTTGCTCTGGATAAAGCACAACCTTCCTGTTCCAATGCAAGTTAGGATTGCGCTGCCCATCACCTAAAGCAGTGTTTCTCAACCATTGGTGCTCATACCACCAGTGGTACTTGAAGCAGTGTCTGGTGGTACTTGCAGGACCCCTGGACCACCACCGCCTGGCAGCAATACCAGCAACACAACATGACAAACAGTGGTAGGAGTCTCTGCTTGTTGGGCAGAGCTCCGGTATGTGCTTTTTGCATGCTTGAAAAAGTCCTCCTGTCCACCCTGAACCTCTTACTGGTGTTTGTTGCATTGCATCTGACCTCCCAATTCAGAAGTCATCGCCAGTTACTTCCAGTGGGACTTCCAAAGTGTAGACCGTATGGAGTGGTACAGTAAGGAACAAATGTTGAGAAATGCTGACCTAAAACTTTAGTAGATTACAATATTACTTCGTGTTTATATTGTGCTTTCGAATGTTCAAAGTGCTTGGTGTACCTTCTTTTGTTGTAACCCTCATAGCAGCCCTCTAAAATATGGCACAATATGGTCTTATTGTTCCCAGATTGCTGCTGGTTCAATTGTAGATGCGCCCTGTGAAAACCCCAGCCTCTGAGAAAGGGCCTTCCGTACCCCAGCAGAGGCATTCCGTTCTCCTTCTGCAGCCCCCCTACTCACACAGGAACATTCTGTTGACTTGGCCGTGGCCCCCTGGCAGATTTCTGTCAGTTAACCACACCTTGCTTGGTGTGCCTTTGGGGGCAGTTATTATGAAATTAAAAAAGCAGAATGCAAACAAAGACATTTGTTTCAGGAGATTGGCTCAGGTTGAATAGAGGATGTTTGCAGTCTCTCAGTCCCACTCAGCTTAGCCACTGTACAAACTAAACTAGAATGCTCAGGGCGGCTATTTGCTTAGCACCACTATTGATTTTGTATCTTGAGGTTAGTAGCAGCCATTATTGGTCACCAAAGCATCAGACAGAACGTATTCACTTTTCCTCACCAATCAAGGTGTATATTCTCTCTCTATGTGGTAAACAGAGGGATAGATTTACATCCTTGACAGCAAAGTGGACCTGCATCCTGAAATATTTACACCCATAGGAGTAAAAAAAGAGAGGCAGCTATTCTCATTTGACAAAGGAAAATTTGATTATGGCCCAAATTCTAACCAACTTTCCAGCAGTGGCATAGTGGTGCCAATGGGACGTGTGCTGCATCCTGCAGTTGAGGGGCACTCATGGAATCCTCCTCAAAGTAGGGGAATGTTTGTTTCCTTACCTAGAAGCTCCATTGCCCTTATGTCAATGCTGGAAACTGGGTTAGGATTGCGCCCTACATTAAGGATGCAATCCTAACCCACTTTCCAGCACCAAAGTAAGGACAATGCAACTCTGTGGTAGGGGAACAAACACTGCCGTACCTTGAGGAGGCCTCCTTGACTAACCCCCAACTGCAGGATGCAACACATGCCGCACTGACACAGCTATGCCTGTGCTGGAAAGTTGGTTAGGATTGTGCCTTAAACTATTTTTGTTACATCCTATTAATATATCCCTGTGTTTTTGAAAATGCTCACAAGGATGAAGGCTTATCAGACAAGTAGTTTTGAAAATTCAACATCCGTTTCTCCAACATCCCGTTTCTGGGCAAGGTAATTGAGCGGGTGGTGGCGTCCCAACTCCAGAGGGTCTTGGATGAAGCGGATTATCTGGATCCTTTTCAATCTGGCTTCAGGCCGGGCTTTGGGACGGAAACCGCCTTGGTCGCCTTGGTGGATGACCTATGCCGGCGACTGGACAGGGGGAGTGCGTCCCTGTTGGTCCTGCTGGACCTCTCAGCGGCTTTCGATACCATCGACCATGGTATCCTTCTGGGCCGATTGGCCGAGTTGGGAGCTGGAGGCACTGTTTTGCGGTGGTTCCGCTCCTACTTGGAGGGTCGGTCCCAGATGGTGGTGCTGGGGGATGCCTGTTCGACACCCTGGCCCTTGAGATGCGGGGTGCCACAGGGCTCAATTCTGTCCCCCATGCTGTTTAACATCTACATGAAACCACTGGGAGAGGTCATCCGGGGGTTTGGAGTGGGGTGCCATCAATATGCTGATGACACCCAGCTCTATCTCTCCTTTCCTCCAGACTCCAGGGTGGCGGTTGAGGACCTGGAGCGCTGTCTGGAGGCAGTGAGGATCTGGATGGGGGCTAACAAGCTGAAATTAAATCCGGATAAGACAGAGGCTCTCCTGGTTAGGAAATCCTCGATGCAGGTGCTGGACTATCGGCTTGTGCTGAATGGGGTTGCACTCCCTCTGAAGGAGCAGGTCCGCAGCTTGGGGATCCACCTGGACTCGCAGCTGCTCCTGGATTCCCAGGTGGCGGCTGTGGCAAGGGGGGCCTTCGCTCAGCTTCGGCTGGTGCGCCAGCTGCGGCCGTACTTGGATCGTGCAGACCTGGCCACGGTGATCCATGCCTCGGTGACATCGAGATTAGATTACTGTAACGCACTCTATGTGGGGCTGCCCTTGAAGACGGTTCGGAAACTGCAACTAGTGCAGAATGCGGCGGCCCGTGTGGTTACTGGAGGTAGGCGGTTCGACCCTGTCAGTCCGCTTCTCCAGAGGCTGCACTGGCTGCCCATTCGTTTCCGGGCCCAATTCAAGGTGCTGGTATTGACCTTTAAAGCCCTATACTGCTCTGGACCAGGGTATCTTAGAGATCGCCTGCTCCCGTACAATCCGGCTCGCCCTCTCAGGTCATCAGAGAAGGCCTTTTTACAAGTGCCGCCGCCTAGGGAGGTACGTGGGGCGGCTGCAAGAAATAGGGCCTTCTCAGTAGTGGCACCAACGCTATGGAACTCCCTTCCCCTTGACTTAAGAATGGCTCCCTCTCTTGAGACCTTTCGGCAAGGCCTGAAGACCCTTCTGTTTAAACAGGCCTTCTGAGTTCTTGGCCTTTTAACATCTTTTTAACATCTTTTAATATTTTTTTACAGGTCTGATTCTTTTATGACTTGCTGCTGCTCTATGCTCTTTTTACCTATTTTTTTTACTCTGACTGCTGTTTTTAGTATGTGTTAATATGTTTTTATTTGTTTTTTAAATTGTTTTTAATATGTTGTAAGCCGCCTTGAGTCCCTTCGGGGAGAAAGGCGGGGTAGAAATAAAGTTATTATTATTATTATTATTAAAATTCCCAAAAGAATAGCAACCACTGTGTAGAATATTGGCGTTCCCCTAAGGATATCTACAGTTCACCTCTCGATCAGCTGGCCTGCTCCTCCCTAACCACTGCACAGACAGACTGCTCCAGAACCTGCAGCAGTCTAGGAGGGGAGGCTAGCATTCTAAGGGCTGGCAAAAGATGCCAAGCAAACAAGTCCCACTTCTGCAGTTGTTCAATCAGAGCCACTGTTGCCCTGGAGAACGTTCCTTGGACCCAGCAAGTGTGAAAAATTATCCTACAGCTCCCTGTTGCTCATCCTTAAAAGAAGCTTTTTATATTAGATTATCTTGCTAAGCATTTCCAACCAGCGGCATAGCCAAAGGCCCCAGCGCCGATGGCAGCAATATTGTGATGTTGAAAAGCGGTATATAAATACTGTTGTTGTTGTTGTTGTTGATGTCACAACGTCATGCAGCATGGTGACGTCACCCAATGTCATTTCCAGGTTCTGGCGCTGTGAGTATGCATGCACTTCAACTGCTTCCTGAGTCGGGAAGCAACTGTAGCCCAAGTGCCCTCACAGCTGTAGCTGGGGCAGATCCCAGACTTCTGCTGTGTCGCTCCAGGCCCTCTGACCACAGTGTTGGAGTGGAGTGGTAGAAGGCTTGGCCAGGAACCAGCACTTCAAAGGAGAAGGAGGAGGGGGTGGCAGCATTGAGATCGCACCTGCCTTTAAGTGTTTGAAGAACACTTAATGGCCACCGCTGCAATCTTGGGAGGCCTTTCACAGTACCTCCTCTGGCCTGGCAGCCTGGGTGGCCTGTCGCCTGCCTCCCGTTTGCTATGGCACTGTTTCCAGCTGGCCCTCACTCTGTGCAATAACCTAAAAAAAAATGTCAGCCAGGAACTCACCCTATTAGCCCCCATGAGTTGTGCATAAGACTGGTGATGCAACAAGTATAGAGATGAACTGCCAGCTCCACTAGACATTTGAGTCACTGCTCTACAGCAAGAGCAGTGCTCATTATATTTACAATAGGTAAGTTGTTTCTCCCTTAGCATCAGCCATTCAATGTAACTTACTTCCAAATCATTGTGGTCAGGCCAAACTAAACAAAACAATGGAGAAACTGTGAGACATAATATCAGATCTCCATCATCTCAGCTAGTTGGACCCTTAGGACTGCCATCTTAAAAGTCTGAGAAATGCCTGAGTAGGGCTATTTACATCAAGACTGAGTAGGGCTATTTACATCACAATCCCATATGTATACTGAGAAGTAAGTCCATTGTGTTCAGTGGAGATTACTTCCAGATGTAGGATTGCCACCTTGTATAAGTAACTGGCTCAAGACCGTATCTCTTGGCAAACAGATGGAAAAAGCTGGTGGTCAGTGAATGAAAGCTTTATCAGTAATGGCCATGAAGAGAAACCAGTCAGACTCAGAAGAAGCCGCAAGTGAAAATATTGGACATCTCGGGGATGGAGGTCTGGACCTCTTGTTTCAAAACTGCCTTGAGGTTTCAGTGAAACTAGAAAGGATCCCCAAGCTATGGAGATTGCCAGCACTGACCATTTCTTAAGCTGTTGCCTCTTCATCATCTCAGTTAATATTTGTCTTGAGATTCATGCAGTAGTTTTGTTTAACTAATAAGGAGATTACGGTGAGTTTTTTCCATCGTTATCATTAAAGGAGCATATGACCCTGGTAGCATCAGTAAATAGCCTAGGTTTCATGTAAACATATCGAGTATGTTCTTCCAATGTATGTATTTCACTGATCACAAATGCACAAACAAGCACAAATAAACTGTAGATTGAAAACAATGTCCTCAGATTCCTCTGCATTGCCTTCCCACCACTCCTCAACAATAATTGTTCTTTTCCATTAGCAAGAACATGTTCAGGTCCCAGCAGGAACAAGGCAGGCTTGCGACTCACTAGAATTTTCCAAGATGATGACACATTCCAACAGAAGTTATGTTCTTAAGTAATTAATTTCTGACTATCCAAGATTATGGTAAATTTTTTAGCCCAAAAATTACTGGAAACTGTCAGAACTACTTGCATGGTGGTCCAGTGTCCCAAAATGTAAGCCCCAATCCAACTACAGTACACATACTTGTAACTTAGTCCCATTTAAACCAAAGTACCCAAATGATTAACATCACCAGAAGAATGACAAGGTCAGAATGGGGCAAATTTTAAAATGACTGAGGGCCCAACTCTATCCATCTTTCCAGCACTGATGCAGCCATGCCAATGTAGCATGTGCTGCATCCTGTGGTGGGGAGACAGTCACAGAGGCTTCCTCAAAGTAAGGGTATGTTTGTTCCCTTAATTCAGGGCTGCATTGCGGCTGTAACAGCACTGGAAAGTTGGATAGGATTGGGCCGTTAAGTCAGACCTGATCCAAATGACCTGAAATATGCTCCTTTCAGGACAGTGCATTCCAAATTGAGGCATCTTGCCTTCCTCTGATTATACCAAACTGGGTCTAAACTGGGTATAAACTGGGTACAAACTGGGTAAAACATAAGATTGAAATTTACAATTTTGGTAGACTTGCACATGTTATTTCATTATCAGACTTTTGAATACATGATGATAGCAATTACAGCAGCAATTTCATACCACCAATTATGTTACAATGCTTAGTGGCAGGTGTACACTAGATTTCAGCTCCACGTAGGTTATTTTTCCAGCTTCCTTTGTCATAAAAGGCACATACAGGCGGGCTCCACACCTGCAGATTCATTTATCCACAGACCCAGGCGTGCTCCCTACAAGCTCATGAATGTAATTTAGATACTTATGGGGGGGGATGTTCTTTCTTTTACAGGTCATTATAAGCATTCAAGCTTACAGTGACTCACAGGCAGGCTGCTGGCAGCCTGAATGCTTGAAAAGACTAGATTAACATTAACAGAAAGGAGGAACTTAACTGCTTCCTGTCAACGTGGATCCAGTCTTTTCAAGTATTCAGGCTGCCTGCATGTCACCGTAATAATAATGCACTGATGCAGCTGCCTGCATAATAATAATGCAGGCAGGCTGCCTGCATGTCACCGTAAGTTTGAAAGCTTATAATGTCCTGTATAAGGTGGGGGGAACAGTTCAGGATGTCTCCTCTGGGTAAGGGGACAATCGTTTCGTTTATTTTTTATTTTGCTATTTTCACCAGAGGCCCAGGATTGGGCTATTTGTTTCCCAACAGTGATAGGGAGAAGCCATCTTCCCTTGTGCGAAAGTCAATCAGCTAATAGGCATAAGAAGTTAAAACAAAGCAATTCTAACAGTGTAAATAGACCCAACTATGTGAAACTCAAACATGCTTGACCCACAATCTCCTTCAAGCCCAGTCCACCTCCACAAGTGTGGCAGAAACTGCTTCCAGCTATGCAAACAGAATATAAGAACATAAAAAGTCAATTTAGGCAAACGTTCTATTTTCCACAGTGGTCCACCAGCTGCTTCAAGGAAGCCCGTAAGCACTAGAGAAAGGCACACTTCTCTCCTGTCATTGTTTCACTGCAACTGGCAGTGCCACTGAACTAAAAGGTTCAGTGCATTACCATCATTGCTAGTAGCCATTGGTAGGCCTGACACCATTACTTCATCCAAACCCCTTTTAAACCCACCCCAGCTAGTGGTCTTCATGATATCGTGTGGCAACAAATTTCATAGACTAATTATGCACTGTGCAAAGCAGTACCTCCTAAATCTCCCACCATTCCTGCCAATATTGGATGACTCCTGGTTCTGCTCTTGCGAGAAAGGGAGAAAAACAGCACATCAGTCTCATTTTCTCGTTGGTCTTTCCTTCAGCTGTCCTGGTTAACATGGTGTGGAAACAGGAGTAAAATATCAAGAGAAGGAGACCGTGATTGGCTTGAAATAATCCGCCAAATAGCCATTAACCCACAATGCCTCAGCCTCCCCATCCGTAATATGGCAAAATAATGTGACAACAGGGTTGTTGTAATGATTACTACAATAATGTTTGTGAGACACTTTAATACTCAGAAATGCTCTAGAGATGCCAAGTGATTAAACCCATTTAAGTCACATATGCCCTCAAAGTATATTTTTGGGATGATTCTTTTTTTCTTCCAAGTGCTACAGATTCAAAATCTTTCGGCTTTGCCAATGAAACTGGCATGAACAGATCTGGTTGATTTTAATGATCAGCCACTGTCAACCAGGGCAGAGGAGGGCAGGAATTACTGGCCAGCCAGCCTTGTATTTGTTCCTTCTCTCTGACTGCCCTTTAGACTGTGTGAATATGATGAACTGCATCTGGCAGACCCAGTCCCATGGACCCGATCCTGCATGAAGGCATTAATAGCAACCAAGATGGCTCAAATCAGATACTCTCATGTCTTAGGCTACAATCCTAACCATACTTTCCTGAGAGTGAGCCCGACTGAACAAAATAGAACTTGCTTCTGACTAGGCCTGGTTAGGTTTGTGCCCTTAATGACTTTGTGAAATGTATCTCAGCATTGTTTTGCATAAAGTCCCGAAGATCTCCTGCCAAGTGCTGCCCCCCTTATTTGACAGCATGCCAGCTTCTGCTCCTCCTACTCTCCAATGCTCTAGTTGGGAAAGACCTCTGTCTGGAATGCAGGAAAGCCAATCCCAGTCCATGTGTGTAGACAATATTGAGCTAGAGAGCCAATAGCCTTACTGATAAGGTAGCTTCCAAATAAGGTATTTCACTCTGAATGAATTAATGTGAGTCTTTCATTGGGGGTCCCCTCTTGCCTAGGTGTGCTTCAAAAACCAGCCACTGACCTTCCAAGCAGGACTGGGAAAGATAGGTCTAAACAAACAATTCAGTAGTATGAAGTCAAAACAGTAGTACATAATTGGTATTTTGCTTTTCTTCCATCATGACAGAGGTGGTCCTGGCCTCTGTGCTGCCCTGGGGTGAGCCTGGAAGTGCCCCCCCCCCACCAGTGGCATTTGGAGGTCTTCTGAGAAAAAGAGGAAGTACCTTTCTAAAGCCACTTGTGGCTTCTCCAGCCCTCAGAAGACCTCTGGATGTGACTGGTCAGGGGGTGGTATTTCCCTCGAAGCAGCGCGGAACTGGGTATCATGGCTGGGAGGGCAGTGCTGCTCCCCCCGCTGTGCTGCCTGGGAGCACTTGCACATGCTGAACCCCCCCCCCCCTTGTACGCCAGTGAATCATGAAACTCAAAGTGGCATGGGTGAGATTCTTAGGCAATCACTCACCCAGGCATTGACCATCTCTAGAACCGCTTCAGCACGGTGGCTGTGCCACATGCCCTCAGACCATGCCCTAAGATCTAAGTATTTTACTTGACATATATTTATAAGGAATCAACTTTCAGACCAAATCTGAACACCTTAACACCAAATTCTACACCTATGGCGTGATACGAAAGATAAAATGAGGATCAAGGGCCCTTAATGCTGGGCTGCAAGCTGAGAAATGCTTTTCTTTAGCAGCAGCTCAAACTATTGTAGCAAAATGGTGCCACTATATCAGCGCAGACTCGTTCATGCTGAGATGAGGGGCAGGGTAAACAAAAGGCAAAGGTGAGCAAAGTTCTATCCACATGAAGAACTCACTCCTCTTTTGTAGTCTTAGAGCTCAATCCCATGCATGTCTATTCAGAAGTAAGTCCCATTATAGTCAATGGGGCTTACTCGCAGGAAAATGTCAATAGGCTTGTAACCTTACCTGTACATGGTTGTGTATGGTATGGTTGTGTATGGATGTGTATGGATGTAAGCCCCACTGTGTTCCATTGGGCTTTCTTCCAGGAAGTGTGCATAGGATTGCAGCCATAGCCATGTGCATTGCTGAGCAGCAAGTGAAGTAAAATGGTTGCTCTGGTTACATTTAGACTCCTAATTCTCAGCTAGTTTGTATTTGAGCTGCTGCTGATGTTTGAACAGAGATAACGTGTAAGGTCTGCATGTGCTTGTGGCTACTCTGCATGACATGTGCGTACTTGAACAAAACTTATGACTCTTAACTTGCAATTTGCATGCTAATACCCTTGGAAAGATATTTGGTTCTGCATTGGGCAATCACCTGTCCTTGACTCATTTGAGATTCTCTTTTGATTATTTAAGTTTTCATCTTAACACACAGTTGAAATGCAACACACACGCGGTTGAAATGTGACAAGCTGATGATGACCAGAACCAACACAATTTCTATTTTCATTTTTTAAAAATTCAAACAAGACAAGAGTAAAAGGAGACATGAGCAGTTGCTGCCAACCTCCTTCCATGAAATGATGACCTGCTGTCTGACATAACTTGCTGTTGGAACTAGACTAGCTGTAGTACCTCAGAGATTTTTTAACCTTTTACATTTCAGAAATAGCTTTTGTGGATAACATCTGAACTCCAGAGGGCATCCATGTCATTCAATTTTTGCTTTATTAATTCATACTTGCTTTAATTCATATTTCATATTCATATTTATTAATTCATAATTTCAGGCATTTTTGGCTGCAGGAGCCCTCACTAGTGTGTAGCCTCATTTTGGGGCCACCACCACAAATGACAGCAATGCTGGAGACCCACTCCCACCACTGGCTACCTCTGGCAGCAGAAGTAAGCTGGCAGCGGGCGTGGGTGGAACGGGGTGGTGTAGGAAAGGAATAGGGGAGTTTCTGGGTGGGGAGGGGTTTGGGTTGGAGATGGAATGGGGAGGGAGGGAAGGGTGGATCCTACTGGCACCGCTGGCACCAACATGTGTGGGATCCTAACCTCTTTCCCTGTCCCCTTCCACTCCCTTCCAGTCCTTGGTCTTGCACCAGCACAGATCCAAGGAGATCCATTGGGGCAGAGGAGGTTTGCCCTAGGGCAGGGGTGCTCACACTTTTTTGGCTCGAGAGCTACTTTGAAACCCAGCAAGGCCCGGAGATCTACCAGAGTTTTTTTTACAATGTCAAAAAATAACATCATAACATGTTATAACATTATAACGCGCCATCGTAACATTTATGTGTACAATGTATGTTGGTGTACCTTGAGCCCCACTGAGTATAACAGGACTTACTCCTGAGTAGACATGCCTAGGATTAGGCTGTGAGGCTGCAATCCTAGCCACACTTACCTGGGAGTAAGCCCCATTGAGTACAATGGGCCTTACTCCCGGCGTTTCCTCCCAGAGGCACCTGAAGTGGGGGGTCGGCACTCCGCGATCTACTCATTTTGCCTCGCGATCTACCGGTAGATCGTGATCCACCTATTGAGCACCCCTGCCCTAGGGGAAGGGAACAAATTTTCCCTTACTGCGAGGAGGCCTCTGGACTGCCCCCTCCCTGCAGGATACAGTGCATGGTCAATTGGCTCGGTTATATTGGCAGCGAAGGGGGGCATTATTTAGGATTGGATTATTTAGCCTATTTAGGATAGGCTGCAATACAAAATGCACCTACTTGAGGGTAAGTTCCACTGAACTCAATGGGGCTTAGAGTAGGCAAGCATAGGATTGTGCTGAAATAGACTCAAACATCATAAAAAATATTAGTTTATAAAATAAAATGCACACAAGCCGCAGCAGCAGTGGTACAGCACATACTTTGTATGCAGATACAAAGTTCAATCCCTGGCAGCACCTCTAGGTAGGACTGGGAAATTCGCTGCCTGAAACCCCAGAGAGCCACTGCCAGTCAGTGCAGACAGGACTGAGCCAGATGGACCAACAATCTGAGTAGGCATAAGGCAGTATCTGATTGTAACCTATGATGATGATGATTACTTCTTCCATGTGCAGGGTGCTTAACACTGAGAGTTTGCAGACGACACCAGGGCTGCGGCATTTGGGCCTCTTCAGCCTAGAAAAGAGACGCCTGAGGGGGGACATGATTGAGACATACAAAATTATGCAGGGGATGGACAGAGTGGATAGGGAGATGCTCTTTACACTCTCACATAACACCAGAACCAGGGGACATCCACTAAAATTGGGTGTTGGGAGGGTTAGGACAGACAAAAGAAAATATTTCTTTACTCAGCATGTGATTGGTCTGTGGAACTCCTTGCCACAGGATGTGGTGATGGCGACTGGCCTGGACATCTTTAAAAGGGGATTGGACAAGTTTCTGGAGGAAAAATCCATTATGGGTTACAAGCCATGATGTGTATGTGCAACCTCCTGATTTTAGAAATGGGCTATGTCAGATGCAAGGGAGGGCACCAGGATGCAGGTCTCTTGTTATCAGGTGTGCTCCCTGGGGTATTTCAGAGTTAAACTAGCACTTTGAACCAAGTGTGGAAATAATCACTACTAGTTTTCCAAACGACCAGGATGCAGGTCTCTTGTTATCTGGTGTGCTCGCTGGGGCATTTGGTGGGCCACTGTGAGATACAGGAAGCTGGACTAGATGGGCCTATGGCCTGATCCAGTGGGGCTGTTCTTATGTTCTTACCTTTGCCCTGTCCCTGCCTGAGGCCTCACCACCGGTACAAACTTGATGCTAGAGGACTAGGCTAAACACAGGTGCTCATTCACAGAAGAGGCTGCTATATCTGATATGGTGTTGAAGGAAGGGAGCCAAAGAAAAGCATGTCATCAGCACAGTCATCCTGGAATGTCCCAACAGTTTCATGTACATGTTAAAAAGCATTGGAGACAAGATAGAATTCTGTAGAACGCCAAGGAAAGCTGGGTATACTCCCACAGTGAACAGTGGAAGTCTCTCAAAGATACTTTGGAGAAGTCTCTCAATAAACACTGCTGTTTTATTAGCTTGATCTGCTGCTTTTATTTTGTGGTTCTATGGTTTCCTGTTGTATTTTCAAATTTGCTTTTGTCATTTTTGCTGTTATCATAAGTGATTTGAAGACACTTGAAGCACATGATGGGGCAGAAATTCTATATGTAAGATAAAATAAAAAATATCTGTCAGTCCAATCCTAACTAGGGCTGGGCCAGCTTTAACAACAGCAGAACATGGTTCCGCTGCTGTAAAATGGCTCTGGAGGCATGCACAGTGTACCGCCAAGCAGCCATCTTAGAAGTGACACTAGGTGGACAAAATGGGACAGGGATTGGGGCATCAGGGTGGCATGGTGGGAGAGGACAAGTATTGGTGGGGATGGTTCTGCTGATATCCTCTGCTCCATTTTGACCCTAGCATGCCCCCTTCCCTCAGACTTGTACCTGCTAAAGAGCTGGCCCCTTAGACTCATAGGGGCCCATGTGGAAGTGGAGTAAGAAAAGAAACATTTAGATACCTCTCCACCCCTGCATGGTTTCTTGCCATCCACAAGATGCATCAGAGCCTGTACTGGCACCATTGCACCTGTTGGGCAGCCTTTGTTTGTGCCTGTTTATATTAGGCCCTGTGGAACTAAATGGTATGCACCCAGTGCTGGAAATATGTAATATACATCCACTTGCAAATGGTTCTCATACTTTTGAGCATCGAGACCCGTTTTTTAGAATGACAGTCTGTCAGGACCCACCAGAAGTGATGTCATTAAACTAGACGTGATGTCACAGCCAGAAGTGACATCATCAATTTAGGCTTCAAACCTAAGCCACAATCAGCCAAAGATCCCATTACAAAGGTCCCATGTTTTACATAGCTTGGAATTCAAACGTTCCAGCTTGGAAGTCAAAATAGAACGCAGGCTTGGATCCTTCTCCAACCACATGGCCTTCCCTCTTTTCCACTATCCCATCTTCCCACCTACTTGGGACAAAGCACCATGCCCCTCCCCCACTAGAAACCCACCCTGCCTAGCAGTTCTACATCCTGTATTTTCAGCTCTATATTTTCAACGGCGGCTGAGCTAGGTGCTACATGACCCTCCTGAAATTGGCTCGTGACGCACTTAGTGGGTCCCAACCCACAGTCTGAGAAATGCTGCACTAGCAGAATAACCTCAGTGGGTGGATGTTATGCAATAAATTAGTAATAGGCATGTGTGAGTGTGTGTATTTCCCACTATCAATTGTCTAAAAAGGTTCATGGAAATGTATACGAGCAGATTTCTGAATTCTCAGTTCCAACTGAATACAGTGGCAAAACACACCTCTAAGATCTCAAGCTATTCCTAATTTACCTTTCATGTAATTCTGCTTAAGTAAAAACATGATTTTTACGTGTACCTGGGAAAGAATGCACAGAATGGAACAAAAACTAGTTGAGAGCATCATGATAGAACATGCACAATTCAGGAATGTATAATGAGAGGTGAGGGAAATTGGCAACACAGTACAGGACACAAGTTAAAACTGTTTCTGGGGGTTAAACAATTTGAGGTATGATGCAATCATCAAGTATTTACTACCAAAGATTCTGCAGTCCTTAATATTATAGAGCTATTCAGAATTCCTTCCTAATTCATGTTACTGGATCCTGTCCTGGATCTTCTTGTCCTGGTCTTCTTTAGATGTAACATTCTTTCTTGTGGATGTTGGCACATGTGTAAAGCAATCACACACAGAAATCAAGGATACTGTTTATAAACAGTTCAGGCCATGTTAAGTCCCCAAAGTGTATGTATTGGCAACCTTCAGTCTCGAAAGACTATGGTATCGCGCTCTGAATGGTGGTTCTGGCACAGCGTCTAGTGTGGCTGAAAAGGCCAATCCGGGAGTGACAATCCCTTCCACACCGGGAGCAAGTGCAGTCTGTCCCTGGTCTGTCTCCCTGACTATGGGCCTTCCTTCTTTGCCTCTTAGCCTCAGACTGTTGGCAAAGTGTCTCTTCAAACTGGGAAAGGCCATGCTGCACAGCCTGCCTCCAAGCGGGCCGCTCAGAGGCCAGGGTTTCCCATTTGTTGAGGTCCATCCCTAAGGCCTTCAGATCCCTCTTGCAGATGTCCTTGTATCGCAGCTGTGGTCTGCCTGTAGGGCGCTTTCCTTGCACGAGTTCTCCATAGAGGAGATCCAAAGTGTATGACTGCCTTAAAAAGTTTTTTAAATGAGCACAAAGCATTATGCTGGAAGCGGTTATAGGGGGAAAAACCTATTTATTTCAGCGGTTTCCAAACTGTGGGTTGGGACCCAATTTTTAGTGGATTGAGAAACCTAACAAGGAAAATGTACTGAGTCCTATGGAAACCTAAACGGAGTAGCACACGCGCATTTACTCATGAGTAGATGGGTGTGTCTTGATACACTTCGATGGGCAGGCTGAAGGGAACACAATACCACCAGAATGGTCCCAATTCCATAAACATGGAACTCAACAAATGCCCCAGCAGCCCCACCCACACCACAGTAAAAAGGATAATACCAGGGGTATTATCTGAGCTGCTGATAATAAATTTTTTTAGTCTCATAAAGCTTGGTGGGTCTCGACAGAGTGTTGTTTTAAAAAGTGGGTCCCATTGCTAAAATGTTTGGGAACCACTGTTCGATATATTTCCCACATAGGTCCATTCTCAGGGTGGCTTAAAATAATTACATTATTTATAATGTGTATATGAAAATTTATGCACATTGAAATAAGCAACTTAGAGCCTGATCCTGTGGTCTGTGGTGCGGCTCCGCTCCGCGGACCACAGTAGCAAACGTGCCATAAGGCATGTTTGTGGGGCTTACTGCCGGGCTCCCACCGGAGCTAGCTCAGCGCCAGCTGGCACTGGGCTAGTGCCCGGTGGGCGCCCGGGTTCCACGGCTCGGCGGTCTCCTGGATCACCAGGCTACGGAACAGGAGGTGGGGGCAAGGCCGGGGGCATGGGGGAGGCATTCTGGGGAGGGGGGAGGCGTGGCTGGGGGCAGGGGAGAGGCGGATCTGCGGAGCTGAGCTCCACAGGATCCAAGGTGCTCGAGCAGAGCTGCTCGCCCTACATGAGCACCTTTACGTTAGTGGTGACCTTTTGGTCACCGCTAAAGTGAGTAGCCCCATTGCGGGGCTGCTTCCCTTACCCTGAGGAAGGGGACAAATGTCCCCTTCTCCCGAGGAGCCTCCCACAGTAGCACAGGAGGTACAGGATCCGGTGGGAGCTCGCCATGGAGCCGCCGGACCTGGGCGCTGCAGGCAGCTCAGGATGAGGAGCACAACTTGGATGAAGGTATTCTCAAGACAAAAGAGAGCACTGGAGATATATGGTGTCTTAGCTTTATTTACAAATATACAGATTTGAGCCTTTGGATGGAGTTAGATAGCATGTGCTCCTGCAAGCAACACTAGCGACACTGTGTTCTAAGCTTTCGTGCAGCAGCTAGCTGCTGGCTCTGCTGGTTTTCTTTGCAGTCTCTTTCAGATCAGATCTAATCTGTCTCTGTCTCTTTCAGAAACCACAGCTCACAGTGCCTTGCCATAATCACTCAGCTAGAGAAGGATCAGGGAAGAATCCATTTATGCCTTAGCCCCTCCTCTCAGGAAGATGTACTTGAGAGAATGTAATGGAGACTCCCATTCAAGGTGTTCCTTGATTTGTTAATCTTTTCTGTCCATTCCCCGGCAACTAGGTAAACATGGCCTCAGGGCCTGCGTCTTGCGCCATGATCATTCACAGCATCAAATCTTAATCTCACATCACTACCCCCCCGCCCAAAAAAAACCCCCTCAGATGTTTTGAATGGTTAACATCTACTCCTTTGCTAGAGAATAAATGAGAATAAATGAACAGGTTGACAAAGAGATTACAAGTTTAAAGCATGCAAGGTTACAAAGTTATAATACTTTCTCATTGCAAAAATATCCCAAGGACAAATCCAGGCCTTTTGCTTCTAGGAGCCAGCCCCAGAATTTAGGAGCAAGATAAACTTTTCACCTTTGAGGGTTTTATATTTTAACACTGCCCTCCCAATTATCATGTGTTTCCAGTGAATGCTGTAAATTACTGTACATTTTAAATATCAACAAACATTTAAAAGCACATGTTTAACTCTGATGGTGGTAGGAAAAGTTGGCAAATGTCAATGTGATAGCAAAAAGGTCAGAGGACTTTAATCCAAACATGAATAAAATACATCAAGAAATTTTTTTTTTAAAGTTAAATATCATGACATTTCTGTCCAATGTTGCATATATGCAACAGGGACCAAATGTATACACCTGTGGGCCAGGCAAAAACGGGTTCAACACCTTCTACTTCAGCCTGTGGCTTTCCCAGCCCTGTGGTTCTTGCTGCTCCCACACTCGCCTCCAGGCCAGCCAGTGGCATCATTAGAGTTGTTGCCACCTGGTGCAGAGGTCAGCATGTCACCATGATGGACCTCCTCCCATGCAGTGGGTGGGGCAAAGCTCCAGGTGATGGGCGTGATGATGCACTATTGCCCCACCCCACAGGTATTTTGGTTATAACCTTTTATAGAATAGAGCTATTTCAACGTGGTTTGTTTCATTGCATTCTGCATGAAATTACACATCAAATGATATAGAACATGTGGTATTATTCAAAAATAGCAAGATTTAAAAAATTTTGACCAGTAGTGGTGTCCCTGCCGTGCGCGTCACCCAGTGTGGCCCGCTCCCCCTGCACCCCCCTAGTGATGCCACTGAGGCCTGCCCAACACTGACAACAGGGAGGCTCAGCCCATCTTGGAGCTAAGGCAATGGCTGCTGTCCCGGCAACAATTGCTTAGGTGGCCTAAGAAAGTTTTGGGTCACCATGGTGATCTGGCACCCAGAATTTGTCCAGCAATGGGCTAAACCAGGGGTGTCAAACTCCTTTCATACAGAGGGCCAAGCAGCATTCATGATGCCTGCTGAGAGGGCTGGAAGAGATGTCATCAGGCAGGAAGTGATGTCATTAAACAGATCATAACCAAAAATAAGAACCTTTTCTCACTTAGGAAATCATTGGCTTCAAATGACAGAAGAGCAATTACGCAAATCTTGATCATATTTCATGAGATAGGAGAGCACAATTTTCATGTGGGCTGCCCTTTCAGCAGTAACATCTCAGCACTGATCAGTAGCTGAGAGCTGGATAAAAAGCGTTGGTGGGCCGCATCTGGCCCCTGGGCCTTATGTTTGACAGCCCTGGGCTAAACTATTCTTCTTCCTTTATTTTCTTCTGCAGTGCATCAGTGTAGCAATATAAAGACAAATTTTTAGATAAACATTACAGTCCTTCAGGCTTCTTGGCCCCTTTCTCTCTTGCAGCTCACACAAACATCTCAGAAGTTTCCTAGCCATATTCTCTTTTCCCCAGTTCCCATACATAGCAATTCTTAAGATGATGAGTTTAACTTGACATGGTTGAGGTGAGGCTTTCTGAGTTTTGTCTGAGTGTCAGGGCTGCGTCCCAGAAAGAACCATGTCCCCTCATCACCGATTAACACCAAATACAAACAACTTTTAATAGCACCAATTTTCATTTTTCCAAAATCACATTTTCTTCCCAATGGCCCTCTGAAATCCAACCTTCCCCTAGTAGAGAGATTATTTATTATTTTATTTAAAATATATTTTGCATTCCCCTCCCCTCCCCCCACTAACAGGGCACCTAAACCAGATTACAAAAACTCATTAAAATAACAAAAATACCATAAAGCACAAATAAATAACCAACACAGGAGCAATACAATCCAAGCAACCGATCCTGCTTAGCTTTTCAGGCAAGGCAACCTCCAGACCACACTTCCTGCCCTCCTGTTATTCCTTCCTTCATTGTGACTAGGTCTCTTCCAAAATCAACAGTTCACTGTCTTTGTCTTAGCCTCAGAGGGGGAGGAAGGCAGGAATCACTTCATGCATTCGCTTCTGGAGCCCCCCCCCGCCCCCCCAATAAAAGCTCCCACTCAAGGAATTTCTTGAGCTGTGAACTTTTGTCAACTCTCTTTTGTTCATTCCAGGCACACTGGCTAAGCATTGCTTCAGGGCCTGGTTCTCCTGCCATGCTCATTCACAACATCAAACCCCACTCTCACAACAATAGTATCAGTTGCTATTTTACATGCAAAAGCCCCAATCCTGGAACTTCAAGGGCTGGTGCCAAATCAGAGTGAAATCTTAGTCAGGTTTTCTGAAGCTGTCCTTTATATTACATAACAAGCTGTAAACTCTCCAAGGTAAAAATTTGGTTGCCCAGCCTTTAATTGTGACAGAAGAATGGAGGCAAGGAGGAGGTCATCATCACTGCCTTTAATCACATTGTTGAACCTTAGTTTAGGCTGGAGCTTAGCAGCTGGCACGAAGAGATGATGGGATTGAAACCAGTGGGATACTCATTTGCAAATACTGTTGTTGTTGTTGTTGTTGCAAAATAAAAGAAAAACCAAAAACCACAAAAGGGTGGCATTTCTGATTTCATGGGGTGGGAGATTACTTGGACTCTGGCCTCAACAATAAAACTGATGATTTCAATTGCTAAGATGGACGTGTACAAATCCTTGGCAACAAATGGAGGTTCAGATGCTCCATGCAAAATGCACACTCCCTTTCACTGTCTGATCATGGCTTAGAGTGGCCAATTATGTCTCTGATTGTGGCTTAAAAGAGCTTCAGACAACCAAACAGCTAAACCACTAAAACTACCATAGGGTGGTTTCCCTTCTTCTTTTACTGCATGATGACTACCTACATTTCTGTACTTAAAATATTAATATGCTGTGTTTTGGTCCCAACTAGGGACCACCAAAGTGACTCACAACAGTTGATAAAAATACATAAGTCCAAACAAACAAATAAAAGCAATCACAAACAAACCACAATAAAACAAATTGCAACAAACAAAGCAAAGGGGCAATTAGGGAAAGCAAATCAACAGAAGGCCTGATGGAACAGTTTTTGCTAGCCTTTTGAAAATGGGTAGTGTCAGGGCATCCTGGGTGAGGGAATGTAGGAGCTGGGGGCTGCCGTTGAAAAGGTCCTATTCTGTACTTCTGCCAATCAAGCTTCAGTTAAGGAAGGAAAGTGAAATACCCAAACGAGCAAGTTGAACCAGTAGAAAAGACCAAAGACTGGAAATTGTAACTGAAATGCATAAAATTATTTATTGATTTCTGGGAGAGCTAGCATGGCACATGTGATTATGGAGATATAAAGACCCCAAACAAAAGTTACATTGACAAAGGAGTCAACATCTGTTGTTTTTTTTTGACACATGTAGAATATGGGATTGTACGGTGATCACATGTCTACAGCATGTACATCACAGCATTCATGCAACTTGTAACCACACCAAAATAAGTACATCTGTGGTTTTTCTCACCCCTGTTCATCTGAATCCACCTACACTGTGGGTGGATCTTAACTTGACAATCATTTACTGTAAGTCATCTTGGGCAAAGCCTTTTAGCATCTGATTATTTAAAACACCACTTGACTAAATAGGTAGCTAAGATTTCTTGGAATACGTGAATTGCATGTGAAACCAGCATCCCTTCAGGTCTGGGAGCTGTGCTGAGAAGCTGCCTAGCACTCATTTCTAAATCAAAGTCTTGCCACACTTTACCTGGAGCTATTTAGTAATTTCAAAGGGCTTTATTCATAAAATCTGCTGCCAGAAGGGCTGCTTCCCTCCCCTCCCTAGTAGCAGGAACATGTTTGAGCTGTTATCCTAACCTTTACATTCCTCTCAAACAAGAGGAACAATGTATGCAACATTTTATTTTCTATTTTTACTTCCACTCTATTTGAGGCACTATTACTTTTAAAAGATAAGTTCACTGTATTAGGTCTTGTAGAAACCTTAATAGACTATTCCTTTCTAAAAGACCATGCTGACTTCCTTTCACAATTTGAAGAATATTTAATATTCCTGTTGTCTTTATGCATATGTATTCAGAAGGCCAGATTACAAAATTATATGTCACTAATTTATTTGTAACCCTTCAAGTATGACTCAGTGCCTACTCCTGCATGGACCTACCAGGTGCTCACAAGTTTATTAAATTGGAATTATTTTCTTATATCTGCCTAAGCAAAAAATTTGGGGTATAATGACACTTTGGAAGGGAGAAAAGCTATAGTATGTTTTCATAATTAACAGCTGTTATAAGTAAATAGAAGGATAAATACAGAAGCATATCCAAATGGTCTGTGCAGTTTTCATCATGTGCTGGGCATGAAAGAACCATCTGGCAACAATCTTCTCCTGTCTTTTACCACCCCAGCAATGAGTCTTCAGAGATATATTGCCCCTGAACATGGAGGTTTTGTATTGGTGGAATGGCCAACAGCTGCTCACATTTCCTTCCCCTGCAAATCAGTCTAATCCCCTTTGGAATCCAACTAAGTCAGTGACCATCACCACATCTTGTTGCAACTAATTCCATAATGTAATTATGTGTTGTGTGGAACTAAGTGTTTTATTTTGTCTGTCCTGACAAGCACTAGTGGAGGGCAAATGAAGGCTTCCCATTATCTGAACTCTGGAACAAGGTATACTTTTAAAAGAAATATAAACAGATCTTTCAAGACAACTAATTAAAAATCAAAACCAGGTGGGATGGTGGGGCTGAATGCATCACACCTGCACTGAAAAACTGACTTCAAGAACTAGGCAAGTCTTTGGTGTTTACCGTGGTTAGCTTTGTTTTTAGAAGAATGTTTACATTACGTTTCTGCCATGGTGCCTTCGCCATTGTGAGCCACATGTTGGAGCATGCTGAACAACTTCTTCCACATTCTAGACATCTTTTCTCTTACATCCATGGTTAGTATGGTTAGCCACTGGTTAGTATGTTCCTGATGTTCCCTTACCCTGAAGAGATGTCCAGCAGCCTCCTTGGCCCCATGGGATACAGCGGCAGCCATTTTGGTGCTGCTGTACCATGTGACAGGTGAGCAGCATAGGATTGGGCCGTTTGTCAGTTTCACATACTTACTGTTGGCATCCTTCAGTCTCGAAAGACTATGGTATCGCTCTCTGAATAGTGGTTATGGAACAGAGTGTTCTCTCCAGTGCACGATGCCTGGCTAAAGTAGATATGGAGGATAGACTATTACCCATGCAGCAAATCCCCCCTCTCCACGTCGCTGAAATGGTCCAATGGAAAGGCAGAAGCCAATATGGTTGGTTCCAGCGGCGTCGCAGGAGTTGCTGGAACGTGACTGTGTTCAGCCATGAACTGCCTCAGGGACTCCGGCTCTGGATTTTGCCTCGAGGTTGACTCCTGAAGCCTTTTCAGGAGGCTGGATGTAGCCACAAGGCAGTGGAAGTTTGGGATCAGAGTTTTCCTTCTCTCAGATGAGCTGCCTTCCCAGGCTAACGAGTCCCATCTACCCGGTGGCTGTTTAGTCGCCTCTTACAACAAGTACAGCCAAACTGAGGGCTGAGTACAGCCAAACATACTTACTAACTACATTTATACATACTGCCTTTTGGTCATAGCAGCTCTCAAAGTGGTTAACAATAAAAACAAACAACGCAATCCAATGTAACTTCCTGGGCACTGATGCAGCCATGCCAACAGGGTGCATGCTGCATCCCATGGGGAAGTTTAAAGCCCCAGAGACTTCCTTGAGACAAGGGAACATTTGTTCCCTTGTCCCAGGTATGCATCCGCTGCCCCGATAGGTCTACTCAAATCTGTGTCAGCTAATTTGCTGGTGCAAGTTCAAGTAGACCTGGGTAGGTGAATTGAGGCTGGAAAGGGGGATATCAGTGGACCTGCTGCTGCTGCTAACCACCCCTTTCTGCTCTTGATGTACCCCCTCCCTGTCCACCTTGATCCCTGCCCCAATCTTCCCCCTCCCTACCTTGTTCTACCCACCACCTACATCAACTTATTGCTGCTGGTGTTCCTGTGGTGGCCTCCGTTAACCATCCATGGTACAAATTGATGGTAAGGCCACACCTGGAGTATTGTGTCCAGTTCTGGTCACCACATCTCAAAAAGGACATAGTGGAAATGGAAAAGGTGCAAAAGAGAGCGACTAAGATGATTACTGGGCTGGGGCACCTTCCTTGATTGGGTCTCTTCAGCCTAGAAAAGAGGCACCTGAGGGGGGACATGATTGAGACATACAAAATTATGCAAGGGAAGGATAGAGAGATGCTCTTTACACTCTCACATAACACCAGAACCAGGGGACATCCATGTAAGTCGAGTGTTGGGAGAGTTAGTACAGACAAAAGAAAATATTCCTTTACTCAGCATGTAGTTGTCTGTGGAACTCCTTGCCGCAGCATGTGGTGATGGCATCTGGCCTAGATACCTCTAAGAGGAGATTGGACAAATTTCTGGGGGAAAAATCCATTACGGGTTACAAGCCATAATGGGGATGTGCAACCTTCTGATTTTAGAAATGGGCTACGTCAGAATGCCAGATACAAGGGAGGGCACCAGGATGCAGGTCTCTTGTGTGCTCCCTGAGGCATTTGGTGGGCCACTATGAGATCCAGGAAGCTGGACTAGATGGGCCTATGGCCCCATCCAGCGGGGCTGTTCTTATGGCTGCTCGCTGCTTGTGGGGGTAGCCAGGCTTTATTCTATGGTGTGTCATGTTTTGCAACAGCCATAAAATGTGCTGCGTTGCTGGAACACACATTCGGGCGATGAAGAGGCAGCACAGGATTGGGGCCTATGGCAGCCAACTATACACGCTTACCTGGGAGCAGGTCCCATTGAATTCACTGGGACGTTAATAGGCACACACAGGATTGGTCTGTTAATTCACAGTTAATAGTATTCAAGTCTAAATCTAAAAGGAAGACTTCTTTTTCTTCCTGGTGTTTTTTAAACTACCTGTATGCTACAAATGATTAACACAGCTAGTACAAATGTTTTGTAAGTTAATAACTTGTGTGAATTTAATTGTATGGCTGAGCTACAGTTGTCAAGATCCTCTCCACAAATTTAGGCTGTTTTCCCACTGTACAATGTGGTCATGATGTGGTGCAATCCAGCAAAATGAGCTGGTTCAGATAAGCCCAATGTACATGTTACAACTAGAGGTGTCTGCTTCCTGGGAGTAAGATTGAATTACAGCCTATGTCTTACTGAATGAAACAAGCTTACTTCTGAATAAAGAAAATAACACCGTTTACAAACATATCTAGCTACAACCACAGTTTTCGTCAGTTGCCCCTGTATAAATCTATGGTGCGGCCATATTTGGAATACAATATATGATTCTGATCTCATGGCAGAGATGGAAAAGATGCAAAAGAAGGCCACAGATGTGATCAGAGGGATGAAGCACCTTCCTTGTGAGAAAAAGCTACAACATTTGGACAGTGGCATCACAAGGGTTTGCATCACCTGAAACGGGAGGCCAGTGTGCCATCCCCATAATGGACCTCCTCTCATGCAGTGGGTGGGGCAGTGGGTATGATGATGCCCCACCCCCACTGGTTTTTTGGCTATAACTTTTGATAGAATAAATATATGTCAACATGGTTTGTTGCATTGCATTCTGCATAAAATCACACATCAAATGTTGTTATATATCATAGTTGATAGTTGAAAGTTCCAAGATTTTAAAAATTTTGGCTAGTAGTGATGTTAAGAACAGCCTGACTGGATCAGGCCATAGGCCCATCTAGTCCAGCTTCCTGTATCTCACAGTGGCCCACCAAATGCCCCTGAAAGCACACCAGATAACAAGAGACCTGCATCCTGGTGCCCGCTCTTGGCACCCGCCTGCACGTGTCACCCAGTGCGGCCTGCATCCCCCCCCCCCACAACACCAAACTATGTTTGGAGGTTTTTAGCTTGGAGTGTATGATTCACTGCTCAATCCTATCTCCCGCAACATTTAGCACACAGCCTTGCCAGCAGAGGCTGTGCAAAAATCCTGTTGGGTGTGTGTGTGAGTGGAGAGCCTGCAGGAAGGAAAGAAAAATATTTTTTACTTACCCTCAAAACTCCTTGCCCTCCCCCTCCCCACCCATGACAGGTCTCCACTGCCAACTAATTGGCTCGGTCAGAGACACCAAGAGCTGCTGGTGCCTGCACTGTGCTGCTGCTTATTTGTGGCAGCCATTGGGTGCCCAGGAGCAGCCTGGCTTTCCAACAGCACAAGGCAACCATTGGGCCCTGAAACTTATAAAATTATACATGGCGCAGAGAGATGTTTTTCTTCCTCTCTTAGAATCAGAGGTCATTTTCTGTAGTGACTCTCAAACTTCAGAACTTCCTCCCCAGACATATCCTTCTGCCACCAACTCTATCGGCCTTCAATTAACAGCCCTTCCTGTTTTTCCATATTTTTAATGATATTTGAGATCCTTAGTATTTTTAGTTGTTCTTGCATCAATTGGCTGCATTGATTTTATTGTGTGCCTTTACTTCTGTTCGATGCTGTGTTTTTTGGGGATTTTCTCTTTTTTGCCCATGTTATAGGCAGCCTTGAAGTCACCTACAGCGAAAGGTGGGACATAAATGGTATCAGTAAACTAGTGGAAATCCAGCTGTACAAAGTGCAATGTTATTGGTGGGTGGCAATGAACAGAACCAGTGCAGCCATTGGTGCTTCCAAGCAGTGAATTTCCAACATGTGCAGTTGTGATGGTTTCTTCATAGCTTTTGGCTTCATTCTCTCTCTGAAGACACAGCATCCAATCACTTCCAGTGATCTGAAACAGATTTTGCAGAATAGAGTCCCTATTTAAGGACATCAGGTTTCTGTTGCAGTCAGGAAACAAAACAGGGCTTTTTCTTATGGCCTCTCCAGGTTCAAGCATTCTCAAGTATTCTCCTTCCTTTTCACTCAACGTTTGCTTTAGTTTACGTTATCCCAGTACAGGTGGAGCCTATTTATCCACGTTAGTTCCGTTCCGTGACTCGGTGCGATTAACAAAAAACGCGTTGTGCTAAATTCCATAGAGTTATGCAAATACACTGCAGCCTGACACTTCCGAATGGAAGGAAACTAAGGCAGCTGTTATCAATCCCCTCTGCTCCGCTCCGCTCCATACTCAGCCCTCCCCATTGCCTGCTACCTGGCTTCTTTCACATGGGATGCTGATCTTTTAAGAGTCCAGCCCTATGCATTTCTACTCAGAAGTAGTAGCCCCATAGTAGTCAATGGAGCTTACTCCCAGGAAAGTGTGGAGAGGATTGTAGGCTAAATCTCATGCTTTGCTTGGTGGGAAGGCTTGCTTGTGATTGCCTACACCATGGGGGGGGGGGGTTGCTTGTGTCAGTGATTGCCTGCACCATCTCAATGGGGGGGGGATTTGGCAAACACTCCCTGGGTTTTTTAAAGCAATCCCCTCTGTTGCTACCACACCTGCCCCTGAGAGAGAGAGAGAGAGAGAGAGAGAGAGAGAGAGCGTGCTCCATCTTGCTGCACATGTTCTGGCTACAGAGATTTTCAGCCCCCCCTTCCCCTCTTAAGCCTCTTTGCTGGCTCAGGGGCTCCAGGAGTGTTACTCTTCCTCTGCAAGGGGAACCTCTTCCAGGGCTCTAGGGCTATTTCCCTGCCCAGGCAAGGCAGAGCCTTTTTGCAGTGTTTTGGGCTGCCTGGAAATGTAGCGAGATGCCAGCGCAGGGCAAAGGTGTGTGTTGCTTTCGGTTCCCCACCCCATTCACATTGACAAATCCGCAGATAAAAGATCTGTGGATAAATAGGCTGCACCTGTAGTTTCATTTTTTCACGTGAGCATTATTCCATAGTGGTGTCAGTGGGACCCCCTTTTTAACTGAAGGAAAAATTGGTCATTAGGTGATATATGAAAACTGCAGGTTGTAAGAAATGCCACTAGGAAGCAATTTGACTGAATTTTCTTCTTTTGAGAATGAATGCAGAGAAGTCTTTTACTTTCCTGAACAGCCAGCAGTGAAGCTTATGTGAAACTGTGTGGACTACACAGCTGGCATGGAGTAAATGTGTTGGCTTCTGGGGGAAAAAAGACAAAAAAGAGGATTTTAAAGAAGCAAACATTGACCACTCTTATCTTTCTATGTACTCAGGTCAGGCTTGTCCAACTCATGGCTCTTAGATCCCAACCATAAAAGATAGACTTTATTAAGTAGTGCAGAATTACATGGATAGACAAGTTCACTGCAGAGACCGCAGAGAGACTGCACTACTGGCAAGCTAGATGCACCATCTATTGATATACAGCAGTGGAGGGGATTGCACTGCACACTGCAAAAAATGGCTTTTAAATATGTGTACAATTTGTTATCAGCCCACCAACATTTTTGTGTGTGGGAGAGGAATATCAGCAGTTTACCAACCCTTATATAAGCTTTCTTTGCCTCTCATTTCAGCACCCTACCAACATAATTAACTACTTCTAGGCCACACTCCTAAACACACGTGCTTGGAAGCAGGTTTCACTGAACTCAGTATTGAGATGCTGCATTTATACTTACACAGACATTGTGCCTTCGCTAACTTCAAATTTATAGAGCACGCTACATTTGGGTTCTTTTATTGAAAGCAATGGCGCCAAACTTGACTGCTGTGCATTGGGAATGCGGTCCTCATCCGGATCGCATCCAACCGTTCTTCCTGGGCGCCACACGAAGTCCTCTTCATTCGGGAGACAGGAACGCTTTGGGCAGTTGTGTCTGCTGCCCGGTATCCTAGAAGACTGCACAACAGGATGTCCAGGCAGACACAACTGCCCAGAGCATCCCTGTCCCCCCCAAAAGTTGGATTTTGCATAGTGCCTGGGCAGAACAGAAAGATCCGCTCACCAGGGGGACAGACTCGCCCGAACCCTAGATCCAGCCCCCAGGCCAGGGTTTGAGCTGACCTGATTTAAAGAAATAAATAATCATAATGTTACTGGGCTCAGTGAGCTGATCTGAATGTGTTGGTTGGTATGACCAATTACACCTGTGGGCTGCAATTTGGGAACTCCCGGTCTAGGCCATTGTCCTCATTCCTGTGGGCTGCTTGAGAGAGAATATGTAGCTCATGTTATGTTAAAGGTACAATCCTATGCATATTCACCTGGGAGTAAGCCCTGCTGAACACAGTGGGACATACTTCTGAGTAAAAATGCACAGGTTATCACTGTGATATACTTTTTATATTTATTTGTAATATTTTTTAATCCCATTTTTCAATTTCATGCATGTTTTAAACTACTGTGACCCACACCAGAAGTTTAGAATGAAATTGGCTAGGTCTTTAAATGGTGTATAATCCGTTTCAAAGTAGAAGAAGTGGCAAAAGAAGAAATCGCTGTGATGAAGACATTTAAAACTGATTTTTGTTTTGTATTCTTAGTGGGGCACGCTGTTAGGGGTGTGTGTGTCATGAAGAGCTCCTGCACTTCAGGATTTCCCACTGCACAACTGGCATACTTGTGCTTTTCATAACTCATGTGATAGGTGTGTGCTTTGGATCTGGGCCTTGGATCCCAAGTGCAAAATTTATCACTAGAAACAATCCCAAGAAGCATTGGCTTGAGTTAGAAAATACCACTAGACTTTTCTCTTCCCCAGTTGCTGTAGTGAAGCAAAGCAAACAGTTCCTCTGGTGGTTCCTTCTAAGGCAATTAGAAGGTGAAGCCAAGTCTCAAGTGGCTTTAGAGAGGCAATAGTAAATGCATCTGTGGTTCATTTCTGTCCTAAAGTGTACATTTGAAAAAAAAAATTGTTTTTTTTTCCCTTTGCGTTGAAACAGTTCAGTCCAGGGTCAAAGTGGTTAGGATCAAATGATGTGTTCTCTGGGAGACATGTGATTTATCTCTCCCACACTTAAAAAAAACTGCAATGCAGCTGTGGGGGGCTGCTAATTTGTCTGAGAGGGCTATTTAACCCCTTTCCTCTGTGCCATTTAAAAATAAAACAGCTCCCTCCTCATGCAAGCTGCTGTTTGGCCACAGGGTCCATGGGCCAAACAGCAATCTGGGGAGCAGTTTCCGAGCAGAAAAACCACAGCAGGTAGAAGGTAAAGCATCTTCTACTTGTTCCAAACCAACTGACAGGCCCACAGTTCGATCAGTCATAGATATAGTTTGTGTCTTATTCTCCAGCTATGGTTGGCTTAAGACAGGCACATGGGCAGCCCAATCCTGTGGTGCACTGCAAATCAACATCGAATGAACACTGCCACTTATCTAAAAACAAGTACTATTGTTTTTACCCATATGCAAATACATGTAAATTTAATCAAGCAACCAATCCACTAAAACTCATGATGAATCTACGCAGATTTCTTGAAGTTGCTGACAGCCTTCCTGGGAATAACCACAAAACTGCAATAGGAGAATATGAATTTTTTTTTTTCTAAGCAGATTTGAGTTAGAAATATCCATTCCCTCAAATGCATTTCACCTCTAAATCTCAACGGCTTGATTGCCTGTCCTTTTCCCCAGAGTATTTGAAGGATGAGTCCACATTATCCATGCAAAACTCCAGACTGGAGGAAGATGTTCTCAAATTCATGAAGGATGGGAAAGTACCATGTAAATCCTGTGTATTGTACATAAAAAGTGCCCCAAGATCACCATTTGTTCCATTCACTAATCAAACATTTGTTCCTCTTACCAGACAGGAGGAAAAAGAGGAGGAGGAGGAGGGGAAGGAGGAAAGAGCCTTGTGCAGCCCTCAGTCTTTTTCTTTTGCTTATCTTCTGGGCCACTATTTATTTTGCTTCTTTGCCGTGCAAATAACCAACCATCTTCCAGCGGGGGTTCTGCCCAGCCCTTTTGTGCCCTGCAGTCATTGCTGTGTCTTTTAAGAGAAAATTGATTCTTTGGAATGCTGTGTGTGCACATACTTATCTGAGCCCTACAGCCCACACCTGCTTAACAGGTAAATCAGATCCTCAGCAATGGGCCTCTGCAGCTACATTCCAGCTTGGCAAGCTATTACTCTCTAATTGCTACCTGTCAAACAGGTAAACTAAGCTCTTGGGCCAAGTCCAAACAAGCGCATGTTCCCACGAAATCCTAAACCACCCAACCTTTGACCCCCATGCAGGTTTGCAAATGATTTTAAGCAGGGTGGATTGAAAAATATGATGGCTCTCTCTCCTGCTCTCTTGTCTGTTCCAGCTGGTAGTACAAAGGGCTTCATTTTCATCAGTGGGTAAAATCACTGTGGCCACAGCCCTTCCTATAGCGGAGTGTGACAGGGATGCAGAGGGCCAGAAAGGAGCAGCCTTTCAGTAAATGCTATAATGACAGATGTCTTTGAAACCTAAAGCTCATTGCCCCTACAGTGATTTTTACCACCAGCAGTTCATCCCATGTCTGATTCATGGACACGGCGGTGCAAAAAATGGAAAGCTTCCTCTGGCTGAACAAGTTCTGCTACAAAGCAACATTTGGGAGCGGTGGAACAGGCACTTCTTGTTCCTTTCTTTCTTCCAGTTCAGGCTTGTCCTGCAGAATAACAGGATCAGCTTGCTCTGAAAAAGTGGGCCTCCAAACAGAGGACTTACACAATAGCCATGCTACTACTTAAAGCTCATTTTCATGCCATTAAAAAACATTAAATTAAATTAACCTCAAAAAATGGCTAAAATCCAGTCCTGGTACCTGGCAATTAGGGAAAGGAAGGTGGGTCTGCCAGTCTGAAGTTTCACATGCACTTCCAAATCCAGATGCATCATAGCTGGTAGACCATCAAAACTACGGTAAAAAAACTGGTAGCTTGTCAGCACAGTCCTTTGCATGTATGTTATTTAGAAGTGCTTCCTCCTAAAAAAGCGTACATAGGATTGTAGGCTATGAGGCCTCAGTACAAACAAGCATTTCTGAACAAAGAGAAGCAGAACAAGAAATCCCAGGCTACAGGCCCTTCATTGACAATTTGATTTCTTTAATCTTGAGCATTTTCCTGAAATGTATTATCCAGAACTAGTCTCATTTTGCAGTCCAGATGCCCCTCTGAGCAGGGACCAATGAAGGCTCCTTATTTCAGAATAATTCAGAATATTTCGTTTATTGTACAATGCGGTTTCCTGGCAAGCAAGCTGAAAAGGTAAAGATTTTAAGGGAGCTGCTAGTCATCTTTCTGGAACCTTCCTTTTGTGGACTGCATTACCAGAGTAGTAACTAGGTTGGAGCATGAGGGGCACTTGCCCCAGGCGCTCCTCCAAGGGGGGGGGGAGCGTAAGACTGGCCCCAGGCTCTGCCCTAGTGACTGAGGACACTGTAGCTGCTTCCCACACTCCATTCCAGCTCCCCTGGAGGCTCCCAGGCTCCACAAGAGAAGCAATGGGGTGCGCAAAGTGGCTGCAGCTGTGCTTGCCTCCTCCTCTTGAGACAGCCCAGAAGAGACTGCCTTTGCAATGGCAGTCACCTCTGGACTTTCCCTGGAGGTGAGCCATTGGCTATCCATGCACATGCAGCTGCTCCTCCTCCAGAGATACCCTGGAAGAGACTCCCTCCGCGCTGCTTTTGCCGCAAAGGCAGTCTCCTCAAGGCTTTCCCTGGATGAGGAGCAGTCCTGCATGTGCAGCCAGCACCTCCATCTCTGGGGAGAGCCTGGATGTGACTACCTTTTTGCCACAAGCAGCACAAAGGCAGTCTCTTCCGGATTCTCCATGAGGGAGCAATTGTGCGTGGCAAATGGCTCCACCTTTGGGAAAAGCTCGGAAATGACGTCATGAGACATTGTGACATCACTGCCCCAAGCACCAGGATATTATTATTATCATTATTAACAGTATTTATATACCACTTTTCAACAGAAAGTTCACAAAGCGGTTTACAGAGAAAACCAAACAGATGGCTGCCTGTCCCAAAAGGGCTCACAATCTAAAAGGATGCAAAAGAACACCAGCAGACAGCCACTAGATAAGACAGTGCTGGGATAGGCCATTACGCCTTTGTGCATTACATTGGTTAATTATTATTAATAATTCTTGCTCATTTAGCTACACATGGGAACTTTAAAAACAAACTTCCTGTGCACTGGGGTCATAATAACCACAAAGGATTATTTAAAATATGTAAGACTTTCACTCCTAAACAGTGCCATTTCATTCTTATAACATTCTTCAACAATAAATATATCAAATGTTCTGTTGTGTTTCAGCCCCCCCCCCCCCCCCCCCGTGTACATTTTTTACTCAGTGGACTGGTAGAGGGAATGAAACACTACAGACCCAAAGTACTGGGGTCTAAATGACCTTAATATTGTGTGAGCAATCATTTAACAATTGCTCTAGGTTGCTAGTTAAAGTAAAGATTTGTCAACCTTGCAGTATAACCTTCCCTCCAGAAGGTTTTTAGTTGAAGAAAAAAAATGCATAAGAAAGGTGTTAGGAGTCTGAGTGACCCCATAGAAATGAACACTGGGGATCATTGCAAACTCCAGATCCCATCCTTGTATACTTCAACAATAATGATCAATACCTTTTAAGATTTGTTGACAGACATTGTCAAATACATCTCGTTTTTAACTACAGGTTAGAACTAAAGGCAACTTCAGCACACTGAAAGGTACTTCTGCTTGTGTCAGGTGTTCCACCCATATTCTGCTCAATCCTCCCTTTCGCTCTAGCAGTCAGCTTCTTATCCTACGCTACAGCATTCTAGAGGGTCACCCAACCCTCAAGAGTGGATTTATAATGAGATGCAGTGAGGAGGCAGGGTGGAAAAGCCCCGCTGTGCAAGTAGACCTTTACATATGTGTCACTGGATCAACCTGTGGCTGCAGAGCCCCTTATGACAACCATAAGAAAGTTGTTGACCCATAAGCAACTGTTGCGCAGCTGGGAGAATGTTGGAATGGCCTAACAATCCAGGTTGGAACTGATAGCATGAATTTTTCCTATTAGTCAAGAGGGAGATGTCCCAGCTCTATGAAAAAGACTAATATGATCTGAATCTACCACATGACTAACACCACAATCCCATGCAAATCTACTCAGAAGTATGGTCCATTGATTTTAATGGTACTTACTCCCAGATACCTGTGTATAGGACTGCATCCCAAGGGCCCAATCCTATCTAATTTTCCAGTGCCGGTGCAGCCATGCTAGAGGGGCATGCATGGCATCCTATGGTGGGGAGGCAGTCATAGAAACCTCCTCAAGGTATGGGGGCAATGTGTTTCCTTACCATGGGGCTGCATTGCAGCTGCACCAGTGCTGAAAAGTTGGTTAGGACTGGGTCCCAAGACAATTATTGTGTTACCTGAGCTCATCACAGATAAGAGAATTCCATTCCAAAGAGCCAGCTTTACTGGGTTCTAATTGTCCCCAATATCAGATTAGTCAAATAATCTTTTTACAAGCATTGTAATGTTAAATCGGACTGTGAAAAAGAGACACAAGTGAAAATGTAAGGCATCGGATGTGTTGGTAAGTGGCTACAGCTAGCAGTGCAATTAAGAACATAAGAACAGCCCCACTGGATCAGGCCATAGGCCCATCTAGTCCGGCTTCCTGTATCTCACAGCGGCCCACCAAATGCCCCAATTATGCCTCAACAGGAATTACAAAACAACTTCTCTTCCTTAACTTCCATTTTTAGTAAGGATCCAGACTATTGCTAGACTGTTGCTTTGTCTCACTTAAACAAAGGGCACTTTGTAACTTTGGACCATCTTTGCTAACTCAGCAATAATCTTAGCAGGAGAGGCTGACACAGGAATTATTTTACCCCGGGACAGGAGAAAAACCAAGCAGGTTGTGAGCACTTAAATAATGGTAAACATAATCGTCTATCCCTCGCTTCATCCATGAATGTTTATGCTGGTATTTGCACATCAGTAACTACTATGCATCCAGTGGAACAGTTTATTCAGTGGGTATGGGGCAGTGCAGATAATCAGATTATTCCATATTCTGATGATCAAGAGCTCAGTTAAATGTCAGTGATATTTACATAGGGTCACTTTGACATAGGTGTACACATGAGGGTGTGAATTGAAGTGCTGTGCTGATGCTACTTAATTGTAATCTACTCTTAGGATTTTCCACTTCAGTGAGAAGCCACAGTGGGATGTGATTTAAAAGTGCTATTAATAATGAAATGCAAAGACAAAAAGATTTCCTTATGCCCAGTGCACATTTAAATCAGGGTACCAGCCTATGTGTGTGCAGTCTAAGTATGCCATTGGTCATGTTCCTCGGCCATGAACTCTGATGTGCTAGTGGTTGCGCACACAAGGGAAAAAAAGGAATGATTTCAATTGCAGGTAGAAAAGGTTCTTTGCAACTGCAGTTCACTCCCTATGGCTTAAGTTTGCAAGATGTCTGTGTAAGTGTTTGGCACTAATTACATAATTCATTACTTTGTGAATGGAGGACTGTAACACAGTCTTCCATATTATTCACCGAATCACACTGTAGTTTTCTATTGCCAAAATGTACTTGCTTACATTTTTTTTTACATTGTTAAGAGCTTACATTAATTGCTCTTAACAATGATAATATTTCATTGCATGGGACCTCTCTGCATATGCTAAGTTTGGTTTAGGTGGGGCTAGGTAAGGTGCTCATCAACGACCAGCCACTAATTATTGACTAATCCTGCAAAGTAAAATTCTCCACACATAATCAAGGCTGTTTGGTGACTTTCCAGTTAGCATCACTATGCCTGAAGCTTGGCACTGCCTATGATATGTTCTGTTGCAGTTCTGCTTAGTGACCTCTACATACTTTAGATTTGGAGTTGACTTTCAAGCAAGCATGATTGAGACTGCAGCCATAGGCCATAACTCCACTACTACAGCCTAGTTTAAGAGTTATTTCCTCTCCCAAAGGAATGGTACTTGTGTGTTTAAAAAAAAAAAAAGTCTTAGAGATCCCTAGTCTGCAATGGTGTAATAGGCTAGTTAGGGATTATTAAGAAAGGGACTGAAAAAAATCAAACTTTCCCATAAGGAAATGTTGAAGCACTGGGGGATTTATTTTTTAATTGAAAAACAACAGCAGCAGCAGCAGCAGAGAGGGACAGGGGAGAAGGTGAGGACCTCTGGCTCTGTGAGAGGGGGACAGGGGGCAAGAGAGTTCAGTGAGAGGGGGTGTTGGGAGGTAGACTCAACCCAAACCACTACACCACCCTGGCTCTCAAAACCAATTAAAGTTTGTGGGAATGCCCATGAGATTAGTAGTGCTTCCCCATTTTTTTCCCTTTACTGCTGTTAGCAGAATTCAGCTGCGTATATTAGAAGCTGGTTTCTTGGAACAATTCCCAGGTTCAGGCTCTATTGATCCAAAGCCAACAGAAACAGATCAAGGTAGAAAATATCCATTCATCATACTGGGCTTCAGAGGCAACCAACTTTAGACACTGTACACTTCTCACCCCAGAGTACATCGTTGTCTTTGACTGTCATACTCTGAAGTGGTTTGAAGGTCATAGGGACAATATTATCTTACTTTGCATTTATAAAGCATCTGAAACAGGGAGCTTTGCTACACTAACATCCTAATCTTATTTACATTGAAAAAACTGATTTCCTCATGTGTATGCGTCTTTTCACCAAGGGCAAGATAAAATAGAGAAGGAAGAAAAACTGGATGTCTTTGGGTGGTAATCAGAAGGCAATGTTGTGTAAACAGCAAAGGAATATACCAGCTCACGCATGAGAATGCCAAGTACAGTTTGATCCAATAGCAGTCCAATGCACTAGAAACAAATATGCACATTTTTTCAGCCTATGCTGCAATAGGTATCAGATATTAACTGCAGTGTTGAACATCTCAATGTTTTTGGACAGGAAGTGGCAAAATTAGCCAACGATCTTAAAAATTAAAGTCAGAAGTTCCTTTGGACTTAAGCAACATACATCGTGTCTACCTATCACTGTTATTATCAAGGAGCCCATGTTCCTGCTGTGGGCTTATCTACGTCATCTCTCCCTGCCTAGCTTCAGTTCCCATTTGTATGCCATCCAGCCAGCTTATCTTTCCAGATGGCTGCAGCCATATTCAACAGGGGCCAGAGGCACTTTGACTTCTGAACTTAGTGTCAAGCTACTGTAGGCAGCAGCTGAAAAGCAATTTCCGAGAAAATTGTGATCAAGCCCTTTCAAGTGCTGTCCTAAAGGATCAAATGGTTTTTGCTCTCATGCTTCACTTGCTTGAGCATAGCCCTGGAAGTTCCAGAATATGTCCCATCAGAAAAGCGTTCTCCGACAGAAAACAGATCTTCATAGCCCATACACACAGAATCTGGCTATCAGGCACATTTACTCTATTGCTCCAGAATTGGGGCCATATGGTTGGACCACAGGGAAAACACATTCTTTGCATACATCCCTATGACTACAGAAAGAGAGCAAACAAGCTAGGCCAGAAGAGTAAAATGTCCACTGTTACATAGAGTACTTTTAAACCAGTGGTCTTCAACCTTTTTCATGCCATGACCCAAACATACAGTATGAGATTGGGGACCACCATCAATCTACCCTCTCCTGAGAACCTATCCGCCCACCCCTATCACTGCCCACTCTCCATCTCCATAATGTCCTCTCAGTACTGTTCACTGTAGCCAAATATTCTTATTAGAGAGAACAGAAACAGTTACTAGTACTATTGAAAGTTATTTTAGCACTATTGCTAAGAATATAGGTGGAGCCTATTTATGCACGTGAGTTCCATTCCCTGACCCACCATGATTAAGAAAAACTGTGTTCTGCTAAATTGCATAGAGTTATGAAAATAAGCTGCAGCCTGACACTTGGGGATGGAAGGAAACTAAGGCAGCTGCTCTCAATTGCCTCCCCCTCCCCTGCTACATACTCAGCCCTCCCCCTTGCCAGCTGTCCCCACTTCTTCTGAGCTTTTAAGAGTCCAGTCCTATGCATTTCTACTCAGAAGTAAGCCCCATTGTAGTCAATGGGGCTTACTCCTAGGAAAGTGTGGAGAGGATTTTAGCCTAAATCTCATGCTTTGCTTGCTGGGAAGACTTGCTTGCTGGGCTGTTTTGTTTGTATAGGCTGGAGCATGGAGAGCCTGCACCATCTCAGTCTGAAGGGGGGGGGGAATTGGGCAAACACTCCCTAGGTTTTTTAAAGCAATCCCCTCTGTTACTACTGCCCCTGCCCCTCTGTGTGTGTGTGTGTGTGTGTGTGTGTGTGTGTGAGAGAGAGAGAGAGAGAGAGAGAGAGAGAGAGAGAGAGCTCCACCTTGCTGCACATGTTCTGGCTACAGAAGTTTTCGGCCCCCTTTCCCCTCTTCAGCCTCTCTGCTGCCTCAGGGGCTCCAGGAGTCTTACTGTTCCTTCCCAAGGGGAACCTCTTCCATGTCTCCAGGGCTATTTCCCTGCCTGGGCAAGGCAGAGCCTTTTTGCAGTGTTTTGGGCTGCCTTGAAACTGAGCGAGCGCAGGTCAAAGGAGGCAAAGGTGTGTTCGACTTTGAATTTCCCCCACCTGATTCGCATTGAGACAAATCTGCAGATAAAAAATCCATGGATAAATAGATTGCAGCTGTATGAGCAGGACTGGGATACCATCTCCTGGTACCTGAAGGGGTACACCAGATGCCTCCCCGCTTACCTGGTGGTACTCTAATCTAGTGATCTTCAACCTCTTTCATTTGCATAAGGTGCAATGACCCCATAACTGAGGCTTTGCAACCCCATAGGAGTATCAACTCCCAAGACTGAAGAACAGTGTTCTAAACGAATAAATCCCTAGTGCACATCCTGAGCACAATTGGTCAGCTTTGTTGGTGGCCCAACAAAGATTTGTTGGTGGGTGAAATGGGAGTATGATGTATGCACAGCCAAATATTATAAGCACAGACACTGTAAAATTTATATAGTCTTCAAGTGACTATTAAAACACATGACAATTAATGCCTAATGCCTTTTAAACAGTGGACAACCCTAAGGTAGAACTGACAACACAGTTTCTTTGTACTGGGTAATGTGTTGGTCTGTCCTTTAGCTAGACAAAATCATTCTAGAACCAAGTTCTTCATGAACAGGCCATGCCCACTGGAAAACTCTGACAGCCCTGTTAAGTATGCGACTTGCCATACATCTTTCACACATGTGGTTAAAATTATATAGATGTGCTGCCCACCCAGTGGCATAGCTAAGTGCTGCTACCAACATACAGTTGGGGGCAAGAGAGGTTGCGGGAAGCGAAGAGAGAGTGGCTTCCTTCATGATGCAGTGCTAGTGTTCTGCATCAAATGGGCATTGGTATTGGCCCACGGTGAATCGTTGCATACATTTGTGTCCACTACCAGACTTACCCTCCCATCTTGGGCACCATCTCGGGGACTCCAGTTGAGCCTTCACAACCCTGACAATGATGAGGTCTCTGGAAGGCTGCCTGAAGGCTGTTCTGGGGTTGGGGCAAGCCCAGGGAAGGAGCCAAGAGACAGGCTGAGGAAGAGGACAGGTGAAGCAATCCCTTCCCCCCCATGAAGAACTCTGAGACCTCATTGTAAGGCCACAAGTCAAGATAAAGTCAGCACAGAGAAGGAAGCATCAGAAGTTGGAAATGTTGATGCTATCACACAGCCCCATAGATTTCAAATTAAGATGCAGGGTCATAAATATATGGTGAAGAGTGTCCCATGGAACTTAACCCCATTTTCCCCATAAACAATTATTCAGTATCCACTAATTTGGCATCCCCTAGGTTTTCCAGGGACCTAACCCTAGCGGATGACAAGACCTGACTGTATAAAGTACAATAATTGTAAAAAGTCATAAGAATAATGCAGTAAAAAAAATTAAAATCGAATATAATTGTATAGTAAAACTCAAAGTAATTAACTAAGAAGTGAAGGCCAGACTGAAAAGGAATGTCTTCAGCCCTTGCAGGAAGGCTAATAGGGAAGTGGCAGTTCTTAATCCCACTGGAATGGAGTTCCATACTAAAAGCACCACCACAGAGAAGGCCCTCTTTTTGTTCCCTCAATCTGACCTCCAACACAGATGAAACACGCAGTGGTTCCCTCTCTGCTAACGGGGATAGATCAGTTTATATGGGAGAAGGGAGTTCCTCAAATAACCTGAACCCAAGCTGTATATGGCTTTAAAGATCAAAACTAACACCTTGAATTGGACCCAGAAACAGAGCCAGTCCAGCCACAGGAACAGCAGATGGACTGAATCAAATCATCTAGTCTCCAAGACTACAAAGGTAATGTCATTCTGCACCAACTGCCAACTTCTGGACAGTCTTCTAGGGCAGCCCCACATACAGTGCATCATAGTACTCAAGTTTCAACAGCACCAAGGTATGGACCACTGTACTTCTGTCCGAATGACCTAGGTACTGGCACAGACAGTACACCAGCCTAAGCTAGGCAAAAGCCCTCTGGCAATGAAGCAATGAAGAATCCAGGTCGATGCCTAAGCTGCACACCTGCTCCTACAGAGGGAGTATAACCCCATTCAGAACAGGCTGATAATCTAATATCTGCATCATGGATTTCCAAACCAAGAGGACCTCTATTTTGTCCAGATTTCATTACAGCTTGATAGCCCAGATCTTCACTGCCTCCAGATAGTGTCCAGGATTTCAACCACTTCTTCAGTGTTAAATAAGAAAGAAAGTTAGAACTGTGTGTTATCTGCATATTGCTGGCATCCAACTCTAAACCCTCAGATGACCTCTCCTATCTGTTAAACATGGGAGACAATACAGAATTCTACAGCACCCAATATGCCAAAGCGCTCCATAAACTGGAAACATATCCTCCCTCTGGCCAGGCCAGGCCTGCTACGTAAGTCATTTCTGTTTTACAGCCGGAGAAATGAAGTCACGATAGTGATCTGTTCAAGGCCAACCAGTAAAGCAAGATGTGAGCACACCAGCTGCTGGAGCACCAGTGCAAACACATGAAACTGCCCAATACTGACTCAGGGTGCAAGCATAACCCACCTCCTAGCACTGACATAAGGGCAGTACAGCTCTGAGGTATGTATTGGTATTGGCAACCTTCAGTCTCGAAAGACTATGGTATCGCGCTCTGAAAGGTGGTTCTGGCACAGCGTCTAGTGTGGCTGAAAAGGCCAATCCGGGAGTGACAATCCCTTCCACACCGGGAGCAAGTGCAGTCTGTCCCTGGTCTGTCTCCCCGGCCACGGGCCCTCCCTCTCCGCCTCCCAGCCCCAGACTGTTGGCAAAGTGTCTCCCCAAACTGGGAAAGGCCATGCCGCACAGCCCGCCCCCAAGCAGGCCGCTCAGAGGCCAGGGCCCCCCACCTGCCGAGGTCCATCCCTAAGGCCCTCAGATCCCTCCCGCAGACGCCCCTGCATCGCAGCCGTGGTCCACCTGTAGGGCGCCCTCCCTGCACGAGTTCTCCATAGAGGAGATCCTTTGGGATCCGGCCATCATCCATTCCCACAACATGACCAAGCCAACGCAGGCGTCTCTGCTTCAGCAGTGAATACATGCCAGGGATTCCAGCATGTTCCAGGACTGTGTTGCCTGGAACTTTGTCCTGCCAGGTGATGCCGAGGATGCGTCGGAGGCAGCGCACGTGGAAAGCGCTCAGCTTCCTCTCCTGCTGTGAGCGAAGAGTCCATGACTCGCTGCAGCACAGAAGCGCACTCAGGACGCAAGCCCTGCAGACCTGGATCTTGGCATGTTCCGTCAGCCTCTTGTTGGACCAGACTCTCCTCGTGAGCCTGGAAAACGTGGTAGCTGCTCTACCGACGCGCTTGTCCAGCTCGGCATCGAGAGAATGAGCGTCGGAGATCGCCGAGCCAAGGTACACAAAGTCATGGACAACCTCCAGTTCATGCTCAGAGATTGTAATGCAGGGAGGTGAGTCCACATCCTGAACCATGACCTGTGTTTTCTTCAGGCTGATTGTCAGTCCAAAATCTTGGCAGGCCTTGCTAAAACGATCCATGAGCTGCTGGAGATCTTTGGCAGAGTGGGTAGTGACAGCTGCATCGTCGGCAAAGAGGAAGTCACGCAGACATTTCAGCTGGACTTTGGATTTTGCTCTCAGTCTGGAGAGGTTGAAGAGCTTTCCGTCTGATCTGGTCCGGAGATAGATGCCTTCTGTTGCAGTTCCAAAGGCCTGCTTCAGCAGGACAGCGAAGAAAATCCCAAACAAGGTTGGTGCAAGAACACAGCCCTGCTTCACTCCGCTTCGGATGTCAAAAGGGTCTGATGTGGAGCCATCGAAGACAACAGTGCCCTTCATGTCCTTGTGGAAAGATCTGATGATGCTGAGGAGCCTGGGTGGACATCCAATCTTGGGGAGAATCTTGAAGAGGCCGTCTCTGCTGACCAGGTCAAAAGCCTTTGTGAGATCTATGAAGGCTATAAAGAGTGGCTGTTGTTGTTCCCTGCATTTCTCCTGCAGTTGTCTAAGGGAGAATACCATATCAGTGGTGGACCTGTTGGCTCGGAATCCACACTGCGATTCTGGATAGACGCTCTCTGCAAGTACCTGGAGCCTCTTTAGTACAACTCGGGCAAACAGCTTTCCTACAACGCTAAGGAGAGAGATGCCGCGGTAGTTGTTGCAGTCACCCCTGTCACCTTTGTTCTTGTACAGCGTGATGATGTTTGCATCCCTCATGTCTTGAGGTACTCCACCTTCTCTCCAGCAGAGACAGAGGATTTCATGCAGCTCAGTGACGATGATCTCTTTGCAGCATTTTAGGACTTCAGCAGGGATGCTGTCTTTTCCAGGTGCCTTGCCAAAGGCAAGGGAGTCCAGGGCCACGTGAAGTTCTTCTAGGGTTGGTTCACTGTCAAGCTCTTCCAGCACAGGCAGGCACTCAATGTTGTTCAGTGCTTCTTCGGTGACTACATTTTCTCTGGAATATAGCTCAGAGTAGTGCTGCACCCAGCGTTCCATCTGCTGCGCCTGATCCTGGATGACCTCGCCTGTGGCAGACTTCAGAGGGGCAATTTTCTTCTGTGTTGGACCTAGGGCCTGCTTGATACCATCATACATCCCCTTGATGTTGCCCGTGTCAGCTGCTATCTGTATCTCGGAACAGAGCTGGAGCCAGTAGTCGTTAGCACATCTCCTGGCAGTCTGTTGGACTTTGCTGCGAGCAGTTCGGAGGACCTGCAGGTTGCGCTCACTGGGACAGGCCTTGTATGCTGCTTGAGCTCTCCTCTTTTCCTCAATGACTGGTGTCAACTCCTCAGAGTGGGCTTCAAACCAGTCTGCCGCCTTGTTGGTCTTCTTGCCGAATATGGACAAGGCGGTGTTGTAAACGGTATTCTTGAAATGTTCCCATCTGTTGGATGCGTTTGCGTCGGCCGGGCCTGGAAGAGATTCCTCAAGCGCTTGTGCAAATTCCTCCACTTTTTTCTGATCCCGGGTCTTGCTGGTATCAATGCGAGGTCTTCCTTCCTTTTTCGTGTGATACAGTCGCTTTGTTTGCAGTTTCACTCTGCTGCACACCAGGGAGTGGTCAGTGTCGCAGGCAGCACCATGATAACTGCGTGTGATCTTGATGCTGGGAAGGCTGGAGCGTCTGGTGAGGATCAGGTCGAGCTGGTGCCAGTGCTTTGATCTTGGATGTCTCCAAGAGACTCTATGTTGGGGCTTTGTGTTGAAGAACGTGTTGCTGACACAGAGACCGTGATGACAGCAAAACTCTAGCAGGCGTTGGCCATTTTCGTTCATCCTCCCAGTGCCAAACTGACCTAAGCAAGTGGGCCATGAACTGTTATCAGCACCAACTCTAGCATTGAAATCGCCGAGGATGAACAATGGCTCTTTTACAGGGATTTTCTTGACAGTGGTGGCCAGGTCATCATAGAATTTGTCTTTGGCTTCTGCTGGAGACGGCAGAGTCGGTGCATAAGCACTGATGAGAGTGATAGGTCCTGCTGATGACTGGAGCTGCAGGGACAAAATTCTTTCACTTCCCACAGTAGGTGGGATGATGGATTTCAGCAGGGTATTTCTGACCGCAAAGCCAACGCCATGTTCCCTGGTTTCGTTTGGTGGTTTTCCCTGCCAGAAAAATGAGAAATTTCTCTCCTTGACAGATCCGGAATCTGGCAGCCTAGTCTCTTGAAGGGCGACGATGTCCATCTGCAGTCTGCTCAGCTCCATGTCGATGACAGCTGTTTTGCGTGCGTCGTCTATTTCTTGCAGGTCATCAGAGAAGCCAGGTGTCATTGTCCTAACGTTCCAGGTGCCCAGCTTTAGGGCAGTAGTTTTCTGTTTTCTGTTGCATGGTGCAGAGTTGTCGATCCGCTTGTCGGTTTTCACCCTAAACCCCACGCACCCCATGAGGTTAACGGACCGTGGCGAGGCAACACCTTACTGGCTGGGGACTGCCCAGCTTAAGGCGGGCGGTAGCTGCCCAATGAGATGCAATGATCTCTCCCACCGTCGGAAGCAGCCCCTGGCGTCATGCTCTACGCCAATCGAGCAAAGACTTATAACCGGTAAACTGCTGCTTCCCGTGTTGTGCCGACGCCGTATGGCGAAGTTGGAGTGTCCTCTCCAGCTCTGAGGTAAGGGAACAAACATTATCTTACTTTGAGGAGGCCTCCATTAGTGCCACCCCACAGCAGGATGCAGCACATGTCCCACTGGCACAGCTATGCCAGTGCTGGAAAGTTGGTTAGGATTTGGGCCTCAGACCATTAATTCATCTATTTCAACTGTGCAGCAAAAGTCTGGCCGCTGTCCTTGGGGGTACCATCCCTAATTCTGCTGTTTTGGTCACTTTGGTGATTCCGGAGACGGAAACTGGGGCTTTCTACATGTACAGAACTATGTACATAGAACTATGACTCCACTCTAAGGCTGTAATCATTTACCCAATAGTAAGTCCCACTAATAGTAAGCCCCACTAAACATTGTGGGACTTACTTCTGAGTAAATACATTTAGGATTGTGCTGTAATAGTGATAGAGGGGAAAGAATCTGAGCAGGCAACGTGATGCCTTATAACTTATAAGATGGAATGATTGTTTGATTGCTTTGTTGTTCAATCATTAAGATAGGTTTTGATCATTCTCGTGACATTCCAATTTTAATATGGAAGTAACTGGGTGGAGGGAAATACACCCAAGTGAGGATCACCTATGCTTTAGGCTATGGCAGTGTGTGGGAGCTAAAGAAATGGAGATTAATCTAGACTCTTATCACTCCCTTTCACTGCTATTAGCTAAGCAAGTACCATACAGCTGTCTGTAGGCTGGGATCACCTGTATTTTAGCCAAAATAAAGTATTTCCATGAACCATATAGAAACCTAAGCCAATTATTTAAAAAATCAAGGGACAGAGTGTAAATAAACATATTTATTCTGAGCCAATTGCTTTCTGTACTGGAATAAGTAAGCAAGTTCTTCAATGTTATTTACAGAGCATCTCAGGGCTTTATACTGTTAAAAATAAGTTTTTTCAGAATATCGGTATGTTGCATGTTCCTAAGGAGACTTTACCATCAGCCTTACCAAAGGCTCCAGAGTCTTAGCTAGCATAATTTCACTATGAAATGCAGCAATAGAGCACAGAGGGAAAAAAGGGTGTGACATCCAGACTGTTGTGAAAAAGAGGATGTGAACACCCAAAAAGTGTGTGTGTGTGTGGAGGGGGGGGAATGTTCACCTGGAATCTCTGTAGGTCCAGTGTATTTTTGCAAGATTCCCAGGATATCTTTGACAAGCAGCACTGTCCCAAGCGTGTTGAAATCCATGTCACTGGGAGAAATTTTTCCTTGCTCCACATGAAGGCAACCCACCCAAATGCATTGGACCCACAGCAATTACATATCAGAATTCCAGATACACAGTATGTGTCTTAACACCTTTTGGAGTTTGCCTCATGCTTTTCTTTTGCAATCAATCCCTGTGACCGCTGGCTTAGCTCAGCTGTGAAGGATCAGACTACTTAAATAGAACAGAACAGCCCCACTGGATCAGGCGAAAGGCCCATCTAGTCCAGCTCCTGTATCTCACAGCAGCCCACCAAATGCCCCAGGAAGCATACCAGATAACAAGAGACCTGCATCCTGGTGCCCTCCCTTACAATGGCATTCTGACATAGTCCATTTCTAAAATCAGGAGGTTGCACATATACATCATGGCTTGTAACCCATAATGGATTTTTCCTCCAGAAACTTGTCCTATCCCCTTTTAAAGGTATCCAGGCCAGATGCCGTCACCACATCCTGCGGCAAGGAGTTCCACAGACCGACCACACACTGAGTAAAGAAATATTTTCTTTTCTGTCCTAACTCTCCCAACACTCAATTTTAGTGGATGTCCTCTGGTTCTGGTGTTATGTGAGAGTGTAAAGAGCATCTCTCTATCCACTTTATCCTTCCCATGCATAATTTTGTATGTCTCAATCAAGTCCCCCCTCAGGCGTCTCTTTTCTAGGCTGAAGAGGCCCAAACGCCATAGCCTTTCCTCATAAGGAAGGTGCCCCAGCCCCGTAATCATCTTAGTTGCTCTCTTTTGCACCTTTTCCATTTCCACTATGTCTTTTTTGAGATGCGGCAACCAGAACTGGACACAATACTCCAGGTGTGCCCTTACCATAGATTTGTACAACGGCATTATAATACTAGCCGTTTTGTTCTCAGTACCTTTCCTAATGATCCCAAGCATAGAATTGGCCTTCTTCACTGCCGCCGCACATTGGGTCGACACTTTCATCGAGATGTCCACCACCACCCCAAGATCTCTCTCCTGATCTGTCACAGACAGCTCAGAACCCATCAGCCTACATGTGAAGTTTTGATTCTTTGCCCCAATGTGCATGACCTTACACTTACTTACATTAAAACGCATCTGCCATTTTGCAGCCCATTCTGTCAGTTTGGAGAGAGCCTTCTGGAGCTCCTCACAATCACTTCTGGTCTTCGCCACTCGGAAAAGTCTGGTGTCGTCTGCAAATTTTGCCACCTCACTGCTCACCCCTGTCTCCAGGTCATTTATGAACAGGTTGAAAAGCACTAGTCCCAGGACAGATCCTTAGGGCACACCGCTTTTCACCTCTCTCCACTGTGAAAATTGCCCATTGACACCCATTCTCTGTTTCCTGGTCTTCAACCAGTTGTCAGTCCAGGAGAAGACCTGCCCTCTAATTCCCTGACTGTGGAGTTTTTCAGTAGCCTTTGGTGAGGGACCGTATTGAATGCCTTCTGAAAGTCCAGATACATAATGTCCATGGGTTTTCCCGCATCCACATGCCTGTTGACCTTTTCAAAGAATTCTAAAAGATTTGTGAGGCAAGACTTACCCTTACAGAAGCTGTGCTGATTCTCCCTCAACAAGGCCTGTTTGTCTTTGTGTTTTGAGATTCTATCTCAATGAGGCATTCCACCATCTTACCCAGTATAGATGTTAGGCTGACCGGCTTATAGTTTCCCAGGTCCCCCCTCTTTCCTTTTTTAAAGATTGGTGTGATATTTGCTATCCTCCAATCCTCTGGCACTGTGGCCGTTTTGAGGGATAAGTCGCTTATTTTAGTCAAGAGATCTGCAACTTCATTCTTCAATTCCTTAATAACTCTTGAGTGGATGCCATCAGGGCCCGGTGACTTATTGATCTTTAATTTATCAATGAGGTCTGAAACATCTCTTTTAACCTCTATCTGACAATTCCTTGGTCAGGAGGGGCCGTTCGGGCAGTGGTATCTGTCCGAGGTCTTCTGCCGTGAAGACAGATGCAAAGAACTCATTTAATTTCTCTGCCATTTCTAAGTCTCCTTTTATCTCCCCTTTCCCTCCCTCACCATCCAGAGGGCCAACCGCTTCTCTGGCGGGTTTCCTGCTTCTAACATATTTGAAGAAGCTTTTATTATTCCCCTTAATGTTGCTGGCCATGAGTTCCTCATAGTCTCGCTTGGCCTACCATATCACCTTCTTACATTTCTTTTACCACTGTTTATGTTCGTTTTCATTCTCCTCATTAGGGCAAGACTTCCATTTATGGAAGGAAGCTTCCTTGCCCTTTACGGCCTCTCTAAGTTGGCTCGTTAGCCATGTGGGCACCCTCCTGGACTTAGTCAAGTCCTTCTTCCTTTGCGGTATACACTTCCGCTGGGCCTCTATTACTGTTGTTTTAAGCAGCCTCCATGCACTCTGGAGAGATTGGACTCTTTTACCTTCTCTTTCAACCTCCTTCTAACCATCCTCTTCATTTGAGGGATGTCCGCCCATCGGAAGTCAAGGGTTTTTGTGAGAGATTTGCCCGGTATTCTTCCCCTGACGTGCATGCCGAAACGGATTGCAGCGTGATCACTGTTCCCCAGTGGATCTGTAACATTTACATCTCTAACCAGGTCCTGAGTACCGCACAATATTAAATCCAGAGTCACCTGTCCTCTGGTGGGCTCCGTTACTAGCTGCTCTAAGGCACAGTCATTTAACATGTCAAGAAATTTGGTCTCCTTTTCGTGACCAGAACACAAATTGACCCAGTCAATATGAGGATAATTGAAGTCCCCCATGATTACAACCCTGTCCCTCCTTGTCACCTCCCTGATCCGTTTCCTTATTTCAAGATCCCCTTCCGGTTTCTGGTCTGGAAGACAATAGTAAGCCCCCAGTATTACATCGCTCCACAGGCCTGGTAATTTAACCCACAGAGATTCTACGGTGGAGTTGGACCCGTCTTCAGTCTCTACTTTGCTGGATTCTATCCCTTCCTTAACGTAAATGGCCACCCCACCTCCAACACACCCCTCCCTGTCCCATCTGTAGAGTTTATAGCCCGGGATTGTGGTATCCCACTGATTTTCCGCATTCCACTAGATTTCCGTTATGCCCACTATGTCAATGTTTTCTCTAGTCACCAGATATTCCAATTCTCCCATCTTTGCTCGGAGACTTCGGGCATTTGCATAAAAGCATTTGTACATGGAATGCCCCAGGATGGGCTTCTTATTAGCTCCTTTGTCCCTGCATCCTCTCACTGTGCCAAACCGTCTAACACATCCCATCATGCTACCATTCCCAATTTCTTCTCCTACTCTGCCTTTGTCTTGTTGTTCTCTAACCTCCCCATTCTCATCCCATAGGGATGAGGAGTCCCGAACCCGATACCCCTTGGCTCCTGTCAGCCTTCCCCCAGGGATCAGCCTTCCCCCAGGGATCAGGGAACGGCTCTGCCACCTTTTTAATGTTATGCGCCAGCAGTCTGGTTCCATTCTGGTTCAAGGTCCCTCTTGTACAGGCCCCGCTTGTCTCAAAACGTTCTCCAGTGCCTAATGAATCTAAATCCCTCCTCCCTACACCACCATCTCATCCATGCATTGAGACCCCTGATCTCCGCCTGCCTAGCTGGCCCTGGGAGTGGAACACGTAGCACTTCAGAGAATGCTACCTTTGAGGTTCTGGCTTTCAGCTTCCTACCTAACAGCCTAAATTTGGCCTCCAGGACCTCCTGGCTACAGTTGCCCACATCGTTGGTGCCGACATGTACTACAACCGCTACCTCCTCCCAAGCACTATCTACCAGCCTTCTAGACAAGAAGTGATGTCCGCAACCAGGCAGGCAAGTCGCCATGCGGTCCTCACATCCGTCGCAAGCCCCCCTCTCTATGTTTCTAATAATCGAATCCCCCATGTTACTTTCAGCATGTTACTTTCAGCATGTGATCGGAGTTTATGTTCTTGTTTTTTTATTCAGTAAATAGCAGATAGATCAGGCTCCCCATGGATTGGCATCAGGGCAAAGAAGGTTAACTCTCTGTTTCTGTTCTGGATCACACACTCCTAGCAATTACATGCCTAGGGAAAAATCTTATGTGCTTTAATGGGAGCTTTCATTCAAGGGCAAATAGCAGTCAGGGGAAGGACCCAATCCAAATTGGGAAGGATAAAGGATCTGAAAAACTAACCTCCAGCCATGGTTCCAACCCATGGGGGACCCAGACCAGCTACCATTTACTGAACAAAAAACAAGCACATGCTTAAAATAATGTCCAGTTTGACTTTAAGGGAGCAGAGATATGAAATCCCTACATCAAATTTTGCTTCTGCTATGAAGTTATTTTAGTGAAATCAAAAGCATTTCCATGGAAGTCCATGGAATAGCCTAGGAAAGTCAGTCACTCTCAGCCTTAGCCCCTTCTCACTCCACAATATGTGGATAATATTCCTCCACTTTCTATGGTTGTTCCAAGGATTACAAAATAATATATAGCCTGAAAATACCTGAATACCAATACCTGAAAGTACTACACAAAGTATAAGTATGCTGCTGGTTAAACTAGTTAGGTGTAATCTTGTAAGAAGATAAGGAACAGACACATGAGCATCCCCATGACAATCTGTTCAGATAGTGTCAGAGGGTTCTGGAAATGGTGCAGCCACAGTGGGAATCGCATGCACAGTTCCAATCACCTCATCTCAAAAAGAACAGCAAATACCTGGAAAAGGTGCGGAAAATGAGGACCCAAAATTATCAGGAGCCTTGAGCACCTACCCTGTTCTAGAGGACATAGCATTCCCCCACTATTAAATCACTCCTTCAGGCTGGCAATTTAACCCACAGTAGTTATATGGCACGGTTGAACCCCACTTCAGTTTCTACTCTGCTACATTCTACTCCTTCTTTGGCACAGAGGGCCACCCCACCGGTAACATGCCCCTCCTATAGTGTATATCCAGGGATTGTTGTGTCCCACCAGTTCATCTGCATTCTCTTGCCAACACTGAGACGTGCGACCAGCATTTAATTCTCAAACTAGAACGTGCACCTGCTTTTTCTAGAAATACATTCTGTAATGTTTAGTGCTGCTAATTTCAACCCCCATCTTGGTCAGTCATGAAGGTCACCTTGGGGACGTTGTTACAGCTCCATTTACCTCAGAGAGTGGATGTTGCTCTAAGCACCTTGGAAGAAAGGCAGGATACAAACAGAACTGGCAATGAATGCCAAATCTTTCACAGACAAAGATGCCCATGCCCCCTGCAGTGTTGGGGAACAAAGTGGTACTGGTTGCTCTCTGGATTTTTGCAGGACTAACTGACAAGACAAACTACAGAGCACATAAATGTTGATCTGTGTATGCAACAGTACAAAACGAGGCTCTCTCTTCCTCAAATGTTCTTGGACCAAAACTCCTGGATAAAGGTAGACAATTTTTTTTAAACAGATCTGCCATCAACACTCTATATATTTTCTTATTTCTAGAAACAGGACTCATTTTTACCTAGATCATAGAAGTGCTATTCTCTATGCAAATGTGAGGAAAGCATTCAGACACAGTTGTTGTTGGCAACCTTCTAACTGTACAGGTATTTACAAAGCTGAAATGCACCACACCCAGTCATGTACCCAGAGGGCGACATGGTAAGTACTACAGGCATCACAACACACTATGTAAGCGCCACCTCCCACTTGCCATTGGAGTCATTTTGGGCAGTGAAATGCAATGCGCAGGAGACTGTTTGGTTTGGGACATTGTGTTTTGCTGCCTGGAATGGCTCCGATGGTGGGTGAGTAGGCCGCTTACATGGCACATTGAGGCACCAGCAGTACTTAACGTGCTGCCCCCTGTAGCAACACTACTGGCAACACCTATGTTTGAAATGTAAGAAATTTTCACAACATATGAACTTCTTTAAAAGAGCAGCAAAGTAAACCCATATATATATATATATATATATAAAATACACACACACACACAGGGGAGTAATTTCAATCTAGATTTGTCTAAAGCAATGCCTTTCAACTAGTGGCAATATTACTATAAATGGTACTCCACAGTATGGCAGGTGGTACTTGACCTACTGCCATGGTGACCTTGTGGCACTGCCCCACCTCAGCTGACCTTGGTGGAAACGGAGATGGCTGGGTTGGTGGTGTACCAGCAGAAAAGATGCAGCTGCCTAGCTCTTCAAAAGGGGCATGGTTTGGGGAAAGAGGGTACAGAGCAAAGCCCCATTTGTAGACAAGTTGCCCGCACTTTAGCACAGCCGCTGTCTCTGTTGGCAGTGACAGTATTCACAAAAGTGCTACCTGCAAAAAAAGCAACCCATGAAATAGGTTGATAAAACCTCTGGTCTAAAAGACCATCAAAGCAATCCTATGCATGTTTACCCTAAAGACCCACTGGCTTCAGCAGGGTTTACTTTGAAGTAGGCATGTACAAGTTTGCATTTTCCTACTTAGAACTGGCCCTGACTTTAGTAAGCTTTATTATATACACTATAGTATAGTCCTTCAATATGTCTATTTGGTTCAGTTCAGGTGTATTTATTTGTTCAAACCATCATAAAGACTACATATATGCAAAGCATAATCAGCATTCATTTTTCAGGCGAGCTTCATGTAAATATGTTCAATAAAGAAAAATTTGCACTGGAATTATTCCTGGCTGTTGAGCAATATGGAATAATTTTTAAAAAGAAGATGTTAGGAGGACAATTTAATTTGCACAGTCTCCACTTGTGGGGATCAGATTTCTCTGCCTTCCTGGGAAAACAATTCTAATACCTGGTCCTTTCCATATCTCCAAGTAAACTGCTTTACCACTTTTCAATCTCCACTTAAGTTCTGCAGGCTTACTAAGTATAACTGCTTTTGTTAGAAACTGCAAACAATTTGCTAATTTCAGGCGAGTGTCCATTTAGTTCACTTCTCACACTGAGAAGCCCAAACTCATGCCAATCGCCTCCACTATAAAAGCAAAACAAGAAACCACAGTGAAGCATGAAACAATGGAGAAATGACTGTGGTATGACTCCATGATGATAGAGTGTACCTTAATGAATGAAAAACATTTCACTGACCATATTTCCTTATTCTTGATTGTGTTTGATTAGCCATATGGGAATCCCCAAAAGTAAAACTGTAAACCGCAACACACTGATTAGGAAATGTCATATTAAACTCATTTATTTCTAAGAATTAATTCTAAAGAACCTATCTTTAGTATAGGATAAGGTTGAAAGAAATACATAAACCAACTCGATAAAGATGCTTTTAAAAATCTTAAAATGAGGCCACCTACTCTCATCCCTTGTTCCAAGGCAGGAGCCTGTTCACAACTCACCACCATCAGCAGATTAACCCATACAATCCAGATTACTGGGTGCCATAAAGAGCAAGTGTGAAAACAGAGAGGTATGAAAAAGGACCAGATAATCCAAGAAATTTACAACCCAATCCAAACCAACTTTCCAGCACTGATGAAGCCATGCCAATAGGGCATGTACTTCATCCTTAGATGGGAGGGGGGGGCAGTCAGGGAGGTCTCCTCAAGATAAGGAACAAATGTTCCTTTACCTTGAGACTGCACTGCATTTGCATTGGTCCTGAAAGTTGGTTAGGATTGGGCTCTAAATCAAGATTACATGCTCTGCAGAAGACAAAAAATGAAAAACGCTTCATGACCCTTGTGCATCAAAAAAAGCCCCAAACACAAAAGATAAAAGGATTGCAAATTTGTAAATGCTGGAAATATTAACAATACCTGCTGCAAAGCTAGCAACTTGCTTTGTGTCTGGTGTTCCTAGCTGGAATCTGGCACAACAGTTGACAGAGGCATAGCATCACATAAGCACAAATGTAATGTATGGTGAGCCTCTCACCCCTCCTAAGGCTAAGGAGGGGTGAGAGGCACTAAGACAACACATTGTTCAAACATCTGCTTTTTTACACTGAATGTGTTAACAACAATGCTTTGATACAAATACAAGACACTAGCATCTTTTATCCCATAGATTTAGCAGTTTCCATAACACATAATTTCAGGTACTTATCATAATTTGTAACCTTCTTTAAACCCCATTTGAATACCTGACTCTTTGTCCTCAACAGGCAAGTCCAAACAATGCTACTATTAGTTTGCAAGGGAGCAAAATATGCACCCATGAAGAAAAGATGCCTTTTTCCTTGGTTCCTTTTGGCAAAGTAATGCCACAGCACAATTACAGCTGTTATGTAAACAAGCTCACTAAAGTGAAAGTCTGAGAAGTTATTAGAAGAGCAAATAAAACTTGTGCAGTCTGTTCCTATACATGTTTATTTGGAAGCAAGTCCTACTCTTTTTACTGGACTTACTTCCACCTAAGTGTACATAGGATTTCAGTCTCTGTTTTTAAGCCCACAGACAACGATTTTATCTCTCTCGGCATCTGGAACATTTTTAGTTCATTTTAGAGCTGATTCAGTGGCAAATATTCAGCAGCAAACAAAGGTTATAGGGAGTTGGTTGATGTCTGAGAAGGAATGGCAAGTTGTGCTGGACTGAACTTTCTTGCCTGACATTTGATCCATGAACTAGTTAAGCTGAAACATTTAAGACAATGGGCAAGAAAATCGTAAATTTCAACAGTACTTGGGTTCTATGGAACATGTTAAGAATTAGACTGCTAGGCAGTAATACTAAACCAATTTTTTTATAGACATTTTATTGAAATAAAACATGCTTTTAGCTAAAGAGTGTTTTGAATTGAGCCCCTAAGAACTGCCTTGCTAGATCAGGCCAATGTCCTTCTGACAGAGCATTATGTCTCCAGCAGTGGTCAACCAGGTGCCTTTGATGCTCACAAGCAGGGCACCAAGGGGATGCCCTTTTTCTTGATGTTCATCTCCTGTATTAGGCATACTGCCTCTGGAAATGGAGGAACCATCTAGCTAGCACAGCTAAAGGCTGTTGAGACCTATTCCCTGTTGATTGTCTAAGCCCTCTTTAATGCCATTGAAATAGCAACCATCACCGTATCTTTGTGCAGGTAAATTCCACAAGTTAATTACTACAGCCTTGCTAACAAGCCCATAAAAGTTACCAGTTCACAAAACTTTTTATTAGCCCTCCTAACCACATGTACCAGTTTATATCATTTGTGGCACAGAGAGAAGGGGGGGAACAAAACAAAATCCACCTCTGGAACAGAACCTTTCTATTCACATTTACTAAAAACTTTCCTATCTGATCACTTATTCTGGGCAAGCAGCTACTGACAAGCCATGTGGTCCAATCCATGCATCTTTACACTGAAGAAAATCCTGCCCAATTAAAGAGCCTTAATTTCTTCACTGCCATGATGCTGACAACTAGGAAATTGTCCAAAGCCAATCACAAAACAGCATCTCTTGAAAGAAAAACGTGAGCAAAGGTTGTATGTAACTAGCAAATCATGAACACGCTTACATCCGTGAAGTTGGGCAGGTGCAGAGCGCTAGCAAAGCAGGAGGGAGTTCTGGTAAAAACATTTTTGGTCCGAGCTGGACTTAAAGAGCACCATGAAAACATGACAGAAAAAGAAGTGCAATTCATTTGGGCACCTGACCCCCAGCTATCCAAAGCTGCCCATGCACTTCAACCTGTACCCCAAATCAGGTTTCTGGCTGAACTGGAGTCTTTTATGGTCCTGGCGAGGCCTGCAAGTCCTGCTGGCACAGGTCTGCAAAGGAGAGGAGGAGGAGGCCAGAGGTGAGGGAGGGAAGCGCTGGTGGAGGAAAGGCGGCTCAGGCTGCCACCCAGCCCCTCTTTTTATAGGTCCATAAACGGCCTGGTGGATGGTTCTCTGCGGACTCCATCTTGGCCTCCCTGGGCTGCAGGCTGAGGCGGTGGCGAGTCTTCCTGGCCCTGGCAGCAGCTCTGAGCGCAGGCAGAGAGAGTGGGAGCGAGGCCTTCGCCTGGCTGGCTCCCTCCTTCCCTCCCAGGAGAGGCTTTGGTACCCCTCTGGAGAGCACAGCCTCCCCTCAGGATGCTGCGCCTGCCTTTCCACCCCCGCCCCGCACACTCAGCCCTGCTCTGCTTCGCAGCGAGGCCCTTACCTGTGCGCGCCTCTTCCAATGGGTGCGCACCTGAGCGCGCGCTCTGGCCAATCAGCGGGCGGCTCTGCCCTCCGCCCGTGCAAGAATGCGGCTCCTCTTGGGAAAGTTACCTGCAGGCGCCTTCGCTTCTGTGGCTTCCCTGTTCGGTGCCCTCGCGGGAGGGGGAGGCAGAGCCCAGCACAGCACGGAGCCAGTCTCCCTTCCCACAGGCGGGCGAGCGAGGGGCGGGCAGAGGGGCTTTACCTGTGCCACTCCTGCCTCTGCGCCCGGCTGCGGGAGAGGTAGAGGGGGGCCAGAAAGCTGAATTACCAGTCGCTCTGGTTCTGCCGTCCCGGGCGCCGCTCGCTCGCTCGCTCGCTCACACACACCTTCACCTGCACAGACTTGAAAGTCCAGTTTCACCAGAGAGACTGAGGCACCTGGAAAAGGGGAGAGAGTTCATTGGATCAAACATGTCACAAGAGACGGACAAGTAAGTGATCACAGTCAGTTTGCTACTTTTGGTGCTCCTGGACGGATCAACTGGTTGCTTGTGTGGTTTTTTTTCCTAAGCCACAATCTCGGTGGTGGACCTGCTGGGATCACATTTCCTCCTTGATCAAAGCACCCAAGGGAATGCTTGCTGGATTCCACCTTGCTTCTCCCCCTCCTTTTCCACTCTTTTTTTTTTTCTTTTTTAAAAGTTGGTTGTGTACTCTCAGTGCTTCTTGCCCCAAACTTTTGGGGGAGAGATCTCCACCGCTTCTTGGTTGCCATTGCAGAGCCAGAACCTTTGCCTTCCATTTTCTTCAGGGCCTGGAGATGAAAAGTGACTCTTGGCTTTTGTGTGTGAATGCAACAAAAGGGCTTTTATATTGGATCAGAAACGGCCATCTTCTTCCCCGGGCTCCTGGCACTTCTGTACATGTGTTATGGGACAGAAAGATGTAGAACACAGGCTCCAAAATGCCATTTCTTTCAAGCCACTTGAGGAAAAGCACTATTTCTACAACCAGAAAATAACTTGATTGGTATATATGAAAAAGTAGCATATGAAGGTTTCTTCCTAGCCAGCGAGAGGAAGTGATTTCATGCAAAACTTTTGTCTTACCATAATTTTCATTTGCTTGTTGGTGATTTAAAAACAGAAAATACCCCCCCCCATCCCAATCTGTGTGACCTCAAGATGAAAACTTCTAAGATTCTTTTCCTTAACCCCCAGCTTACTTGCAACACATAAATATCTGCTCTTCTTTGAAGAAATCAGAACAATTTGGAAAACTACAGGGTGTATTATTATACGCACACCTTGAAATAAACCCTAAAGCCTGGGTTTAAGAAAGTTGAAAACAAGTCAAGTAGTATTAACTTTGTAAAAGTTGCCTTTAACTTTTTACACCCCAACGCTGAAGGACACCATGATCCAGGGTGTGTGTACGTACACGCAGTAGATTAGCTGTGTACAGTTGCCACTCCTTTAGCCCCCTTCCTGCTCCTATACATGTGCAAGGTGGAGAGAAAAGAAAATCTTTTCCACTCTTTCCCACCCCCCACCTTCCTCACCCAGATTGTATTACTCTTCCTTTCTGAAGTCCTGAGTCCTTGTAGCTTTGTCTGCTGACTTCAGGTCAGGTCATGCCCATGATGAAGAAAGAGGTGACCAGCACCTTGCAGGGGCTGGGTCTTGAGATCTGGAGTGACAGATTTTGCCTGGAACTTTTTTTCTGAGCCTGTGCAGATACTTGCTGCACTGGAGTTGTTGCCCTACACCGACCTACAACATATGTCTGGAAAGGGAGGGAAAAAAAGAGGAGGGCAATATGAAAACAAAGTGGTCATGCAGAATACAGACTGAGGGTGCAATACTTGACAAATTTGTGATATGAGAAGATGCAGGGGAGACTTGAGAGTGGAGGGAGTAACATTCCAGGCAGAAGGATTAATTGTGAATGGCTGGGACTGGCCTGGCAATAAAAAGAAGGGGCATACCAAGACCCCACCCTATAGGGTTTTGCTGCACTGTCATGCATTTGACAACCATATTGAAAGTGGATCAAGGGTGCATTTTCTTTCACTTGGACACAGTGGCCACTAAGTTGTGCTGGGGATCTTAAGAACAGGCCACAGGAAGGTGGCAGCTGTTATGGTTTGAGAATCCAGAATGAAAAAATGTGATCGTGTTTACCATCCCTTAAGACTGTTGGAAATTGCTGGTTTTGTTCTGTGGTTCTTTGGTGTTATGAAATAAGGTGTGTCCATTATATTCTGGTATGAAGGACAATTGTTTCAATGAAGGATTTTGATCTGTATCAGAGATGTTGCGTATTTGCTTGGGTTGGTTGGTCAGCCAAAATTTATTAAGTGTTTAGGTCATTGCACACCTTTTGGAAAAGTAAAGAAATTGTTGTTTGAAATACTGTGCATTTAACCCTCTGTGGCTATGCTTACCTGAGATACGTACACAATCTATAATCATTTTACAGGCAAAAGTTATATGGTTTAATGCCAGACCTAATTTGTGTAATGCTGCTGAAGCATTCCTGTGAATACTTACTTGCAACTCAATCCCACTGAATTTGTGGGACTTACTTCTGAAGAAATGTGTATAGGATAAGATTAGACGGTAAAATTTTTAATACGTAAAAGGTGTTGTCATTTATTTGGAGTAAGAGTTTATGCAAAATTGTGAAATTTCTTGTGGGGGAGAAATATATTGTCTGAACTTTTATGGGTGTGCTAATTGTTTTCAGTTAGCCATCAACTACAGTACTTAAAATTATTTGCCTGGAAAATAAGGAACCTCAGATTCTTAGCGTTTTACTTAACTGATCAAAGCTGCAAAAAAGAGTCCACCATGTTACCTGCTTGTTATATCTCATTCTCTGAGATCATTATGATGACCACCACCTATTCCAAATTATTTGAAGTAGTACAAGTGGCTTTGTATCATGGACCATCATGTTTTCCCTTATTACCTTATAAATGGAGTGACGAGTCTTTCAAAATCTCCATTTTTTTGTACACTGATGCAATTGCACTGAACTATGAAGGAGGTGGGATGAAGAGAAAGCCAGACAGAAAGGTAGGCGTTGCTTGGCTTGCATGTGCAGTGGATAATGGAGACACTTGTCAAGAAACTCTCTATTTCAGGCTGATTCAATGCTGTATTGAATGCAGAAGTCATTTGTTTTGATACTTATCTCTGTTTACCATTGAAAATGCCCTTGGAATTTTCTTCTGATATTTTTATAGTAGTCTTTGGGATCACCTGCAAATGCACTGTGGTGTGAATCAAAATTATTTTAGAATGTCTTTCAAGGTAATTGCAGTCTTTTATTGTGAAATTAGATTTCTTTGCAACACTCTTCAATCTGATTTTTAAACATGTGTTGCAACTCTTGGAAAATATGCAGAAAGAACTACCAAAGAGACATGAGATGGAAAGAGGAGAGCACAAAGACCAGTTAACACAACCCCTCCGTGTGTGGCTAGAGACCTGATTGCATGATGTTGTACATGTACTTGTGATGTCACTCATTCAGCACATAAGATGTATGAACCTTGTTGAACACAGATGAATGAACTGACCAAATGACTGTCATCTCAGTATCACGATTACCATCAATCCATCTCTTGCCATATATAGAATTCTTTTGAGTCACCAACATTTTTTGACAAGGCTTTTTGCTCTTAACAGCTTCATGACAGATGAATTTCTAAATTCTGATAACCCATGTGTCACCTGGATCCAGCCCAGGGAGCCAGGAGCTCCTCAGGAGCAGGGGTCTCCTCTAGGGTAGAGGCCTCCTCGAGAGTAAGATCCAAGTACTCACAGGACTGGGGTCCCGTACAGGGCACCTCCCAGAGAGGAGGAACAAGGACCAGCTGGGAACACCAAGCAGGCACATGGTTAGAAGGGGTGGGGCCGGCCCAAGAGGGAAGAGGCCTCATAAGGAGCCTGGAGAGGGAAGAGGGAGGTCACTCTTCGCCAGAGGGGAGGAAGGCTCAAGGAAAGCCTGAGGGAAAGCAGCATCCCTGCCTAAGGGAAAAGAGAGAGGCCTCCAGAGGGAGTGGAGGGATGTCTGCCCTGGAGAGAGGAGGCTGGGGGAGGCTTCCCTGACCCAGGACCCTCCTGGGCACAGAGGGGGACCCCTAGAGAGACAGGGTTGTGGAGACAGGGGATTGAAGTCAACTATACCCAGTGGGGGCCAGCTGGCTGGGGAATCAGCACGGAGATATCAGGGGCCCTCCAAAGGCCAGACAGCCTGACCCTGACCGGCAGGGTTGCATCCTCCAAGAGCCCTGACCCCTGGCCACGGGATTTGGAGCGGAAAGCTGGTGCTGACAATGCCCAGGAACGGGTAGGGTCAGGTCCAGGTCCAGAGCCCACCAGACGACGGCAACACAAGTCAGCATGATATATTGGGTCTGTGACGTAACAGTCCACATGAATGTAAAATGGCTGTTGCTATTAAACCGCCTATGTCAAACAACTATACCCGCTTCCTGTCAAACCCGCTTCCCGGCAAACCGGAAGCACAGATTCAGAGAGGCTTCTGCCGGGTCCCAGTGGCAGGTGCCGGGGGCTTTTGCCCCAGGGTGCTCAATGGCTGGCAGGCACGCAGCTGACATCTATATATTCTGGGAAATACTTCTGTTGCTGAATTTGTTTTCCCTTGCAGCTGTCAGAGACACAGGAGATTTTCCAGACAATGATGTTGGCATACCAAATTGTATAAATTGGCTCTGAGAATTGGAAAGATTGACATGCACCTTACTGGCTTTCAATAGATTGTGAAAAAGTGGATGAGAACAAGTCAGTACAAAACTGGTTTATAGGCATCACATACGTGAATGGTTACAGTTATACATGAAAAGGATAGATCCCATCAGGTATGTGCTTGGGATTAGGAAAAAGGAATTGGTAGAACACATGCAAGAGGTCCAAAGATCACATACTCAGCTCTTCTTAGAATCATAGAATCAGAGTTGGAAGGGACCTAACAGGTCCCTGTAACAAGAAATCCTCCTACAGCATCTTGTTGATCAGCACCAATTTCTGACTTGATGGTAGGTGACTGGATTGCACAATTCTTGCTTTCACTTCCGTAAAGATAATTATTTTTATAGTGAAGCATGTTTCTTATAATTTGAAGAGTGCTCTTACAATGCCTTTGTGTTTTGAAGTAAGGAATGACCATTACTGGAGATGTGATATTTTGGGAAGAGGGGTAATAATCTATAAAAAAAACTGGTGTAGCATATTGGCTGAGAGGCTGAGCTATAAATCTGGCAGTCCCCAGTTTGAATGTCTCCTTTGCCATTAACTCCCTCATGGGACCTTAGGCAAATCATTCCTTCCAGCCTCAGCTCCCCCCCCCCCCCATTATGGGATAAAAATACCTGCCTTACTGGGTTGTTGTAAGGATTACAGCAAAATAGAATACGTGAAGAAGCTATTTGAAAGCGCAAAGTGGTATACATATTCTCCATTATTTTTTAGGGATAGGGAGGAAGAAACCTTGTTGGAATATCAGGCATGCAGAATAAAGCTTGAAGGATCTATGATAAGGTGATTCCAGACTTGAATGTCCTTTGGTTGGCATCTCTGTTAGGGAAGGTGTTTTGTCAGTGTATTTGTATGCAGAGAGAGATAGAGAAAGCTGTTTAGTGGCTTGACTATTGCTGGACTGAAGTTAAGAAAGCCATCAAAATTTGGTGACCTCATAGATGAAATGAGTAGAATAACAAAGAATGAAGGTGGGTCTGTAAATGGCTTCTTACTCTGGTTTGTTTGCTCTTAAATAAGCATGCGGATGGAAGCACTTACACACATTTTTTTTCTCTTTACATGATTTAGTTGTCCCCTTTTTTTGTTCCTTACTGTTGACCACTTACTTAGTCAGTGTCATTTGAACTCTTGTAGTTTAAAACTGAAAGAAAGTAAACACGAAAGGCATTTGGGCATAATGCAGCTTCAGCAGGCTGAAGTCCCATTAATTCCTCTGGAAGAGTTAAGAAAGTCCTAAATTTTTTTCCCATGGGTTTAAAAGTGCTTAGCTTAGGCAACAACTTGTCCAAATCTAAGTCCTGGCTTCTGCCTAACTGCACTTAAATTATAGGTGAATAGGTAGGGAGACACCATGAAATCCACAAGCCCCACCTCCTGTGTCCTCTGTAATTCAAGCACTTATATTGGTTCCCTCAATAGACCTGGGAGCTGAATAGTCCACTGGAACTGCATGGCAATGCAATATTGCATTGGAACAGGAATACACTTGAAATCCTTGGACTATAAGGAAAGATCTGGCACCAGGAGATGGTGGGAATCCAATATCCAACATACATAGATACCTGGGAATAGGCATCCAATTCTATAGTAACATTTCTGTTCATGTCACTTCACTTGGGTTGTTCCATAGATTCTTCCCTGGAAGAAAGCAACATGTGAACTGGTCCTGAGGTTGAGGAATGTAGATGCAGCCATTATGTATGTATAGACTGAGGCACACACATACGTAGCCGAAATTCAGTACCATGGGAGGGTGTAAGAAGGTGTTATATAAACACACAACCAACAGACTTCTTTGGCTTCTGTCATACATGACTCTTAAAAATCCGTTCACACTGTGTGCTTATATTGCCTCGTCCTGATTCAGCTAGATATATTTGTGGCTTCCAGTGACAGTAATGAAGCACGTTAGTTGCAATGACTAACAGCCCAATCCTATCCACACTTACCTGGAAGTAAGCCCCATTGACCTTAATGGGACTTACTTCAGAGTAGACATGCATAGGATTGGGCTGTAACTCCAGCTGGTTCAGGGTCATCATATGGAGTTGATAAATCTAGATCAGTGTTTTTCAATGCTTGTCCCCTGCCATACCACTTTGCATGGTCCACCTATTGAAAGTACCACCAAAACTTCCAGTTGCTTTCAGATTGGGAGGCCAGGCATGACACAACAAATCCTGGTAAGAAAGGCGAATAGGAGGTTTTACTGAGTGCACAAAAAGCATATGCTGGAACTCTGACCACCGAGCCAAGCAACCTACCACTGTTTGTCGTGTTGTGTTGCTGGTCTCACTGCCACGCAGCGGGGGTTTGGAGGTCCCATGAATACCACCAGATACCACCACAAGTCCCACTGATGGTACAAGTACCACTGGTTGAGAAACGCTGTTCTAGATACTTAGAAGATGGTTAACACAAGACCTACTTAGTGGATCCCACTTACGCTGCAGAATGTTCCGTTTAGAAGGACTATGGAGGCAGGAAAGGAAGTTTGAAGGAGAAACCAAAAGAGTAGCGAAGTCATTGGTGCTTGTAATAACGTGCAGGCACCAGGCACCACATAATAACATGGGAGGGCACCAGGATGCAAGTCTCTTGTTGTCTGATATGCTCCCTGGGGCATTTGATGGGCCACTGTGAAATACAGGAAGCTGGACTAGATGGGCCTATGGCCTATTCGTATGTTCTTAACGTGCAGTCCAGGATACACTAGGCAATCTTGCATTGCATTGAAAATCTTTGGGACTTAATTGCACAGTGATGTATAGAAATCTCATTGGCTTCAGAGAGAACCAAGTGTGCCGGACAATGTCTTCATTGTGTCCATATAGTGTGAACCAAAGAGAAGAAGAAAAATTTTCAGGAAGGTTTTTTCCATAAATAGTACACCTTCTTAAGCTTACTTCATTGTCTTAAAATTTGGAGTTTAAGTAGCTATGTCTTGTTTAGAATGTATCTAGTAGAATGATATCTCTACTCCCAAATAGTAGCATTTTCTTTATAGTTTTGAAAAAAGAAAATTCCTGAAGCAGTTTGCCATCATGTCAGTTCATGTCCATTTAATTGGGGTTGTCTGAGTGTTGTGAAATATGCCAGGCGCAGGGGGAAAAATACCATCATAGATTCATAGATATAAATGCAAAGTTAGGCCATTATTATGTACAGCATGGGGGTCAGAAAAGGTTTTCACTCCCAAGTTTAGCATAGCGTTCCAAATTTTACACACGATTAAAAATGTAAAATAAAAATTATAACAGCAAAAACTCCATATACCCCCTGTGTAGATGCAGCAAGTGATTTTTAGGAGGATCTGTAGTCCTTACTGTTTCACAGGAACAGCCATTTCCAACAGTCAGGTCAAACACAAAAATCAGAACCAAGGCATCTTAAAGGCTGATGGATTTCTTGCAACATCAACTTTCATAGAGTGCAATCAATTTATTATTATTATTATTTAGCGTATGTATAGTACTTATTTATTTAAACAATTACCAGATGTATGTTAAATAATAATAATAAATTGGTTCACAAAATTGTTTGTGTAGCAAAAGAAATTTTAAAAAATTGACCCCTGTCCCTCAAAAGCTCATAAAGCTCATACAAAAAGACGCAAAACTGACACTGGCAAACAACCTCTGGAAGACATACTGTACTGGGGTGAATAAGGACTGGTGTTCTGTCCTTGCTAAATACTGAATAAGAGAATTACTACGTAGAAGGTGCTTCTTAGCCCAGTTAACTAGGGTTCTGACGTGTATTGTGTTTGAGTTTCATAAAGTGAGCACTGTATGGTCCAAGTGAATTACTGTAGCTGATAATCATGTCTGCCTTGCTTAGGAGTTGGATGCTGGAATTTTTCTAGCATGCAGTGAACTTGGATGTTCTAAAATTGTTTGTCTTGTGTGGCTCTTTCCTATTTTGTATTTTTATTCTTCTTGTTGGCATCCTTCGAGCTAAACAAACGCATTGGTAAAGCAGCTACCACGTTTTCCAGACTCACAAAGAGAGTCTGGTCCAACAAGAAGCTGACGGAACATACCAAGATCCAGGTCTACAGAGCTTTCGTCCTGAGTACACTTCTGTACTGCAGCGAGTCATGGACTCTTCACTCACAACAGGAGAGGAAACTGAATGCTTTCCACATGCGCTGCCTCCGACGTATTCTCGGCATCACCTGGCAGGACAAAGTTCCAAACAACACAGTCCTGGAACGTGCTGGAATCCCTAGCATGTATGCACTACTGAAACAGAGACGCCTGCGTTGGCTCGGTCATGTTGTGAGAATGGATGATGGCTGGATCCCAAAGGATCTCCTCTATGGAGAACTCGTGCAAGGAAAGCGCCCTACAGGTAGACCACAGCTGCGATACAAGGACATCTGCAAGAGGGATCTGAAGGCCTTAGGGATGGACCTCAACAAGTGGGAAACCCTGGCCTCTGAGTGGTCCGCTTGGAGGCAGGCTGTGCAGCATGGCCTTTCCCAGTTTGAAGATACACTTGGCCAACAGTCTGAGGCTAAGAGGCAAAGAAAGAAGGCCCATAGCCAGGGAGACAGACCAGGGACAGACTGCACTTGCTTCCAGTGTGCTCCCAGTGTCACTCCCAAATCGGCCTTTTCAGCCACACTAGACGCTGTTCCAGAACCACCTTTCAGAGCGCGATACCATAGTCTTTCGAGACTGAAGGTTGCCAACAACTACCTTCAGTATAAAGGGTAGTATAAAAGTGTGAAAAATAAATGCCACAAATGAACTAGCAGGATAGATACGAGTGGACCAGTGCAAACTGTTAACTAAAACTCTGCTCTGTTTACTTATTTCTTGAGGCGTTGTTCCCTTGCCAATTTTATGTTTAAGGTCACAGTTGTGGGAGAAAGCTGGCAACTTGGCTCAGTACAACATGTAGACCACCAGTATATTAATATAGATCACAGTATCCTTCTTGAACCCAAGAAATCTTACCTGTCTTTCACACCATGAGTTTACCAGGTTGCATAATATAAGTCAATGAAAGACCCCTGCCCAGAGAGCTTACAATTTAAATTTAGATAGTGAGCTGGGGGAAGGAGGAAAGATAACTTTTTCTCTGTTAACATGGGGAAAGAAGGTTAATTAAGACTGCATTTTTTTTGCTGCTCCAAGCCCCTGCACTACTGTATTTATTTAACATTTTTATATTCCATCTTTAATTCCTTTCACAGAGTGATAGAGTTGTTGGACAAATCAATAGGTAAATCAATTATTTGACAAATCAGGCCTATAATGAAAGAAGATGCAGCAGTCTGCTTTCACTTCCTGTGCTAAACCTAGAAACAACACAGCGATAAATTGGTCCCATCGTTGGTATTCATCATGGTACTTACAAATTTCCCCTGGCAGAAATCTTGTTGGTACCTTTTAACAGCTCATTAGTCACAAGACTCATTTATCAATTCTTCTCTTACTTGTCTGGCATTGTCCATGCTGGAATTAAAAAACACACAACCAGATTAGTTTTGTTTGTCAGAAGCTTGTTTTGCAATTTATATATTTAACAGATTGCTCTGGTAAGGATAATTAATTTTAGCAGGCAGAGAATAATTTCTTGATAGTTATTAAACAGGCTTAAATTTGAAATGAAGTTAGTAATGAATACCTTGCAGAATGATCCGTACCATTCACGTACTTGCCAATACCTGGTTTGAGCTTTCCACAGCCCCTGTGTAGACTGTAGGGCTAGGTCAAGCAACTGCTGAGCCTCAGTTCCCTGGAAGACCTTACTGCTGACCCCTTACCCACTGACCCACTGTTCCTTGCCATCCTTTTTTCCTTGCTTGCTTGTTTGTTAGCTTTCTGGGCAAGTGAATGACAGCATTGAGGAGAAAGGCCCACCAAGGGTATACCCCAAATCTAGAGCCATCCTGGCGGCCTGTAAAAAACCAGTTAAAGTTAAATATTTTAGATAGGAGCTGCCCTAAATAAAAGCAAAGAAATTGCCAGTAAACCTTTTAACCCATTTTTGCCTGGCCCACAGGCGTATACATTTGTTCCCTGTTGTGTATACGCAACGTTGGGCAAAAATGGCTTCATGAGTTCCGTCCCAGCCCCTTCTTTTCCCTTTATGGCATACAGGCTGAGACAGTGTAATCCAGTTCAAAATTTGGGCATGGGGTAGAAGTGGGCGACCCAGAGGAAAGAGGTGTGATGGAAGACAGTCCGAGGTTGGGTACTGGATGAGGCAAATAACAGCAGAGGGTCACACCTATGCTTGAAACTAGCTTGACAGTTGGGTTCTTGATACATCTCTGCTGGAAATGATAGGTTTTTCAGACTGCCACTTTGGCTTAGAGTTGGGGCTTTTATAGGGCTTGATGCGTCCTCATTGGATTGAGGGGGTCAGCTGACCATATCTGGGCATCAACCGATAGTGCTCAGCCCATACATTGCAGCTCTTTCCCTCGCTTCTCTGAGGCTTGATCCATCTGACTTGCTGGAGGACAAGGGTGTAGGTGGTCCAGGAGGTAAGGTGCTGCAAACTAGTTGCTGGAAGTCCTGATTCAAGACCATCCCAACCCCTGGGTCTTATAGTTTGGCAAGAGGCCCAACCTAGATGCACTCGTCTTCAGGAAAGAAACCAAGCAGCTCTTTCCTCTGACATTACTTTCAGAAGGCTCATTTGGCATCTTAGGGAGGACCCCAGCTGCTGTTTGTCTTATGGGTCACTCTCAGAAACCTGTTGTTCCTAACCCCTCCCTCCAGTTGTCTCAGAACCGCTCAGGGGTCCTGATTTACAAGTCTTAGAACCTTAGAATTAATCCTGTGCTGCATCTAACATTGGGTGTGACTGTTTGACTATTGCTTACCAATAATTTATAGATTGCATCTGCTTCCTTGGTCATTCCCAATGAGCTACTGTATCAAGCCAATGAAGTCTAGCCTTAGGAAAAGGTCAAGGCTAGGTTGAGGTTTGCTAAATCAAGATAGCTAACCTTAAGATGTTTTCCTATAGAGCAGGCAAGCCTGGTTGACAGGCAGTCTGAGGGTGGAGGAGGATCACAGGGCATTCTCTACAGTTGGCAGAGCTGTTAAAACCTACCGTTGAAGAGCGCCATTTAAAAGGTAATCATTGGACTCTCTCCCACACTTTTATACTCTCCTCCCATGCCTTATCTGCCTCCCCCGTGTTCCTTCTGCCATTCACTTTTCGGAAATGGTACCTATAAAAAGTCCTTTCAGTGAAGTGCTGAGATAAGCAACCGTGAAACATCCAAGGACGAACATCAGTAATGAATAGTAATAGGAAAGAGAGAAGCTGCAACATGAGGTTCTAGACAGGTATGAACTCTGCACTAATCATAAAATAAAAACACTCCATCAAATTAATCTGAGTTCCATTCCTTAAAAACCTCAGTTCTGCAGTGTGTACACAATCATGCAGATTTGATTGATTTCTCTGATTTCATGTAATTTTATTTTGTGTTTGCTAATTATAGGAAGGGGCAAGGAGTTATGCAGTGTCCAGCCCCTGACCCATGGAAATCTTACCTTGCTATCTCCATTGGTTTCTGAGACTTTAGCAGGAATTTACTATAACCACAAGAACTAGAAATTTCCTTTTAAAAAACTGAGATTCTCAGGAAGCCCAATTCAGAACCCAATCCCACATTGTGAGATTTTGTGCTCTCACAAAATCAGTGCATACCTGCAACCTTGTTATGTCCCTGGTGAGGGCCAACTCAGGCCTGTTTGCATACATGTTCATGGAAGCTGCATCCTCTCCCCATCCACACTGCTGCAAACTGAACCAATCAAGCAACTACTGGTACTGTGAGCTGAATTTGACATATGACAAATCTTGGCAGTCTATGGTAGCTGCAGCTTTTCAGGCGGCTCCGGCTAAGTGCTAAAATCTGATTCATACTGAACTCAGCTCATGGCATTGGCAGTTACACGACTGGCTCAGTGCAGGCTTGATGACAAACCGTGACTGCTCTGGGCTCCAGGAATAAATGCAGGATCCTGAGAATGAGTCAAAAAGTTTCTTGAATTTGGCTCACGGTCAAGCTGCTGAATCTTCATTGCACATCCGCATCCAATTTCTCAACGGCAGGCTGCTAGTTTTCAACATCATCTCTTGAGTAGTTGTTGTGGAAAAATGTCAGTGCACTCTGTAAAATTTGAAATCTGTATTGCAACTTGACTACATGACCAAACTTTGTCTATAATCATGGATGGACCAAAACTCAGTGGTCAGGTACTTTTGCATCCGGGAGGACCCAGGTTAAACCTCTTGGCATCTCCAGGTAGGGCTAGGAAAGTCTCCCCCTGAGGCCTTGAGAATCCCTTCTGGTTAGTGCAGATAATACTGAGGGAGATGAACCAGTGGTCTGTCTTAGGATCAGGCAGATTTTATGTTTGTATCTCACCAGCCACAATTAGGTTGGCATGAGCTATTAGAGGTGTAGTAGCTGTGGGTAAATCCTGTGTCTGGTGCCTTCCAACATGCGTGCCAACTGGTTGTGTGCATCAATCCAGCACGCACTTGTTCAGCTGTTAATATACCACCTTGAAGTCAAGCCAAGCTATGAGTGTTTTCTAGAACATGATACATGCTGGATCCTGTGCACAGCAGTGGAAGTGCATGGACGGCAAGACAGAAAAGGGTTCTACCTTTCAACCATGTTCAGGACAGAAACACACCTGAGAGTCATACCAATAGGGCTGCATAGTTTTTCTAGTTTGGTCTGATAGAGGTTGTGGGAAGGGACATGAAATGTGTGCCTTTCCTACCCCATATAGACTAGAGCGGTGTCTCTCAAACTGTGGGTTGGAACCCACTAAGTGGGTCATGGGCCAATTTCCGGTGGGTCCCCATTCATTTCAATATTTTATTTTTAATATATTAGACTTGGTGCTGCCATGGTATATGACTGCATTCAGGGAAATGTTACAGATCTGTCTGTTCTAGTGGCTGTCTGCTGGTATTCATTTGCATTTTTTTAGATTGTGAGCCCTTGGGACAGGGAGCCATTTAGTTATTTGATTTTTCTCTGTAAACCGCTTTGTGAACTTTTAGTTGAAAAGCGGTATATAAATACTGTTAATAATAATAATAATTAATAATAATAATTAATCTGTACTTTGAACAGGCTACAATATATATGCTTTTAACATAGTCAATGGGGCTTACTCCTGGGTAAGTGTGGATAGGGTTGCAGCCTAGGATTGTTAAAAATTTTCCTGCTTGATGATGTCACTTCTGGCCATGACATTACTTCCAGGGTAATGACATCACTTCCAGTGGGTCCGACGGACTGCCATTCTAAAAAGTGGGTCCAAGTGCTAAAAAGTTTGAGAACCACTGGACTAGATGGTCATTCTGCAGCTACTGTGAAGGTAAATTGGCACCTTCAATGGTCAAAACTGGCAATAACCTTTTAAAAGTTAAGTTTGACCTAATTCATCAACCTATTTCTTTGTCCGAGGTCTTGGGCTCTGATCTCAATTTGGAAATTGTTATTTTGATGAAAAAACATATTCTGCCTATACAAGCAAGAAGTTTTAGGGCTTTTCAGCCACTCACTTGAAAACCATTGTAAGACATTCGGGGGTGCCAGATTTCGCCATAGAATTGTGAAATCCATCCACCAGCGAAAACACCTTTGCACTACTTTGCATGGGACAAGAGAGCCAAGAACCCCTTATTTTGTTAAGGGTTTTTCAATTCAATCATTTCAGTTTCAAAATGGGTAAAGAGCTCAGAGTGCAATCCTAAGTTGGAGATCTGTTGGTGTGGTGGTCCCTGTGCCAGCAGAAGGTGTCACAAACATGCTGTAAGGGCATGTCATGACACCTCGCAAGTTAGCAGTGCTGGCGGAGTGGCCTGTGCCGCTCCACCAATGCTGCATCCAAAGGATCCGCTGGAGAGGTGAGTGGAATGAGTGGAGGTGAGTGGAGTGCTGGGCAGCAGAGGGGTGATGGGAGGTTAAAAAGGAGGCAGGGAGTGGGCAGTGGCGTAGCTAATGAACGTTTAGCCCGGTGCAGAGCTCAAAATGATGCCCCGAAAGTGATGTCACAACCAGAAGTGACATCACGCCCGGGCTTTTAAAAAATGAAAATCAAGGGGAAAAACTGCTTCTTCCCCCCAGCAGCTCACTACCCACTTCCTCTGCCACCTCCCCCCAGCCAGTGGCATAGCTAAGGCATCTATTCGCTACCTGGAATCAAAGACGATTTTGTAGTTCCCCCTCCATGACAAAATCAAATTTAATTAAGTAAATAAATAAAAAGTGTGCCCCTTATTGGTTAGAGACACTGTGCTGGGGTGAAGAGGGATGGTTATTCTCTCCCTACTAAATATAAGAGGAGCACCATTTGAAAAAGTGCCTCTTTGCCAGTTAGCAGGAGTAGCTATGTTATGATAGATGGAAATGAGAGCTGACGCATATTAACACCTTATTGGTTCCACCCTGTGTTATAATAACATCTCATTGGTTCTCAGAACAATCAGTCTCATAAGTCAGTTTTGAATTATGAAAATCCACTTTTTGTTCCATAAGGCAGTTGTGTTTTCATTTTCTGGTTAATTAGCCATAACTTTTGATAGAATGCAGATATTCCAGTGGGGTTTGTTTCCTTGCATTCTGCATTAAATTACCTTTCCAATGATATATGATGATATTATTTGTACATACCAATTTTTTCACAATTTTGGCCACCAGTGTCAAGCTCAGCTTGTTGCCCCCCTACAGCTTGTTGCCTGGTACGACTGCTACCCCTGCACCTCCTTAGCTACGCCACTGGGAGTGGGTGTTTCTGGGTCGGGGCAAAAAGGGCTGGTGAATCAGGCCTGGGACGATGCGGGATCAGAGGAGCAGGCCTCCACTGTATCCTACACGGGGCTGCTCCGTATCCTACAGCAGGCCTCCACCATATCCTTACATGGGGCTGCTCGGACTTGTGCCGGCTGGCAGCAATCTGAATAGCCCCTTAGGGCAAACTGAGGTGTTCCTCCAGCTAAGGGGAGAAGTATCCCTAAATGTAGCAGAGGCCATGTGGCCCTGCTGTGCTAGCGCAGTTTAGGATTGGGCTGCTTGAAGCTTAACTATGTTCTGTAGGTTGTTAATAATTATACCAGGCCCAAATAAGAAACAAACCAAATTGTTAGAACTGAGTTGATGAATCAACATTTTTGGATGCTTTTCCTTGGGTGTTTGTGTGCATGAGAGAGATTGTGATTGTGATTTGTTGGTGGTGATCTTGTTCCGTGTTTTCCACAGTACAAGGTAGCTAAGGAAGCACTGGTGTGTTTGTGTATGCATGCAGGCACACACACATGTGATGGTGGGGTTGCAGACTTTGTCTTGTTACTTCCCACATAGAGGAAGAGAGTCTACACATAGAGCAGATGAAAATCGTAGAATGCTGAGATGGTCGAGTGACTGCACCAGTTCAGACTGCCAATGGAAGATCACATTTTTAAAATGGCCCCAGAAATAGAAAGCCAGCACATCAGGGGATTAGGATTCTAGCCTAACCATTTACCTGCTATGCTAGTTTTCTATTTGTAGGACGATGTATTTTTAAAAACAATTTTTACACAGGGAAGCTTTTCCAAAGTGACATAATAGCAATTATGATGTTGTAGTAGTAATTACATAGTAATTAAGTAGTAATAAGGAGTTCACTCTATCACCTCATTTGCCCTACACACATATAGTCCCAACCTTCATATTGTAAGAACATAAGAACATGCCCTACTGGATCAGGCCATAGGCCCATCTACTCCAGCTTCCTGTATCTCACAGCGGCCCACCAAATGCCCCAGGGAATTGTTTATGGGTTTAGGGATTGAGTGCCAGCTCATCCCTTCCCAAGCAGTGCAATATCCAATGCACATGAGCCTTATGGTAATTTCTACATTGATTCCACCATGACAGCAGCCCTTGTTCTCAGGCCTTGAATCTTCAGAATCCCTCCCCAGAATACCTTGGAAGGATGCCATGGGACCACGTGGCACTTTTCTCAAACCTGCCTACCCTCTCCAACCTGCCTACCCTCATTAACAGGAATGAATATTGCTTTTATACAACACTTGTCTTGATTTAGGAAGGCTGAAAGCATAGGCATCCTCCTTTAAAAATCCTTGGTCAAAAAACTAAGCTATGTGTTATTGGCAGAATTTTTTTGACAGCCATTCTGTAAATCAAATGGACGTGTAATTTCTTTCCCATGACTAATTCTAAAACGAGTGGAGCCAGATCTTTGCACATGCTCAGAGGCTCTTGTCTTCATTACGTGTTTTAAAACTGAGTCCTGGCACTGAGCATAATTTCTGGGGGGTGACCTCTGGTCAAATTAAAACCTGCCCCTTGTGGTGTGAAGCTCTGCCATGAGACACCTTGGAATGTAATGCATTTGTCATCTTTCTTTGTGATCTAAGCTCCCCAGGTGGGACAAAGATCACAATGTATAGTCCACATGGAATCTGTGTGTGACTAATGTGGAGCCTTGTTTTTAGAAAGAGGGGCGCTAGTATATAGTAAATACCTTGCAGTTAGAGAGAAGTGGATCTTTTAGAGTTAGAACAACATTCTGTCAATAATATCTCTTACAAGAAGGAAAAAACTGCAAATATGTATTTATTGATCAGATTGATTAAATAACCAAATCAATTTGATTGCACTGTTGGGGATATGGTATATTAATATACAACTTCTATAGAGGCACCAGCTTTCTTTAGAAGTTACTTATTTTGTGGGTAGGTGTGTGTGTTCTGCCACAGTAGTGAATGCCTTTTTTCAATTGCCTCTTAAACTCAAACGTCTTTTCTGCATCAGTGTCAGGACTAGTCAACAGGAGATCATCTGCAGAAAATCATACACTGCGGTTCCAAGAGTCTTTTGTAGTGATTAAAAAGGTGTTCTTTAATTACTAGTACAATTGTTACAGGAATATACAAATATACAATTGTTACCAGAATATTGTCACCCTCCAATATTTTACAGGTGCCAGAGGAAATACTCCTGTTATTATCAAAAAGGGAATGCTCCTATTGTGTCAAGAATAGCTGTCCAGCCCCCCTCCCCACCCTGCCCCCAATTACACATCACTGAGGGCTGTACTTGGGCCCAGCCTACTTGTGAGGTGAGGCAAAGTGGTGGAAGGGCAGGGAGTGACTGACGGGCACCATTGGGCTCCCTCTCTTGACCCGCCATGGCTGCTCACTGGCTGTCTTGGGTGGTCAACTGAGAGAGGAAGTCATTCTAAAACTACTGTTTGACTCTTGTTACATCAGCTGGACTAGAATGAACCAAGAACTGAAAGGTGATCTCTTGCCCCATGATTGGATGTTTGCTCTGGAAGAGATTGGGATATTTTGTTCATTTAACCTATCAGATATGATTAGCAAAGAATTAGGCCCAACTGAATTTATCAATCTGTACCTGTATTTCTGACTTCTCCTGCCTCCTGCCAACCTAGCAGTTCAAAAGCATGTAAAAATGCAAGTAGATAAATATCACCTCCCTGGGAAGGTCATGGCCTTCCATGCACTCAGGCATCTAGTCATGCCAGCCACATGACCACGGAAACTATCTACGGACAAATACTGGCTCTTCAACTTAGAAACAGAGATGAGCACTGCCCCTAGAGTTGGACACATCTAGGCTTATCACCGGGGGGACGGGATGGGATGGACTTTACCTTTACCTTTATTTCTAACTTACGTTCAGGCTAAAATGAATGTGAGGGAATTCTCATTTTCCTGGCTCAAATTGGTTTGCAAACTTTGCATTTATGTTTTTACTTGGATTATTTTTCAGCATTCCAGTAAATTTGGGAATTTTAGGGAATAAAACAAGGCATAAAAATAAGTTATTTAGAAAATGTTAGAAAATTGACAGAAGGTGCAGTGCAATCCTAACCCCTAGGTTAGGCTTGAACAAGTCACCGAGTGCTGGGGTCTGGGGGGCATGGGGAGGGTGGGGAGGCGGGCGGGCAGTGTGGGGCAGGAGACGGGGCCAGGATCTGGTGGTTATGCCGGATCCTGACTCCGTTCCCAAGTGGCGCAGAGCAGCGTCTGGCTGCTCCATTCTACTCGGATTCGTGCCACATCCTGAGGTGGCTCAGATTCGAGTAGACCCATTCTGTAGATTCGAGTAGACTCATTCTAGGGCCAGTTCTGTGCAACATGGGGTAAGGGGAGAGTTTTCCCCTTGCCTTGGGTTGTGCTGATTCTGACCCCAAACTTGTGCTGGATGCAGCACAGGCCCACCAGCCTGCCTGCTCCAGTGCAAGTTAGAATTGTACCCTTACAAACACTGCCTGGAAATTCATCAATAGGAGTTAAGGTTTCCAGTTTTGTTTTTGTTTTTTAAGTAAAAAGCAAAATTTTAACATTTTTGAAATTCAAAAAGTTGAGAATTTTGGTCCAATATTGAATTTGTGTGAAATTTTGTTTCAGTTCTGACTTAGTTTCAGCTCATGCTAAAGCAAAACAAAAGACAAAAGTAAAATTGATACAGCTGGATATTAGCCATCCACAGAGAGACCAGTTCAGAGATGTACTAAAGCCCTATGGAAAGCGAGATCTTAATGTGTATGTCAGTTGATTACAATGCTTCCACAGATTGGCTGCCGCCTTTAATTTTCACCTTTAATTTAGACAAGAGCACTGTTAGTAAGCCATCATGCCAATTAAATATGCTGAGATGAAACAGTAAATTAGAGTTTGGATTCTAAACCTCCGGAGAGAATGATAAAGCATAAGAAATAATCCATCAAATTATCCATCCATCCAAGACAATCAAAGCTATCTTTAAGCTTTCTACTACACACTGACTTAACAGTAATTTTATAGACATGTTCATTAAATACATTTTTAAAGCAATCCTGTGAAATGAAGCTATAGCATGATCCTCCAGTGATTTCTTGCTTCATGTACCAGTGAGGCTAGTCTGCCATTAAATAATGCAATGTGCTCTTTGATGCAGAGATGAGAATCTCTGATGAAAACAAACCTCTGTTTTATCCCACAAGGAAATTTTGTTTTTAAAAAGGGCCTTTCTAAGTTCAGTATGAAGTCCTGCTTGTATTTGTCTTCATGCAAGTAATGGGCAAAGCGGCAAGTTAGACAGGAGAACAAACGGGCTTTCATCAGATCATATGGATGGACTTCTGAGTTAAGACGTGTTCATGCAAGAGCTCCCCCAGGCCCCACTAATGTGCTGTTTCAGTATATCTGATCCTTGCAAACCACAGACTTTTGGTGCACACAACCCCTAATTCAAGGAATCAGTGAGGTTTGACTTGACCCAAAGTAGCCTTTGATTTTGGCCTGGCTCCTCAGGCTGAGTTACTCTTCTTTTGGATGAAGAGTATTCTGTCATCAGACTGCCCTTCTCTGCTGACCATCTTACAAGTAGAACTGCAATGTGGAGGCTGTTCCATGCAGCTACAAATAATATGGGGTGCTCATCATATAGTTGTAGGGATTTTTTTCACAGCACCATCACAATTCCATGATGAAAGCTGCTGGAACTGTGTGGGAAACCACACCATACAAATGGTTTTCTTGTGTGAAATGGTTTCCATTCAACTACATTTTCAAATGGTTATCATAACAGTAGCAGATCTTGTCTGATCTCAGAAGCTAAGCAGGGTCAGGCCTGGTTAGTACTTGGATGGGAGACCGCTTGGGAATACTAGGTGCTATACGCTTATACCATAGTCTTTCAAGACTGAAGTTTGCCAACCAGCATAACATTGACTCAAAAACTGAGCCGAACTCAAAGGAAGCAGGTGATTGGTGATTTTTTATGATTGCATCAAAAGTCCTTTTCCCATTCAAGGAAGCAATGCCTTCATTCTGAATAGGCTGTCTCTCTTCTGTGACATCAGCATGTAGCCATATCTGATCTCCTCAGTGCTACATGGTGCTATTAGTGAATGTTATGTTCACTAATTGATTCCTGGTTAGTTGGAATGAGACAAAAGGCCTTAGAAGGAGAAAAATTGCATTGAAGCAGTTGCAGATAGGCTAAGCAAATAGCAGTGAACAGGACTGAAAAAGCAAAACTTCTCTCAATTAAGGATTTTTTTGAGAAATATTGTCCATCCCATCCAAACCCAGAAATCAACACGAGAAAGGATTAGACACAGCCCAAGTAACACTGCAGATTATGAGAGGATATTTGGCTAACTGTTTTATTTATCACTGGTTTGTACTCTCTCGTGGATTCTGATAAAGCCAAACTGTGTTGTATCCTGTCCTAAATGTGGATATAGTCAAGTTTGAATTAAGTTAATAGGATAGCTGTATTTGGAAGAAGCTGTTTTTCCCACAAAGCTATGAAAGTGATCTCTTTCAGCCCCAGCTGGTTTAGTGTGGATGTAATGCTGCCAAGCCATGGTTATCTATGGCAAAACAAAAACAAACAAGAAACCTGCTCCTGTTCTTTCAAGTGCAAATTCCCCTCCTTTTCTTCATGTATTCTAACAGAGGATTTCAAACTTTATCAGTTAAAAAAGCAACCATATTTCATGCTATCCAAGTATCCTCTTAAACAGAATTTTCCAATTAATTTCAGCCTCTGGTTAATTTGGGAACCCCGGTTAGGGCTAACCATGTCTAGTGTTGGTGCAAATGTAATACTTGCTCATGATTAAGATTTTCAGAGTGCGAGGGATGAGAGAGAATAAAATCTGCAGCCTATTCCTGGTGTCTTAGACTGCAATCCTGTGCACATTTACCTAAGAGTAAGCCAGGGTCAGATGCCTGGGGGCTGGGGGATAAGAATAGGCCCTCAGTTTGGCTGTACTTGTTGTAAGAGGCGACTAAACAGCCACCGGGTAGATGGGACTTGTTAACCTGGGAAGGCAGCTCATCTGAGAGAAGGAAAACTCTGATCCCAAACCTCCACTGCCTTGTGGCTACATCCAGTTATGGAAAAGGCTTCAGGAGTCAACCTCGAAGCAAAATCCGGAGCTGGAGTCCCTGGGGCAGTTGATGGCTGAACACAGTCACGTTCTCGCAACTCCTGTGACACCACTGGAACCAACCATATTGGCTTCTCCCTTTCCATTGGACCATTTCAGCGACGTGGAGAAGGGGGGTTTGCTGCATGGGTAATAGTCTATCCTCCATATCTACTTTGGAGAGGAGAGGGCACTCTGTTCCAGAACCACCATTCAGAGTGCGATACCATAGTCTTCTGAGACTGAAGGATGCCAACAACAAGCCTGGTCAGACATAGTGTGCCTTACTTACAAATAAACATCTATAGAATTGCACTATGTTAATCATGATTAAGCATCTACTAGCGCTATTATATCTGTGTCAGCTTGTTAAGTGGTATGGAACCATCAGTGGTATGGAAACAGGTTGCTATTACTAGATTGTGCCTATTAAACATATTTGCTTCTTCTGGTACTAAGTACTTTTGAAGATGGACTTGTGATTGTTAAGATGCTATTTAAAACAAACTAAACACCCTTTCTAGGATTGGTTTCTTAGTAACTGTTTTATAAGACATTTCTTTTAGAGTGCATGGAACAATGTGATTATTTTAAAATTTAAAATCAAATTTCTAGCTAATGAAAAGCAACAGTTTGCTAGCACTGTACCTGAATTATTGGGCAAAGTTAGGGTATCCCTTAATGAAATCCACAAGCCACATCCCCTGCATTATTTGAATTTTAGTAAAATTGTAAGAACGTAAGAAAAGCCCCGTTGGATCAGGCCATAGGCACATCTAGTTCAGCTTCCTGTATCTCACAGTGGCTCACCAAACGCCCCAGGGAGCACACCAGATCACAAGAGATCTGCATCCTGGTGCCCTCCCTTGTATCTGGCATTCTGACATAGCCCATTTCTAAAATCAGGAGGTTGCACATACACATCATGGCTTGTACCCCGTAATGGATTTTTTCTCCAGAAACTTGTCCAATCCCCTTTTAAAGGTGTCCAGGCCAGATGCCATCACCACATCCTGTGGCAAGGAGTTCCACAGACCAACCACATGCCCCCCCCCCCGTCTTCTAAAACCAGGAGCTGAAGAGACAGTGCAATCGGTAAGGGGACAGACCACCCCTCTTGCAATTTTTGCACCGCTTAGTGTGCATTCAAGACTCAAACTGGGGTTTTCAGAAGTAATGTGTAATTAGGATATCAATCTGTGTTTCAACAGAAAACATAAGTAGATTCCTATTTATTGTTCTTGCTTATTGTTGTATTTGTAGCTTTTATTATTGCTTGCTCATCCTATCTAGAGTTATTAGGTAGACTATTGAAATTGAGTGTAGTTTCTGGGATGGCAAAAAAGAGTCTTTGGAGGTACCACATGTGTCTATTTTTGTCTTGAAACCTACAGTAAAAACCGGCTTGTGACCATAGTACCCAGCGATGTTCCATTCAACAACAGAAGAGCTTACACAAGTGAAGATGAAGCTTGGAAATCTTATCTGGAAAATCCCTTAACAGCAGCTACTAAGGCTATGATGAGCATCAATGGGGATGAGGACAGTGCTGCTGCTCTTGGATTACTCTACGATTATTATAAGGTGGGGGCCTTAAAGTTGAACTTTGTCTTCCTTGAAATGGCTAAAGTCTGCAATAGATTTGTGAAATCAAGAGGAGAAATTGTCAGGTGTCAGTCCCCACCCAAAAAGTATTTTGCTGATCATATGGTTTAGTCACTTTCAAGGCATCAGTTGTAGCCCTTTGCCCAATGACCACCTTGGCCAAGCAACCTATCTCAGGGATAGCCAAATGCTGTATTTTGGGGGCCACTCTCTTCTCCCCATGCCTGAAATACATTTTTCCTTTCTCCTTGCCGATAGTTACTCTGTAATGAACTTTGTGCTGTCTTGGTATCTAGCACTTAAGGCAGAGGTTCTCAAATTGGGGCAACCCGATGTCCCAGCCTGAGAAGCCCTGCCACTGGCCCCTTAATGAGTGGGGAAGGGTGGAGGCAGCAACACGTTCCCCAGGATCGCGTTGCTGTCAGGGATAGGAGGGGTTGTTTTTTTTTTACTTACCTGCAGCCAGTGCTGCAGTCCTGGGGGGGAGGTCTAGGGAGCCCTCTGCGGGGCTCCCCATGCCTGCAAAAGTCTAAAAAAGAAAAAAAAAAGGGGCAAAGAAAAGAAAAAAAAGGCTTTTTCATTTTTTAGACTTTTGCAGGCATGGGGAGCCCTATGGAGGGCTCCCCAGATTCCCCTCCCCCCGGGACTGCAGCATTAGCTGCAGGTAAGGTTAAAAAAAACAACCTCCCATCCCTGGCAGCAGTGCGATTCTGGGGATTCCACTGCTGTCTTTTCCCCTCTCCCACAACAACTTACCTCAGGTCTCAAACTCAAGGAGTTTGAGAACCAAGAACTTAAGGCAGCGGTTCTCAAACTCTCTGGGAGTTTGAGCCCTGCTGTCATATGGGGGGGGGGAGGCAGCAATGTAATCGCCAGGATCACAGCGCTTTGGAGGGCCACAGGGGTTTGCTGCCACTTATCAGAGGCTGCAGCAGATTCCCAGGGATACGGGGAGCCCTGCGCAGCCTCTGCAGGGCTCTCCCACATGTGGAGACTTTCAAAATAACGATCATGACCTACTTCTGGTTTCGCGATCGCAAACCGGAAGTGGGTTGCAATTGTTATTTTGAGTGTCAGCGTGCTTTGGGGGGCCCTGTAGAGGCTGGTGCAGAGCTCCCTGCACCCCTGGCAGCCTCTGGTAAGTGGCAGCAAGTCCTGCACCCCTCTGCAGCTGTGCGATCCTGGCAATCGTGTCACTGCCTCCCCCCTCCCTGCCCCTTAAGTGGGCAGAGACCAGAGCTCTCTGGCTGGGGCGTTGCAATGCCCCAGCTTGAGAACCACTGACTTAGGGTTTCACATGCAGTTGGGTATAGCTGAAACATTCATAGGCATGTAATGTTGAAATGTGGACTAATCGTGCACTCCCTTAAAACTGGAAAACAATTTTTTCTTTCTTTATGAGTGCACTGCAGGCAAACTTTTTATGTTATCTTGATTTGAAATTGGCAGGGCCACCAGCAACCAAATAAATTCATTTCAATGTTCAGACCTGGCTTACTGACCCCAGGTTCAACCAAACCTGTCTTACATAATCAGGCTGCAATTTTGCACACATTTTTACTGTGCACTGTGGGACTGACTTCTGAGTAATCGTGCATAGAATTGTGCTGTCATTTCTCGTGTCCTATCCCTTAATCCAGTTCTAGCCTTGACAAAACATTTTCTAAAAAGTAAACTATGATCTTGTTGCATTTGATGAAGTGGGCTATAGTCCTCAATAACTTATGGTAAAATAAACTTGTTAGTCTAAGGCTGCAATCCTAGCCAACTTTCCAGCCTAACATAAGGGCAATGCAACTCCAAGGTAAGGGAACAAACATTGCCTTACCTTGAGGAGGCCTCTATGACTGCCTCCCAACTGCAGGATGCAGCACATGCTCCACTGGCACAACTATGCCAGTGCTGGAAAGTTGGTTAGGATTGCACCCATAGTCAGCAATTCTCATCCTTTTTCATCTTATGGCACACTTGACAATGTGCTAAAATTGTTAAGGCACACCATCAGTTTGACAGTTGACAAGGTAGGCTCACATCCCCCAATGATCCTACTAATAAATGACCCTTCCCCAAACTCCCATGGCACACCTGTGGATCATTTCTGGCACACCAATGGGCTGTAGCACACTGGTTGAAAATTGCTGGTCTAAGTGCCATACTACTCTTTGCTGGATATACTATTCTAAATTCACACAATGCCTATCCTGTTGTTTTAGGTTCCTCGAGAAAAAAGATTGTTGCCTGTTAACAAAGTGAGTGAAAATCAAGAAGACCAAGATAAAAGGTAATGTTTTAAAAATAGTAACACCAATAAACCAGGTTTGAAATACGATCTGGAGCGGATGTGAATGGGAAGCAGGATGCCTTATGGTTCTCTTTCCTTCTCTCCCCTTTCAAAAAATAAAAATAAAAAATTAAAGGGAGGCTGCTAAAGGAAGCAGGTATAACATATTACTCAAAACGAAGAGGGCTGAAAGTAAAATTAACCAAACGTTAAAAAATGTCAACATGCTGACAATCTGAAGCTGTTGTTAGAAGTGTTAAGAGCAGCACAAACATTTGTGGATTGTGGCTCAGGAAATCAGATGGAAAACTACAACCAAAGCAGTCTCATTCAATCTACTGTGTTGGCAAATCCACAAGCACTTATCCTTGCTTGTGCCCTGGGGCTCTGAATGTAGGCTACTGATCAAAGCTTTTGTCTGCAGTCCTTTACTCACTTATATAGAAATGCATCTTATTGAAATCAATGGGCCTTGCATATGAGTAAACATGCTTACAGTCAGGATAATGTTCTTGGTTTTTTTTTTCTTGCAGATGTAAACAGTTCTGCTGTCAATATCATAGTAGCCCCCCCAAAACCATTGCCATTCACTATATTTTGCTCCCTTTTTTTCCTAGAAGCTGTCTTGTCACCAATGAAACTCAGAGTAATTTGAGCAGTGGTGGTGGAGACAACAGAGTGCAGGTCTTGAAGAGCATCCCAGTAAACCTCTCTTTGAATCAGGAGCAACTGGAGACTTCCAAACGGGAGCAATTCAGTACAAGTGTATCTGGAAGCCCAACCTCAATTTCTGTGACAGGAGTTATGGTGGTCAAAGCAGAAGATTACTCCTCCTACATGACTCCATCAGTGCATTATGCAAGGGGAGAAAATGAGGAGCACCGGGGGGTTATATTTGAACATGCGCATTACGAAGTGCCCAGTGTTGCACCCCATACAACTTACATGAAAGACGACCAGCGCAGCACTCCTGATAGTACTTACAGTGACACTTTTAAAGATGGAGGCGCAGAGGTACGTCTGTCCAATGGGATGCTGTGGAAGGAGGGAATTCTTTGTTATGTTTTGTATCCCACTTTCCCTCAATAAAGCTCAGGATGGCATCTGTTATCCCTGCAATAAGCCTGTGAAACATGTAAGCTGAGAAATAGTGGCTTGCCCAAAGTTACCAAGTTCATGGCTGAGTAAGGATTTGGGATGAGAGAGCTGTCCCAAGAATCGCCAAATGGAAAGGACAGTTTAGTGGGTCCAGTTGAGTTCCTTTCCTCGGGAGAACTTGATACATTTCTGATGGTGCAATGCTATGCTGATGTTGGTGCAACATCCCACACAAAGAGGGAGAGGCAAATTGGAACCCAGAAGGCTCCATGCTGGTGCAGACTGCCAGGATCCTTACAAACCTTGTTGCAGCCTGCCAATAATGGGGTGGCAGCCCATGGTTGGCCTGAGCATGGCCCGATGTCTGCTCAGTGTGCAAGGTGCCAGTCCACTGCAACCTACCTGGCCCCAACACTGGCGGCCAGGGAAATGTCACCAGGTTGAACCAAGCAGTGGTGATGGCAGGTGCAGATCCAATGTATGGAATAAGTAGATCTACAATCCCACAGAGGAACAGCTTGGACCACACTGTTGCAGGCTTCCTACGTGGTCTGCATGACTGGCTATGTGGTGGGTCCCCTATCCTCCTCTCAAATGACCTGTGGAGACTAAGAGAAGCAGGAGAGTTTAGCAGCAGCAGCACATGGTCTCTAGACTGATTATGAGGGAGAGTGGTGCCACCAGGGTGTGCATGGAGCTGTATCCTGTTGGGGATATGATCACAGGTACCTGCTTGAGTCTTCTTGATGAATATTTTCTCTATAATTTTTTTCAGAAATATCGCAGTGGTTCTGTGGGACCGGAAGAATACATTTATGAACAAACAGCAAAGTAAGTAACAATAATGGGGGGATCATGAAAATACAGCATGGCTTTTGGTTTGCCTTAGGCTAAAATGTATGAAATGCAATTTACCACCATTTCATTTGCTCCCTTACTACTGGCGGCCGCTTCATTCCTCTGTAGTCTCTCTCAGCATACCTGGCCCCTATTTTCCGCATCTATTTGTCTTTCGGTGATGAGAGTATTAGCAAATTTTCCAATTTACAGAAAGATGAAATTGAATATACATGTAGTTCAGGAGGTAATAATGACTAGTAAATTCTGTAAACTTGACCTCTTCAGCTTTCTTCCTTGAAATTCAGAAGATGATGCTCCTGTTCTCACCTGCAGTACATGCATATATTGAAAGTGTGGAGAAGAGGATTGCACCCAATGGCCTTGGCCCCAACCTCCATCCAGGACATTGATTACATGTACAGAGCCTATATGTGTACTGCTGTATGCAAGTAGAGTCTATTTCAGATCCTCTGCTGAACGCAGAAGTTGGAGATGAGGCTAGCTTGTGTGATGCCACTCTCCTCGCCACGTGACCTATGTGCCTATGTACTGAAAGTGAGAATTTCTTTAAGAGTCTGCCTTGTACAGTAGCAAGATTCAGCACTCCTATATGACTTTTATAATAATAAAATACTAGACAAATAACAAATACATATTACTTGTGCTACATGATGTGGCAGCACATGGTTCAGATGAAATGTTAGCTTCTGGGTCCTTCTGACGGCCAGTAGAAAATCTCAACCTAAAGATGATTATGTCTTCTTCTGTTTGCCCAGATGCTCATAGAGCTGAGCTGGTGCATCTTCCTCATTGTACCTTACTACGTGGCTGCAGTCTCTGTGTGTATCCTATAACTTACATGGGTGAAGCTTATCGAGCTGGTTTTTCCCACCTAATCACCTTCCTGTCAGGAAGGAAGATGTTCAAGGGCTGCAGTATTCACACAGCAGTGTAAATGACACAATGGGAATACAAACTGGCTACTGATGCTAGGATTATAAATACTAACATATGGATATTCCATATGCCACCTTTACTTTCATACCATACATTACCAGTGCAGCATGTTGTTGACCCCTAGGCAGATAGTTTGTGACTGGCTCCCAAGTCACAGTGATAAGATATGAAACAAAACCTTGTTGGCTTTAAACGGACCACAGCAATGAGAGGCAAGACATTTGAAAATTGGAAAACGCACTGGGAACCCTCCTAGACAAAAATAAGTTCTTCACTTTTTTTTAAAAAATAGAAAATATGTGTTGCAGAGCTAGTCTAAATCCCACACTCACTAAAATCAGTCAAATTACTTTATGTATATTTTCAATCATGTTGGATTAAACTTCATGGTCAGAGTAAAAGTAGACAAATTAGAAGCTTCTCTGTATAATAAGCAGGCTGCATTTCATAGTACTCCAGGGCATGTTTTGATTACATGGAGGAAATTTCCCTTGTGGTTTAGGAAAAAAATTGCAAAATTGTTCAGGTATATGTCGAGTTCTGCTTTTAAGAATATTGGCAGAGTTGTCTCTGTTCATAAACAGAAGCCTAAATTGCTATTGATTGACCACCAGTCAGGAGTACAAATAGTCGAATTTGACTTTGCAGAAAGAATGTGAAGACCTTTTCAGATTGTTCACTCACTGAGAAAACAATACAGTATATTAATAGCCCTGCAGCAGAATTCAAGTTAAGGAATACTTGGTCCAAACTTTCTGATGTTTGTTCTCTTTAAACATCAAAATGGAATTCTTTACCTGAGGAAGGGAATTGGTTAGTGAAATAAAGTGTATCAATATAAAGCTTCATTCAGTTGTGTTCCTTTAGTGCAGGCATCAGTGGGGCAAGTCTGCCTGGGCACACATCAGGAACTCATGTTTTCCCAGGGGCCCTGCCTATCCGCTTCATTGACTGTTTTGGGATTTGCAGCAGCCAAAAAAGTCAAGCTTGTAAAATCCTCCATATAGAATCACACATTGGGCCTTTGGCAACAGTCTAGAGGGCCCCTGGCAACAATCCCTCTTGGCTGCTGGGTAGGGGAGAAAGGGGATAAATACCCTGAGCACACCCTCCTGTCTCCTTTACCCTCCTCAGTGGCCAGTATCTCCTGGGCCTCAATACTGTTGCCTGGGAGCATTGCAAGGTGGGAAGGGGAGGAATTGTCCCTCACCTATCTGCCTGGAGAGAGCTTACTGCCAGGTTAGTCCCAGGTGAACTGAAGGGTGAACCAGCTGGGATGGGAAGATTGAGCAGTGTGGAGGGGGAGAAAATAAAGTGAGCAAATGCAATGGGGGGATACATATGGATGGGGAAGGAGGAGCAGCAATCAGATGGGGTGGAGCTTGTTCAGGTAAGGGAGCCCAGAACTGGGCAGTGCCACTGTGCCCTGGCACAGACCTTGAGTTTCTGTAGAGTGCTAGTTTATGGTGAGGGGCATGTTTTCTATTTTGCACTTGTAAAGCCAGGTGGGTCTTTATTCTAATATGCTTGAAATAGAAGAACTTTAAACTGGGCACTGGGGAGGGCTGGAAAACTCACTGGTTCTTTTTGGGGGGTTGTTATTGCAGGCAGACTACAGAGTAAGCTCCATTTACCACTGTGGGACTTCTGAGTAGACATGCATAGGACTGAGCTCACAGGCTGCAATCCTACCCACACTTTCCTGAGAGTAAGCCCCATTGACCACTATGGGACTTACTTCAGAGTAGATTCACTTGGTGTAACAGGACTGGATCCCCCTTATTTAATTATTTCTTTTATTTTAATTTAATTATTTATAATTATTTATTTTAATTTGCTTGATGATGTCACTTCTGGCCATGACATCACTTCCAATGGGACCTGGACAGATTGTCATTCTAAAAAGTGGGTCCAGGTGCTAAAAGTTTGAGAACTGCTGCAATAAGGTGTTAGTAAGTTGACATGGGTGTGTGTGTGTATGTGTGTGACTACAAGTTTTCAAAATCACTAAAATCAGAGTTTGGAGGAATAAAACCATCATGCTATACATCAATCAATGCGTAATTTCATGCAGAATGCAATGAAACAAACCACATTGAAATATCTGTGTTCTAACAAAAGGTACAGCCAAAAAGCCAGTGGAGGTGGGGCGATGGCACATCACCACGCCCACCACCTGGGGTGTTGCCCCGCCCACTGCATGGGGTGATGCGCACCAGGTGGCACAAATCCTAGTGACGCCACTGGGCAGCCCTTTGCACCTGAGCATACTGCAGGCAAGGAGGGGTGGCATTCTTTGTGGGATAGGCTTGTGGCCACAGGGTAATGGACTGGGCCACCCTTTGCACCCTGCCTCAGGTGTGGTCAGATCTTGAGCCTACCAAGGATAGTTTAATGTATTTGACTGGGTGCCACCCTTCATTGCCACACCGTCTGTACAGAAAATCCCATTCCTTAATGTCACATTTATGTGAGGGCATGTTATATTTATTCAGAAAGGAAGTACTCTTTCTTCAAACACTGAGACTGTCTGTAGTTGTTACAACTTTACGGGCTTCAAGACCAAACCCTGCCATTGCAAACATCACTGGGTCAAATGCCAGTGATCCACGGTTGAGCCATGGCTCACAGTGAGCCCAGGAGGAATGTGTGGTGGGCTGCTGTGAGATACAGGAAGCTGGACTAGATGGGCCTATGGCCTGATCCAGTGGGGCTGTTCTTATGTGGGACTGATTCCATTACAAAGGTAGCATCTGTCTTGTCCCCAGACTTTGCAGATTTATTTATTTTTTTTAAAGCAACACATATAATCTCTGATTCAGAAGCACTTAATCACATGTGGAATCTTGTTTTCTTCAATAAGAAAAGAGATGAATCTTCATTAATACAAGCTGGATTAACCATTTGTAACTGTAAGTTTCAGGAAGAGACCATTTTCACTGTTCTTTCTCAGGGATGGGATATGAAATGGCAGCCTGGCAGCATGCTGTTGCTTCCAAGAACTGATGAATCATGTGTGAATGAAATCTTGGCATGCCAACAGACTGCCTGATAGTTTTAGCCTCCCTCTCACCTTGGGGTAGCAGCCATTGTGCTCCTTCCCTTTCCCTGCGATGCCGTCAGAATCGGCCTTCTCCTGGCAGAAGCACCGGAAGCATCCAGGCACTGTAGAAGACGATTGTTCAATATCTCCTCCAGCTGTTTCTTGTTACTTCCCTGCCAGTAGCTGCATGTTACCAGTCAGCGATCTAGTGACACGAAAGCAGGTTTTCTAGGAAATACAAGAATAAAAAATAACACAGGAAGCTAAAATTCAACTGCATAACAGAATTCAATCTCTGTTCATCGTGCGCCTGTGACCCACTTCTAACACTGGCTGTGCCAGTCCTCAGAATGGGTTCGGCCAACAACTATGCAGATGATGTAATTTTGAAAAAAAACACCCAAAAAACATGCTGTTCTGCTTGTGTTACAGAAGTGGCGCAACAGCATTGCAAGCATAAATGCATGTTGGGGATTGGGTGTAAAGAAATTATCAGTTTGTTTTCTAATGCAGGGATCTTCAGATTCCAGCCCTTGGGCCAGATCCAGCACCTTGCCTTTTCCCTCCGCCACATGAACAGTGTTTACTGTTCCGTAGGGGAGTCTCCATATCGCGCCACTGATCTCCCCCAAACTGTGCTTTGTCCTGCCACTTCCGCGTTCTGTTGCCCCAGCAGCCACTGCGCTTGGATTTCTGGGTAGATGGAGTTGGCGGGGTACAGTTTGGGGGAGATCGGTGGCAGGGAAGGAAGGCTCTCCAGCGGAATGGTAAGTACCGGGACTCCTTTTCATATCCAAGTCCAGCACTGTAGCCGATGTACATGGGCTCTTGCCCTGTGTATATTGACATGCATCACCACCAGTCCAGAAGCAGCAGCAGGGAATGTCTATTGCCTTCATCTTCTGATTGTGAGCTTCCTGGAGGGATCTGGTTGGCCAATGTGGAAAATAGGATGCTGAACTTGGTGGACCTAGGAATGTCTGACCTAGGAAGGCTCTTCTTATGGCCTTATAAGATAGAGGGCAGATATAGGTGATCAACCAACCAGCTATTGTATTTGGGTGGGAAAAAACTCTTATTTTTGTTCTCATTTTCTTCATACAGCAGCACATTTCGGTATACTTTGGAAGCAACCAAATCCCTACGTCAAAAGCAAGGAGAAGGACCAATGACCTACTTAAACAAAGGGCAATTTTATGCCATAACTTTGAGTGAGACTGGTGACAACAAGTGCTTCAGGCATCCAATCAGCAAAGTCAGGGTATGATCAACATTATGGACTTTGTGTGTTTGCTGTCACTGTTCTTCAGAGTGCAATTTGATACAATGACCAACCTTTTAATGGACAGCTCAAATTCATTCCTGTCCAGAGTATCATGAGACAGGTAGTGAAGTAGCTGCAAATGTAGTCCGATTTTATAGATCTGTGAAATTCTTTCAGTTCCCATTTAAAACCACTACTAAGGGTTGATGGCAATTGATAGCTTGCAAGGTTCCATCATGAATTTACTAATGACCACAGCTTCAGGAGCAAGAGCGGCTGTGATTGTGAATTCTTTGGCAGGGCCTAGGAGAGGGGGGTAAAGGTGGTAATTTGTACCCAGGCCCAGAGTCAAAAGGGGGGCCCAGGAGCCAAAGGAGGGGGCCCAGAAATTTCCTGGGTTCTGACATTTTCCTATCTACTCAGACTTATTGTCCCTACGGAATGCTGGGGACACTACTATGACTGGGGATGCTGGGGACACTACTGATGCCACATGGGTGGGTAGAGCTGGGCTCCAAAGACTTTTCCAGCTATCTCTACCCTCGCCTCACCCTGTTTCCCCCTCCCTGCCCCTATTCTGCTTGCCCATCACCACCCTCCCCCTACGCAAAGGGGCCCAAAAGAAACTTTGTACCCCCAGATAAAATTTCTCTCAGAGGCCCTGCTCTTTGGAAGAAAAGAGGCAAAATCTGTACCAGATCCATAGTCACTGAACAAGAATATCTCTTGCAGAAGTTGCTACAGAAGTTTGGGAAGTGACTGTGGTTACATTCCTATGCACACCTGTCTGAGAGTAAGTCCCATTGAACTAAGTGGAACTTACTACTGAATGAGTGTGCATGAGATTGTGCTGTGAGTCTCAGGGCACAATCCTAACCAGGTCAACTCAGAAGTAAGTCCTATTTTGTTCAATGGGGCTTACTCTCAGGAAAGTGTGGTTAGGATCGCAGCCTCAGTTCTGCAGGAGCTGCAGTTCCTTTGCGTGAATAAGATGCCAAGTTTAATCCCTAGTGCTTTGAACACTCAAAAGAGCTATGCAGGTGCCAAATATTATTATTGTTGTTGTCACCAACAATAATAATTCAATGTGAAAAAGAACTTAGATAAGTCTTGTTCTGGGAAACATCTAATAAGACATGCAGAACTGCAACCAGATATACCAATGACCCGAATTAATATAAAGCAGATCCATCCGTTCTGGGGAGCTGTTACTAGTTAGAGAAGATGCTGCTGGACTGGAAAGATCATTCATAGAAGATCGTTCATAGAAAGGTCATTCTGTCATCATATGACAGAAGCCATAGTGTAGTGTGTATAGTGATTCATAGCCCAATCCTGTGCATATCTACTCAGAAGTAATTTCCATTAGTACCCAAGAAAACTTGTGCCTTGGCTGTTTTAAGTCAGAGTAGATGATGCTGAGCTACATAAATCTGACTGTGACCTTCCCCAGTACCCAGTGAGTTAACGCTGGTTAAAACCTGCCCGAGTGACAAGGAATCTGATATAATCTTTGTGTCTTATTTGGAGCTGCAAGAAGGCTGGCCTTGATATTTTACCAAAACACAAAAGATTTTTAATTTTTCTTTCATCAGACACAGGTCAAGACACAGTTGAACTGGAAAAACATTTTTTTATTTAACATTGTTAGAACACCTCTCCTCAAATTTAGAAGACCTGGTTGGTTCACAGTACATTAAAACGCCCTCTAATATATAAAAACAACAAAATTCACCAAATGTTAATGTGCTCTCATTCTTTGGACTCTCTTTGTGGGGACAGAGTGCCCACAGTTGGAGAGCAGCTGCAATAATACAGAGATGCAAGGATGCCATTCTCTCTGCGGTCTGCATGCACTTGTCTTTATTCATAGACCCTGTTGATTTGGTCAGATGCCTGTTGGTGTTAAGTATCTGTTGTGTCTTGATCAGTCATATAAATTGTGATGTTACAAAAGAGAGGAGATGGTTCTGGTCATTGAGTTCAAACTGTTTGACCTAGGTCAGGGGTGCCCAAACCCCAGCCCGAGGGCCACTTGCGGCCCTCGAGGCCTCTCAGTGCGGCCCTCAGGGAGCCCCAAGTCTCCAATGAGCCTCTGGCCCTCCAAAGATTTGTTGAAGCCTGCACTGGCCCAACGCAACTTCTCTCAGCGTGAGGGCAACTGTTTGACCTCTCGTGTGAGCTGTGAGATGAGAGCTCCCTTCACTGCTTGCTCTTTCATATCTGTGTCTCAGCAGCGGCAGCAAAGGAAAGGCCAGCCTTGCTTTGTACAAGGCCTTTTAGAGACATTGAGCTATTGCAAGACCTTCATTCATTCATACAAGTTCATCTTTAATATTCATTTGTGTAAACTTATGTAAATTTATTCAAATTTTAAATGTAAATTAATTCTTTTTTTCCCCCGGCCCCCGACACAGTGTCAGAGAGCTGATGTGGCCCTCCTGCCAAAAACTTTGGGCACCCCTGACCTAGGTCAAAGCCAACACCTTGAATTAGAACTCCTGGGCACCTTCCGGTGGCATGAAAAAGCTCTGATGGAGCTTTCTGCACCACTAGCAGCAGCATGGAAGCCTCCATCAGAAGCTGGGCTGCCTCCTTCCTCCCCTCTTTCTTTCAAAAGGGGAATGGAAGAGGAAGTGGCATGGAAGTAATTGTGGTGACAACGATGTTATCACAATTACTTCCAGGCTAGGAGGGCTTCAAATGTGGGGAGTCCCCTGGCAGGAAAACTACCAGGACTGCCACTGCCTCTCCCTGACTGTTTCATCTTCCTGCCACCCTTTCCACTTGCCCCACCATCTTAACTGAATTGGTGAGCAGCTCCTAATCTGCTGGCACAAGGCTTTGGCCTTCCCATCAGCATCCTCAACAGCACACTGAGGAGCTCACTGCCATAGTGTCTTTCACAACTGGCAGTGATTGCTATACGGCAGTCAGCACCAGTGGAAAAGACACTGTTAACAATGGCCTGGGAAGGTAGGATTGGCCCAACAGAACTCAGACAAATACTGTTGACATTCAGGCTTCGTCCCATCAATCACCTGTTCTGTGGTCCTTTCAGAGTGTGATCATGGTTGTGTTCAGTGAAGATAAAAACCGAGATGAACAGCTGAAGCATTGGAAATACTGGCATTCCCGGCAGCACACAGCAAAACAGAGGGTCCTTGACATTGGTGAGTGAGTAAGCAACCTTGTGAACTAATATGCTTTCTAGGGCAGTGTTTCTCAAACTGGGGATTGGAACCCACTAGTTGGGTCGTGAGCCAATTTCAGGTGGGTCCCCATTCATTTCAATATTTTATTTTTAATATATTAGACCTGATGCTATCGTGGTATGTGACTGCATTTGGGGAAATGTTGCACATCTGTACTTTTAACAGGCTACTATGTATATGGTTTTAACAATGATAGTAAATGGGACTTACTCTGGATAAGTGTGGGTAGGATTGCAGCCTAGGACGGTAAAAATTTTTCCTGCTTGATGACGTCACTTCTAGTCATGACATCACTTCTGGTGGGTCCTGACAGATTCTCATTCTAAAAAGTGGTTCCCGGTGCTAAATGTGTGAGAACCACTGCTCTATGGGCTTTTGTTATGCTGGGTACCTCTGCCAGTGGAACAACATCTGAAAGTAGATTATGATCTAGATTAGGGATAGTGAGCTTGTTATCCATTGTCTTGGCACTAGATCTCAGTTGGGTCCACTTGAAATATTAATAATATCAGTTCTGATTCAGGATCATCCTTTTTTATTCATTAAAAAACTCTCTGGTTCAGTTCCAGATCAGGTGTTAACGTTAAGAATTGGTTTAGTAACTGGTTCAGTAACTTTGGATAAATTCTGAACTAGCTTAGTTACCTGTCTCACCTTTAGCTTCAACTTGCAACATGGAACCCACTTTTAAACTTATAGCCTTAAAAGTCCATCTTCATATGTCTGTTTTATTTCCTTTCTTATATGTCCATCTCTCTTCCTCTCCCTTTTCTCTTCATTCTCTTTCACATCTGTTGAAAGAAATCTTCAAATAAGTGAAAGAAAAGTGTTAGTGTTGCTGGTACAAGCTACTGTAGATCATGCTGTAACCCAGCAGTGAGTTCCGACTCCCCAGTTGAAGACCAGTGCTTCTGCTTCTGGGAAGGTTTTTGTAAGCCAACCTGAGCTATCTGCATGAGAAACAGTGATGTGGCGGCGTCACCCCAGGGGCATTTTGCCAGGGTCCCCTCAGACATGGAGCCAATGTTGTCCCTATGCTCAGTTAAGCTTCAAAGTCAAACTGACTATGCCTGAGTCACAAGCTTGCCTGCAGTACAGCTTTCTGTTGATTCTAATTCTTGGCCGGTAAGGACTCAAAATGGATAATTATCAGCATTCTCACCAGATTGCAGTTTCCAGTTAGCTAGTCTAAAAGTGATAATAAGTTTTGTATAGATATGCCCTTACTTTAAAACATCAATTGTGCCTTTATCTCTTCTGGTCATTCTTTTTCCAGGGCAAATGTATTCCAAGATATATTGCAATACTTTGCACCAGATACGTGTATGAATTGGATATTTGCAGTGTGTTCATGGGTATGGTCATGTGTCTTGAACTCCTACCTTGTCTTGTCTTGTTTTTAACCTTGCCTGTAGTCTTAATAGCAGATCCCTGCATCTAGAAGGATATCCCACCTGTTTCACAGAACAGATAAAATTCTGAAATGCTGGCACTTCGGCCTCTTTCTCCTTCAGAAAGCCACATCTCCCAGTTGAACATTCCACCAATCTCTGTGCCCTGGAGGGTTTCAGGCATTCCAAGTACATTGTTTCGCTTGTCCAGGCAGCATCCCAGCCCTTCAGCACTGACAGGCTTACGAATGATTTCTGTCATGTAGATATGGCTGAAATTGTGAATCACCTCTTGATTGCAGCTCATACTTTTTCTTTTTTTTCTTTTTTTTCTTTTTTTTCTTTTTTTTTCTTTTTCTTTTTCTTTTTCTTTTTTTAAAGAAAATTAAGAGGTGGCAAGAGAATGGGAAAGAATGGGAGAATGTTTCTCTGCGTGTCAGGGGAGAAAAAAACACCTCACTCTCCATAGCCTTGAGTGTCCTTTCCTGTTGATGATGCATTCGCTATAGAATGCCATTCATGGATTTGTTTTTTATTAATAATCCACATTATTCATGGATTTATTTCAACTTGGATGTTTGCATTTTTCCATTTGGGGGGAACATGACAAAAGATTCTATGATGGCTTGTAGTACTTGAGTCATTGTACAGGAAGTAAGAATCTTTATAAATGCTTCAGAAGGGGAAAAAAAACCTTGCTTGAAAAAGAAAAGAGACTAGAGCAATGGTTCTCAAACGTTGAGGGAACTTTATTCCCTCAGTAAGTTCTTGCAGGGGAGGGGGGAGGGCAGTGACGCGATCCCCAAGATCACGTCACTAAGTGGGGTGACGGGGGGGTGCTTTGCACTTACTTTCAGAAGGCTGGGCTGCAGCAGGCTACAGGAAGAGCGGCGAGCCCTGCGCAGCCCTGCACAGCGCTCTCCGAAGCTTGGAACATTCGCTAAAAGCGGGCACAAAGCACCACCTGCAAAACAGAAGTGCTTTGCGCCTGCTTTTAGTGCAAAGCACCCCCTCCCTCACCTTCCCCCGCCCCTTAAAGGGATGGGGGAAGTGTTACACAAACTGGTGGGTTGTGACCCACCAGTTTGAGAACCACTGGACTAGAGGATGCAACACACCCTCAAAGCAGGAATCGAGCTAGCCTTGTCAAATCATGGTTCAGAAATACAAATACGAGAAATAAAAATGCAGGTTGAGCATCCCTTATCTGGACTTCTAAAATAAGGAATGTTCTAAAATACGGAACTTTTCTGAAGTGCCTACATGACTGTTTTGTTTTACTTTTTTGCCTAAAGAAACCTTGTTTCATGCACAAAATTATTAAAAATATTGTATAAAATTACCTTCAGGCTATGTATATAAGCAGTATATGAAAAAAATGAATTTTGTGTTTAGACTTGGACCTTATCCCCAAGATCTCTCATATATATACATGTATTTATATATATGTATTCTGAAATACAGAAAAATCTGATATCCAAAACACTTCTGGTCCCAAGCATTTTTGATAAGGGATGTCCAACCTGTAATAATGATGAGGAGTTTGGGAATGTGGCATGGGTTTGCACACTTCCTCCCTCTTTTTAGCCGCATGAATTCTCTCTCTTTTCCAGTAAGTGTTAACTAGAGTGCAGTGTTAATGCTGCATCCACAGATAAAGCTAACCATGGTTAGCTTTTAAACTAGGATTAGGAACTGATTTGCAAATTCTAGTTAAAAGCTAATTATAGTTAGCAACAAAGGTTAGTATCAATGCAGATGAAACTTGAACAATTTTACTTTTTTTACCAATGTTCATGACTTCATTCCCCATTTTGGTTTGTATCCAAAGATTCCCATTCTCTAGAGGACGTAGTTTCTCTGGGAGAAAGAGAATTTTCAATACAGTCCACTGTTTCCCAATATAGAAAGCCCAGTTTCTTCCTAAACCTAGTATCTCCAAAAAAAATTCCAGCCAATGAGTTGCATTGAATGAAGTCAGGCTCTGACATGGTTAGTTACACCAAAGTAGTAGAAACTTTATATGACGGCAAATAAAATATGCCCCAGTGGCAAAGCAAACTTTTTTTTTTTAAAGCATCTATAAATTTTTCTATGCTGTTTTATTACAGCTGATTACAAGGAGAGCTTTAACACTATTGGGAATATTGAAGAAATTGCTTATAATGCTGTGTCCTTTACTTGGGATGTCAATGAAGAAGCAAAGGTGAGCTTAATATATGAAAATATATTCCTATCACAGTTCTTAGGGTTGCTCAGCAAATTGGGTTTGAAATGTTAATGCCATTTATAAAAGTCTTGGTAAAGGTTGAGAAACATCAGGTTTTGACATTTCACTGAACTTTGCATGAATCAAGAAGAGTTCCTTTCTTTCCTTCCATGAAGATAATTTCTGTGTCAGGAAATTTATATGTGTTTATATATATAGATCAGGGGTGCTCAATAGGTGGATCGCGATCTACCGGTAGATCGCGAGGCAAAATGAGTAGATCGCGGAGCCCTGTCTCTCCAAACTGTTAATATGTCAGTTTCGTCTAGTGACTAGACAAAACTGACATATTTAGCTGACACTAAACTGACACTGAAACTGACACTTTAGCTGCTCTTCAGGCATGCAGCAACAAAACTGACGAAACTGACTAGACTCTAGTCAGTTTCATCAGTTTCGTGGCGCTGCATGCTGGAAGAGCAGGAGCTAAAGTGGGCAGCGGCGGGAGGGGGAGCTGGGCTGCAGTGGACTGAGGAGCTTCCTGGGGCTCCGTAGCAGAAGGGGGGAGGGGCGGGAGTTCGAGATGGAGTTGCTCTGATGGCGGTTGCCGCGGGAGGCCCCGAGTGACCCTCCCCTTCCCTTCCAGTCAGGTCTGGCCCAACCCAGCCCAGCCCAGCCATGCCCGGCCCAGCTGCCCCTGTAGGAGCCCAGAGGTAAGTGCTTCGCCGCTGCTGCTCTCGGCCGGGGCTGACAGGTGAGACGACCCCCCTGGCCTCCCTGCCGCTGCAGGAGGAGGGCCGGTGGAAGCAGTGTCTCCCCCGCGTGCTGCCTGCACGCGCAGCTCCTCTCAATGGAAACGGGGAAGCCCCCCGCCCCTTCCGAGGAGGACCTGCGACACCTCCCTCTCCCTGCTGGTCTCGGGGCGCAGCCACAAAGAGTTTGGGGGGGCAGGGAGTGGGGAGCTCCTCCCCCCCGTAGTGCAGCAAGGCTGGGCATGTGCCTCTTGGGGGGACCTGTGGCTGCCCCCAGTATGTGGGGTGGGGAGAGAGGAGAGTCCTCCCGTGTGCTTCCTGAAGCATCTGGTGGGCCACTGTGGGGCACAGGAAGCTGTACTTGGTGGGCCTCCTCTGACCTGGTCCAGCAGGGGCTCCATACATCAAAGGGGGTGTCTGTCAGATGCTTCCTTCCCCCCTGGTAGATCTCCAGGCCTTGCTGGGTTTCAAAGTAGCTCTCGAGCCAAAAAAGTGTGAGCACCCCTGTGATAGATGTTAGCTTAAGAAGAGTCCTACTGGCTCGTGCCAAAAGCCCATCTAGTCCAGCTTCCTGTATCTCACAGTGGCCCACCAAATGCTTCAGGGAGCACACAAGACAACCTTCGTTCTGTGCCCTCCCCTGTGATCTCCATGAAAAAAGTAAAACATTACATTTGAAGTGAGTTTTTAACAGTGGCTGCTGTATATATAGGCTGCTGTAACATGAAGGGTGCAATCCTAACCCCTTATGTCAGTACTTTCCAGCACTGGCATAGAGGTGCCAATGGGGCATGTGCTGCATCCTGCAGTTGGGTGTCGCTCACGGAGACCTCCTCAAAGTAAGGGAATGTTTGTTCCCTTACCTCAGAGCTGCATTGCCCTTATGTCAGTGCTGGAAAGCCCTTACCACAGCCCTTACCACAGGGCTGCATTGTGACTACACCGGAGCTGGGAAGTTGGATAGGATTGGGCTCTTAGTAGTTAGTTTTTTAAGTATTTAAACTTTATTTTACTGTGATTTATATACTTTTGTTACCCTCCTTGAATATCTCTTTACTATAGGGGAAAGTGGGATAAAATTAATAAATAAATGAAACTCTGCTTAGCAGCTTATTTCTCCTAGAAGTTGGGAGGGAGAGAATCAGAAAAGCAGTGGGCACCACCAATGTTGTGGCTTGCCTGTTGTCTTGCAATACATCTGACTCCGCATAAAATGATCTCTTAAGACAGTGGTGTGAATTTTTAATTACTGTTTCCAAAGTTCTTTATGCTGTGTTGGTTCCTTTCATCTCAGGATCTTATCGTGTTTGTCATAATTATTACTACAAATGGTGGGGATTCCATGAAGGCCCATCATGCGAAAGAAAGGCAGAATTGGTGCTGTGCTGTGTGTAAATCAAAGTGGTTAAAGGAATTTGGAGCCAGAGGGGAAACCCCATCTCAGTATAACAGTTTGGCCTTTCAGCAAGAGCAATTGTGCACTGCATGTACAGTAGATAAATGTGACATGGTACATCAGTGTGTTTCTACATGGGATTTGCTGGCTTAGCACAGAAGCTGGATCATTGTGATTGGAGAAGCCGAAGGACTAGCTTAATTCTCCAAGGGGGAAGTCCATTTGTAGAAGTCAGTTCTGTAAGGCTTTCATCAATAGCTAGAGCGATTTAGGACTATTGATGTTTGCTGATGAAAGACCACATCCTGCTGGACTTAGTGAGACAAATCCCCCATTGTGTAGTGAGGAGTTTGCCACGGGAGGAATTCTAGTATTTCATTAAAAGACGTTAATACCTCACTATAGGACGGAAGCTCTGCCAGTGCTAGATGTGTGTTGCTCCAAAAAAAAAAAAAGTAATCTATTACCAGAAGCAAATATATATATAAATTATCAAGCTTAACATTCTAATGACACACACATGCACACACACATACATTCAACTTGCATGATTTCTTCTGATTGCTTTTCAAAGAGTTCAGAATATTTTGGCAAGGCCAGGGGAGCTGAAAACAAGGAAAAAGACACTTGAGAAAGTGGAGTGTGGGAAGGTAGGACTGCACCCATGGTGAAGCCAGTGGGTGCACTGCCTCACTTAGGTTTGGAAGGTAAATTGGCTTTTTAATTTGTGACATTTCATCCTTCCATTTACAGAATGAGAGCTCTGTTTTAAGAACAGGAACAGTTATAATTTGGTTTTTGTTTTAAAGTACAGTATCTTTATGTACTTTAGATACTGTGTCCAAAATATGTGTGTGTGTGTGTGTGTGTGTGTTCCCGTGTCCGTGTCCGTATCCATGTCCAAAAATGAGCAGTTGTGCTCCAAATTACACTCCCACTTGACCTGCACAGCTCTGCTCATTCAAGATATTTGTTCATTCAGATCAATTTTTCATGATCCCAATCACCCTTATGCTTCCTTAAATGATCCTGACCCACCCCCTACTTTGTGTTGTGGTGAGTGGAGCAGAGTGTTAATATGGCTAAGAGGTACTTAAAGTGATCTTGAAAAAAGCCTCCCTTGAGTTACCATTACCTTTAAAAGTACCCTCCTATATTTACAATCATAGTGCCTGAAAGAGAATTTTTCTTCAGGAACAGTTAAGTGTAGGGTACCATTTCTCTCATGTGCGTGATCACACACACACATGTGTAAAGACAGTCCCCAAACACACGCAGAATCCTGCCCACACAAAAAAGAAGGCTTCTTCTTTCCGTGTCAACATGTATACTCATAGTGCCAGATAGTCCTTCCTCTCCCAATCAATGACCTTACTGAAGATTGATTCGGCCAACAGCAGCAGCTCCTCTTCCTCTGTCTTTCACAGCTGGAAAATTGTATTGCTCTCATTCCACCTTTTCACCTATGTAAAGGAAGGGGGAGAACAGAAGTACAGGAGAGGGGCAGAAACACAGTGCAGAGTCCAGTTGGTTGGGCACCTGGGTTTTATTCAGGATGGGGCCTCAAACACCCTGGAGTTGGACCACCTGCCCTACTGGCTTTACATAGCTGCCTCGAGTCCCTTCAGGGAGAAAGGTGGGGTAAAAATAAAGTATAATAATAATAATAAGTATAATAATAGCCAATTTTGTAAGTTTATGTTGGTTCTGAGACCCAGTCGTGCATTTGAAGTCCCATTCAAGTCTGGTCCCTCTGGACAGGGTAGCCCATCCCCCACAGAGTACAGAACACACTTTGCAGTACTTCTTCCCCTCAACCCACACCATGCAGAGCACTGCTCTTCTCTCCTTGAAAAGGCAGAAAGTAGGGAATGGGAGGATGAGGAGCAACTGTGGCACCCCTACTAGATAAGGGAAAGTAGGATTTCAATTGAGTAAAAGGGGAGTAGGACACCTGGCTGAGGAACCCATTTGCGGTCAGAGGCAGACACCTCACTACATCTCAGAAATCTGGCCATGGCACACACACACACCCCCCCCCCCATAGAAATCCCTACCTCAATCTCAGAATTCATTGGAAGCTCAGCCAAATGCTCCCTTTGGTTTCCAGGACAGTAAAATAATACCTCTATTACTGCAGAGGTGTTTGTTTCAGGTGAATAAGATAGGTTTACAGTTTAAGTCTTACTGAACGCAATTGTTTTACATCTGAGTGACAGAAATGACACCATTTTCCAAACGCCTCTAGGACCCACCAGTGTTCCTAATGCAATATGCAAGTTTTTGCATTTTATTTGCACATTTTATTCCCTCACATTGCTACATAAAAAAGAGGAAAAAAAGGTGATTCTGAGGCAGGGCATAGCATTAAGGCCTCTCCTGCTGTGGCTATTATGCTGTCTCAGCAAATTTGTGGGGTTCACTTTAATTTTAATTTTTCTTTTTTTGAACATCTAATATGAAAAAAGTTTCGTGTGACTTGGAAGACTCGCATTCTGCATTGCGAATACTGATTGAGACCAAAAAGGGTGGCATTTACTGTCCTTGAGATGACTGTTGTACTGGGCCATCATGGCTCTCTGCTTATGATCCATTTTAATTTCTGAAAGCTCAGCAGATAACAGTTTTGTTCTAATGCACATTTGAGGATTAAAGAGTGATTACAGAAGGAGTAAGAGAAATTCTACATAGGGCTGCTATTTTCTGCAGCAGCCCCAAGTTCCTTAGGAGCTCAGGAATATGTCCTTTATAATATTTTAATAGTGTGTCCAATGGAACAAACCAACCTCTTCTCCCCCCCCCCCCATTTCTCCTTCATGGCATTAATTGACTTGTTTTCACATTATAGGCCAGATTATTCACATTTGCAGATAAATTCTGGCTGATACAATTCATTCTGTATGTTTCCAGAGACTGTGTCCAGTAGAAATTTAGCTGGCAATTTATAGATGGACCAAAAGAGTAGGTGCTTAGCCAAGTGACCATCCTGCTTGGGTTGACATTGCCCTTTTCAGGATTTATTTCTATTTTGTATCTGAATATAAATCATTATATTGACATCAGTAGGGTTGCCAGGTTCAAACTGGGACAGTGTGCCAATACCTTTAACCACTGTATAGAAGAGGAAATTTTGGCAAGTGCAGCTTTTAAAAGCCTTCAGTGTTGAGCTACACCTGCCAAAATTCTCTGGTAACCTTAGATATCAACTCTGCTGATGTGGGAGCATGTTCAGGAGGTAACCCAACTGGCTTCTCATGTGCAAACTTTTAATTGGATGCCGTATGTAAAGTGGAAGATTGGTGTTGCAGCAACTGTTACCCTGCACATGCCCGATCTTGTCTGGTCTCGGAAGCTAAGCAGGTACTTGGATGGGAGATCGCCTGGGAATACCGGGTGCTGTAGGCTTATACCATAGTCTTTCAAGACTGAAGGTTGCCAATTCAGGTGTTGGTGGCATATACTTACCTTAACCATGTCTACTCAAAAGTAAGTCCTATTGTGCTTAATGGGGCTTACTCCCAGGAAAGTGTGTATAGGATTGCAGCCATAGTTGTTAGACTAAGACATGATGAATATAAAAATATGAATATAAAATAATATTCGTATCCCTACAATTACAGGTAGTAGTTCAAAAATCATGCAGCAAAGGAGATCACTTTAGCTAGAAACTTTTAAAATATGAGACCATGTTGTAAATGTATAATGAGAAGGAGCAAAAGTTAGCATCCCTGTTTCCCATTGGCTTTGGGAATGTGTTGGATCTGCTATGCGCCCGCTGAAATGACTTTTTTTTTGCAGAATGCTGTGTGAAATTCACTTGCCAGTTCTAGGCACATTCTGCTGATGTACACTCAAGTCCTGCCTGTGACTTGCTTTTCAAGCACATAACAAAGACTGTTTATATTTAGAGCTTAAATTAGAACTACTTGCATAATTTCAAAATAGCTTTCTGTGGGCAGCAGGCCTGATGATTCTTCTCCACAGCTCCAAGCTCAGGAGGTAGGTGGGAGCTCATTTGTGTCATACTGAGCTTTGGCAGTATTTGAAGCATCCCTAAAGTGCAGGATGATTTTCAGGGACCACACCCTGCCCTCCACCTTGACCAAGTTTAGAGGAAGGAAAGAGTCTTTTCACACTCGCTAGAGCAGGGCTGTCCAAACCCCTGCCTGCAGATCAGATCCGAGATCCCCCCCATAAGTGGAGCTTTTCATTCCACCATGGCAGCATGATTCTTTCAAGCTGATCTTGGTGCAATGACACTCTGGGCAGTTGTGTCCAGAGGCTGTGGAACAGGATGTCTGGGCAGGCATGACTGCCCAGAGCATCCCTGTGCCAAGATCAGCTTGAAAGAAAAGCAGCGCCATGGTGGAACAATAAGTGCCGCTTGAGACAGGAAGGGCTTTTTCGGGACGCAGTGGTCTCCAGTTTGGAGACTGCTGCACTAGAGCATAGCAAGGGAATTTGTGAGCCCTACTTATGAAGGTTGATTCTCTGACATTGTAGCATGGTCATGAGATACATGCTATCTCCATGCTATCAAAGGATATTCCATTAGTATCCTCCTATATTCCTCGGCCATGACATTATGTCCTTAAGGAACAGATTCTGCAGCTCATTGGCTGCAGTATTAGCTGCAAAGTCACAACAACAAGGACTAGTGAGACATGGTGCTTTAGCAAGGCCCAAGCATAAGGGAGAAAATGGGTGTGCTTTACTTGAGTTTAGGGAGGCCCAAGCTGGAAGAACTGGAATGAAATTGTCAATCATCATCAATTGAGAATGAGAATAAAAACATACAGATGCAGGAAAATGGGATGTCCAGATCTTATGGAATTTGCTGGAATGACTCAGAAGCAGAAGAACTCAACTGTGTGTGTTCTGAACCATAAGCTTCTAACCCACACCCAGATATAAGTATAGTGGTTATATGGGAAACCTGAGGGTGCAGTTTGAGAGACAGAGAAAAGTGTGTCTCCTTGCATAACTTGCTCAATCAAAAACTGTTCCAAAGTTGTCATTTCCTGTTCCAAGAGAAGCCTACAGGGTGTGGCAGCAGAAGGGAGGGGCAAGGATCATAATAATCAAGCATTGAAATATAGGGAGCAATAGCTGCCACTGTTCCTACACTGGCCTACATGCTGCTTCTACTCTTGCTCCTCCTCCTCTGACTACCCAAGTTGAAAAAGGAAGAGTGGGACAGAATAGAAAAGGAAATGCAGTGTTCCTCAACCAGTGGTACTTGTACCACCAGTAGTACTTGAGATGGTGTCTGGTGATACTCACAGGACCCCCAGACCCCCACTGCCTGGCAGCAAGACCAGCAATGTAACATGACAAGCAACAGTAGGTGGCTTAGACTGGTGGGTGGAGCTCCTGCTTGCGCTTTTTGTGTGCTCAAAAAAGCCCTTTTGTCTGCCCTGAGCCTCTTACCAGTGCTTTTCACATTGCATCTGACCTCCCAATCTGGAAGTAACTGGCGATGATGTCATCGTCTGTTACTTCTGGTGGTACTTCCAACAGGTGGACCATACTAAGTGGTATAGTGGGGGACAAACTTTGAGAAATGCTGGTGTAGGCTGATGGAGGTGGCCTCCCAGCCAATTTTCTGCCTGAGGTGCTTCTGTTGACCTCATGGATGAGCTGGCCTTAGGATCATGGCAGGAGGGACAGGATGCTTGTACCAACCAGAAACATTATGCTTGAGTGGCCTTTGGTGCACCATCTCTTTTCTGTCACACTGGCAAAGCAGAAGGAGTTGCTGCAACACATTGGAAGTTCTTCCCTGGAAGTGGTTAGTTTGCTGTTGCAACCAGTGAAAGTGGTAGGTTACATGGTTTGTTTGCAGAGGCCTCAGGTGGGATACTTGGTAACTTCTGTTAAAAGAATTTAGGTAGCAGAGATGGGAAAGGCTTCTGCCTGGCACCCCTGACTCAGTGCTCAGAAGATGGAGGAAAAGGCAGATTAATCAAATCCAGAAGCCCCACTCCTTGACTTCCTCACCCCCACCCCATTTAACCAAATTGAGGCTCCCATAATCTTCTAAAATGATAGTGATTTTACAAAGATAAGAAACCAGGACTCCCTCTTACCCCCTGATAACACAGGCCAACACACATTTTGCTTCCTTAAACGTTACACCAATTCCTGGGTATATTTGGGGTGCCGATTGCAAAAATGGCATCCGTTTTGCCCTATCACGTCTAGTTAAGAACATAAGAACAGCCCCACTGGATCAGGCCAGAGGCCCATCTAGTCCAGCTTCCTGTATCTCACAGCGGCCCACCAAATGCCCCAGGGAGCACACCAGATAACAAGAGACCTCATCCTGGTGCCCTCCCTTGCATCTGGCATTCTGACATAACCCATTTCTAAAATCAGGAGGTTTTTGGAGATATAGTATAGCCTCTTAAGTGAATGGTTCAAGCAGCTTCCTCATGAGGAAGCCTACACCATGGCTTCCTCATGAGAAAGCTGCTTGAACCATTCACTAATGAGGCTATACTATATCCCCAAAACTAGACATGATAGTGTAAAACGGATGCAATTTTTGCAATCGGCATCCCAAATTCATATCAAACCACCATAAAGTTTGGGAAAAACTTTTCTGATCCTCAGTTTTGTAGGCCTGTGTAATTCAAGTACTATCCTGCCTGTAGTTTGGTTGCAGACACTTGGTGGGGGAAATATTCTTTTCAATATTTTATTTTTAATATATTAAACTTCATGCTACCATGGTATGGGACTGCATCTGGGGAAATGTTACAGACCTGTACTTTTAACAAGCTGCTATGTATCTTCTTTTAACAAAGATAGTCAATGGGACTTACTCCTGGGTTAGCGTGGGTGGGATTGCAACCTAGGATTGTTAAAAATCTTCCTGCTTGATGTTGTTACTTCGGGTCATGACATGACTTCCTGTGGGCCTTGACAGATTCTCATTCTAAAAGGTCCCAGTACTAATGTGTGAGAACCACTGCCTTAGGCAATACCTAGGATAGCTCTCTACAGGGGACCCTGCTCCTGTTGTTATAGCCAATGGAAGGGGCTGTGCCTGAAGAGGCCAGTGAAACAAAAAGTGCCCATGGTGGGAGGTGCTCTGTTTTTAATATTTGCCCTATGGTCTCTTAAGGCCCATCATGCTTCCTTCAACAGTGTGCTTTTTTCCTTGGTAGCATGGAGCTTCACTTTCTTTTTGAGTGCTCATGCTCTTGGGGCTAAGGACATTTTGCAGTCACCTTGATAGGCCAGTTGTCACAATCTGCTGTTCCTCCAGTAGCTTCTCATCAAAACGCATGGCAATTCATGGATACGTATCTCTGACACAGGGCGTTCACTAACAGTCCAGGTGTTTTGACAAGAATAAGCTTGTTAATAATAATTTGCTATTGCAGGTAGCAGGTTGGGGAAAAACCTCCCATCAATTTGTGCCAGCCATTTCATCACTGTACATAGCTGTGCCACCTCTGTCCCTTCTGTCCATCAGGGGAGTCCAAACATTTTGGCAGGAGGGCCACATCATCTCTCTGACACTGTGTCTGGGGCTGGGGAAAAAAAGAATAAATTTACATAAGTGAATATATTTGAGATGGAACATATGAATGAACGAAGGTACTGCAGTAGCTTAAGGCCTTGCACAAAGCAAGGCCAGCCTTTCTTTCACTTCACTGCCACTGCTGCATCACAGACATGAAACAGCAAGTAATAGAGGGAGCCCTCATCCCATAGCTCAGGTGAGAGGTCAAACAGTCGTCCTCACATTGAGAGCAGTTGCGTCAGGCCAGCAAGGGCTCCAGCAAGTCTCTAAAGGGCCAGAGGTTCATTGGAGACCGGGTGCTCCCTGCGGGCCGGATTGGGAGCCCCCCAAGGGCCACAAGTGCCCCCGGGCCAGGGTTTGGGCACCCCTGGTGTACATGATGGATAGCCCCTGGAAGGCCATGTGATGAACAGTCCCACTTCTGGGCACTGACTTGTTCCCACCAACCAAATCACTTGAAGCTCCAATTCCTGCCAGTGGAAGCTCCTTTTGCCTCACTGATTACCTCGCTCCAGGGAGCTGGAAGCTCTAATTACAGACTATCCTAAGGATAGTTTTTAAACTGGCTCCACAGTTTCTCTGCTGTTGCTGTTTTCCACTTTTTCCCCCCACAATTTTAAGATTAAAATGAATTTCAGTTATACAAAGGCCTCTATTATTGGAATCAAGATTCAAAACTGAATGCACCAAAGTGTTGCCTGGGGTTGGATAGGAGGTGGAGTGTTCTGCCAGATTCCCAATCCAAGCCCCCAATCCAAGCCTCACTTAGGGAACGTATGCCCACTCTAAGCCAATTAGCTCCCCTTTCGTTCTCCAACAACGGCCCCAGTTCTGTACTGCTAGACTCCACCACCAGGGTAGCTTGCCTGTTTAAACTGCAGGGACCCAGTTCCTAAGGCAGCAGTCCTTCCAGGTATAGCAGCACACCTCAGCTGTCTGCAGCCTGTTCGAGTAGTCCGTTAGTCAGATAATCAATTAGCCAGGTCAGTCCACAAGGCAGAGCTGTAAGTCAACAGTCCAGTAGGTTCGTTAGCCACATAGTCAGTCAGAGTATCCAGGCCAAAGTCCAGAGACACAGTCCAAGGTCAGATTCCAGGTAAGTCAGTCAGAGTTGCCAAGTCCAAAGTCAATAAGCCCAGTCACTCTCGTCTCCTACCTCCAACCTGCACTCCTTCTACAACCCACAAACTCTTCCTGCCTCAGGTGCTCCTTAGGTACCTCATTGCCTCTAGTGGCTGCAACCGTGCAGCACACCCTTTGCTGAAAGCCTAGTCCTTAACTCTTAAAGGGGCCACTGCAGACACCACATTCTACCTCCTCACCAGATCTTCCGTTATTCCAATACATGGAGGGAGCTGCTTCTTCAACCAGAATTCTCAAAACTTGTCATAGGGGATTCTCAAAGGGAAGGGGGCAAAAATCCTCTTTGAGCTTTCCCAAGTAGCCACTTGCAGCCTGGGCTTGGAGAGCAGGGTTTTCTTCACACGCTCATACTCTGTACCATTATTGCTGGTTGGCTCTGTGTGTGAGAGAGAAAGATGTTTTCAATAAAATGCCATGGCTGCAGTGCATCTTGAGACTGTGGCGTATACAAATGGTCAAACAGGTGTGCTGCCAACAGTCACAGCAAATGGAGTTTTTATGTAGTTGCTGGGGTGTGGTGCAGGGTTGAGGAAGCTTCTTAAAGGGAAATGTAAACATTTGCTGGAGACATTGCTATTGAGCTGAAACAAAGGCCTTGCCTTTGTATGGAATTTATAAGGCAACACATGTCAAAGGACATGATGAAAGCTGCACAAAAGAGTTTTATTGATTCAAAGCCCTGCATCTAGTGCTCAAGGCAGGCTACAACATTTTCAGAAACCAGACACAAAAGTAAAAGGTAAAGATATGATTAGCAGGGTTGCCAGGTTAGGCTGCCAGAGATGTGTTCCTGCCAGAGATGTGTTCCTGCCTTTAATGCTCTCTGTGGCAGGAGCTGTGGGAATTATTTCCAAGAGTTCAAGGTGGAGGGGGAAAGGTAAGCACCAGGCAGAGGAGCAACTTCTACCGTTTATCCCATCAGAATGGGAGTGTTTGAGGCAGGAGCATAACCTGACAACCTTACTAATTAGTGCAGGGTTCTTTAAGTTTTCCATTAAAATGATATCAGTGAACCTCTTAATTTATAACATGTCGATAACTCCTGCCTGTTACATTTTTAGCATGTTTGATACAGGTGTGTGTTAGAAACAAATTGATTGAAGCAGCCCTTTAATACTTGTTTTAATATTGCTGTTAATCATGTTAAGATGAAGCCATTTAAAACATCTACCGTAACAAAGAATCCTTTTTCATACATAGGGTCCTATATGTGCAAAAAGGGTTTTCCTTCTCCCCTTCTCCATCAGGTGATCAACTTTGACTAAGCTAACCATGCTGACCCTCTGTTGGCATGTGTAAAGATCTTTATAGGTAACCCATTGATGCTGTTATTTTTGTAGTGCTGCTAATATACAGAGGAACAAAGGCAGGCCCTTGCAGCACTAGGCTTGCAATGTAGCAGCTGATGTACATAGAGATCTGGGGGTCTTGGCCACTGAATTCATGACTGCAGCTCTGCTTGTTTTCATAAGAGTCAGCTCTTTTCCTGCTCTTAGAATGTCCATGTCCTTCAGTTTTCTGGGGCAAATGAAACCTCCCTTGTATCAACTCCTAAAAATCTCTTATTTGAGAGCAATGCAAATGACTTTCACTTCTTGTGACTGCATTTCATAAGTTAACATCCAAAACTGAACATGTGAACATTCTCATCAAAGTTCCCCTGTGATCATTGGGGCTTACTCACTAGTAACCATATTTAAGAATGCAATGAATGGGTCAAAACATACACAGGACATGAGCATCATCATTAAGATTTGCACAGTATAGTGCTTTCTGAATGAGCAAAGTGAATACATACTTTACATGTATTATCTTGGTGTTGTTTTCCTTTTATGAAATAGCAGCTGCACAAAGGTACAGTTAGGATCTGAACCTGCTCTTAGAATAGCTTCTATCCTCCCAGCTTGGAGAGGGGAGAATTTTTGTCAATGCCACAGCATGATAGGAAGGGGTTAATCACCAAGCACACATCTGTGCCATGTTCCTGATCTTGATTGCTCTCCCTCTAGCTGTTATCTTAAAGAGAAAGAAAAGTGTTGTCCTTTTTTTGTATCACCTGTAGTTTGGTCTTCAGACCATTATTCAAAAGAATAATTGGGCACTCCCTAGATCAGTGTTTCTCAAACTGTGGGCCGAGTCCCACTAGCCAATTTCAAGTGAGACCCCATTCATTTCAATGTGTATTTTATTTTTAATGTATTAGACTTGATGCTACTGTGATATTATCCCCTGGGGGCTGGGGATAAGAATAGGCCCTCGGTTTGGCTGTACTTGTCGTAAGAGGCGACTAAACAGCCACCAGGTAGATGGGGCTTGTCAGCCTGGGAAGGCAGCTCATCTGAGAGAAGGAAAACTCTGATCCCAAACCTCCACTGCCTTGTGGCTACATCCAGTTATGGAAAAGGCTTCAGGAGTCAACCTCGAGGCAAAATCCGGAGCCGGAGTCCCTGAGGCAGTTCATGGCTGAACACAGTCACGTTCTGGCAACTCCTGCGACGCCGCTGGAACCAACCGTATTGGCCTCTGCCTTTCCATTGGACCATTTCAGCGATGTGGAGAGGGGGGATTTGCTGCATGGGTAACAGCCTATCCTCCATACCTACTTTACCCAGGCTTCGCGCACTGGAGAGAACACTCTGTTCCAGAACCTCCATTCAGAGTGTGACACCATAGTCTTCCGAGACTGAAGGATGCCAACTGAAGAACTGTGATATGCGATTGCATTGGGGGAAATGTTATAGATCTTTTAACAAGCTACTGTGTATATACTTTTAGCAATGATAGTCAATGGGGTTTACTCCTGGGTAACTGTGGATAGGATAGCAGCCTTTGGGATATTTGTGGAATTTTTTAAAAACAGATCAGCAACTGCTTCGGAGGATTAGGGGGGTTCTTTATTTTAAACAAATTTTTAAATTTATGCTTATTGTAATCTTTTAATTTAATTTGATTTTGTTGTATGGGGGTGTTAATTTTCCTGCTTGATGATGTCACTTCCAGCCATGACATCACTCCACATTAATGACATCACTTCTGGTGGGTCCCAACAGATTGTCATTCTAAAAAGAGGATCTCAGTGCTAAAAAGTTCGAGAACTACTGCCCTAGATTGTTCAAATTAAATAGTGACGTTCCTAGGGGCCACAACAAACTGCACAAGTTTCTAGAAAAATGTTTGTATTAGACATAAGCAGCTTCTCTCCTGCAATTCTTTGCTGCCTATTCAGTTCCATGGTGCTCAGGATGTTATCCTGCTCAGACTGGAACAGTTCTTTACTAGAGCACCCCCTAGTGGATAGGAAACTGTTCCTTGAAATGCTGGAACACTTATATTGCCAATTTAACATTTCTGCTCAGCCAACAGGTGTGCACATTTGATCCCTGTTGCATATATGCAACGTTGGGCAGAAGTGGTTTAAGGCATCATACAACAAACATGCAGATTTTAACAATATCCAGTAAAGCAGCATCTTAGTTATGATACGTTCAGTAGTTTTAGAAATAGTCACTACACCTAGTTGCCCTGATACCTTTGGGTGTCCTTTGAGCCTCTTTGGGTCAGTAGTGTGTAGCTAGAGGGGGGAAATGGTAAGCACTGCAGGTACCACAACGTGCCTGTAAGTGGCCCCTTCCACTCACTGTCAGAGCCAGAGGAACCGCCATTAGATTTGGCCAGCACCTACACATTGCTGTTACTGCCCAAAATGGCTCTGTGGGAGGGGCCGCTTACTTGCAGTGCCTGCAGTACTTATCATTTTGCCCCCCAGCTATGCTAATGCTTTGGGCACCCTTTGGGGAGAAAGGCAGGATATAAATAATTAGTGGATAGAACAAGTTGCTTGTTCAGGTTTCAGCTGGTGTATCTAATAACTAAAAATAATCCTCTGTGGATGCAGAAATTGATTTTTTTTTTCCCCCTCAACAACTTTATAATGAAACAACTTAAAATGAAATGACTTTAAGAGGACTTGCTGTATGGGATTGTGCTGCACAATGCCTAAATTGCTGTGTGTTTATGCTATAGTATTGCCATGCCTGTGGACCTTGGAACCACTGAACTGTGGCCTTTTCATACTATTCTGCAGGGTCTGAATATGATATTTTTAGAGTGGCCTGTTGTGGATGGGTAGCTATCCTTGTCTCAACTAGACTTCTCTCAGGAAATTATTATCCATGACAGTTTAAATAAAGCCTTCTCTAATTTTTGTTCTTCAGTGTTTTTAGCAAGCAGTTGTTAATCTAAGAAAATAATAGAAAGCTTGTATTTTTCATAACTGAAAGCCTATAAAATATTTTTAAAAATGAGGAAGGAGACAATGTGGCTGGAGTTAACTCTGAACAGGCAATCCTTTCAGTTCACAGTAATAACTGTTAAGTGTTGCATGCTCTCAAATGTTTAATCTTCAGAGTAGTAACTGTGACAGGATTTGATCAAGCAGAGAAAAAAGACAGATGTATATTTGCAACTACAGATATTTATTTCATAGCTATCAGCTTGTCACAAATGAAAATAGGGAACACTCAGGTTTTCTGAAGCAAGAAAGCAAAGCAACTCCCAAGGGATCTGCCAGGAGCCCTTCCTCTACCCCAAGATGTTTTGTTATTTCTGAGGGTGGCTATGAGTTTTGGCATGCAAGGTGCTCCTTTTTAAGCTTACAAGCACATGCTTGCAAGACACTGTGATGTAGCATTTAGAGAGTTGGACATGGACCGGGAAGTTCTAGATTCAGATCCCCACTCAGCCATGAGGTTTACTGTGACCTTGGAACAGTCATGCAGCCCAATGGAGCAGGCAGGCTGATTGACGTGTGCTATGTCCAGAGCAGGGTTGGGACTGTCTGTGGCTCAGCCCAGGGCAAGGGAAATTCATTCCCCTTACCCCAGGTAACACTGCAGCAGGCCCAGTGGGGCTATTCAAATCTGCACTGCCTAAAGAAGTAGCACAGATCCGAGCAGCCCAGAGCTGCTGTGGGCTGCCTGGGACCAGGCTGCCATATCCTGGCCCCACTCCCTCTCAACTGCAACCCACGCTCCCTCCCCCCACCTGGAATGCCTCCTACACACACTCACCTGGGAAAAAGTTCTGCTGAAATAAGTGAGACTAACTTCTGGGTAGATATGCATAAGATTGCATTGTAAGTGGATTAAAACATGAAGTGGTTTGTAGATGCAAATAGTACTATAAACACTAAGGTGTATTATTAACTTTTATATTGCAACTAATAATCCCCCCCCCCCCCAAGGAACAGGCTTCCAGCAGTTAAAGCTACAAAAATAAATAAAATCACCTTTGTATTGGCAACCTTCAGTCTCGAAAGACTATGGTATCGCGCTCTGAAAGGTGGTTCTGGCACAGCGTCTAGTGTGGCTGAAAAGGCCAATCCGGGAGTGAGCGCGAAGCCTGGGTAAAGAAGGTATGGAGGATAGGCTGTTACCCGTGCAGCAAATCCCCCCTCTCCACGTCGCTGGAATGGTCCAATGGAAAGGCAGAAGCCAATACGGTTGGTTCCAGCGGCGTCGCAGGAGTTGCCAGAACGTGACTGTGTTCAGCCATGAACTGCCTAAGGGACTCCGGCTCCGGATTTTGCCTCGAGGTTGACTCCTGAAGCCTTTTCCAGAACTGGATGTAGCCACAAGGCAGTGGAGGTTTGAGGTCAGAGTTTCCTTCTCTTAGATGAGCTGCCTTCCTAGGCTGACGAGTCCCATCTACCCAGGACCTAGTGTTATTAATAATAACATAGATTCTAAGGTGCAGAAACCCTCTTAAGAGCATGCTTCATTTGCTGCAAAATAGAAGAGGGAGGCCATTTGCTCTATCCAGGTTATGGAATATTCAACAGTCACTCCTTGAAATTTGAGGTATGCTATGATATGTGTCATGTGCTAGTGCTTAGAAGGGCATAAGGTAGGCAAGTAGTTCCATGCCGTTTTCTCTTTGTGTTCCTTACTGGCTTCCCACCATCTTTTCTCATTCTGGAGGATCCATCACTGTGACATCAAAGTGCCCTTCCTTCTAGAATAGAGCAGAGTGCTGAAGTCAGAAAAGCCGTATGAAAGTAAATGATGCGGTATTACTGATGACTCCTAAGAATCTAAATAATGGATAATTTATTCCCAATCTTTTAGAAGCAAATGCAATGCAGTACTATATTAAAGCCACATTTAGGAAATTTTAAAGTTCTACTATCTTGGCTGCAAATTGCCTTTTCTGTTACAGTGCCCGGTACTGTTTGAAAAGGAGACTACTCGGATGGACTATCAAGTTATGAAACCTTTCCAAAAATCAATGACTTCCCTTCATTCTAAGGGTTACTTCTACATAAGTACAAAATAACACTGCATTAGTACAGGCACAACAGCCTGTTGTGTCTGCATTTCATCTTTCACCTTTGTGTTTACTTCAAATGTCCAATTACTGATACTGTAGTTAGATACACGGTATATTATAATGTCAGGATGAGGGTATTCAATCTTGTACTATGATCGTTTGTTACACTAATTGAATTATCACTCTGCTAAGTCACCATTTCCATCAAGATAATTTTGCTGGAATTTAATGTATTTATTTAACCAATTATTATCAAGCCTTTTCCAAGCTCAAGGCAAAAACCTGCAGGTTTCCTGCTTGAATTCTCTTCCTGATTCTATTTGAGACAATGGAGCAGACTAGGCTGTGATCAAACAAAGCAATGCTTATATCTACACATCTTTGCTAATCAGGGAGGGGAGAAAAGAGACAATAATTTGGGACTAAATTTTGGGGAATTACTGGCTCTAATCTTGTCCACAAAGGCCTCACTCTCTTGCAATACCTTTCCCAAGGAAGCCCCCCACACACACACGCACACCTTCCGCCCCTGGACAAAAGCATTGCCATTGCATTTGTGTTCACCACCTACAAAATTCTCCATCACTACAATTATGCCCACTTTATTGGTCCTTCTTTATTTTCCTGTCCCTGCCCCAAATGGAATCTTGCCCTCTGAGAAATACTTTGTATTTGTTTGATCTAGTATTCACCTGGGTAGTGCAATGTTAATGTGACACACTGCCACTCTCTTGCACTGCTTGTCCTTTTGGTCTCACCTGTAAATGCAAGTTTTACCCCTTTTCTTTTCCTTGTACTTGGGGCCAAGCTACATATAATGCTAAATAGGTCAATGTGTAGTAGCAGGGGCACGGATCTGCCCCAGTTCAGGTAACAGGTCTCCTTAGGCTGCTCCTGCCTGCAATGGCACACAGAAAAGTTTAGTGTCACATGGAGCTCCTCCACTTCATGTGTTGGACAAAATAGGCTCTGACCTATGAAAACTTGTGCTGCAATAAATGTGTTGGTATTTTAAGGTGCCAGAAGACACGCTTCATTCCTCTTTGCTGCAACAAAAACAACTCTGCTATTCCTTTGGAAAACCTTTAAGGCATTAATTTTGGTATAGACCTAGTTTTTAATCTTACCAACCAACCAAAATGACAGGTAAAGAGTTGGATCCATGGCTGCAACCCCCATTGTGCTCCTAAAACTGCCCCATTTTCCCATCTAAATACCATCACTTCTAATTCTTCTAATTTAATTGTTCTGTATCCCGTGTTCTTTCCAAATTCTTATGGTGGTGCACATAGATTCTCTTGTGTCATGCAACAGCCTGGTGAAACAGTTTACGCTGCAAAACAGTGATTTTTTTTGAAGCTTACCAAGACAGCTTTACAGCTGAACAGAGACTTGAAAAGCTTTGCCAGTCTAAGGGCACAAGCCTAAGCAGGTCTACTCAGAAGTAAGTGCTATTGTGTTCAGTGGAACTTACTCCCAGAAAAGTGAGGTTAGGATTGCAGCCTAAATCCAACACTTTGCTCTCTGGCTGCCATCGCTTTCTGGAAGGGAATGCCCATTCCAGACTGGTTGAGTGGATGAGCAATCTTGGTTTAATCAGAACTTTAAGCCATTTCTGCCCAACATTGCATGTGCACAATAGGAACCAAATGTGTATACCCGTGGGCCGGGAAGAAATGGGTTAAATTAAACAAGGATTAATTAAGGTAACTTGAACAACTTACTATTGCTCAGAGGTAAATTTCTCAAGGAATGCCACAAATAAAAGTTTAAATGTTCATTGGAGGCTGCACTTTGTGGACAAAAAATAAAACCATGTCTATCAGCCCGATTTTTAGCTTTTTTTTCTCCGAAACAGATTTTCATCACCGTGAACTGCCTGAGCACAGACTTCTCTTCCCAAAAAGGAGTGAAGGGCCTTCCTTTGATGATTCAAATCGACACATACAGCTACAATAATCGCAGCAATAAGCCCATCCACCGTGCCTTCTGCCAAATCAAAGTTTTCTGTGACAAGGTAAGATGATGCATTTATTTTTTATTTTGCAGAGTTTTTCCCCAGAATTTTTTAGATTCAATATCAGCTGTAACACTGATAAACTAAACAACCATCGGTGATGTCTGCAAATGATACCTTGCTTTCCTCACTTTCTTCAGGCAAGTACTACAACCTTAGCTGCCGAGAAAAGTAGAGCTATGAAATTGTTTCTAAAACCTGGTATTTTTCTTGTTCCATGTAGCCCAATAAAGTCAGCACTGGGTAAACAAAATAGTGTACCCTGAAACATCTTTAACTTGTCTCATGATCTTTGCTCAAAATAGTTGCATCCTAGGACAAGCCCACCAAAGAAACTATTAACCAGTTCAGCTACAGATCTTTCAACAGCATCTAGGATAGCTGTTGGATGTATGACTTAGAAGGGCACAAATACTAACATGTCATAATTTCAAAGAACGTTTCCCTGACGTTCAATGACGAAGAGGTAAAGGTTTGTTAAGCATCTGAAAATACTGGTTGCTGAACCTAGGAATAAAATCAGAACAAGACCAACAGGCTATCCTTTTATAGTGTCAATGAACATGAAAGGAGAAGGGGGGAAGGAAGGTGTCTGCTGATAAAAACCAATAAGGTGGGTGTATGATGGCTTTTTAAAGGGAGCAAGGACACATTTCAAATATCAGTGGGCATTGAGTCAGCTACTGTAAAAGGGCAGAGCTTAGACGTGGAAGAGAAGATTCTGGGTTGAAAAAGAGGGTTGGTTCCTGAACAACAACGAATGAAGTGAGGTAGAGCCAAAGAAAGAAAGATAATGGGGTGAGAGAGTGAAGAATTTTTAAAAAGAATTAGTAAAAAGTTGTGGTGATGGTAATGCTGATGGTGCGTTAGCCTCTGTTGCCCGGTAACTAGTGGGCTGCTGTGACAAGAACGACAGGAGGTCTGTGTGGAAAAGATCTAATTCCCAAGCCCGCAGAAACAAAGAAGATTTCAGAGGTTAGTGTTCATGAAGGCTTTTCAAAATAAAATACATAGGAATAGTTTGCAGCTCATTAACATTTGCTGGGGTTTGAGCTGTCAGTCCACATGAGGCCTTGCTCACCATGAGGACAGCAAGCAACTAACTACAAGGACAAGCCAATGCCTCTGGATTTTATTCTCTCAAACATTTCCATCAATACAATTAAGTTGCTTTATGATAAATCCACTCTCTAAGATGTATTTGGCGAGAGGAAGAAATTAACTTGCAGATATTACTGTATTGAAGAGTTTACATTCTATTATAAATATTTTAAGGTGTCTGGTACTTCTGTTATGTCAGATGTGGCTTCCTATTATTATCTTCAAAAGTTGGAACTAGACGTTCTCTAGCCAGGCTTCGTGGTACAACAGGCTCCTCCTGTACTGAGTCCCAGTGAGAGCAGTGTGCTGTTTCTCACTAGGCTGAGGTGATGAGGAGAGGTTTGGCATCGTCTCTGGAGCTGCTGCTGTTGCTGGGAGTAAGGTGTAAGGGGCAGACATGGCTGGGGAGGAGAAGTGTAACCCTGGAGCTGCCACCATGACAAATAAGAGGTGGGAGGTGAGTTTGGAAGAAGCTCTTGAGTGGAGGTGAAGAGAAGGAGGAGGAAAGTCCTGGGGATGAGGTCAGGAGGAGGACAATTGGTCACCGCATTTGAAAAAGGCTATAGTGGAAATGGAAAAGGTGCAGAAGAGAGCAACTAAAATGATTACTGGGCTGGGGCACCTCCCTCATGAGGAAAGGCTACACATTTGGGACTCTTCAGTCTAGAAAAAAAGGGCCTGAGGGGGGAACATGATTGAGACATAGAAAATTATGCAGGGGATGGATAAAGTGGATAGAGTGATGTTCTTTTTCCCTCTCACACAACACTAGAATCAGTGAATGTTGGGAGAGTTAAAGCAGACAAAAGAAAATATTTCTTTACTCAGTGTGTAATTAGTCTGTGGAACTCCTTGCCAGAGGAGGTGGTGATGGCATCTAGCCTAGATGCCTTTAAAAGGAGATTGGACAAATTTCTGGAGGAAAAGTCCATCATGGGTTACAAGCCATGATGGGTATGTACAACCTCCTCAGAATGCCAGATGCGAGGGAGGGCACCAGGATGCAGGTCTCTTGTGGTCTTGAGTGCTCCCTGAATCATCTGGTGGGCCACTGTGAGATACAGGAAGCTGAACTAGATGGGCCTTTGGCTTGATCCAGCGGGGCTCTTCTTATGTTCTTAATCAGGGACCCCTCAGTTGCAGTATGCTTATTATACCCAGGAATAGGGGGAAGAAAGAACTTAAGAGAGCAAGTGTGGCATACTTTGCATGGGGGGGATGGGACAGTCAGCACCTCGAGACAGGTGCAGAAAGAACTTGGGCCAGGCATGGTTACCTATGAAGAGTCATTTTACCCATGGGGACCTGGGCGTTGATCTTGCAGAAGCTGCCTGGTAATCAGATTCCACCTCTGTATCCCAGTCCAGCCATTTTACTATGTCAATGGGAAAAGGAAATAGTTAAGTTCTAGTTGCTAAGCAACCATGATCCCATGATATGCTGTTGCAGGACAGAGTGGTAAAGCAATAAGAGACACAGATAAGAGCGTCACAGAACTGCCCCCCTTGAGTCCCGCTCTAAGGTGCCCCTTAGCCTAGGGCAATACAAGAAATTAGGGAGCTTTTGGGGAAAATGCCAGCTATGATTAGTAAGTCATTAAAAAAAATAGGTCACCAGTAATAAATAAATTGCAGTAATAAGTGCAATGTTTTAATTCTGATTTTTTTTAGGTCAAATATTTGCAGAGATCTAAAGATACAGCAACCTGTTTAAAGCTCAGTAAATATCAAAGGAATGTGTAGAGGCTCTTTTTTCTGTTTGCCACTTTTCGAAAAGTAATGAGGGAAAGGGGGGAAAAAAGATCTTAAGAGCGTGGGCCTCATCAAGGGTGACCTACTGACTACAAGGAACACAGCCTTTGAATTATACATATTCATCATTTTGACTATCTATCCGTTTAATTGATACTTCACATTTCATGGTTGGGGAGCAGGAAATGAGTGTTGACACATCTAATCAAAACCATCTTAGGAGTAGGAGAAAAGAGCACAAGGTTAGTTAAAATGTTACCTTTATCAAACTTGGAGACTGGATGGCTTAAGGAGGCTTAAAATAGGATATACGATCACTCAAGCTAAGGTTGGCCTCAGGCAGCAAGTAGGCAGGAATCCTTGAAACACATTTGGTAAATCTCTTGTTCGTGGTTTATTTATATCTGTAACCCATGCTATCAGTTGCAGATCAGGACAGATAATGTTTGTGAATTGTTTGCTACAAATAACATTGCTGTAAAATATTGTTTAGAAGAGTTTCTTAAATATGCTTAAATGGCCTGTGGACTGCTGGTGGCCCCTTTCGATAGGTTTCTGAGAGTAGCAATGAAATCCAATTAAAACAAAACATAAGATGAGCCCTCCTGGATCAGACCAAAAGGAGTCCAGCATCCTGCATCCCACAATCTGATGCCTCCAGGAAGTCCAGAAGTGAGATGTGAAGACAATAGCCCTTTCTTGCTTGCTTCCTCCCCAGCAACCAGTATGTCTTGGTATACTGCTTCTGAAAAGGGCTTCATAGTGTCCTCATTGGTAATTGCCACTCAACTTCTTCTGCATAGCAATTCAGATAAGGCCAATGGGATTACAGCATGTTTCAGTAGTATAAAGTATGTGCAAATATTTACTATCCTTTAACACTTTATCTAGCATCAATATTTATTTGTATTAAAGGTCCCTTAAAGCACTTTGCAATTTGAAGAACCTAATTAAAAATGGTAAAATGCAGGGATGGGAACTCAAGTCAGGTGACTCGAGTCTGAGTTGCAAAAACATGTGCTTTTGCTGAGTCGCTGACTTTTACACTAAAGTCACCTGTGTCAATGACTCCAGCACTGACTTCCCTGGATGAGTGAGGGGAGAAGGTGGGGGGATGGTTCCTAGCCATTGAAGAGAAATTCATGGCCCAGGTGGGCTCATTGAATAACTGACTGCAATGGGACTACTTCTGAGTAGAGCTAGAAAGGATTGGGTTGTACTGGTAAGCTTCCCAGGTGCTGCATGTGACCCTCCTCCTGCTTGCTCCTTCTGTCCCTGCTCTCACACAGTCCATTCCCCCCTCCTGCCTTGCTGAGCTCAGGCACCTCCCAGAATGGAGGGCTGGAAGTTGTTTTATGGCTGGGGCACTGCTGCCTTCACTCAAAGAACAGCAGAGCTTTTGTTTACAGATAGGATGGGGACATCAGGGGCGTGTTAAATGAGAACTCTGATACACACATACCCTGCCAGGAGCTCAGTTTTTTCTGTGGAGCCACACCTGACCCACGTATCAAAAAGACTCCTGGCTCAAGTCAAACAGAGTCCTGAAAATACTCTGGATGAGTCTCCATGGCCACTCATTAAGACTCACGTTGAGTCAAAGGGGGCTGGAACTCAAAACTCAACTGGAATGTAGCCACTGTGGATTTGCACATTCCTGGTAAAATGACACCACAACATTGTAGTGCAGCCATTTTAAACCACTGTGCTGTGGCACATTGATGTGCTGTGAGTGGTACATGGTGTGCCAGAGGAATTTGGGGGGAGGTCATTTATTAGTAGGGCAAATGTGGGGTGCAAGCCCCCCACTGGCAGCATGGTGTGCCTTGTCAATTGTCAAAAACCTGATGGTGTGCCCTGACAATTTTAGTGCCTTGTCAGTGTGCCGTGAGATGAAGAAGGTTGAAAATTTTTGTCGTAGTGTGTTAAGGCTGCAATGCTTAAGTACATATATTTACAAGAATTACCAACCCAATCCTAACCTGTGCTGGAACAGGTAGGCTGGCCGGCCTGCACTGTTTGTGTGTAGTGTTTGAGGTAGATGCTGTGCAACCTGGAGTAAGGGGATTTTTTTCCCCTTGCCCCGTGTCGCACAGCAGCCACCTCAGTGGAACTACTCAGATCTGCACCAGTGAATTCACTGTTACAGATTCAAGCAGCATGGTGTAATGCTGGGCTGCTTGGGAGGGGGGGTTAGGATCTGGCCTAAGTGCTGGAGTCTGGTCCCACCCACCCCCCCTTCAGGGTCTGGCCTGCGCACGAGACCAGATGTCCACAGTCTCTACTGAGCTCGTGGACTGCAAATGCAGAGGATCACCATGTAAGACTGCAGGTAAGAGTTCTGGTACTGACCTGTAATGGATGCCCAGGCTACACAAGTCAAAGTTGCCGTGACAAAGAAATTGATTGGTTGGAGCCCTGCCGCCATGGTCTGGAAAGTGCGGAGAAAGAGACTGGAAGGCTCAGGATGCAGGCAAAATTACCTGAAGCAACAAAATCAGCTTAAGGGTTGTGCATGTGGTTGTTAAGAATGTTTTTATACTGCTTTTCTACTAAAAGTGATTCACAAAGTGGTTTTACATAGTAAAATAAATCAATAAAGGTTCCCTGTCCCCAAAGGGCTCACAATCAAAATATAGAAGAGGCACCAGCAACAGTCACTGGAAAATATGCCATGCTGGGGGTGAAGAGGAACAATTGCTCTCCCCTCCTGCTAAATATAAGATTGCACCACTTTAAAGGAGTCTCTTTGCTGAGTTAACCCAGGATTGCACCATGCACTCTTGGATTTCAGTAGGAGACTTTAGGAAAGGGGTGGAGCCTGGTCAGACTTGGGCCCCGTAAGACACTTGTTGCACCTCCTTAAGTCTGTTTGTGCCACCTAATGGTGGAGTATGAGAATGGTGTCTGTTTTGATGAATAAATACTCTTCCAACAAGTGTTTAAATCACTTTACAACAGGGAAGATTTTTGTTTTTCGTTTTTAAATGACATTGTATAAAAGAAATAAAACAGAATTTAAAAACTCAAAAACATATCAGCCCATCAGAAGATTTTCTAGAAAAGGGAGGGCTTTATAACCCTTCTGAAATGTAAAGGAAGTGGAATAATAGTTCTTGTGGGAAGTTGTTCCACAGCTTCAGTGTCCTAGACATAAAGTCTGGTTTGCTTCAAGAAAAAGATATTTGTATTGCACGAATGGATGGTAAATGATACAGGGCATGATTTGACAAAGTTAGTGGGAGGATTGTTATAAGGAGAAACAATCTCTAAGTAATATGAAACCCAGTCCACACAGACCTTTATGGGTTAAATGTAGTACTTTGGCTTGGTCTGGCAGCACAACAGCTGTCAGGGCAATTGACCACACAAAGGCTTTGTGTTGAGCACACAAAGAACTCACATAGAGTTCTTGTTTCCTAACATTAACTGGGCTGCTGAATTTTGCACCAACTGAAACCTCCAAGTCATCTTCAAGGGCAGCCCCACCGAAAGCACATTACAGTAGCCAGACCTGGAAGTTACAAAAATGTAGATCGTATTATCATTGTGGAATAATGTTGGTTATTTTAAAAGACAATTACGAGTTCATGATAATTTGCAAACCAGACAGTGCTCAGCGTTTTGACTCTGCAGATGCAGTTGTCTCTGCTTCGTTGGGAAGGTGCTTGACACTCAGTAGGATTTGCTTCCTCTCAGTCTTAATCCAGTGGCTCTTAATTCCCTTTCACCTGCTGAAGAACATTGATTCCTTCTTATCACAATAGATTTTTAATGCCTTAAATAGCATTAAGTAGGTTGTCAAGGAAACTACTGCCGCAACACTGAGAGAGTTTAACATGAATTTACTGCAGGCAGCAAGCTAGAGATTATGGTGGGGGTGGGGTGAGGGTGGGGGTGTGTTTGCCACTTATGATCTTTTTAAAAATATCACATACACCACTCTTAAAATCTGTTCATCTCTGTTGCACTTCAGTATGATAGCTGCCTCCCCTCTTCTCCCACTATGTTGGCAGATGGAACAGAGAGGTTTTGGAAACCAAGGGTGCTCTGTGCTGGTTGTTGGTTGTCACTTAAGCTCCTGACACCTCTGAAGCCTCTGACTCAGAGTGCAGGAGCTTTGCCTTAGGAAGAACTAAAATATTTATGGGTGCAATCCTAACCCACTTTCCAGCACTGACATAAGGGCAATGCGGCTCCTAGGTAAGGAAACAAACATTCCATTACCTTGAGGATGCCCCCATGAATGCCCCCCAACTGCAGGATGCAGCACACTTCCCATTGGCACAGCTATGCCAGTGCTGGAAAGTGGGCTAGGTGTTGTGGCTGCTGGGGCTTACCCCACAAATGTCCCCTTACCCCAAGGAGACCTCCAGCAGTCAAAAATTCCCCATGGGATGCAGTGTAGCCCACACCAGCTCTGCTGCATTGCTGCACATGGATTTATGTTGGATTGGGCTGCCCGAAACAATCTCTCACAAAGCCCATGTGGAATGTGTAAGCTCTGCTGAAGTGAATGGGACTATGCATGAATAAATGGGTATTGTTTGTCTGTAGAAAGACCCATCGTATTTGGGCTATTCAGGTATTTCTTCCTGAAGCATCTTTGGTGCACAGCCTAGACTTGAGTAGTCTCAAGGTCGGTCCAGGACTTCCTTGTGCCTAAGGCAGCATGCCAAATACTACCTCCCTTACTCTGGTAGTCTTCAACCTTTTTCATGCTGCAACCCCAATAGATGAATAGATAATAAATAAATAAAACTTTGAGACTGGAGGCCCACTACCAATCCTGCCCCCTCTCAGGACCTGATCTGCTACCCCTGTCTCCACCCACCCCTGCCTGCCTTCCTTCCCCTACCTCTTGTGTCTTCACAACAATCCTGTGAGTTAGCAACCTGAAGAGGGCCAGCCTTTGGAGCTGCAAGGCAAGACAGTGAGTAGAAGTGCAGGGTTATATCAAGAAATCAATTTTGATAAGGCAGTGGTATTATTTGATTGGATCAAAGCCCTCTCTTGCACAGGCTTTGAAAGATTGCTGCAAACCCTCCCCCCAAATGAGGCTTTGCAACCCCATTGGGGTTACAACACACAGGTTGAAGGACACTGCTTTATGCAATGAGGAGTCAGCCTTTGCTCCTCCCACTCCCTGGATTGGAAAAGAAAGGAACGCAAAGGGAGAAAGGAACTGTGGAAGAGAAAAAAGTGAAAAGAGGAAGAGGAGGAGGAACAGTGGAGGTGAATGGGTGGATAGAGGTGGGCACTCCCTAACTCTCTGATGACCGAAGCCACTGCCTCTGTCAGCTTCATGGATGGGCTGATCTTGCGTGGTCTCATTCAGTGAGGCTTATATTCTCCACCGGGCTATTTGAACATTTGTCTTCCAGGTTATTTGCAAGCTGCCATATGGGAGGAAAAGGTTAAAATGCCTCAGCTCTTGCTGTTTATCCCACATAAGTTTTTGATTTGACCTTTCCTGTCAAATGTGCCATTACTGCCACATGTACTAGGCATATTACTGAGCTTATTTCCTTACAGTAATAGCCATTTAAAATGGCCCACAATCATTTGGGGAAAAACAGACTTGGCCTGGTCTTTCTTGCTTTTGGTGCTCTTGCTACCATTTTGATGTGCTCCTTTCATGTGTGAAATTACAGCAGGGGAAATGATAGCATTTATGGACTGGGGTCATTTGGGTAAAGGGAACAGAGGACAACAGCAGACACCAGCTTGTTCACAAGAGACTTACAAGATGGAACCCAACTTCTGAATATCTCCTCAAAGTTGCTTTTATGCCTTGAGTGCAAATAGATCTGCATATGACATACTTGGGATAAAAAATTGGCTGCATGTACATACCCTAGTGAATAACAGTGTCAGGTAATAGTACAAAAAGAGCGAAGACTGCTGTGAGCAGCATGTGCATTTATGAGATTCATGCAAAAATTATTTCTAACATTACCATGCTGAGGGCTGGAACGATTAAGATAATACTCAGATGACGAACTGAGCATGATAAATATTACCATTCAAAGGCTCGGCCATTTGAAACGCAGTAGGAAAGAGCCTCTGCTATGTAGAATTGCACAGTGACCTCTGGTATTAGCATCTTAAATCCATAAGATCTTCAGTTCGTGCATGGCTTCCCATCAGCTTATGTCCCACTTTCTACCCAGGTGACATGAGACTAAAATGTTATCAGGATGGGTAGCTTGTTTATCCTTTGCACAGATTAAATAGCAATGTGAAGTGCAAGGCAGTGGGATATCAAAGAATTATATGACCGTTCAGTTGAGGCTTTGATGTCCAGCTGAGACGGCATCATTGCCAATCTTGATTCTGAAGGGGGATGATGAGCACTTGAGGGTGCAATCCTAACCCACTTTCCAGCACGGACATAAGGGCAATGCAGCTCCAAGATAAGGGAACAAACATTCTGTTTCTTTGGGGAGGCCTCTGTGACTGCCACCCAATTGCAGGATGTATCACATGCCCCATTGGCACAGCTATGTCACTGCTGGAAAGTTGGTTAGGATTTGTGCCTAAATTCCTTATTATGTTATGGTGCTGAGCAATGGAGTTATTTAATACTGAATGTCTTTTCTGCTGGAGACTTAGGGCCCAATCCTATCCAACTTTTCTGCACCGGTGTAGCAGCGATGCAACCCCGAGGTAAGGGAACAAATGTTCCCATACCTTGAGGAGGCCTCTGTGATTGCCTCCCCACCACAGGATGTAGTGCATACCCCACTGGCACAGCTGCACTGGCACTGGAAAATTGGATAGGATTGGGCCCTTAGAGCCCAATCTTATCCAACTTTCCAGCACCGGTGCAGTTGCAATGCATCCCCCAGGTAAGGGAACAAATATTCCCTTACCTTGAGGAGGCCTCTGTGACTGCCTCTCCCACACAGGATGCAGCGCAGTTTCCAGCGCTACGCTAGCACTGGAAAATTGAATAGGATTAGGCCCTGAGATGCCACTCCTGCCTTGCAGCAGAAGGCTGGACTAGATGGCCTTTGGGCCCTTTCCTACTATGAATCTTGGGGATTGTTTGAAAGATTCCCACAGCTCCACATATCAGAGGCATAGCTAGGTCATTTGACACCCGAGGCCCATAAATTTTTGTCACCCCATACAACATAATTTATTAATTATTAATTATATTATTAATAATTTATTAATTATTAATTAATGCACATTTTTATACCACCCTTCCTCTAAGCAGCTCAGGGTGGTGTACATGGTTCTCCCCTTATTTTGTCCTCACAACAACCCTGTGAAGTAGGTGAGACTGAGAGATAGTAAAGTCATGCTATGAAATTAATAATAATAATGACCAGAAAATACCCTCCCCTTAGAACTGAGAACTGCTCCCTCGTTGCTAACGTTTTGGCGTGGACTGAAGACCTTTTTATTTCAGAAAGCTTTTAATTGTTGACAGGCTGGCTGGCGTTCTTGCTTGTTGCTTTTTATGTGAAAATCCATGGGGTTTGTTTGTTTTTAGATTTTTTAATTATTGTAAATTGTTTTTAATGATTGTTTTTCATGTTGCACTTTTAAATTGTAAGCCACCTTGTGTGCCCATTGGGCAAAAAGGCGGAGTATAAATTAATAATAATAATAATAATAAATGCAGTGAATATTTCCCCACAAGCTGTGGATGAACTTCTGCATCAAATGGTATATATAACATGATGGTATTATTCCTAAAAGCCATGATTTCCAGAGTTTTGGTCACTAGGGTGTCACCCCCCCCCCCAATGTCTCATTGGCCTGTTTTGAGTTAAGGCAGTGGTTCTCAAACTTTTAACACTGGGACCCACTTCTTAGAATGACAGTCTGTCCAGGACCCACCAGAAGTGATGTCATGGCTGGAAGTGACATCATCAAGCAAAATAAAACAATTATAAATAATTAAATTAGAGAAAAACAGATAATTAAATAAGGGGAAGCCAGCCCTGTTCCACCAAGTGAATTTTCTCTGTAGCCTGCCTACAAGAACACCCCCCCACACACACACACAAATATCCATGAGATTTTAGCCCCCCCCCCCCAGTGTCCAGTTCAGTGTAAATTCTTATATTTCAAGCATGGCACTATCAGGACCCACCTGGCTTTACAGGTCTAAAAACAAATAAAATGGACCTTACCAGCTGAAGGATCTGTTTTTTTCTTTGGGGGCTGCTGCCTTCTGGAGCATTTGTTGAGCTCAACTTTCATCAGATTGGGACCATGCAGCTAGTCTTTCTTTCCCCTTTGCCTGACTCTACCAGCAGCCAAGGCACGTTTGCTTACTCACGAGTAAACGTGACCTTGTGGCTTACTTTGTCTTTTCATAGGGCTCAATACATTCTTCTGCTTGGAGGGAGGGACTTCCTTTTTGGACATTTTGGGGGGGCTGCTTTCATTGGATAGGAACCATTCTGGTGTCATTGGATTGCTCTCAGCCTGCCCTTTCCGATAAACTATGGCAGGTTTGCCTACTCACGAGTAAACATGTGATATGGCTCGGTTTAATTTTCCATAGGGCTCCATGCATTTTTTGTTTCTGGTTTTTTGGCCATAACTTTTGATGGAAAGGAGATATTTCAATCCAGTGTTTTGCATTGCATTCTGCTGGAAATTCCGCATCCAACGGTATATGGTATGATGGGGTTACTCCTAACCTTCACGATGTTAGCAATGTTGGGGCATTTGTGGTGTGTCACCCCCCCCAAGGATGGTACCTGGGGCAGACCGCCCCTGCTAGCTGCGCCACTGCCACATATTAGGAGTGAGATCTAATGTTAACAAAGATTTGAAGGTGAATTCCAGGCCACCACCAATGTTTTGTTTAGAGTTTTAACCTTAAAGTTACAGTGCAGGTGTCAGCATATAAAAATGGGGGACGGGGGGACGGGACGGGACACACACACAGATAAAACTGGTTTTCCCAGACACCATGCCTGCATATATTTTGCTTTCCAACCACTAATGTGAATGGCAACACATACGTCATAGAGTTGCCATTCAAGAGTGTTTCTCCTGCGGACTCCACTATGGAGTGATTCAAAGATCCCCATCTGTTGAGAACAAAGTGGTGTATGAATGAGCTCTCTGTTTCCAAAATCACTTTTCATGAAGTGAGATCTGAGGGTACATCTACAGGGCTGCTCTGAAAAAGCAGATGTACCTACAGGGCACAGCCGAATTCTCCGTTTCCTATTGTAATTGTTAAATGGTAGATGGGGTCCCTGAAAGGCTGATTTCAGCTATGTTATCTCCAGGGGTGGCTTTCAAGTAAAGAGTAAAAGTAAATTCTTTCAGTAAAGGGAAAGAATGTATAGTCTCCTCCTTAAACAGTCTTGTCAGGCTAGAATGAGGATTGTACCTTGCTGTAGGAAAGCGGCTCAGTATTTATAGCAGAGCCTCCTCATTTGTCCTAAACACCTTTTAAAGAGTGCCTCAGGGCCCAGTTCTATCCTACTTTCCATTATTGATGCAGCCATGCCAACAAGGCATGCGCTGCATCCTGCAGTAGCTGACAGCCACAGAAGCCTCCTCAAGGTAAGGAAACATCTGTTCCCTTACTTTGGGGCTGTATTGCAGCTGCATCAGTGCTGGAAAGTTGGATAGGATTGGGCCCTCAGTCATTTAGGTAGGAGTTGTCCATGCATGTTGCCCATACTTTGTAGAAGTCTGGATTTCAAACTGTTAAATATTTTCAGAGGTGAGGATCACCTACTCTGACTCTTCCAAGTTTGAAGTAGTCAACGAGGAACCTGGTCTAGTCCTTTCCACTGACAGAAGGTTCTTTCAGCATTAAGATTCTGTCCTTTCGGAGCAAATTCTGCCAAAATCTCAAGTAGGGTTAAGGAGAGGTAGACCAAGTAGTTGTTCACAGAGCGTCAAGGGCAGACTAGGCACAATGGAAATTAACAGTGTTAGGGGAAAAGTTAGGTTAGAGTCCTTCTTCAAGGTATCTGATCTTATTTGTGCTGGGAGTTTTCTTTATATGGAGGATATTCAATCATATTAGGCCTTCACCAGTGTCTGAAATGGTACAGTCCACACTAGCTTACCACCTCAGTGAGAACCAGGTTCTAGCCCAGCTGGCTGTATTTTCTATGAAGAATTTTTTTTTTTAATTTGCAGCTTCAGATCAATGGTTAAGGACAGGTATGGTATGTCACAAAGTTATATGGTGATACTAGGGAAAAAATGATACACTAACATATTTACCAGTTCCATTCTGAAGGTCTGGTTGGAAGTCAGAACACATGTACTTGGAAAAAGCTGGCTTTTGCTGGCCCAGAGCTATCATGCTTGTGCAAAAGCACCTACAAAGGACATATTGCACCTGCATAAAAATGCCCACGCAGCCAAATCTTAGGCCATAACTTAGGACCAAATCCAATCCAACTTTCCAGCCCTGGTGTAGCCGTGCCAATGGGGTGTGTGCTGCACCCTCTGGTGGGCAAGTAGTTATGGAGGCCTCCACAAGATAAGAGAATATTTGTACCCTTGCCTTGGGGCTGCATTGCAGCTGCACCGGCACTGGAAAGTTGGATAGGATTGGGGCCCCAGATGTCTTTAACTGAAGGAGCCAGTGCAGTTATTGCTTATGCTGTGTGCTGCTGATGTATTGGTTTCAGAGAAGAGAGCATTGTGGGTTTTCTAGTCAAGTATTTTTTTCCCCCTGGTCTCATTGAATTATCCATTTGTTCTTTTTTATTATGTTTTTCCCGGCATTTTCCTGTTGTCTTAGAAACATTAGTCAGCCCCAATTCCAAGTGCGTATTCCAAGTGCGTATCTTTGGAAGGTTAGATTTCTGTTTCGTCAGTAAATGGTAGCCTAGTTACTTCAGCAGAGGTGCTCTGCTCTTTATTGTGTACACAGTGGTATGGAATTCCTTCATAATGTATTTACATACCATGGGCCAGTGGCTGAGAAAGAGCTCTTACACCTACTGAGTCAACAGAGAGAGACCTTAAAGTCCTACAGGATGAGTTTGTATTTTTAAATGTCTGTTTACCAGCCTGAATCTCATGGCTTGTGGGCTTCGATGGTGGCCTGCATTATAGCTTTCATCATGCCTGTTGCTAGTATCAGGATGCTCATCTTGTACCTCTGCAATCAAAAGAAAGGTAAGAAGGAAAAGTACACAGAACTGGGTGTGTGCCAGAGGTGTTTTAGTACAGCAAACATCTGATGGTGTGTGCAACTCCCGATTAATTTCTGTTTCCCCCTTAGTTCATTTCTTCTATATACTTAGGTATATTTGTTTTACTTAATTAAAATAGTTACATCCCATCTTTTGGGCCCAACAGGGGGCAGCATACAATAAAATGTAAAATACAGTATTATAATCAAAACAAAAACTGAGACCACAGCACTGATCAAAATGGTAGCAACAACTGATAGGCTAAACCAGGGGTTCTCAAAAGTTTGTGTAGGGGCGGAGGAAAGGGCAGTGACGCGATCCCCAAGATTGCGCCACTGTGGGAGGCAGGGGTGTTTTTCTTTAACACACCTTACCTGCTCCTGGGGTCTGGGGGTGCAGGGAGCCCTGTGGAGCACTCTGCAGGGCTCCCTGCAGCTTGTAGAAAGTGAAAAAAGCGATTGCGACCCACTTCCAGATTGCAATCACGAAACTGGAAGTGGGTCTCGATTGCTATTTTCATTTTCTACAAGCCATGGGGAGCCATGCAGAGCGCTCTGCGGGGTGCTCCCCACACCCCAGTAACAGGTAAGTTGTGTTAAAGGAAAGCCCTTCTGCTCCCAGCAGTGTGATCCTGGGGATTACATCACTGTCTTCCCCTTCTCCTTAAGGGGGTAGAGCGGAACGCCCTAGTTTGAGAACTACTGGGCTAAACATTCAGAGCAGAGTAAAATTGTGGTCAAATAGAAATGTTTTTGCTTCCTCCAAAAATGTGTGTGTGTGTGTGTGTGTGTGTGTGTGTGTGTGTGTGTGTGTGTGTGTGTGTGTGTGTGTGTGTGTGTGTGTGTGTGTGTGTGTGTGTGGGTTTCCCAAGCAAGGAACTTCCATAATCTTGATGTTGCAAAGAGAAAGTCCTATCCCATGTCCCAGCCAAACAGACCTTGAGCTTTGGTGCAACAAGGTCACTAATGGTAAAAATAGTGGTTGGGCAACCTCATCGTGGTGAAGGCATAATGAACATATGTCATCTGCTAAAGAACTTAACCTGGGGCCTGGGGCCTGTACAAGAGGGACGGGCTCCACTTGAACCAGAATGGAACCAGACTGCTGGCGCATAACATTAAAAAGGTGGCAGAGCAGCTTTTAAACTGATCCCTGGGGGAAGGCCGACAGGAGCCGAGGGGCATCCGGTTTGGGACTCCTCATCCCTATGGGATGAGGATGGGGAGGTTAGAGAACAACAAGACAAAGGCAGAGTAGGAGAAGAAATTGGGAAAGGTAGCGTGATGGGATGTGATAGACGGTTTGGCACAATGAGAGGATGCGGGGACAAAGGAGCGAATAAGCAGCCCATCCTAGGGCATTCCGTGTACAAATGCTTTTATGCGAATGCCCAAAGTCTACGAGCAAAGGTGGGAGAACTGGAATGCCTGGTGACAAGGGAAAACATTGACATAGTGGGCATAACGGAAACCTGGTGGAATGCGGAGAATCAGTGGGATACCGCAATCCCGGGCTATAAACTCTACAGGAGGGACAGGCAGGGGCGTGTTGGAGGTGGGGTGGCCATTTATGTTAAGGAAGGGATAGAATCCAGCAAAGTAGAGATTGAAGGTGGGTCCAACTCCACCGTAGAATCTCTGTGGGTTAAATTACCAGGCTTGTGCAGCGATGTAATACTGGGGGCGTGCTATCGTCCTCCAGACCAGAAATCGGATGGGGACCTTGAAATGAGGAAACAGATCAGGGAGGTGACAAGGAGGGACAGGGTTGTAATCATGGGGGACTTCAATTATCCTCATATTGACTGGGTCAATTTGTGTTCTGGTCACGATAAGGAAACCGGATTTCTTGACGTGCTAAATGACTGTGGCTTAGAGCAGCTAGTCATGGAGCCCACCAGAGGGCAGGTGACTCTGGATTTAATATTGTGCGGTACGCAGGACCTGGTTAGAGATGTAAATGTTACTGAGCCATTGGGGAACAGTGATCATGCTGTGATCCGTTTTGACATGCACGTTGGGGGAAGAATACCAGGCAAACAAAAACCCTTGTTTTCTCTAACAAAAACCCTTGACTTCCGATGGGCGGACTTCCCTCAAATGAGGAGGCTGGTTAGAAGGAGGTTGAAAGGGAGGGTAAAAAGAGTCCAATCTCTCCAGAGTGCATGAAGGCTGCTTAAAACAACAGTAATAGAGGCCCAGCAGAGGTGTATACCACAAAGAAAGAAGGTTCCACTAAATCCAGGAGGGTGCCCGCATGGCTAACCAGCCAAGTTAGAGAGGCTGTGAAGGGCAAGGAAACTTCCTTCTGTAAATGGAAGTCTTGCCCTAATGAGGAGAATAAAAAGGAACATAAACTTTGGCAAAAGAAATGTAAGAAGGTGATACGGGAGGCCAAGCGAGACTATGAGGAACGCATGGCCAGCAACATTAAGGGGAATAATAAAAGCTTCTTCAAATATGTTAGAAGCAGGAAACTTGCCAGAGAAGCGGTTGGCCCTCTAGATGGTGAGGGAGGGAAAGGGCAGATAAAAGGAGACTTAGAGATGGCAGAGAAATTAAATGAGTTCTTTGCATCTGTCTTCACGGCAGAAGACCTCGGGCAGATACCCGAGAGAAAGTATCAAAAGAGAGCGACTAAGATGATTACTGGGCTGGGGCACCTTCCTTATGAGCCGTTTGGGCCTCTTCAGCCTAGAAAAGAGATGCCTGAGGGGGGACATGATTGAGACATACAAAATTATGCAGGGGATGGACAGAATGGATAGGGAGATGCTCTTTACACTCTCACATAATACCAGAACCAGGGGACATCCACTAAAATTGAGTGTTGGGCAGGTTAGGACAGACAAAAGAAAATATTTCTTTACTCAGTGTGTGGTTGGTCTGTGGAACTCCTTGCCACAGGATGTGGTGCTGGCGTCTAGCCTAGACGCCTTTAAAAGGGGATTGGACAAGTTTCTGGAGGAAAAATCCATTATGGGGTACAAGCCTTGTTGTGTTTGCGCAACCTCCTGATTTTAGAAATGGGTTATGTCAGAATGCCAGATGCAAGGGAGGGCACCAGGATGAAGTCTCTTGTTATCTGGTGTGCTCCCTGGGGCATTTGGTGGGCTGTGAGATACAGGAAGCTGGACTAGATGGGCCTATGGCCTGATCCAGTGGGGCTGTTCTTATGTTCTTATAACTTAATTGTGTTCCTATCTTGTTTTTGTCTTGCAATGAATGGCTTCTAGTTAACCTGCCAGTAAACAAGAAATTGAGATAATAGAATAGAGAAATCAGAAGCATCTGGGTGAGGAGCTGACCCTGAGGGTTGTTAGCGAAGCAGAATTAAAGATTTTTAAATTATTTTCACATGAGGGAGGAAAGTAGAAAAGCCAGATAGTCAGTGATAGCCAAACTCTTGTCCATTGGTCCTCAAACTAGTATTTAGCTATGGCCACAGTTTGAGACCAAGGGACATGCATGGTGGCCACAGGTGTGGTCACAGCACCGTCATATCCCATAAAAATCTCAGATGCATCTGAAGTCCCTGATGCATAAGGCCTCATTTAAGAAACCACAGCTTAGTGGCTAGGTCATGATTATAGTTCAGATTCCATGCTGGTACAGTTGACTTGGTTCAACACCCTGGAAGAGAGCTGAGTTTTTTTTAAAAAAGGAAATGATGAGTAAAGTCTTGAATACTGCCTGTAATTTAAGATGGGGAAATTTGACCACATTGGTTGAATGGGATGGAACAGCTGCGAGGCATTTGACCCTGTTACATGGAGACAGTGTGCACAGTCACCTCCTTCATCTTTGTGCCTGTGCTTCTCACAACAGGGAGCCGAGAGGAAAATCCGAGATGAAGAGAGGAAGCAAAACAGGAAGAAAGTGAAAGGCCAACTCTCGCAACCCCCGTGTAGCAATGGTGAGGAAGAGGCCTCCAGTCTATACAGTGCTGAGCTGTACTGATGGTACAGTTTACTGATTGTACTGATTAACTCAAATGTTAAACTTTACATTCCATTTCCCATAAGCAGCTGAAGGAAAACTCACTAACGTCCCTCTCCAGAAGAAAAGTGACATCACCTACTTCAAAACAATGACTGACCTGGACTCCCAACCTGTTCTCTTCATACCAGATGTTCACTTTGGAAACCTCCAAAGGACTGGACAGGTAGGAAATGATGCAAAGTGCAAAGGCATTTGGTGGGATATAAGATCCTGTAGGAGGGTAACTTAGCAGATCAATAGCACTGACATACCTTAGGAATTATATATTATCTAGAAAAAAAATAGGCCCAATTCAGCCAAAGTAAAGCTTTTATAACGTGTTGATTTCAATGGGAAACTTATGCACAGTTCAAAGAAATGGAGAGGAAGTAAGTGAGCCTTAAACAGTGCTTAACTTTGACTTGTTAAGTCATAAGAACATAAGAACAGCCCCACTGGATCAGGCCATAGGCCCATCTGGTCCAGCTTCCTGTATCTCACAGCGGCCCACCAAATGCCCCAGGGAGCACACCAGATAACGAGAGACCTCACCCTGGTGCCCTCCCTTGCATCTGGCATTCTGACATAACCCATTTCTAAAATCAGGAGGTTGCACATACACATCATGGCTTGTACCCCATAATGGATTTTTCCTCCAGAAACTTGTCCAATCCCCTTTTAAAGGCGTCTAGGCTAGATGCCAGCACCACATCCTGTGGCAAGGAGTTCCACAGACCGACCACACGCTGAGTAAAGAAATATTTTCTTTTGTCTGTCCTAACCCGCCCAACACTCAACTTTAGTGGATGTCCCCTGGTTCTGGTATTATGTGAGAGTGTAAAGAGCATCTCCCTATCCACTCTGTCCATCCCCTGCATAATTTTGTATGTCTCAATCATGTCCCCCCTCAGGCGTCTCTTTTCTAGGCTGAAGAGGCCCAAACGCCGTAGCCTTTCCTCATAAGGAAGGTGCCCCAGCCCCGTAATCATCTTAGTCGCTCTCTTTTGCACCTTTTCCATTTCCACTATGTCTTTTTTGAGAACTGGACACAATACTCCAGGTGTGGCCTTACCATAGATTTGTACAACGGCATTATAATACTAGCCGTTTTGTTCTCAATACCCTTTCTAATGATCCCAAGCATAGAATTGGCCTTCTTCACTGCCGCCGCACATTGGGTCGATACTTTCATCGACCTGTCCACCACCACCCCAAGATCTCTCTCCTGATCTGTCACAGACAGCTCAGAACCCATCAGCCTATATCTAAAGTTTTGAGTTTTTGCCCCAATGTGCATGACTTTACACTTACTGACATTGAAGCGCATCTGCCATTTTGCTGCCCATTCTGCCAGTCTGGAGAGATCCTTCTGGAGCTCCTCACAATCACTTCTGGTCTTCACCACTCGGAAAAGTCTTCACCACTCGGAAAAGTCAAAGGCACAAGGCATAAGCCCATCACTTTCTCTTGCCTCTCTTTCTCGCTGACTCCTACTTTGTTTCTTTGTCTCTTGCTTTTTCCATCAACATCCTTTCTCTTCTGTCTCCTATTGCCTCTCTCCTCATCTCTTTCCTTCTCTGTATTAAATCCCCCACCACCTCGTTCTGGCCCTGCCTCTCTCACATCACCATCAGCTGGAGAGCTGGTGATGTCTCTTCCTGGTTCAGCACAAGATGATGAAGAAATTGCCCAACCAACAGACAGACTACACTATGTCACGAGGACTCCTTGTGGTTGAGAAGTTGGCTGTGTTAGACATCAGAGCCCACAGATATAGAGACCATTCATACCTACCTGAGTATCTGGTTTTTATCCCACCTGTCCTCTGCAGACTCCAGGGCAGCATGCTCCCTTTACCTTCACAACAACCCTGTGAGGTAGGCGCAGCTGATTGGCTGGCCCAAGATCATGTAGTGAGTTTTGTGGTCAAGTTTGTGGTCCAGCACTCTAGCCACTATACCACATTGGCTAGTTCCATGGCAGATAGATGTGCTCATTTCCATTGGCTCCACTGGGTATGTACTTAATTCTTTGTTAGTTTCTGACCGCAATAAAAGGACTTAATTTGCTAGGAACTTTTCCAGCACAATGGCCATTGGAATGAATGGAACATGCCTATGTTGGATGAAGTGAGCAATTATTTTTTTTTTTACAAGAAAGATACAAGATGGAGCCCAGATGCAGCTACTTTGGCTCTTCTTCAGTTCTCCTGTGTAGCAACTCCTGATGATATCATAACAATAAATCTATTTTCGTTTGCTCTTACAGGTTTACTATAACACAGACGACGAGCGAGAAGGGTAAGACATTTATTGCCTCATAAGCTTTACAGCCAGGAGTCCAGCTCCATAGGAAAAACAAACCAAGTGCTGAAACTCTCATGCAGTTGAAAGTAGAATGTTTAACTTTTATCTTGGCCAAGGCAGGATTCTCTACTTTGTTGTGACTTTTGTCACCTTGTGATAGAAACAAGCTGATTTTTTTTTAATTCTACGGACTATTTCACTTGTTCATCTACATATTCTCTTAACAGATGTACTTCAGGGCTTTCTGTGTGGTAAAAAAAATAAATAAAATTCTGCAAAGCAGCCTGAATGCTGTAATTCGAAAAGCTGAATATTTCAGTTTCTATACTGTACAAATTAAGGCAATTTGTATATATTTCTTGGCTGTCTTTTTGGCCTCAAGACCTAAAAACTTCGTGGTTTGATGGTTTTTACATCAAAACTAAGATTTTCGCCATTGTCAAATTCTATATCAGTATATGTTCCTGTACAGTGTTTGCACATAGTTACAGAAGAGATACAACATTGTTAGTTTTAGTACATCACATAATAGTACTCTAAGTCAGTGGTTTCCAAAGTCCTACTCAAACTTTGGGACTGTGGTAAGTATTGACGGGGGCGGGGGAAGGCCCTGATGGCACTGCAGCAATAAATGTGGGAGTAAGGGTTTTTTTCCCCTACCTGGGGGGTCACACTAGCCTCCAGGAGGCTCCAGCAGGCTCACAGTCCCCTCTGCAGGCCTCCCCACTGCTCCAAATAGCTCCTATTAGTAATCAGAGCCCACTTCTGGTTTTCATGCAAAAACTGGGAGTGGGCTACAGTCACCAATCAGAGCTATTTGGAGCAGTGGGGAGGCCTGCAGAGGGGTCTGTGAGCCTGCTGGAGCCTCCTGGAGGCTAGTGTGACCCCCCAGGTAGGGGGAAAAAACCCTTACTCCCAGTGGTGCCATCGGGCCCCCATTTCTGGGCCACTCCCCTTAAGGGGGAATGGCCCTCTTCCAGTTGCCCTGGTGGGTTGCAGTCTCACAGTTTGGGACCCACTGCTCTAAGTCATAAGTTGTGGCACCACAATACATGGGGTTATTAAATTAAACAATAATCTTGATTATAGATTGATTGTAAAATGTACCTAGATCTATTTTAAACATGAGCTATGTTTTGGCTAGAGAGGAAGGGTGGGGAATATATGGGGGTTGCTATTGCTGTTCTCTAGGGACCCTAACAAAGCAGGAAAAAAAACCCAGAGTGCCATCTTCAAAGAAGCCTTGGCCAAGATAACTAGCACAGCACAGGCTCTGTTCCAAAATTAGGAGGATAGTTACCATAACAATGAGTTTTATACAACAAATCTGTTTTTCCCCCTTTCCAACAGCAGTATCTTGGCGAAAAGGATATTCCGGCCAGTAGAGGAGGAATTTGGCCCACCACAGCTGAAGCAAATAAAAGAAGAGGGAACAAAAAGAGGTACCAGTTAATTCTTAAGGCGCTTTGCCTCATTTTCTCTGAGTCATAATTAATTTGAAGGTTGTTAGGGAGAGAACATGGAATGGGAAGATGGAGGCATACTTACGAAGGGTGTGTCTGTGTCAAGATCAGAAAACATCAGCATTTAAATATAAAATGTGATCAATTTACAAAAAGATTTCTGCATACTAAAGTTATTAATTTCCAGGTCAGACTGTATAAAAGCCATTGTATGCATTTCTGTTGTTACTGAGCACCGTTAGTCAATTACAAATGATGAACTAATATTGAAGGGATTGTTTCTACAGCAATCTAAAGCTGAGCAATTGCTAATGATGAGCATAAGATCTCCAGTTTGCATTGAAGTCCTCCCTTTCTATGTTTTGCAAGTTCTTTCTTGTTTATTTCTCGAAAGGGTAAATAGTACTTTCCTTTGTATTCATGGGTAAGCTCTCCATTTAAATGAATGAGAAACTTTGAATTGACAAGGATGAGTTTTGGCTCCCGTTAATCAGGGACAATATTCCATTTAGATCACTGAAGAAAATGATTTGCACGGTGTTGCAAATCTTGAGCTGTCCCTGTGCAGCTATGGTTTGGGTTCTGCGCACTCAAGGGTGAAGATTAGAGGAAACCCTGGCGTGATCTGCTATTTTTTAATTTATTCAGAAGGCCTGAATATTGAAACATTTTAGCAGATACTGCTGTTGCATTATTGTAAACAAAAGTCTCTTCTCTCTGCATAAATCTAAGCTACTCTCAGGTGTAAAAAGCATCAACATGGGTTCATATAAAACAATTTTTTTTCTGTTTTATGAAATTTCCTTGGAAGCTGGCATTTACTTATTTTTCAGCTTTCCTGTTAAAGATCTTGAAGGCATATGTCTGGTGCAGGAGTGGCCAGCCTTTCAACTTTAGGGCTCCTGAACCTTTAACAATAGTGTAGAGGAAGGAATTTCTGTGAGATGACAAGCTGCACCTGCTGAAAATCCCTCTTCTACACAATTGTTAGAGGTCTTGGTCTAATGGAAAAGTGCTGTAGCTTTCTTTGGTTTGTGTTTATGATAATTACAGTAGTTCCCAAAATGTGGGTCAGGACCCTCCAGCACATCACAGCCCAAATCTTTTGTGGTTCATGAAACTGACAAGGAAGATTTGGCTATGTGCATCAAGGTTTAAACAAGCTGCTACGGGGGGTGAGGGGGATGGGTAGCACTGCTATCCAATCACCATTTTAGCCACACCCCTAGCATTCATAAATCAGGCTGCTGCAGCCTTTTGAGCGAGGGGAATGCAACGCCACGAGAAATGTCCCGAGCCTATGAACATGGAACTCAGCAAATGCTCCAGAAGCCCCCCCCCCCAAATAGTAAAACCAGAGGCTTGAGCGGCTGAGAAAGTGAAACCCGATTTTTTTGGGCTCATAAAGCTAGATGGGTCCCAATAGAGTGCAATTTTCAAAAGTGGGTCCTGGTGTTTAAAAGTTTGAGAACCAATAGTTTAGTGAAATGAGTTTTGATGAAGCAATTACAACTTTCAGTGGGAAGTTTTCTATTTTGTTCAGAGATTTTAAAAAAGTGGAAAACCCCTTCCTAAAAGTTAGCTTGCAGTGATTAGTAGTCATTGATATATGACCATCTGATATATCTCTTGGTGGACTATACAGTACTACTGTACTGTATGCAATACTACTGTACTACTACTGAGTCCTGGCAAGGGATGAAATTTTTCACCCTCCCCTGTATAAAAAGCTCAGTGCATATACAGTACATACCCAGCCAACATGTAGAGAGAAGATTCCAGGCTTCTACCTTTTCTCCCTGACATGCAAGTTTTTAACTGCATAGGAAGCTTGCTTTTCTCACATGAGGAAACATTCAGAACCTCATCCACAGTCTGAAGTGGTTTAGTCCAGCAACAGATACATCACATGTGCTTTGTCTTGAATCTTGCTACGTTGCACTCATGTGCTTATACCAAGAGCAACACCAGCATACTGTTACAAAACAAGGCATTTGCTGGTGCTGTACAAGCATTACAGTAGAGATAGCCCAGGATATGAGTGGCAGCCTATCTATGCAAGCAATACGTAAAGGCCTCCTACATCATGCTGGCACTTGTGTCCACTCTTTGTTAACTGTGATTTTTTTGGAATTGTAATTATGCTGAATTTTTAATTGTAAGCCACTTTGGGTGATGGTGGTTTTTAATTTAAAATGCAGTATAAACACAGTGCCATAAACCACTTAAAAAGTAAACTTTTAAACCTCCCACCCACTGGCTCACCAATAGGCTGTTGACTTAGATGAGAATAATTATTTTTCTTGTGGGATTGATTTTTTAAATTAAGATTTTAGTTCTAGTTTCTAGGAAATAAATTTGCAAGAAATCAGGCTTACCAATCAGTTTTAGCAAAACATCAGCACAAATATTTAAATCTGCACTGTAAGTTCACTAAGTATTTGGGAATGCAGGTATTCAGCCATTTGCTTTCTGGGAAGAAAAAGGGACATATATTTCCTCTGGGTATTTCCACTTCTAGTAGAGTAGCTGGGGGGGACAAAACAGTAAGTACTGCAGGCGCCGCAATGCGCCATGTAAGCAGCCCCTCCCACTCGCCCAGAGCCATTTCAGGCAGCGATGGCAATGCTCAGGCATTCACCAAACCAAACAGCATCTCCTGTGCACTGCCGTTGCTGCCCATAATTGCTCCAACAACGAGTGGGAGGGGCTGCTTACACTGTGCATTGTGACATCTGTAGCAGTTACTCTTTTGCGCCCCCCCCAATACGCTACTGTCCACATCAGTGAATTCTCCTCCTATCCCTTCACATCCTTATTACATTGGATAGTTTTATTTGTATTATGGGTGTCTGCTTTTTTCACTCGTCATTGGTTTGAGAGGAACTGTTTTCTGTGCAATGGGAAGTAATTCAACTGTGGGTTTGGTTCTTGTCCTTTTAGTGCTCCTGTATGTGAGGAAAGAGGCTGATGAAGTGTTTGATGCTTTGATGTTAAAGTCCCCCACTGTAAAGGGGCTAATGGAAGCGGTAAGTAACTGTCATCCCAATCTTATTTATTATGCTCTATTAAAACAAAAAAGTCCTTCTCTTGGAATTTCTTGGAGGAAAGGCAGGATTCAAACAAAATAAAATAATATTTTATATTTGTTCAAAATTGTCCTGATCATGAGGATGAGAAAAATGCCCATCATTGTGATATATGGCTTGTATATGGAGAGAAGGCTTGTATATTGCTTGGGTGTTGTACAGTGCACAAAGAATCATTGCAGCTTTCTGCAGGTTCTCTGTCACTGTAGATTGGGCCTTCCAGTGTCAAGTGTGGTGGGTAGATTTTACTTCTACCAATGCCACTGGCCTCAAATGCAGCCCTTTCTGTTTCTTCATAGGAATGAATGGTGGCCAAGGTGCACTTGGGGACTCCCTTTGAGGTGGGGATGGCAAACCTGCTGCTCACCTTTGCTGATCCCAGTCCTTGAGAATCAGTGTATTTGCACTGCTCTACCTCTTCATCTGCATAGCCCCCTTCTGCTTTATTGGTTGGACTGGGTGGTGCCAGAATGTTGGAAATGGGCAGATGTAGTTAAATCATGGCGCCTGACCCAGCAGTTCTCAGGTGTGGATATTTGCACTGCAAGGTTTCTTGTTTTCTATTTTGAACAGTTGGAAATACTTGTGGAACTTTGGTCTTGGAGAGTTGGGGATATGGTGCCACCCAGTCAGTGTCTCTCTTCCCCTCTTCTCCTGAGTCTCAGAGCTTGGCTGGGGAGGGGGTTTACTTCACCTCCTCCTCCACCCACCAGTGGTCAGCTTGCAGCACTGGAAGAAGGAACCTCTTCCTCAGGGTCTGCTCTCTCTGCAGTAGCCTCCCTGGTTTCCCTTTTATCTTCCCCCCCCCAAGTCTGATTAGGTCCCATAAACCACCCCACCCCACCCAGTCTACTGCTGCACACTCCTGCTGGCCTGAGGCTACCCTAGGTGCACCTGCTCCTGTTCACTCCTGGGGGCTGATCCCCTCCTGAGGACTCACTCCCCTCCTCTGCTGGTGGGGCCAGCAGCTTGATAGCTTCTCTCCCCCCCCCCCCCGGTGCATCCATTGGGCGATGCCACTCTGGGCAGGTTTTCATTGCTTATGCCCATTAATGAGTGGTGTTCCTGAAGTTCTGGGGGATGAGGTGGTGTGTCCATCTTGGTAGAAGTCCTGCAAGGCCTGTTGCTGGTGATGGGTTCTTGGGGAGGGGGGAGCAGCCACTATGGTGGAAGGCAAGTCTAATGCTAGCTGGGTTAAAAAGGAGGGCTGGTTTAAGAAGGTAGTTCCAGGGTAGTGCAAAGCAAACTACTGTCCAAAACAGAAGGTGAGAACCTGTTGCTTCATGAAGACAACTTGCAGCCATATTTTCTAGCCTGGAGCTTTTACAATTCTTATCTTGTTTATCCTCACAACCATCCTATTTAAAAATGCATTATAGATTTTGCTTATCTAATAGGCAAGCAAGATCTGAATTCAGTGTTATCAGCAGGTTGCCAAGACAGCCTAAGCTCACTGAGCTGATTTATTCAAATGAATTCTTGAACAATCTCTGTCTTCAAATGTCAAAAAAGAAAAAAATTATCTAATTCTTTGATAGGAGAGTTATCAGGAGAGTAAAGATGAAATATTGTCAAACCGTGCCAGTCCCTCTTTGTCCACATAAGCAACATCCTCACCATTTAAGCACCTGTTAATAACATGAAGGATGCTGACTTCTGCCAAGAATAATTATTTTGTTTGGCCTTTGTGGAGTTACTTTCCAAGATGAAGGAACTGATGTGAGCTACCGGGGAAGTTCTTTAAGAAGAAGCTAATGTGGTCTTTGTGGTCTTCTAGCCTTTGTGTACCGAAGGGCAGTCTGCCTCTTCTTTGGAGCTATTTAATCAGGGCTACTACTAGCTCATATGGTGTCCTGGTGCAGATTAGGAAAAGCAACCTCTTCCTCGCCATGCTTGCTGGCAAAGTGCTGTTCTGCCAGCATACTCTTTCTACCTAAGGGGTAGAAGGATAGAAGGAACATACTCCTTCTGTCTAAGGGGGTGAATGGCACCCCCTTAGATATGGCACTCTTCTGCAGTGCACAAGCTGCACAACCATACACGGTGGGTCTGAATTTAATAGCCCAGCTATGCTGTAGTGCTTGGCGTTTCAGCCAACACTGTAACCTTAGAGACTTGGGCACTTTAAATTCAAGTGCTTCTCAAATGCGCTGTCAGTTGAGCAGGAAAACCAGGCCTGTGTATTTATACTCTGCACACTAGTGCTTGCACGCACAATTAATTCTGTTCCTTTTAGTCGTGCGAACGTTATAGAGTGCTCATGCTGCCCAATGGTTGCCCTCCTTAGTTGCCTTCTGAGATTTTTCATCGAACTTTTTAAAGTCCACAAATGTTCATTGCTATCTTCAGGATTGGAAACTTGTTTTTAAAAAAAACCACGTCAGCTTTCACACTGTTGAGTTCTGCACCAGCTCTGAAATCTGCACGTTTACAGTAGAATCTTGGAACACACATAGTCCTTTTACTGGAGAGCTGTGGCCAGTTTGTTATTAAGTTATTAAGAAATGTTATTAAGAAATGTGCCTCGATTTCTAGAAAAGAACTGTTGCCTCCTGCTGGTGGGTTTGTGCAAACAAAGGAACTGTCCTGTCTGTAATTTTTTTGTAATCATGTCCCAAAAGAGCAGGCAGTTTTATCTTCACAATTGTGCTTTTTTTCTGTGTTGTGACACTTTAGAGAACTACGTTGTGTTAACAGCATGAATTATCTCATTGGCAGCACCTGCTTCGTCAGACATGTTATAAGGGCAGAGATCATGGGCGATGTCCATAGCACAGCAGCAGTTGGAGAATAAACCATTTTAACAAGTTGAGAACTAGGAACAGCAATAAGAAAGGTTCTCTGATTATCTGAGTGCTAAACCTCCTGTCCATACAGTATGTACTCAGATGGGAGAGTACATTCCCATTTAATTTAATTTTTGTAGGGACTTCCTCAAGCCCTTATTCATGACCCGAATAAAGCAATCAAATTTATGAATCTCAGTTTTCCTATCCCAGTTCTCCTAATGTCAGAGACTTGTCTTAGCGTAGTGAAAACTATGTGTTGACTTGGTTCTTTATGTTCTCATTAAAGAAAAATTCTTTCTTTTTAACAGAGAGAGAGAGAGAGAGAGAGCGCACAATGTAGAGACAGTTTGTAGTTCCATAGCTGATAGTAGTTGTTTATTAGTGTATGTGATGTTTGGGACGTGCTTAAGAGATATCAGAAAGGTACTTCCATGCTAACTAGAGGGCTCAAATTGTTGTACATGTAGTCCAAGATATTCCACTTAACAGAAAATTTTAAACATTAATCCAAGCAAATATGTAATCACAGCTAAATGCCAACTTGAGAACCACTTATTAGGTATATTGAATGACTCCTTCTTCAGTACAAGGATTTGGATGAAGTGATTCTTTAATCTTTCCCAGATTGGTAATGTAGTTGAGTTGCATGTTGATTCTGACCTGCAAAAGAGAAAGAAATTTACTTTGATACTTTGCTATATCCTGTTGCCAAGGTCAGTCTGTGACAAAGAAGCCTCTCTGGTATCAACATTAGGAAACTCTCTCATATGATGTTACTTTATTAAAGCTAGAGAGAAAGAGCAAAGCATCTTTCCAAAAAGAACTCTGTTAACAATTCTGAAATCGACACATCAGTGACTAATTGAAGGACATCCCACAATATCTGTGTGCTCCAAATTCCATAAACACAGATGGATGTTATCACATTATCATTATGAAAAGACCTACCCCAGTAATACTGACTGACGGTGTGGGAAGTGAAATGCTTCCAAAAATGGCTGTGAAGTTTTTCTGTTCAAGCTGTAGAATTCTTCCCAGGTATCTTTCTCTATCCCTGAATAGATAACAAGATCACTTTCTTTTATATATACATATATCTGTGCGCACACACACTCTTCCGTAGGTTGTTAATTAATGAGCTACAATGATTCATCTTCCTGGCTTCAACTGTTTGAATTGCCTAAGAAAGCTCAGCTGAACACTTTGGAATGTCCCAAGTTCAGGGCCTCTGAGAGGAATTTTATCAGGGGGTACAAAGTTTCTTTTGGGCCCCTTCCCAAAGAGGGAAGGGGTGATTCAGAGTGGGGCGGAGGGTGGCAATGGGGGTGGGCAGAATGGGGGCAAAACAGGCAGGAGGAAAATGGCAACAGATGGAATAGTCTTTGGAGCCCAGGTCTACCAGGCTTCCTAATGCAGAGCTCAGGTCTACCTGCCTGCCCAGAGTTGGCAGCTAGATACAGTAATACGGAAAACCAAACTCACTCCTAAGTCCCTCTAAAATATTTCAAATCTAGAAAATCATTGCAAGAGATTAGCATCATTGTATTTAGGCTTACACTAGGATAGAAAAAAATGTCCTGTGTACACCAAAACCGACTTCTGCAGTAGCTGCAATCCCACAGCTGTGTCACTAAGCTCCTATACACTCCATGATTAGCAGATTCCAAGCCAAAGAACTACTGTAGCAGGTCAGTTTCCTCCCAGATGTGACACTGTTAAAGAATGTATGCATTCCTGGGCCTGGTGTGTATGACTTGTGGCAGCAGTTACCACCATGTGCCCATGGTAGTGCCCCCAGCATCCCATATGGACAGTGAGTCTGGGTGAGATTGGAAAACATATGATCCTAGGAAATTTCTGAGCCCCCTCCTTTGGCTCCTAGGCCCCCCCTCTCCTCTGACCCTGGGCCCAGGTACAAATTACCCCCCTTACCCCCTCTCCTAGGCCCTGCCCCCAAGTTCATATATGAACTTACATGTATGTTTTATAGACTCACAGGTTAGAATTGCAAGGAACTGTGGCAGTCATTTAGTCCAATGCTCTCCTCATTGCAGGTCTTAAAGTGCCTGGGAGCTCGATTAACCCTAATGATATTTAGTCTGTCTCTCAAAGATGGCAAAATTGAGAAGAATGAATACTCTTTAGTCCCCAGAGTGTTAACCACAGTCTTTACTTAAAGGTGGTAGTACTGGATATCAGTCCTCTTGTTCACACAGTATTCTTCTTCCCTTTTCTTTTTTTGAATTCAGATTTCTGAGAAATATGGTCTTCCAGCTGAGAAGATAATAAAGCTTTACAAGAAGAGCAAAAAAGGGTAAGAGAAACTATTCTTGGCCCCGAGTGATGTTTTTACAGAAATATCTTAAGACCCCAGAGTGGAGCTACTGACTCTTCTGCTCCAGGGCCTGCTCTGTAGTAGTACAAGAGGAGATCTTTGTCCTGAATTTCTGACAGTTCAAGGGGAGTTGGGGGCAGTAGACACCAAACCAATCATTGGCTTCTGAAGAAAATGCAGAACTACTAATTTGCCACTTGCCACTTTTAGCCGCAAGGGTTTTGGGGGTAAGCTCTACAATCAGACTTTGCATGTTACTTGCTGAGTGGGAGCCACTGCTGCAAGCCACTGCTGTCACTTCTTGTGCCACTCAGGTAACGTGCCAAGCCCCAGACCATGTGGGAAAAGTTATTTCTCTGCTCCCCTCATCTCAAACAGCACTGCACTGGAGGCTGCTCACTTTGGTTTCGGACTTGCCACATTACCTAAGCTGCCTTGGAAGGATCAGCACTCTCACAGCACAAGGGGCCATTTATAATCTACACAGTCTAATTCAGTGTTATCCAAAATTAAGTAGAGAATAATTGGTATTTGATTTACCATGGAGATTTACCATAGAGCAGCTAAGAACAGAATATCTTATAGAATAGAATAGAATAGAATAGAATAGCCTGAAACCTCAGAATTCCAAGATGGAAAGAAGGAGAACAGCCATTGTACAGAACTTGGGCAATATTCTAACCCCATCTCTTTAATAGTATTTCCCTGCTGTAAATTTAACTGGCAGCCCTACCACTGTTCCCTCTAAAAATTAAATGCGACTGTGCAGAACCATCCCATGGCTCTGCAGTGGCATGGCAGCATCTTCCTGGCATTCGGAGATGATATCGTTAAATCATTGCTGATTTCCAGTTCAACCAAGCTCACCAGTCTCTGTTTTAACTGGCCTTAATTCAAAGCGTTACAGCCCAATCCTAATCTACCTTGGAGCAGGCAGGCCGGCGGGCCTACCCCACATCCAAGGCAGGGTTGGAACCAGTTGTGGCTCAGCCCAGGGCAAGGGGAATCGCTTCCCCTTACCCCAGGTAATGCTGCAGTAGCCCCAATGGGCTGTGCCACCTCTTTAGGTAGCGCAGATCTGAGCAGCACAGAGCTGCCCTGGGCTACCTTGGAATGGAGATAGAACCTGGCATAAGAGCCAGGTCCTGGGCCTGTCCCTCACTTAACCACTGCCCGCTCATGAGCCTGCCCGCCCTCCCCCTATCCTGAAATGCTTCCCTCCCACTCTCCCCATGTCCCTCCAGACCCCCACACTGACCTAGCTTGGCCAGCGTGGGCTTATCTTTTAGGCTGGCCAAGCAGGGCTTGCATTGGTTTCTGGAGGCTGGCGCATGTCCGTGCGCTGGCCTCCGTCCTCTTTCAGTGGCGTGAAAGTGCTTTATGGCACTTTCTCGATACCAGTGGGCCGGCACAAGAGCCTTGCACTGGCCCATTGCCTTTTTTGGATTGCATCCTTAGTTCATGAACCCAGTACTGTCTACTCTTATCTGGCACTGACTCTCTTTAGCAAGCCCTCCTGCCTAAGGTACTTTTTACAAAAGATGCCCGGCCCTTGAAACTCCATTTCTAATCCTGATCTCACTCATTCACAGACCACATAGCTTCTTTCTAATTTGGGGGGAAAACCTTCTTTGGCTTCAGTGGGATATTTTTTTCTCTGCCAGGTCAAACAATCACCACAAAAGGCTGGGATTAGGACCATGGGGGAAAGTATTAAAGTCGTCTTCCCTCCCCCACATACCATGGTCCCAATCTACAGTCAGCCCCTGCATGGAGGGTTCTCAAACTTCCAGGATTGTCCTGGAGTCTCTAGGAATCAGCATCAAACTCCAGGTGGCTGCTGAAAGCAATCCTGAAGATTTTAACAGGGCCTCCTTGGTTTAATGGCCTTATGTCATGTTGGGGGGGGGGGGGGATCTCATAGAATAACTTCAGTCAGACTTGGCAACTCAGCCTGCATGGCTGTTGTTTGCATTTGAGAAACCAAGCATGCAAGCCTCATTCACAAGATAGGTATATAGCTTTGCTCCAAATCTAGCCTCTCATAACTGAAGTGGGGAATTATACTAACATATCTTGTTCCAATTCCAGGATCTTGGTAAATATGGACGACAACATCATTGAACATTATTCCAATGAAGACACTTTCATCCTAAACATGGAGAGCCTAGGGGAAGGTGTCAAGATCACATTGACAGAGATCTAATTCAGGTCAGAGTCCAGCCCTGTGAAGTCATAGCATGTTGCCTTCAACTTAAGGAAAGGAACAGTTTCTCTTAAAGATCTGGTTACTCACTGATGCTGAGAAGGGAGGCTGCTACAGCACTTCATCGGAAACAGCCATGTTCCTTTTTGGCACAGGAAACCAACCTGGTTGACCAGCCTGGTCAAGGTGAACCAATACACCTGCAGAAAGTTTCTTATTTATTGTTCCTCACTCTGTAATTTGTAAATAATCCAAGGACTCTGGACTCCACCATCTCACTTACTGCTAGTGTGAGACAGTGACTTACAAAAAGAAAAAAAAAATCAGTTGGTTTATTCAGAAGAAAATGAATCTGAGGAATTGCATTAGTCCAGCTGGGACTTTATTATTAAAATTGCGTCTTCCAAAATAAATTACTGGAGGATACCGTATTCTCATCCATGCAGAACTAACCATGGGAAAAGTGACTGATAGCCTTCACCTGTACAAAATTCCCAAGGGCTGAGTGAGTAACATGTAGCTTAGCCACGTACCTCCAAGTGTTCCCCAGCACAGGGCAACTGAGGACTGTAAAAGTCAGGCACTCAGATGGCCTGTAATTGTAAGTAAAGCAGCATCCATTTTAACCTTTGTATATAATGTTTATAATATGTAATAATATATTTTTCGTACCTGTGTGGATGTGTTTACTGCCACTCCATTCAGTGCTGGAATCAGAAGCCATTGGCTACTCTGTGTACATTGAGGTTGATAAAGTTTCATCTGTGGCTTGTAGATGCCTGATCTTGTCTGATCTTAGAAGCTAAGCAGGGTCAGGCCTGGTTAGTACTTGGATGGGAGACCGCCTGGGAATACCGGGTGCTCTAGGCGTATACCATAGTCTTTCGAGACTGAAGGCTGCCAACCATGTCCAGCGTGTTAGAATGTTAAAACTTCTCTCATGCTTGCTTTGAGCATTTACTCCATGAGCTTAAGGCTTTGAATCTTTTTTAAATCTTTGTCTCTCCTTGTGATCTCGCCCTTCCATCCTCAGTCTCTGTGCAATGGTGCTGCACAGCCTTCCTGTTGCTGTACTGTTTATCCTTTCTTTGCATCCTTGGAGTTTTATCCTTTTCGGTTATGCTGGATGCATCCTTTTGCCGATGTATTGTGTGTGCAGTCAGAAATAAGGGAACTCCCTCCTTCCCTCTGTCTGTTTCCAGTGCTGACATTAGGCTTTCTGAAGAAATGACGTGTGTGTCTCCCTTTCAGTTTGCCTGTACTTTGGTCCCTCTGGCAAACTGGAACCCAACCTAAATCAAACCAGATGGTCTTTTTATTTATAGCTAGTCATAAAATGGACTAATAGATTTGGATCAAATCAGATTTGGGTCAGCAAACACGGTGCAGACCAGCTGAGCAGCTGCTTGTGTGTTTGTGTTCTTTTCAATTTAACGAAAGCAATTGATAAAAATGAAACCCAGGATTCATTCACACAACTTACAGATCTTCCTATTTCAGGGATGTTCCCTGATGCAATTCACATGACCCTGCACTTGTGAATGGTGCCAATAAAGAAACTGCATACCTGTGATCATGGTTGGGATGTGTCAAGACTCACATGAAGAGGCTTTTTCTCAGTGGATCTGATCTAGGGAACTGCATGCCAGCAATCCTAGGAAGCCAAGTTATCAGGGATAGCTTCTGCACCCTTGAACAAATGCTCCAATGTGTCCTGGTGACTTAGCCTCCTTTCCCCTATTCAGCTCCTTTCTTCCTACACTCCTTTGTATTCTTCTTTGGATTCACCATCATTTTGCCATTACATCCCAAATTCCCCTTGTTAAGATCATTGGCTGCAGTTTCCTTGTAAGTGCATTTCCCCAAGGGCTGTGGCAGGAGTTAATGCCTTGTGTGTATTGTATATTTCGTTCATTTAGGATAACTTGCTAGTGTCCCCTGTTTGGTCACACTAGATGTAAATGTAGGGTTGTACATATACTTTTCTTGATGGAAGACACAATGTACATGTAATTTCCAGCTATAGACTGTTGCTGCTATTCTTATATTATCTGAGCTGTCTTATTAGAACCAAGCAGACAGTTTTTCATTGCACTTTCATTGATGGGGCTTCTGGCATTTGCCACACAATGCAATGAAATGAAGAGGAGCTCTCAACAGCTGCACCTGTTGCAGTAGCATTCCTGTGACTTGGTGATATCCATTCAATTTCTGACTTGCTGCGTGAACCAAGAATGAAAACTGCAATGCCTTTACTTTTTTTTATTTTTTGCTTCCAAGGCTTGGAAATAGGAAATGTGAATGTCAAATGAAACCCTCAAATTCTTTCTGGCATGACTTTCAGAGTGGAATGCACAAGGGAAAGTGATCTGAAAAACCTGATATGCATAGATTCAAGCTAAATTTAAATAGCACTCCTTTGGTGGAATGGTTAGAACCCAAATGAATGAGATTTCATTCACCAATACAACAGCCACTAAACAGTACTAAGAAAATTTTTTTAAAGAATTGTGGGATGTAAATTAGTTTGACCTAAATTTTTAGGGTTTTGGGCTCCTGCTGTGGCTTATGTTCTCACAGCATCTTGGAACACTTCCTTCAGATTTCTGCAAGATGTCAAACATTGCAGGAGAAATTCTGAATTATGCAGTGTATATGAAGCTAAAGTCTTCTTTGGTGCTTCTTTAAGGTTAATTTGTTTAGGTCAAAATCTTGCATTTTCAAATTGAACAATGTAAGTAATTAAAAAGTTCCAAGATTTTGACTTAAATCAGCCTCGTATGCAAAAGACAAGGAAGAAGAGACCCCTTTCATTTGTGTTTAGTCACGTAAGGCAGGGGTCGGCAACTTTAAACATTCAAAGAGCCATTTGGACCCGTTTTCCAGAGAAAACCAAACCTCGGGACCCACAAAACCCTTTTGACATCTAAAATGAAGATAACACTGCATATATAGTTGTTGTTTTTTTACCTTTATGCTCTTATAAGTCCCATTTTTATAATGTAGCCCCCTCTTGTAGGTCCCTTGTAGGCGCTGGGGCACCTTCCTTATGAGGAAAGGCCACGGCGTTTGGGCCTCTTCAGCCTAGAAAAGAGGCGCCTGAGGGGGGACATGATTGAGACATACAAAATTATGCAGGGGATGGGCAGAGTGGATAGACTAGAGATGCTCTTTACACTCTCATATAACACCAGAACCAGGGGACATACACTAAAGTTAAGTGTTGGGAGAGTTAGGACAGACAAAAGAAAATATTTCTTTACTCAGCATGTGGTTGGTCTGTGGAACTCCTTGCCACAGGATAGTTGCACCAAACTCCAACAGGTGTGACCCTAAGGTCCCAAGGGGGGAGGAGGAGGGGGAGAAAAGGGGCTTTGTGGGCACTGAGTAGTGAGCCCCACTGAAAAGGACAGGGCTCCCCTCGCACCCAGGGAGGCCCAAGACACCAGGCAGCCAGCGGGGACCGTCCCTCGTGCTTCGCCTGAGGGGAGGGGCTCCCACCTGCCCCTCAAACCTGGGCTGCGATTCACAGCGCCCTCCCTCAGCAGCCCGGGAGAGGACCGCCTACTGGAGCCCTTCCTTTGATGCCCTTCCCCACTGAGCCCATGTGCGGCCACGCCAGCGCTGCCAGCTCTCCCTGCCCAGCCAGGGGGGTCCCTGCAAGGCACCCCCCCGCGCCCACCACCAGCGGCTCTGTCCCGAGGTTGAGCTCGCTGCAGGGCGAAGGAAGGAAGGGCACAAGGAAGAGATGCCCGGCTCCCCTGTGCGGCAGGGTCTCCACCCCCTTGCCCAGCAGGGTGCTTGCTCACAGTGGGGGGCGGAGAGCAGAGCGCCGCCACCCCTGCCTGCCAAGGAAGGCGCTGCTGTGGTCGAAGGCGGCACCCCGGCCCCGCACTCAGCAGCCAGCACCCGCAGCACATCGCTGCAAGGCACCCCCCACCCGCCCCCGCCACCAGCGGCTCTGTCCCGAGGTTGAGCTCGCTGCAGGGCGAAGGAAGGGCGCAAGGAAGAGATGCCCGGCTGCCCTGTGCGGCAGGGTCTCCGCCCCCTTGCCCAGCAGGGTGCAGGGTGCTTGGCAGGGCAAAGGAAGGGTGCAAGGAAGAGGGGGGTGGAGAGCAGGTCCAGGAGAGCCACTGGTGGTGGGCGCGGGGGGTGCCTTGCATCTCTTCCCTGTGCCCACCACCAGCAGCTCTCCCGGACCTGCTCTCCACCCCCTCTTCCTTGCGCCCTTCCTTCGCCCTGCAGCGAGCTCAACCTCGGGACAGAGCCGCTGGTGGCGGGGGCAGGCGAGGGGTGCCTTGCAGCGATGTGCTGCGGGTGCTGGCTGCTGAGTGCGGGGCCGGGGCGCCGCCTTCACCCACAGCAGCTCCTTCCTTGGCAGGCAGGGGCGGTGGCGCTCTCCCAGACCTGCTCTCCGCCCCCCACTGTGAGCAAGCACCCTGCTGGGCAAGGGGGCGGAGACCCTGCCGCACAGGGCATCTCTTCCTTGCACCCTTCCTTCCTTCGCCCTGCAACGAGCTCAACCTCAGGGCTGAGCTGGCTGGGTGGCGGCCACGGGGGAAGGCGCCCCGCTTCCAGCCCCCACTCGAGAGCCGCATCAGACCACTGAAAGAGCCGCATGCGGCTCTGAAAACACAGGTTGCCGACCCCAGACTTAAGGAGACTATGGCAAGTGGTTTTTCTAAAGTGAATTGCATTCTGATTTCTTTGCATAAGAATGGGTGGAGAGCACAAAGCCTTTTGACAACAGATGGAGATTTTTCTGCCTTTATGAACTGCATGACAAGGTGAAATTCAAGAGATGCTTCTCTTTGTTCAGGTTCAGCAAGAGGTGCTAAACAACTCTAATGGCTTTAAAAGTGCAGGAGCTTCTGTTGGGGTAGGAGTTAACAACCATGGAGCTCACAGTGGTGCAGTTGAGGAGGAAATGTTCACATACTCTTCCTGTTCCACAGTTTAACACTTATGGGTAGCAGTTGTTCAGAGCAGCGGTTTTCAAACTTGTTCCAGAGAAGATCCCTCATGCTTTACCAAAAGCTGAAAGGCAGTCCCAACTTACCCAACTACTAAGAATATTTATATCAATTTTTCAACCAAAAAGTTCACGAAGTGGTTCACATAGCAAAATAAATATCAAGCTTTGTGCAGCCATAAAGGACTGTCACTGTATTCAAGGGTGTTTACTGGTTCACAGGAGGTGATGGTGAAACCTCATATGCCTTTGTACCCACCCACCCCCACGCTGCCTTTAGATAATTTGCAGGGTTGAAAGGCAAATGCTCTTTAAAACTTCTACAGACCAGTGGTTCCCAAAGTTTTTAGACTGGTGGCCCCCTTGACCTACTGGGCCATGGCTCCCCATGAGGGATACAATCCTATACATTGTATAGGGTGGTGGGATTTTTGCAAAGGTTCCTGGGGAGTTTGCATTGGCCTCCCGGGGAGCCAAGGCTCTCAGTTTGGGAACTGCTGAGTTGAGGTCACGAGTTGTAGAAGACATTCTTTGAGGGTAGAATGCAAAAGAACCAAGCCACACATTCAGTGGGCTTCTGAGCTAAATGTCTCTGCTGCTAGGATTCTGCATGTCTGCAGCTAGTTGCCCCCTTTTAACACAGAGAAGATGTTGGGAAATATTTACAAATCTTGCATTCATGTATTAGGCACTCTTTAAAAAGCTATCTACTTCTAGCCCATACAGACTAGAAACTTGCTTTATATATATTAAAAAAAAGAAAAAAAAGAATGAAAGCTAAATTCTGAGCACTACACCATGTTCCACATTTGCACAGAATCACAGAGTACCATGAAAGAAACTCCACTGGGCATCACAGTCTCCTACTATCAATGTTCTGCATGTCAGTCCATCATATATAGGGTCTTGCATTACAAGTGTCAATATTTATCTGTCTATACCAATTGTTAAGCCTGCTTCAGTTCTCTTCCCATATAGGGAGTTTAAGGAAAAAATATACAGGACAGACTGTCCTGAATTTAAAATCATCCTTTTTTCTTTGCTGGGCATGGAAGAACAGAATGTGCATCAAGCTTTAGCCATTTCTCTGACTTTTGTTTTTGTCAACAAATGTCTGATGCTAAGTAAAAATGACTTTGACATGTACACAGAAATGTTTGATCTGCAAATGGTCCCATTTTGTTCCTGTTTATTTTTCCTCCGTTCTCATATTTTGGACTGTTTGCAAAATTAGCTGAAATGAGCATTGGATTTTCTCGATTAAAAGGAAGCTGCAAAGCTGTTGTTATGGATTCAAGCTCCTGTTATGCCCTGAACAAACTGGTTGAAGCTTTGAAAGTGTACGGCGTAGAAAATGTTTGTTACTTCTGTAATGCTAACCCCTCCGTCCCCCTCTCCAGTGTTTTTCCTGGAAAATAGTGACATGATACAAAAAAGAGTGTTTATGCCAAAATTATGTGCATAGTCCCTGCCCCTGTAAAGCAAAAAAAATTCTGTCTAAACACTGTGTGCTATTTTATTAAAAGACAATAGTTCATGTAACTTAATAGTTTTGTAAATGGGAGAGGGGAATCTATAAACATATAAACACAGGTTTATTTTATTTTTTTGTACATTTTTTCAGAAGGAAATAAATAAATATTCATAAGATATAATAATTGGCTGTTGGTTTCCACTGATGTTCAGTCGATCATAAAGCTCTGCATTTCATCTTCTGGTTACTCACTTGCATGTGCTTAAACTAGCTAAGTGCCAAATCCTATCCAGTTTTTCAGTGCTGGTGCAATTGTGCCAGTGGGGTGTGTGGTGCATCCTGTGGTGGAGGGGCAGTCACTGGGGCCTTCTGAAGGTATGGGAACATTTGTTCCCTTACTTCAGGGCTGCATTGTGGCTACACCGGAGCTGGAAAGTTGGATAGGATTGGGCCCTAAGAGTGCAATCCTAACCCCCGGGTTAGGCCGGCACAAGTCACTTGTGCTGACCCGGGAGTGTCGCGATCATGCTGTAAGGCATGTTTGTGCCAACTTTAGAGTTGGGGAGGCCAGCGCAAGGAGTTGTGCTGGCCTCCCCACGCCGGATCCAGGCTTTGGGGGTACATTTGTGTCAGCTGACTTTGGTCAAAGCAGGGGTCTGGGGGGGTGTGGGGATGGTGGGGAGGAGGCCATTCGGAGTGGGGGGAGGGCGGACGGCAGGCATTCCTGGGGCAGATAGGTGGGTAATGGGAGGAGGAGCCAGAATCTGGCAGTTATGCCGGATCCTGACCCCATTCTCGGGCGGCATGTTCCCGCGCGGCTCCTGAGGTGGCGCAGATCCAAGTAGACCTATTGGGGCCAGAGAAGCGTGACACAGGGTAAGGGGAAAGTTTTTCCCTTGCCTCAAGTTGTGCCATTTCTGGTCCCAAACTTGTGTTGGTTGCAGTGCAGGCCCACTGGCCCACCTGCTCCAGCACAATTTAGGATTGCGCTGTAACACACTTTGTCAGACTCTTATGGCATAATCCTATGCAGGTTTACTTGGAGACCAGGTGTGTTCAGTGGGACTTTCTCTCTAGCAAATGTGTTTGAGATTGCAACCATAGTTTCCTCTTTGGATTTGTTATCTGGTGACTTCCCACATGGGTTACTTACTGTGGGAGGCTCTATTCTAGAATGTGTCACCCTGATCAAATGCCCTTGTTTGATCATACGACACATCCTCGATTTTGTGAGCGCAAAACTTTTTCAGCACATGTCTTTTAGTGGCAGCAGCATTTACAGTGCTGCCATTTTGACAAGGCCTACAGCAAAGGTCAAAATGCAGTTTTCTAGCTCTGATGGCAAATATCACCTACTTCTCTATCTGAACTATGAAGGCACCCACGTAGATGGAGTTGTATGTTGCAAGTTGTGAGGAATATACATGGGGCTATGGCTGAATACATGCAGAAGGTCCCAGATATATCCCTGAAGAGTTGCTTGGGAGAGACCTCTGGAGAGTTGTTTGCTGCCAGTTAGTGTATACTAGCTTCCTCAATAGTCTGACTGTATAAGGCAGCTTCATCTACATATATTTTTCAGTCCTAGGCTGAATGCTTGAAAAAATTAATGATTATGGGTGCAAACTTAAGTGCACCCTGGGACGGTGCAAGTCCTTTGTGCTGGACCGGGAGGGTCACAAACACACTGTAAAGTACATTTGCACCTCCCTCAGAGTAAGCTGCGTTGACCAGATCCGGTCTCCGAGGCAGCAGCAGCAGGTGAATTCATGCCTACTGAGCTCAGCCGGTGTGGGAGTCTGGGGGTCCATGGGGAGGACGGGGAGGAGGCGTTCCGGGGCAAGGGAAAGGCAGACTGTGGGTGGGCCTGTGCGTGGATGGGAAGTGGGAAGCGGGGCCAGGGGCTAACCATTTGGCCGGATCCTTGCCCCATTCCCAGGCGGCTTAGAGCAGGTTCAGGCTGCTTCATTCTACTCAGATCTGCGCCATCCAGTAGCATCACTAGGATTCGCGTCACTCAGTGCAGGAGGCCTGCGCGTTGCCCCATGTAGTGGGCGGGGCAATGTCCCAGGTGGCGTGGTGCTGTACCATCGCCCCGCCCCCACTGGTTTTTTGGCTGTACTTTTTGTTAGAACACAGATATTTCAATGTGGTTTGTTTCATTGCATTCTGCATGAAATTACACATTGATTGATATATAACATGACGGTATTAGTCCTCCAAACTCTGATTTTAGTGATTTTGAAAACTCACAAACACACACACACACACACACACACACACACACACACCATGTCAACTTACTGACACCTTATTGCAGCAGTTCTCAAACTTATAGCGCTGGGACCCACTTTTTAGAATGGCAATCTGTCCAGGACCCATTGGAAGTGATGTCATGGCCAGAAGTGACATCATCAAGCAAATTAAAATAAATAATTAAATTAAAATAAAAGAAATAATTAAATAAGGGGGAGCCAGTCCTGTTCTACCAAGTGAATCTACTATGAAGTAAGTCCCATTGTGGTCAATGGGGCTTACTCTCAGAAAAGTGTGGGTAGGATTGCAGCCTGTGAGCCCAGTCCTATGTATGTCTACTCTGAAGTAAGTCCCATAGCGGTCAATGGGGCTTAATCTCAGGAAAGTGTGGGTAGGATTGCAGCCTGTGAGCCCAATCCTATGCATGTCTACTCTGAAGTAAGTCCCATAGTGGTCAATGGAGCTTACTCTGTAGCCTGCCAGCAATAACCCCCCCCCCCCAGAAAAAAAGAATCTGTGAGATTTCCAGCCCTCCCCAGCGCCCAGTTTAAAGTTCTTCTATTTCAGGCATATCAATACAAAGACCCGCCTGGCTGTACAAGTACAAAATAGAAACCATTCCCCATACCAGTTCAAGCCTCTTTTTTTGTCCTTTTTAGTGGGGTGGGAGGAGACTGCCTTCTGGACCATTTGTTGCACTCCAGCTCCATCGGATCGGGACCATTCTGGTGTCCTCACATTCCCCATTGCCTGGCCTGACCACCAGCCAAGGCACGCCTGCCTACTCACAAGTAAACGTGACATGAGGCTGCTTCACTTTCCATAGCGCTCCATAGACTCGCAGCTGGGAGGGGGGACCTCCTCCTGCTCCATGTTTTTGGGGGCTGCATTCATTAGATCAGGACCATTCTGACGTCTTTGGAGTCCTCTCAGCCTGCCTTGACTAAGGCAAGTCTGCCTACTCGCGAGTAAACGCGGCCACATGGCTTCGTTTTGGGCTCAGACTCGCAGCTGGGAGGAGGGAGTTTCTCGGGTGTTTTTGGGGGGCTGCATTCATTGGATTGGGACCATTCAAGCATCCTTGGATTCCTCTCAGCCTGCCCTTTCCGATGCACTAAGGCAAGCATGCCTACTCATGAGTAAATGTGCGATACGGCTCACTTTCACTTTCCATAGGGCTCCATGCATTTTTTCCTTCTGATTTTCTGGCCATAACTTTTGAACAAAAGGAGCGATTTCAATTCTGTTTATTGCATTGCACTCCACCGGCCATTCCGCATCCAACAGTGTATGGCATGACATGGCAGCTCCTAATGCCGCAATGTTAGCGCGTCTTCCTCCCAGGGCGCGTCACCCAGTGCGGCCCGCACCCCCCAGCAACGCCAGTGGCGCCATCACTTTAGGTGGTGCAGATCTGAGTAAACCCATTGGGGCCACTCTGGCTCTTCCTGTGGTAAGGGGAATTTTTTTCCCCTTGTCTCGGGTCAAACCTCAGCCAGCCCCAAACTTGAACTGGATATAGCGCAGGCCTGCTAGCCTGCCTGTTCCAGAGCAAGTTAGGATTGTAATGTATGTGAGTTTTTGACATGGTTCCTTTTGGAATGGGGAAAGTCCATTCCCTCAACTTGTTTGCAACCATCTTTTAAAGGTTGATCTTTGATCAGGTTAACATGTCTCTTTTCCATAGGCAGCAACTAGCCAATGCAGTGTTCCCACTGTTGGGATTGCCTGTCATATAAGTAGCAGAGCAAGGTTCACACCACAGGTGAGGGCCTCACTATTATTGCCTCATGGAATCTCTCTCTTCACCCTTAAAAGGCAAGACAACGTCGATTGGTGAGACATTCATCAAATAAAAGCTATGAGTCCTATGATTTGAAAAGAAGCATCTTCTTAATAGACTGCACCAATTCATACAAAAATATTTCTCCCTTTCACTCTAGAGGAGCAAGTGGCCAATTTTTTTTTAAATTTACTATGTACAACACTTTGCAAACTACTCTTGTTGAAAATGCTGTAACCTTTCCTCGTAAGGGGGGGTGCCCCAACCCAGTAATCATTTTGGTTGCTCTCTTCTGCACCTTTTCCATTTCCACAATATCCTTTTTTGAGATGTGGCGAACCAGAACTGGACGCAATACTCCAAATGTGGCCTTACCATCAATTTGTACAACAGTAATCTTATTCTCAATATCTTTTCTAATGAACCCAAGCATGGAATTAGCCTTCTTCACCACCGCTGCACATTGGGTCGACACATTCATTGAGCTGTCCACCAGCACCCCAAGCTCTTTTTCCTGATCTGTCTCAGACAGCTCAGAACCCATTAACCCAGCGGCTCTCAAACTGGTGGGTTGCAACCCGCCAGTTTGTGTAAAGGTTCCCCTGTCCCTTTAAGGGGTGGGAGAGGGGAGAGGCAGGGAAGCGATCCCCAGGATCAAGTCTGTATGGGGGGGGGGGTTGAGGGGGTACTTTTCACTCATGTTATGTAGGCAGGGCTGCAAGGCTGTAGGAGGTGTGGGGAGTCCTGTGCAGTCCTCCGCAGCGCTCCCCGAGGCTTGGAACGTTCAGAGAAAGCGGGTGCAAAGCACTTCCATTTTTCAGGAGGTGCTTTGTGCCTATTACTGAACGTTCCAAGCTTTGGGGAGCACTGCGGAGGGCTCCCCACACCTCCTACACCCTGCTGCAGCCCTGCCTACATAACATGAGTAAAAAGCACCCCCCACTTCACCTTAGTGAGACAATCCTGGGGATTGCATCACTGCCCTAGTCCCTCCCCCACAAAGACTTACTGAGGGAGTAAATCTCCCTCAAAGTTTGAGAACCACTGCATTAACCTATATGTAAAGGTTTGATTCTTTGCCCCAATGTGCATGACTTTACAATTAATTACATTGAAAGTCATCTGCCATTTTGTTGCCCAGTCTCCCAGTTTGGCGAGATCCTTCTGGAGCTCTTCACAATCTCTTCTGGTCTTCACCACTTGGAAAAGTTTGGTGTTATCCACAAACTTGGTAACCAGCTCTGTCTCCAGACAGGTTGAAAAGCACCAGTTCCAGGACAGATCCTTGAGCACACCGCTTTTCACCTCTCTCCCAAAATTGCCCATTGACACCCACTCTGTGCTTCCTGGCCCTCAACCAGTTCCTAATCCATGAGAGGACCTGCCTCTAATCAGTTGCGTGTCTGCCATAGACCGGGATGGGGCACCGGCCCAGGGACCCCGCGGAAGCCTCTCTGAGGCTCCCAACAGGGATGGAAACTGTGCTTCCGGTTTGCCAGAAGCACAGTTTACAGCGCCAGGGAATCACACAGAGGTTTCCCCAGCGTGGGAGGAGGTTGCACGAGGCTCCGCAAGCCTCTGGTGAATAGGGGGGGTGGATTTCTGCCCGGGGGTGCAGCGAAAGCCCATGGGGGGCACCATTGTGGAGCTTTGCCCCAGGTGCGGGACTGTGGAGGTCCGCAGCTACCTCTAATTCCCTTACTGTGGAGTTTCCTCTTCCTCTTTCATGCTGTGTGCTGTTTTTACACTCCAAGATGCCATAATCCTCTCTGCTGCATTAGAGATGGGGTACTTGGGAATTTTTAAAAGGCACCCACAGTATGAAGGAAAGACCACTACAGCTGCTGTTTCTACCTCTCATCGTCCTGTAAGCCAGAGGGTTGCTTACTGGGCAATGAACTTGGGAAGTAGCAGCCACAGCAAATGCTAGTGGTATCATGAAGGAGAACTCCCACCTGTAGCCCAGAAACTAGAGGAGAGCTCTCTCATGTTGCTTCTGCCCCATGTGGGTAATGGGAGGTTTCAAGAAGCAGCCTGGTAGGCCTCAGGAAGGTCTGGCCTTCAGCCAGTGCCCACCTGACCAGCACCTGATGCCAGCCCTGTGTATCTCATCTGACAACAGACTTCATTGCTATTGGCTAGGTCAGGACTATGTGAACTATATTAGGACTTCCTCGTTCCAGGTTCCTTGATTTCCCCCAAGACCAATATGATGGAATATTCCAGAAAAGCTCATTGCAGCAGATTATTTATTAGGAGGCAAGAACACTGAGAGGCTTCTTGACAGACATTGTCATTGCAGACCTTGGGCATTTGTCATATACTGCTTTCATAAAGATTTTTTGATATAAGAAAACAGAATAATAATTATAATCAGGTGAATAATTTTCCAGTATGAAAAAGCACCATGTCACAAAACAGTTTACAATACAAAATTATTCAAAATCTCACATTTAAAAACAAGATTTGCTCAGCAGTAATACAGTAAAAAATTCTAACTTCCTTTAAACAACATGGTTTGTACGTTTGGCACTGAGAAGACATTGTCACAAATGCACCCAGTTGTTTTTTTCTTTAGACCAAACCTTTTTGCTGCCTTTCTAACATTTAGAAAACACTGGAATCTGCATTCACCTTTTTGCAGATCTAAAACACTTTGTCTTTCCACACCAAATAAGACCCAGTTGGGTCAACAGAATGAATGGCCCATGCCAGATGCAAGCCCTGAGCATGTGTGCAAGTGGATTGCTCCCTCTCGACGTTAATGAGTTTCTTTGCTTACATAAAAAGATTTCTCTTCCACCTCTCCCCTTGTAAACAGTGCATTGACCAGTGAGCCCAATCTGTGGACCAAGGAGCCTATCAACCTCCCCATTCTTAACATGGCATTTTACGGATTGCATTTGAGCATATCCCCATTTATAGTACATAGACAGTTCCTGTGGGCACACTAGCACTCCACACCATGGCAAAAGGGGAGACTTAAATGGTCTTCTCCATCATTAGGCACCAGCCAATCAAAGGGAGACCCATGTAAGTCAACCTTGCAAATAAGTTCACTAAAGTTGCATATCCCCAGACATTTCTATTAACCTGCATGTCCACATATGTGGACATGCATATGTCACATGAATAATTTGTCATCAAAAAATGATTTTAAAAGCCCACTAATCTGTGTAACCAGTCCCAGGTTGGGCACTGCTCAAAGGCCCATCTCCATCTGAGGACCAATCTGACTGGGTCATTTCTTAAATCCTCTGTACTGGTAGCAGCAGTGGAGGACTTGGCACTAGGAGCCCCAGTATTGAGACCCATTAATATCAATGGCAGAAGAAAGCACTCTCCCATCAATGGGGAAACAGGGCACTCCTATGCTTGTGTATTCAGAAGTACAACTCATTGAGTTCAATGGCAATCCAATACAATTATACATACAATTGCTGCCTTTAAAGTGTTTAATGTTGGCTGGGTTGTGCACACTGTAAATACAAGACATCATCACACAAAGGTGTGTCACATGCAATATTTAGTGCATGAGAAACTGGGGAATAAGATTAATTTTGTGTAGCAACATTAACACATCCAAAAATAACATAATGATGCCATATGCCTTTGCATCAGTTATATGGGACAAAACGTACCAGCAGGTCTTTGTTCAGTGCAAATATGTCTCTTTTTAAAGTCAATAATTATGTGATTTTTAACCAGGAAAGTTTCACATATAGGACAGGAGTCCATAAAAATTGTCATCATTGGGGATCAAATTTTCCCTGAAGGGGCCTCGCAGTGAACACTGTAAGCAGCAAATAACAGATGCAATATTTTTTTAAAAGTTGCACCAGACTGTGAGCTAATAACAAAAAAATAGACTTTTCAAGCAGATCATTCCAATTTAAAAACAAACAAACAAACAAGAATACAAGTTTCCCATACAACCAAAAATAATTGTATCATTGTGCAACTAGCGAAGGGGGGGACGACAAATCACTTTAACATCCATGAACATGCGAGCCTCGGCAGAGTTTCTATCAACCAAACACGATTGTAAGAATTCCACTTGAAGTCATTTGTTTGTTCTCTTACATTTTACTACACAGTTGCCACCACCCACATACACTATAGTCACATGGCAGGACTGTCTTCCAATGAAAAACCAGTACTTTCACAGGACCTGCATTGTATATGTACAGGGAGAAAAAGTTCTCAACCAATAGGAAACGAGAGTCTGTACAGATAAAGTCATTCTCTGAGTAATAAATACAGATTCTTTTGTCAGTATAAGAAAAAGTGTATTCCTTTCACACTGAGAACACTCTATAGAAATGGCCTAGAAAAAGCATAGAAAAGGACGTAAGAGCAGCCATGCTTCAGAACAAAGGATTGACCACCGTCCATCTAATCTGCTCTACACCTGAATTGAGTGATCTATAAAACACAATCTGTAGGTTTGCTTTAACCTACCATGCTGAGCACTTGTACGCTACATATATTTTCCCCTGATCCCACAAAAGAAATACAGCTCTAGAAGCAACTTCCATGCGTGGATTCGTTATCTAAATTGAGAAGCATGCCATATAGACAGGATCTGGGTGTGCAAATGATGTGTGTACAGTACACGTTTGTGCAGAACACATTTAAAGTGAAGCATGAGATGGAACCCCTCCCTCCATTTGCATTACAGAGTGGCCTCGATCCAGAGTAAATCTGTTGCATTCACATTCCACTGAAATCTATGGGACCTCATGATCAACTTGTCCCACTGATTTAATGTCACAGTACCATTACCAGCGTCCTCTGAAGTACAGCCAGTTTGGATGGGGGTGCAAATTTCCATTCTGATTGCAATGGAAATTGTGTGTTTTGCTGCAACTTGTAGCAGCCTGAATTCATTCCTCAATCTTTAGGCAACTCTGTGATTGCACTCATCGGGCTTTGCTCTTATGAAAACTGAGAATCACACGGACCCCAGATACTCAAGAACAAAATTGAAAATCACATCATCATTACCTCAAGGTGTACTCCAGCAATTCCAAAAGTCTTTGATAAAATGCTACAGTCACAACAGAAATGTATTTGCCCTCAGGATTCTGGATTTCATATTCATTTATAAAAGTAGAGAAATTGATTTAGAGAAAAGAATTCTAATCGCCTTCATGCAGGCACATATGAATGTGTACAAATTCCTCACAATTCAACTGGAAAATACTTGATTGTACTGGATGGGTTCATCAGCAAAACAACCAAGCAGACAAGTCTCCCACAGAAAGCCTTTGCTACCAATGCAGCAACGTAGTCTTGGGTGTGAAGTGCTATGAGATCAAGAGTCAACTGCATCAGCCCAGATTCAGTGGTGGGCGGTTGCTTTGGGGTGAGCTGGGAGTATGATCAGGACCTGGACCTTGGTAATTCAGATTGTGGGAGTCTTGGGAGCTTGCATGATTCCAGGAATGTATGGTGGGTGCGGAGGCAGGCGAGGCTCTGTGCACAGGTTGTGGGTGCTTGGGCACCTCACACGGTGGTGGTGCTGCTTTTCAAAGGACTCTGGTGGGGGAGCTCTGCCTCACCTGCCTCTCCACCCATCGCATGTCTCCCCACTCCCTGCATGGGTCCAAAGAAGGAGTATGGCTGGAATCTCAGTACAGCAAGACTGGGAGAAGCCAATGCAATCATCTCAGGCATTGGGATAGCTGCCATAATCCCTCCCCCAAATTATGAGCTATTTGGATACAGAAAGCCCCAACCTCCCCCTCCGTTCCTTAAAGTTTTGAATGGATTCCCTTTGTCTGAGAGCTTTACTAATGGAGATGCATTGATCAAATGTTGAAATGTTATAGAGAAAAACATATGCCACTTTCACCGTAAGCACCACTGATTCCCAGCGGGTTCCCACTTGGACTCTTTGTATCTGAGCATCAGTCTGTGTATACATGCTTTCAAGGCAGAAAGACCTCTTTGTCAGCTCTGGAAACAGAGTAATGGAACTATCCAAAGAGAATGCCAAGTGGGCGCTAACATGGTTTACTTTTACCTTAGTTTTTATCCATGTTAGCTACCAATGGCCACTCTTAAGAAGATTGTTGTAAGAAATCAGTTGGTCTTGTTTTGACAACTCTAACTCCATGTCCTAATTCTGTTGCAATGTCATTTCTGAATCAGGTCTAAGATTCCTCCAGTGCAATATCATGAAGACATGGATAGTGGGCTCCTCCACACATAATGCAAGAGATTAATACCCAGGAGACACTCGTGTGCAGGAATTGGTATATAAAACCCACATGTAGGTTCTAATGTGTGCTGATCCTACATGTGTGTTTTTCACTGAGTGCACACACGTATACACTTTTTGCATATCCATGAGCTCAGAATGTGGGAAATGCCCCTTTATAGGAAGCATACAACAGTAACTCCAAGACAGGCCATCTGGAAAGAAGAGCAGAAGCACTACCAAGTTCAGATTCTAAAAGGGAGTTTTGCCCATCTGATTCATTGAGGAAGTACCTCTGCTGAATTGACTAACTATATTTCCACCACCTGGTGAGCCATGGACCTTGCTCCTCATGGGGAACAAAGCTAAGTGCATAGATTCACATGGGAAGTCTGCACACTTTTGTAGTTGCCATTCTCAGATGAGCCTGTGGAAACCAGAGCAGTCAGGGCTGCGGTTCCAATTTGCAGAATTAAAAGCTGTCTTGCTGCATTCATCCATGGGCCATTTTTAGAAGTTATGCAAATATTTTCATTGTGAAGATTCTGTGAGGAATGGTCTAGTCATGATGTTGTGGCAACACACGCCCTGAGCCAGCTCCTCTTAACATGCAGCAGCGATGTGTATGCAGTCTCAGTCGAAAAAGCAAAGGCTGTTAGTTCTCATCAGCTTTTTTTGAGGCAGGAGGGACTGGGGGGGAGAGGAATGGGACAAATCCAGCCTTCTTCACCCTCTCCTGAATAGTGGCTTGGCATTATTGCCATCTTCTGACTGGGTCAACCTTCACACAGCTCTGGCTGATGGATTGAGCATGGAACGATATGCATTGCACTCATTTGTACATGCACTTTTCTTCCTCATCTCTTGCTGGAGTGGGGCAGTGAACTGCTGTAAGTGGGATGGTGGCCCGTATGACATGGGCCTGGATCCAGTTGCTCACACTATTGCATGAGCTAGAAGCAATGCAGCAGGTGCAGCCCCCCCCCAACTTTCACTTATTTCCCCTTTTCCACTGAAGTTGTCCCATGCCACAGCCCACATCATTTCATTTTTCCTATAACTACTTTGAGGGGCAGTGGACTGCAGAGGGAAGGGGAAACCCCTGTTCCAGAAGTCTGTTAGTGAAAGTCAGACTCCAAGCCTTTTACCTTCTGCCATTCTCTGCCTCCCAAGGCCCAAACACTGACACTGAACCCAACATGCACATAGTGAGTCAGCGTTACCTCCAAGTGACCCAGAATGGAAGCAAGTTTCTTTCGGTGTCACAGCTGACTAAGGGCCCAACCCTATCAAATTTTCCAGTGCAGGTGCAGCCATGCCAGTGGGGAATGCACTGTATCCTGTGGTGAGGAGGTAGGCACAGAGGCCCTCTTAAGGTATGGGAACATTTGTTCCCTTATCTTGGGGTTGCACTGCAGTTGCACTGGTGCTGGAAAATTGGCTAGGATTGGGCCCCTAGGGTAAATTCCTAAGCCCTTATGTCAGTGCTTTCCAGCACTGACATAAGGGCAATGCAGCTCAGAGGTAGGGAAACAAACATTTCCTTACTTTGTGGAGGCCTCCGTGAGTGACATCAAACCGCAGGATGCAGCACATGTCCCATTGGCACTGCTATGCCAGTGCTGGAAAGCACTGACATAAGGGGCTAGGATTGCACCCTAACAGGAATATGTGTTTGGTGGGCTAATAATTTTGGATTTTATTTTATTATGGGCTGAGCTACAGACATACCTGACCCTTTTAAAAATTATTGCTTGGCCATAGAAGACATGTCAGTTCAGGCATTCTCAATACTTAAAAGCCTGATGACAGAGCTAATTAAACCTAGTTTCAGGTAAATACCATAGTCTCATATGGAAACATATTTTCCCCTTCCCTCCCCCCCCCCCAACTTTCAGTTAGGACAAGATGTTTGCAACTTGAAAGCTTGTTTGCCACCTCTGTAAACTGTATGGTTTTTGTTTTTTTTAATTGCTAAGTCCTTTGGGACTAATACTCTTAAAACACACTTAACTGGGAGAAAGACCAACTGAACATGGTGGACTTACTTTGAGTAAACATATAAAGTGTAGGATTTGGATGTCAGCTTTTGATAAACACATCAACATCTCAATTTATTTCTGTCCTATGCAGCTGTTTTTAGACCTGCATTTTTGCATCCTAATGGCCTCTCTTTTCAGATCTTCATATGAGTATGGATTCTATTCTGGTTTTAGAGAAGCAGTGAAGGACTCCACACTGGTTAACCAGGCTGTGGGCCAAAAGATTCTCCAAGTCTTGCAGCAAATGGGGGAAATGCAGCTGCTTAAACAAAAGGCCAAATTTTTAAAAGCTTGAGAGACATCTGGCTGCATTTAAGGAAGGAACTAATTGTGGACACATCCTTACATGACCTTAGCTAAAGGTTCAGAGTTCTAGAAAGTTTCGTTTTTATCTTGAAGCCTGCAATGATTGCCTGAAGTTGAATACAACTTTTACATTTGTAAGCTTTCTTACAAACTCGATGGCTTTCCTCAGAAAGTGGAACTGCGCAGAGAGGGGTCATCACCAGAGCAGCGGGTGGAAATGATTCGTGTGAAGCAGCGTTTTTGGTCTCTTTTTGGTCTCTGGAGCCCTTTAGACCAGGGGCATGTGGTGTGGGGGCTGCAGGTGAGGCAGTCCAATTCTATTTTCTGTAGTTCACAGAAAATAGCCATAGCTTCCCCTATAACTGCGCATGTGCTCCCCCCACTGACTCTGAAAGTGGGTGCAGCACATGTGCAGTTTTGGGAAGGCCAGTGGCTACTTTCTGTAGACTACAGTAGGGTGATTCTGCCTCACCTTTCACCCCCATGTCACATGTCTCTACTTTACACTCCTACAAGGAGTCTCAGGGAACCCCCGCTGATGCATGCACAGAGTCTTGGGGAGCTCCAGAGCACCAGCACATGCATGGTGTTGTGCAGCTCCAAGCCCAACACTGAATACTGGTACAGAGCCAGATTTGGAGGGGAATGAGGAAGGGGAGTTACCAGCAGGGGAGGTGGGAGTGATGGACAAGCAGATGGTGGCCACTTATAGTGGACTCATAGAGCCCCTGAAGGGGACTCAGGGAGCTCACTTTAAGAAACACTAGCATAAAGCATCATGTTTCATGAATCCCACCTTGAGCATTTGTGAGCTGGCACTACAGTGACAGAGATCTGTTAATTCCATGGGGTCAAAGCAGACTGGGAATTGATCTAGATGCTGCACTAGTCACAAGAGCGATCCACTATATTTTGCTAGTAGCACTTATAGAACTGAACCCAAGCAACAGTTTCTCTCTAGCAACCTTTTGACTTCCTGTAGCCTCAGTTCTAAGCATGAATTCAACTGGATGCTATGGCTGGTAGAAATGTGCATGGGATTAGTCATGAGGAGCTGAATGGCGTGTCTTATTTTGCTCTGCTGTGCTACTGATTTTGCTTTACATGCATACTGCAGCTTTCGTGGCTGGAATGTCCAATAGTCCAATTAAAAACATCTGGGCTTGAGGGCCCTGGTCCAACAGAGTATCTTTTGCTTGAGGTTTTTAATTGGATCATCGATTTTGCTTTGCTTGCCATCTGGCTTGAGAATGACTGGTCATAACCCACCAAGCACTGCATGCTTCTTTGCACATGCTCCATTGGAGTAAATGAAGGCTGCTCAATGGAAGGGCATCCATCCAGTGTAGCTGATGTTTCATTTTGCTTCACATATAGGTTGCATATACATGTACATATATGTGTACAATACTATGTACACTTCAGGTCACGGCAGTTCAAAAAGATTACCATAGAATTGAATAACATACAATAAAGGGTAACAGAAAGGATAAAAGGCTTGGAACATCTTCCCTACAAGGAATCACTGGAGGACTCAACCCAAAGCGACTTAGGGCCCAATCCTATCCAACTTTCCAGCTCTTATGCAGCCACAATGCAGCCCTGAGGCAAGGGAGCAAATATTCCCTAACTTTGAGGATACCCTTTTACCTCCCCCCCCCCCACTGCAGGATGCAGCGCATGCCCCATTGGCACAACTGCATCAGTGCTGGAAAGTTGGATAGGATTGGGCCTTAACTTGCTTTGGGTTGAGTCCTCCAAAGATTCCTTAAAGGCCAAATCCTATCCAATTTTCCAATGTTGGTGCAGCTGTGTCAACAGAGCATGTGCTGCATCCTGCAGTAGGGAGGCAGTCGTGGAAGTCTCCTCCAGGTAAGGGAAAGTTTGTTCCCTTTCCTCTGGTCTGCATGTGGCACTGGCTGCACTGGCACTAGAAAGTTGGATAGGACTGGGCCTTAAGTCCCTTTGAAATCAATGACAGCAGTTAGTCATGACCAACATTCTCCTGATTGGGGACACAATATCGGGGAGTGTTAATTAAAAAAAAAAAAGACAACTATAGAAGGACATTATAGAAATAATGAAAATTTGAATGGTTTGGAGAAAGAAAAACAGATCTGAATGCAGCAAGGCAGGCAAGTCTAATGCAGAGCAAAAAAGTGGGCATCTATTTTGAGACTACTGAAGACATGTTCAGTCACCTCCATGTTATTCGCGACCAGTTAACATCTAGTTAAACATTCTGCGTACGGGTTCTCGCCCCTCCTTGGTCTCTAGTTAGATCATGTGATGTTAGCAGCAGCGGAACTAATCAACTTTCTTCAGGTTGCTTTCCATTAAGGCTCATCAGTGCTCTTCATCAACAAAGGGCGCAATCCTAACCCCTCATGTCAGTGCTTTCCAGCACTGGCACAACAGTGCCAATGGGACATGTGCTGCATCCTGCAGTTGAGTGTCACTCACGGAGGCCTCCTCAAAGTAAGGGAATCTTTGTTCCCTTACCTCAGAGCTGCATTGCCCTTATGTCAGTGCTGGAAAGGTTTGTTAGGTTTGCGCCCAAAGCCACTTGGAAAATATGACTTAGCCCCTTCTCCCAGTGAGCAGCTCTAGTCCTAGGGATGCTAAGCTCAACAAGTTATATTCAGTATCTTAAACTGTTCTTGGCTCGCATACAGGTGAGGAAGAAAACTTAGGAACCACTTCAGCAAATACTGTTCTTTGTTTCAGGCCACATGTGATTATTCCTCTGGAACACTTGCATATTTTGGGATAATTCTCAGATTCTACAAAATGGGATGATTCATATTCCCATCTGTCTCCCCCCCTTCACTTGCTCTATTGGAATCAGTTCCATCTTACAAAAGCTACAGGTTACTTAGGGTGCAATCCTAACCCCTTATGTCAGTGCTTTCCAGCACTGACATGAGGGCAATGCAGCTCTGAGGTAAGGGAACAAACATTCCCTTACTTTGAGGAGGTCTCCATGAGTGACACCCAACTGCAGGATGCAGCACATGTCCCATTGGCACCACTGTGTCAGTGCTGGAAAGCACTGACATAAGGGGTTAAGACTGTACCCTGAGCTGGCATCTGAGCTGGCTAAGTATGGGATGCACAACAGCTCCAAACAGGGATCAAACAGTGTTTGAATTCTGGCTTGGTGCAACCAGGTCATTTACCTATTGGGTTGTAATGACAAACTGTGGTTTCTGGGAATGAGGGTTTAAAATAGAATGTTTGATGGGAACAGGGAGGAAAACATATGCAAGCCCAGGGCTCATTAATGTATGGGAGGCATATGCAGACCCTGTATCTGCAGATTGGGTCTGCCCCCCCCCCCACATGCGCACCCCAGCACACACCCCTCATAGCCTCTGAGCTCAGAAGCTAAAAACATGTGACTTCCAGTGTCACGGAGAAACTGGGAGTGACATTTTTAATGCTTTATAAGGCATTGGGAGGCCTGGGGAAGCCCTTGAGTTTTCCCCTATCTGCATTTTCAGCTGTCTGCAGGAGGTTCCAGAATGGAACCCCTATAGATAAGGGGGCACACCTGTAATGCCAAACCTTCAACCTTCAGGAGCAATTTTTTTTTGGTCTGGCAGAATTGCAATGAGAACGGGGACAAGCAGTAGCGTGGCAAACACAGGGTGGCTGGTGCAGGCCAGAAGGAGGTGGCTTGGCCTGAACATCACCAAACAGAGGCAATCTGGAGGTGGGCTACTGCATTTAATGCAATGTGATAGCCTAGATCAGGGGTGTCCAAAGTTTTTGGCAGGAGGGCCACATCATCTCTCTGACACTGTGTCGGGGGCCGGGGGGAAAAATAATTAATTTACATTTAAAATTTGAATAAATTCATATACGTTTTCATAAATGAATACATTAAAGATGATCTTATATGAATGAATGAAGGTCTTGCAATAGCTCAAGGCCTATGAAAGGCCTTGCACAAAGCAATGCTGGCCTTTGCTGCCACTGCTGCATCACAGACGTGAAACAGCAAGCAGTGGAGGGAGCCCTCATCCCACAGCTCATGTGAGAGCTGTGAGAGGTCAAACAGTCGCCCTCACCCTGAGAGCAGTTGTGTCGGGCCAGTGTGGGCTCCAACAAATCTCCAGAGGACCAGAGGCTCATTGGAGACTGGGGGCACCCCGAGGGCCGCATTGAGAGACCTTGAGGGCCACAAGTGGCCCCAGGGCCGGGGTTTGGGTACCCATGGCCTAGAAAGTTGGCGGTGATGTGATGATATCATTATGTCACTCCTGCACTTCTGGGTTGCTGAGCTGTAGAAGGTTAGCCATAAGGTGGGCAGAGTACTCCATCAAGATGCATCTAGGGACAGGTTTGTTCTGTGAGTGGAAGTCTGCTCATTTTGAATCAACTACCTTGGGTGTTATGTCTGAATGATCCCACCAAGTAACAACTGTTAAAAATTACTAAATGGGCCTCCATAGCAGTGGCATAGTGAGAGGCAGTGCAAAGCACTATGTTTGCAGTGATGTCCTCCCCGTTTGGGGGACAGGGATGTTCTGGGCAGTCACATCATCTGCCCGGCATCCCAGAATGCCACACAACAGGACGTCTGGGCAGACATGACTGCCCAGAGCATCCCTGTCCTCCAAATGGGGAGGACATGGCTTGGCAGCCGAATGGAACCAAAAGGTCCACTCACCGGGTGGACCGATCTGCATGGATGTCAGATTTGGCCCCTGGGTTGCGGTTTGCCCTCCCCTGCTATAGATATTATAGATATAAGAAGAGGAACCATATGAAATGCTCTTAAAAATCACTAACTTTTTTTCTTCCCCAATTTAGGGCCCGATCCTATCCAATTTTCCAGTGCTGGCGCAGTTGTGCCAGTGGGGTGTGCGCTGTATCCTGTGGTGGAGGGCAGTCACTGGGACCAACATGTGTTCCCTTACCATGAGGTTGCATTGTGGCTACACCAGAGTTGGAAAGTTGGATAGCATTGGGTCCTCAGTTGTGAATACGCCCAGGAGCAGGCCTTTTCATCATGCTGAGAGTTGCTCAACCCCAGTACAACTATCTTAAACATGCACAAGGGCACATAGCTTGGGGTTCTCAGGATGCTTGTCCTGGCTCAGCAAATGCAACAGTTCAAAGCAGCGACAGGATGTGACATATTGAAACATTATCCTTTGCTCTTAGACATGCTTGTTCACAGTCTACCCCTGAAGTCCATCCTTCACACCTGATGAGGACATGCAATCCCTGATCTACAAAGATAGTCACATGCAATACCTAGGCAGACCTGTACAGGTTTCAACACACAAATGGCAGCAATAGTCCAACACCTCATTCCTTCGTACTGTATCAAAACAGCCGGACAGCATATATCTCCCGTACCATCTCGTATAGAGCATGAGGTCATTTCAAATTGTCACTTGGGGAACCCAGGCTGTGCTCCTCATTTTGATTCCAGCTTCATCCAGCTAGTTCAGGTTTGTAGCAGGAAATGTGAAAACAAAACAATTGCCTTGAGTCCAAACCATTCTATTCATTCTATAGCTGTTTTTGTACATTTTTAAAAAATATTTTAATATATGTAAATATAAATATATTACAAACGGTACTGTTTCCATAGAGACCTAGAAGCATGGCCTACGTTCATATCTAAAACAGTACCTGACATTAGTGTTACCTTCCCTGACCTGTTAAAAATTCCCATGTAACCAAATGCAGCATTAATCATGCAGGCTGAAAATTTGCTGATTCATGGCCAATTCGCACAGCCACGTATGAGGTGTGATTTGGGCAGGATCATAAAAGTGTCACCACATGGTGAGATCACATGATAATGTAACCTGGAACATGCTAGAATGAAAACCAGCCATTTTCACAAGACTACTTTTCTTCCTAAAACCTAAAGCGACAAGTCACTTTGCAGCGACCTCCCCACCCCAGCAGTGGTCTTCCCAAAGTACACTCAGGTCCACCTGCTTCCTTCCGTGTCAGCTGCTTAAATGGTTCCGCATTAGAATTGTCTTTGCTGTGACTCCCCCACTTTTTCCACCTCCAGCTTTTCTTTCTGGGCAGAACGGCATGCTAAATGTTACAAAACAAACATCAAATTTTCCAGCAGTTGGGCTATTCACATGTCACATTATAATCACTTACAGGTATCTACATGCATACATGCTTTTGTATCAATGACTGCACAGCTGTTCATTTTAAATGACTGGACCCCGCAAAAATGTAAAGTACTGCTTGACTGCATGTACCGCTGTACATACATAGAACGCAACATGTGAATACCTGTATGTGTGTACAGGTCAATGATTATGTGCACATTGTACATAGACTGTGCACAGGAATAAAATTTGTGAATGGGCTTGCATTCCTAATAACATGAACGCAGAGGGGAATGGATAGTTGGGTGGGAGGGTTGCATAACTTTACCCCATCTTCCTGTTGCAACTCAACCTGCATTGGCCTTTCCAACTGTTTATGTATCAGTCAACTTCCAAGACCAAAATGTGCCTGGCAATGGGAGAAAACAACCTATAGGGCATTTTCAGGGGATTTTCATCCCACTCCTGCCCAGTGAGTCCCCTGCCGGAAATATCCCAGCCCACTTTCATATTAACAACAGACTCGTTTAAGAAAAAGATTTGCTGGTATAACATAGGTATCAGGAAATCTCCTCAACTTGCTTCTCTCAAAAGGTTATGGAGAAGAAGGGGGAAAAAAGACAGCTTCCCAAACCGTTTCTCTGTTATTCAGTCAACACATTCTGCCATTGTTGTGCCACTTTCTTCAAGGACAGTGATTCCCAAGTTGGGGTACGTGTGCCCCCAGGGGTATTTGCCAAGGCTTTTAGGTGGACTCGAAAAAGAATTGAATAATGGTTGAAAAAGGCAGGTCTGTATTAGAATGCCTTGCGGAGCTGGCAAAGCAGAAAGGAAGGCAGCTAGCTGGCTGTGAAAGCCCCACCAATGTTACGTTTTTGGTCATCAAATTGTGTATTATCAGATATGGATCAGTAGTTGAAAACATATACATTTGAAATAACAGCAACTCTATTATTACAAACATTTTGCTAATATGAATTATACTATTTATGGAAATGGCGTGCCAAGGGGTACGCAAGTGAAAAAACACTGGGAACCACCGTTCTAGAAGAATGGGCTTCAAGGTGCAGAAGCTGCTTTGTTATCATCAGCCCAGCTAACTCTCACTACAACATGCCTTGTTCTTGCATCTAATTTCTTTAACCCAGCTTCCATACACACTGATCCCAAACAGGAATAATATTCAGGATCAAAACTTGTTTGACATTTTCTCCCCCCCCCCCCACTAATGAGTAAAAAAAATCAGTTACACAACATCGTAATGACTGCTGAACACCTTCCTTGTTCTTCTCTATTCATCTTACAGAAGCATTTAGAACATCTCAGTGCTATGGCATCACTGATGGATGAGGTGTATTCGCTGTGAAAGTGATGGGTCAAAACTAACAGGCAGCAAAGGCCTAGTACTCCTTCTTGACTTCTTGGTCTTGCCTTCTACCAGAAGTCAAACCTGTTTGAATAAAGCAACTGTTCATGGGTTTGATTTGAACCCATACAGTCTGAACATATATGGTCCTTTTGACTATTCAGACTAGGATGAATGAACTTTCAAACTATCAGAACAGCAAATTTCAGACCTACCAGGCACAGATTGCTGAGGATTTCTTAGGGTCTGTGCATATATTTCATTTAAACTTTGGTTGCTATACTAGATTGCACTGAGCTCTAGGAAGCTACAAGGCTACCTCTAAACAGGGGCCAGAGGTAATTAAACTGGAGATAAGCAAGAATCTACCAGAGGCACTGCAGTCGACCATTAGCAAATCTTGGAGACAGAATGCTGGGTGTCAAACTAACTGAACCTAGGTCCGACTGCAATACAAGCACTAGAGCTCTAATCCAGCATCTCTGAGCAGGGGCTTTGTCATTCACTACAATGTTAGGGAATGTTCTTCAGCATTCCCCAGTACTGAAGTGAATGTCATAAACATTTCTTGTGCATTGCTCCATGTGTGCATTAGAACCCTACAGAGCTTTGGAAAAGGGCCTTAATCCTTTGTCTCTTCCTTTTGAACTGTGGAACTGACAAATGAAACAAAACTTAAGGCTTCAATCCTAAGCATGCTAGGAAGTAAGTCCCGTTCAGCTCAGTAGGATTTACTCCTGGGTACACATATTTAGGATCAGGCCACAGATCTTAACACCAATTTGGAAAATGACATTGTTGTGCAAATGGCACTGTCAGTATGCAGGATGAGTTGTGCAGAGCGCTGAGCACGACTTCTAACTGATCTGCCACAAAGAGAGCAAAGATGCCACAAAAGAAGGCATAGTTGGCCATACACAGGCAACACCACCATGAATGTTGTTTGGCAAAAGGAGAAAAGAAATGAAAACAGAGACACAAAAGAATCCAAGCAACTGCTTTAGAATTGCCCAGCACTGCTGGGGTCGCACTGAAGGAGACGAACGATAGACGGATCACTCTTGGCTCCCCGGATAAACTCTTCCAGAGAAAGTTTTCCTAAAAAAGAGATAAGAGGATTTTAAATTCTAAAATAGAGAAATCATATGCATCACAGACTTGCATCATACATGACCTGTACATATATGGAGAAAGTCCACGTATGAACATCATGCAAATGTCTATTCTCCATATATGCAAAAGGATCTTATGAACTAAATGCATCATCTCTCTTACAGTGTACTTCACAGTATTATATTACTAGCTATGCAAGCTTCTAATTATTTGAAAATTTTGAACTCCCCTTGCCGTTTGTAAATGCAGCAGTCTTCATGATACCAGTTTTGATTGTAGTCCCACCAGTTAGCAAAAAAAAAACCCTTTAAAAATGAATGAAGTGCTACCAATGTGCACTTCCTAAATGTAAATGTATCAGTGTACACTTCTGAAATGTTGCAGTCCACAGGGTTGTTGGAGGTTCCCCCTGTGCCTTCAAAGCCACTGCTGATTTAGGAGATAAGGCAGCCACAGCTTCTCCCTCCTGTTTGCCACTCATTACTTTCAGCCACATACCTGGGCCACCCTCCTCCTGCCCCTGAGTGGCATACCTGGTGTCCCACTCATTGCACCACATGGGAAAGGGGGCTGTTTGAAGGATTGGTGGTAGGTTGATGGCCAAAAGCAGTCACTCTTGTCTCATGCCCCCTAGTCAGAAGCACATTTAAATGTACTGGGATAATTTCTAGTACATTTCCAACCTGGCAACACTAACAATGGCTTGCATGCTTACTGTTGAATGCAAGGACTTCTCCTACTGCTAGACAGATGAGCCTTATTACCTTGGATAGGGCTGATCAGTGCTGGGGACACACTGCATTAGGGCCCAGTTCTAACCAATTTTCCAGCCCCAATGCAGCCCAAAGCAGCCCTGGTTAAGGGAACAAATATTCCCTTACCTTGAGGAGGTTTCAATGAATGCCTTCCCATCATAGGATGCAGCACATGCCCTGTTGGCAAGACTGCATCAGCACTGGAAAGTTGATTAAGATTGGTCCCTTAGTAGCCACAAACATTAATCCACACTCATTATTTGTTCAGCTGTGTACACATTCTTTGGTACTAAATGTGGGTGAGTGTAACTTTCGCAATGGGCATTTTTTTGCCCCATGCGTTAGATTTCACCCCCCACCAGTTTTCTTATGCTGGATCAGAGAGATGCTCCATCTCAGATGCGGGTTAAATCAGGAAAACAGCAACATGTTTAGCACAGTGTCCAAAGCTGTTCAGAAACAGCTTTGTTTCTGATCATACAGACCTACAGTCCAGAAGAAAATAATATCTTGAACCACATAAGGCAGTATTAAAACCTCCAACACTAGATATTTTCAGGAGCAATTCAAACACCTTTCATAATGTCACATCTTTTAATTTCATATATATTTCTGACTGTGGATTGCAACCACATTGACTTGAGAAAGGGAATGTTCACATTAATCCCAAATAAATGCTCATTGGTCATTCTTCCTTATATTAGAAACATTGGCTCAGCTATGAGTGATAATGAACAAGGGACTGAGTGGAAGAGAAATAGTTCAGAATTGTTTTTCTATAAATAGCTTTGGAAGCAGAGAAGGGATGGTTGGGGCAGGAAGTAGGTTGCAGTTCCCCCTCCTTAGCACAGAAAGTTGCTATTGCCCCAGGTCAACTCCTGCTTTGAATTGTGGAGTGCACTTCCTATGGTTGGCTTAAATTCCAGCACTACTGCTTAACCAAGTCATGCGCCAGGCTACAAGTCTGCAAAACTAACATTAAGCACAGTTTGGCTTGCCGTTGCTTTCTCACAATAAGATAAACAACACAGATCCTTAGAGGCCAGTTGCAATCTGCATATCAGCGACATCCTTCTGTTTATTCAATTCATCTAGCTTTTTGACTGAGTTTAACAAACCAGAACAAATAGACGCAAGTAAGTTAAGAATAGCACATTCAAAGATATTTACCGTCCCGATTAGTGTCCATCTGACGGAATATTTTCTCTGTTCTCTTTTCTGGTGTTGATTCATCTTCTGGCATCTTCATAACTGAAGACACCATCTTGTAGATTGCCTAAGGAGTGGGACAGCAGAAAGTGTGAATGATCATACAGAGACTGATTGAAGGGTGAACCCCCAGTCCCTCTGAACTTCTAAAAGTTAAACTGGCATCAAACTCAGGTTTAACTGTGACCATCTCTCACCTCAGGTGAGTAAGTGGTTTCCAGATAAAAGCAAGACTGATGCAAACACATGCATGTTCTCATTTAGCTCATGTAGCTTTCTAATATACTGTTTACAGGCCATAGCTTAGTGGCTGAGGACATGCCTTACCTGCAGAAGGTCCAAAATCCATTTCCAGTTCGGTAAGCTGGTTGGGAAAATTCCCTGTCTGAAATCTGGGACAGCCATTGCTGGCCCATGGCACTCAGCTACATGAACCAATGGGTTAAGGTTTTCACTTCTGGTGAGTAAGACAGGTTCACACCCCAAATCTTACTGAACACAATGGGCTTTTTTTTGAGTAAGGTAAATAACACCATTTTCAACACCTGTACCAATAGGTCTGTTTCAGTATGCTCTCCTCTGCATTTTTAAATTATTCTTTGAATATGCTATAGAAAGGCAACTCAACAGATTCATCACTAAAAATACACATTTTAAAAAGGTACACAGCTCTTCAGAATTCAGTGCTCCCTGTTGCAAAGACTGACTGGCTCACATTGCAACCTTTTACCTTCTAAATGAAGAATACTTCTACCTTTGAGTACAATCTGCACACACAACCCTGGTCATGGTATCCTCATGGCATCAGACTCATGGGTAATTTCTGAGACTGATTCCACGAGTAGCAGTAAGTAGCAGACAAAGTTCTGCAGCGATGATCTGCCTACAATACGGTGATTGACAGCATTTTATTTAAAGTGCCTCTGTGCTGATCCCGTAAACAACAGCATAACTTTGCTGTTTAGGAATCAAAATGGGAGGAAAAGAACAGTTACTCTGTATCCCACCAAACATGACCCCCTACAGCTGATGCAGCCATGCCACCAGAGCATGGGGGTTAGGGTGACAGTCCCAAAGCTCCAGGAAAGGGAACATTTTGCTCAGGGAAAAGCCCTCACTGCCCTGCTGGGTCTAATTGAACCTGCACAATCTATACAGCTGATGTAAGTGTGAGTGGGCCCATGAAGATGGATCGAGGCCAGAAAGAGGGACTAGGTATCAGTGCTGCCTCTGCTGCTAATACTGCCCCCTTCTTGGCCTCAATCTGCCCTCCTTCCCACATGAGTCTCTTCCCTGTTCTTCCCTGCCCTAGTCAGTCCACTTCCTGCCTCCCCCCCCCCCCATGCTGACTTACTGGCGCTGGAGGGACCTCACTGCTGCTGGTGTGTGGCCATGGCTGTTTGCTGCTTACGGAGGCAGTCTGGCCACATTCAATAGTGTGTTGCATTTTGTGATAGCCATAAAAGACCCTGTGCTGCCAGAATGCTAGTTCTGGCAGCACAAGGCCCTCATAGGATTGGGCCATTAGTCCAAAGCAGATTCATATTTACTATGATGTGCCTATGTGGAAAAGTCATACAGCCTTCTGCACTTAACACTAACCAATAAACAATGGAGACCATGACTGAGCAAAGTATTGGATCTATTGCTCAGGACTAGACATGAACTCCCTATGTAGCAAAGCAGATGGTGATAACAGTTAATATTAATATTTAACACTTGTGAGTGAGCAAAGCACTTCACGTGTATTATATTGGTGCTGTAAGGACAACAACAACCCATATGGCCTTAGGTCACAGAGATGGGAATTCCAGTTCGCAGAACCTTATGCTTTATGTTTGAAGTGGGAAGCCAGAATGTAGAGGCAGTTGAATGAGTAGAAGTTTTACACCAAGGGACCATGTGCATTAACTGACACATCCTCCAAGAGATCAGGCCAGTGATTTTCAACCTTTTTCATCTCACAGCACACTGACAAGGCAGTAAAATTGTCAAGGTATACCATCAGTTTCTTGACAATTGACAAGGCAATGCTATGCTGCAGGTGGGGGAATCAAATCCTCCAATGGCCCTACTAATAAATGGCCTTCCCCCAAACTCCCACTGCACACCTGTAGATCATTTGCAGCACCACCAGTGTGCCATAGCACAGTGGTTGAAAATTGCTGGATCAGGCATATGCAAAGATCTAATTGGTTTTAAATATTTGCCTTTCTATTCTTGCCACATTAAATTGTGGTCGGATTTTAATGTACTACATTTTTACATTCAAGGGAACAGATGGAAAGCCATGATACTGGAAGAGTTATTGCTTGTTCATTGTTTGTAAGACCGACACTTGAATTAAAAAAAGAGGAAAGGAAAGAACATCTTGCACATACCTGGACGATTTCCAACATTTCCGCCTTGCTGATGTATCCATTTCCATCCAGGTCGTACATGCTGAATGCCCATTTCAGCTTTTGCTCCAGTTTTCCTCGGGATGTTACACTCAAGGCTATGATAAATTCTCTGAAGTCTATTGTTCCATCGCCATTAGCATCAAAAGTACGGAATACATGTTCAGCAAATTTAGAAGCGTCCCCATAAGGAAAAAAATTCCCATAGATTTTCTTAAACTCCTCCATGGACAAATGTCCACTTGGACAGTCTCTCAGAAAGCCTTTGTACCATTCTTGGATCTCATGCTCTGTAAAGTCTGTGCTTTCTAACAAATCTTGCATAACTTCGGGACGTAGCTTGCTGTTCTGTTTTCCCATGTTGGTATCAGGAGCTTATCTAAAGAAGGGAGTGCAAAAACAAGTTAATGTACTTGAGTGCATTACTGGAGTCTGATGATGAACATTGTTGGTCCTTGAATAGTCTTTGAGAGGATGATTTTTGTTGTAGGTAATTAGCATTTTCATTCAATTAGCTCAGCGTGGTCTATGGAATATAATAAAAACATAAACAAGGCAAAGGCCTATCTAATTCAGCATTCTGTTTCCCCACACTGGCTAAGCTCACAGGCAGTACATGAAGGCTACAGTCCCCTTTCACAGTTGCTTCCTTGCAACTAGCATTCTGGTACATACTGCCTTTGAACCCAGAGATAGCATACAGCCATCTTCATTAGTAGCCACTGATAGATGCCCTCCATGAACCCATTGATGAACCCTTGAATACCCAACCCTAACGTGCATTCCACTGGCATAACACTTGTGGCTATTGCAAATGTGACACTGCTGAGATGTGTGCCTGTCCGCTGCTGCAAGTGGCGAACAGACCACTGGTGTGTGAACCTGGTCTCTCACCACTTATGGCAGTGGCCAGACTTCACAGAACGGTGTGTCATGCTTTATAAAAGCTGCAAAGGACCTTATGCTGCTGGAACACTAGGTTCCAGCAGCATAAGGCCCTGTTATGATTGGGCCTTCAATCACCCTACAACCATAGTACTACAGTTAAAGTGCAAATGTGTGCATGTCTACTTAGACGTAAGCCCACTGGACTTACTCTCTGTAAGCCTGTATAATCTACAGCAGTGATTCTCACACATTTAGCACCGGGATCCATTTTTAGAATGAGAATTTGTCAGTAACCACCGGAAGTGACGTCATCAAGCAGGAAAATGTTTAACAATCCTAGGCTGCAATCCTACCCACATTTACCCAGGAGTAAGTCCCATTTACAATCATTGTTAAAAGCATATACATAGTAGCCTGTTAAAAGTACAAGTCTGTAACATTTCCCAAATGCAATCGCATACTATGGCAAAATCTAACCTAATCTATTTTTTAAAAATGTAGAAATGAATTGGGACCCACCTGAAATTGGCTTGGAACCCACCTAGTGGGTCCCGATCCACAGTTTGAGAAACACTGATCTACAGCATTTACCTGGGAGTAAATCTCACTTAACTCAGTGGGGATTACATCTGAGAAGTCATGTCTAGGATCATGTTGTTAATAGATGTTACATTAAGCAACAGCAGAGTTAGGTGATATTCTTCATCAGTCAGAAAGTTATAGGATTACTTTTTTCCAGTACACATTTTTTGGGGGGCAGTGGGTGGGATTACGTACAAAATTAAAGCCAGAAGGCGATGTTAAGATAGAAGCTTAAAGATTAACCATCCTTAATAATATATTTTTCATATCTCTTTACATCCCATAGTGGCCATGTGTCACAACCAGTTAGTAATAATAAATTGGTTTAGCCAAGATTCTTTGAAAATCTCTAAAAGAAAAGGGGAAAACCTATTAGCATTTGGAAAACCGGAAGGTCTTTTCCCACTTAAATGAACCATTTTTTTGTATCCAAATTTTCAATTAGATTACCACTCATACTTTCATCAAAAGAAAATTGCTGTACCAATATTGCATTATAGGTCTAGCAAATATTAGCACTTTTAGTCATTAAGCAGTGCGTTAGAAGTTAAATTCCCAGCTTTAAAGGGCAGCGTCATTAGCTTCTGAAACTCTAAAGCAGGTATCTGCAAGGAAAAGGGCCCTTATTTCTAGTCAAAAAATGGTTCCTTTAATGATAGCAATTTTTCAGCAACATTGGAAGCCACTTTATGAACAGAAATGAATACACATAATCAAACTCCTTGACAAACACAGGCTAAATAAATGTGCACTAAGAACCTATGTAATTTAATGTGGAAACTAGCATCAATTTATGTGGCACTAAGTGTGAAAACACTACATTACCTCTACCCACTCTCTGGATTTTTGCCAGTGCATCTTTTATTTGTATAAAGTGTTATTAGTTTAGGTTTTGGCTAATAAGGTTCAGTTAGGATTTTAATAAGTAGGCTAAGCCAAGAAATACAGGTTGTATACAGGATGTACAATTTTGTCTTTACCTCCTTGAGCTTCTTCTGCAGCCAAACTGTCACAGCAGTCTAACTTTCCTGTCACCTTATCTAGCATTATGTGTACCCTCAGGGTTCTCCCAGTTAAAAACAGCAACTATCCTACAACAAACTAAATACAGGTGGGACCTCAGTATCCACTGATTTTATATCCACTGATTTGACTCACGACTGACACAGAGGGCCACCTTCAAAAGCTTTGTAACAAGGAAAAAAGCACCAAAATCCAATTTCCCACCTTCGTGCTGCTAAATAATTATAATTTCATTCCATTAGATTATATTATTCACCCCATCTAGTGGCTGAATGTGGTACAGTGTCTATACCAGCAATTTTCAACCTTTGTCCATCTCACGGCACTCTGACAAGGTGCTAAAATTGTCAAGGCACACCATCGGTTTTTAGACAATTGACAAGGCACACCTATTGACAGCAGGGGCTTGCATCTCCCAGTGGCCCTACTAACAAATATCTCTTTCCCAAGCTCTCGCAGCACACCTGCAGAACATCGGCGGTACACCAATGTGCCAGGGCACAGTGGCTGAAAATGGCTGGTTTACACCAATGCATACTGGGGTGACAATGGAGAGCAAGAAACCTGACTTGGGACTTTAAAGCTATTTTTCCACTGATTTGCTATCCACTGATTTTTTTTTTCTCCATTGGGAGTTCCGGATTGGAACACGAGAGGATAACAAGACACTACCTGTACAGCCTCGTTGCTAGTTGGTGCAGTTGCCCAAAGAGCAACCACAAATGACTCAACTTTTCAAAAAGAAGCAAAGAAGCAAGGAAACAAAATGAGGAAACCAAATACCTTTAAGTGGCATCGGTGCAGTTATGAAAGCAGATAGCCCATGACAGAAGTTCAGAAGTAAGACAATGGATACATAACCCCAACAGTCAAAAAAATAAAAAAGTAAGCAGATACCTGTATTTGTGCCTTTGTTGGAGAGTTTAAAAAGAAGGGGGCCCAAATGACACAGACTTGTATCCCAAGGATCCACTCTGGGAACAAAAGGCCCTTCTGCTCACACATCTTTGTCTACTGCCGATTTCTCCCCATCTACAGCACACTGTACTATTCTCCAAAACTAGCTCCACTGATTCCCGTGGGCTGTCCACCATCTCTGATGGGTGCACATGAGGATTACAGAAAGGGAAGGGCAGAATTTGAAATTCCATTGCATGAGCAAAACTAACTTCCATGGGAGCTGCAGGACCCAACTGTAAACAATTTTTGTGGGGCCCCTGGTTCACAGTCAAGGTCTGTAGAATCTTAGAGATATATACTAAAATTTATTATAGACTTTATATCTCTAAGGTTGAATGGAGAACAATTATAATGTGTGCTTAAAAAGTGCATGTGAGTTAATGGTTCAAATGGATCCAAGCACATTTTAATATAAATGTGCAAACATGTAAGCCAACTAGTAAACAAACAAAATGTGTAGATTAAATCTGAAAAGTAAATGCAGTATGACCAGGAATCCGCAGATCCAGCATTGATGGATCTGACTCACCACGGATGCCAGGATCCCAATTTAAAGGTCTTTAAACACAGAAAAAAAACTGTGCAAAAATTGTATTTCCTACCTTCACATGGCAAAACAATACCGTTTCCAAGGCTCTCGGGGCTAAAAAAAATAGCTCTTAAGATCCACATCCGGGTCTATACTGCATTCAGCTACTATATGGGGCTGAATTTAATGTATTCATTACATCATCATTCTGGCCATGACATCATTTCCAGGTTGAGGACATCACTTCTGGTGGATCCCGGACAGATCGTCATTTTCAAAAATGAGTCCTGGTGCTAAAATATTTCAGAACCACTGCTGTATGGTATTTAATTCCTTTTTGATGCTTAATGATGCTCAACATAGCTTCCTCATTCAGATGAAGCACCTATTTACACCAATCTATTTTCCTTTCAGGCAGGTTTTTCCTTTCTTTCCTGATGCCTTCAAAACTGGGCCTTTACCTTACCTTTATCATTAACACATACCCACCCTTACAAAGTACACTCTCTATGCCCTGTGTGTCACCTTGCACATCACACAAATGTGCCCTACAAATGCTTAGATTCTGAGATAGAAAGTAGTATTCAACAAGTAATGCTATGAACCAGCACAAAGAATGTGTGTAAATAATTCACAACAGGTTACCGGAGGAAATCTCAAGCTCTCCAATTTCTGTGATGTTCAGCTTTTCTCTGTTCATAGTCTCAGGGTACAATTACCATGCCCAGCTGCTCTCGTCTTTCAGGAGCCGCTCAACTAAACCATAGCTAACAAGCAGCAAATGAAGTCCAGAGAAACTTCCCCAAGTCACAGTGCTTCAGTTCATTAAATTCACTTTATACTGAATTTTCCACTGGAGTCAACAGAACTTCTTTGATTTTCCAGCATTTTTAAGAGCAGAACTCCACCGGGCTATGGAAAAGACACTTCTAACAACTACGAAAGCAAAATCCTGGTATACAATGAAGCTTTTAATTTAAATGTTCTATTTTTATTTTGCCTTTGTGCTGTTAATTACACTGGTAATACTCATACATTCCCTACCAACAGACATTCACCCGCAACACCTGGCAAACAAGAGCATTTGTATTGAATGAAAAATCAGAACAAGATTCTTGCAAATACCAAAAGAAGTAAGAATAATATTCGGGACTCCCTAACAACATAGGAAAGTGGACCATCTAATTATAAACACTTGTTTCTAAGCATCTGTCGATAGTGCTCACAGAACAGCCCTGTAACTATTATGCTTTGAGGCACAGTCACAACATGGCCATCAATAGGTGAATATAGATAAATAAGTTGTTGTTGTTAACCATATTTTTATCCTGCCTTTCTCCCCCTAAGGGACCCAATCAGTGGCATCACTAAGGAGGTGCGGGCTGCACTTGGTGACACGCATGGAGGGGTGACACCAGTTCTAGCCAAAAAATTTTAAATCTTGGTATTTTTGAATAATACCATCATGTTATATATCATCTGATGTGTAATTTCATGCAGAATGCAGTGAAACAAACAGTGTTGAAATATTTCTATTCTACTAAATGTTTTAGTAAAAAAACCAGTAGGGGGCAGGGCATCACACCCACTGCCCAGGGTGTTGCCCCGCCCACCGCATGGGAGGCGGTCCATCATGGGGGTTACGTACTGGCCTCCCACACCAGGTGACGCAAACCTAAGTACCACCACTGGACCAAATGGAATCACACCTATCTGCCTCTGTATGTATATGTATAGACTGCATTTCAGTTCCAGCTAGGACCTTCATGGTAGTCAATGTAATGCAAATAGATGGAACATATTAAAACACTTTGTTAATGCAATAGATTTAAAACAGTAATTCACAACCAGCAAAAGAAAAAAATGCTTCTTACGATATTCAAGCAAGGAAAGTCGTAACATCAGATAAGGCAAATAGACACTACATGCTGTAAAAATGTACATGCCAACATATCACAAGCCCTCAGAGCAGAGCCTGCATTGCTTTCTCTCTTTATGTAATAAGGAGCTCCCATGAAATTGCACCTGGTGATCAGCTAATGATTGGTTCATGTTGCATAACCCAAAAGCAACCCACTCCCTTAAGCCGCTCATCCCCCACATCTTTGTTTCCCCCCAAAAAGGAGACAATCCAAACAGGAGCAGCTGCATCTTGCTGACGTTTATGAGCTTAGAGATGTTTATGGATGTCAACATCAAAAGAGGCGGCTTTGTCCTAGATTTACTCTGGCATAGATGTGCTACTACAGCTGCTTCATGTTGTCTCCCACTCCTCTTTATCATTCCTTTGTGCTCTCCCAACGGGAGGCTGGGGAGGGCAAAGAGGCTGCAGCATTCTCATCAGCAAAACTGTGTGTGACATTCGCATCTAGATTACAAACCGCAGAGCATCAATGGGGCTTTCAGGCATTGCCTATATCAAAACACATATTGCGCCAATCTCTTAGATAATGGTGGTTGTGAGCTTGTACCGCGAGGCATACATGCTTCAGTTGTCACAGTTTTATCAGGTGCGATGTGATCAACAGTGCCAGAAAAGAACTGGCATGATCCAACAAAAAAAAATTAGCATTTTGAATCCCATTGATTTCAGTGTGAAGGAATTTAGCATGCACTAATGAAATTTATGGGACAGATAGGTGCTTAATTCTGGGTGGGTCATCATGCCTTAGGCTTTATATTCCATAAAGTTGGAACTCTTCCTCTGAATATTCACCTGCTTTCTTCTCACATCCCAGTCCTATGGGATAGTGGTTCTCACACATTTAGCACCAGGACCCACTTTTTAGAATGAGCATCTGTCAGGACCCACCAGAAGTGATGTCATGACTAGAAGTGACTTCATCAAGCAGGAAAATTTTTATCAATCATAGGCTGCAATCCTACCCAGGATTAAGTCCCATTTACTATCACTGTTAAATGAATATACATAGTAGCTTGTTAAAAGTACAGGTCTGCAATACTTCCCCAAATGCAGTCATGTACCATGGGAGCATCAAGTCTAACGTATTAAAAATAAAGTATTTAAATGACCCACCAGAAATTGGCTCATGTCCCACCTAGTGGGTCCTGACCCACAGTTTGAGAAAATGCTGGGGGCTATTAATGCTAGCAGAATTAGTTCCCCCAGCACTAACTGCCTTATGGCAGTCGTAAAATGCACTCTGACAAGCACACAGAGCTGCATGCTGCAAGAGTGCCGGTATGAAGGCCAGAGTCTTCCGGCACCCACTGGAGGATTGCCTCAAACCCAGAGTGGAAGGCAGGACATTGGGGAGGTGGAACGGAGTAGGGGGAGAGAGGAAAACGGCAGTGATGGGTGGAGGAAGGGCAGTTTGAGTCTAGGAATGGGGTGGGCTTGGTCACAATGGCAGCTGCCAAATCCTAGCTCTCTTCCCAGACCTGATCCTGTTCCACGCAGACCTGTGCCAGCGAATTTGCTAGCACAAGCCTGAATAGACCCTGCCATGTTGTGGAGGCTTACCCTAATGCAGGGGTGCTCACACTTTTTTGGCTCGAGAGCTACTTTGAAACCCAGCAAGGCCCGGAGATCTATCAGGGGGGAAGGAAGCGTCTGACAGACACCCCCTTTAATGTATGGAGCCCCTGCTGGAGTCTAGTCAGTTTCGTCAGTTTTGTTGCTGCATGCCTGAAGAGCAGCTAAAGTGTCAGTTTAGTGTCAGCTAAATATGTCAGTTTCGTCTAGTCACTAGACGAAACTGACATACTAACAGTTTGGAGAGACAGGGCTCTGCGATCTACTCATTTTGCCTCACGATCTACCGGTAGATCGTGATCCACCTATTGAGCACCCCTGCCCTAATGTAAATGTTCCTTTACCCAGAGGAGACCTTTGCAACTGCCCCCCCCCTTGTAGGATGCAGCATTAGCCATGTTGACATCACTGCACTGGTCAGGGGGAAGAATAGGATCGGGCTGTTGGTCTTACTTTAAAAAATGATTAAAAGCTCATCTTTTTTCTCTTGCATTTCCCTCTTGATATAGTACTTTGCTCCTTTGTTTCTTGTTTATTCCCACTTCTTGTATTCTGTTAATGTCTTGTCATCTTTTACTCTCTCCTCCTTTGTGCAAAATTCCCCTTGGCCTTCAACTCCCTTCCCCTTTTGGCTCACGTTCTTGTTTTTAGATGGTAAACCTGACTGCAGGGTGTGTACTTCTCAAAAAAAAAAAATTCTGTACAGCGTCTGTATATATTTGGTGCTGCATTTGTCTACTGTATTTTTTATTCAAAATGCTTATATGCCTCTTTTCAACAGAACAGGAAGAATTCCGCAGGTAGACCCAAACTTCAAAGTTTTGCTTTCATTTCTGAATTGCAGAAATCTGTCTGTATCTGGATGAGCCTGAGGCCAAGAGCATCTGTGCCTGACTCGAGATCTAGAGGATGTGCTCTCCAGCTTGGGGTCCCTGTGATCAGTGGCTTACACTAGCTGATTGGCAGAGTTCAGTAAGCAGCAAGTACTGTCCGTAAAGTAGCCAGTGGGGGTGCTGGCGCGGTAAGTCCAGCAGGTGCTGCAAGGCGCCACATAAGCAGCATCTCCCACTCAGAGCCATTTGGGGCAGCGATGGCAACATGCAGACACTCAAGAATGCCTGTGTGTTGCTATCGCTGCCCCAAATGGCTCTGATGGCGAGTGGGAAGTGCCGTTAACACAGCACTTGTGGTGCCTGCTATACTTATCGCGCCACCCCCTCTGGCTACACTACTGAGTGCTGCTGTGTTGACAGGCAAAGAAAGAAGGCAAACTCCCAGTATTTATGACAGGTCTGATCAATCTTGGACTTCACACTGCCTGTTCAGGTTACGCATTCATTTTGTGAGAATGGAAAGGGGAACCGAATCAGGCCCAGTTTTGATGTCTCTTGCCTATAGAGCCCAAATGCTTTGACAAGTAGTCCATTCAAGTCTTGTTCCTTTTCGGAATTCAAGTGAGGTTGGGAGGGGGGTTGAGGCCTTTTCTTTAAAAGCCACAAAGAGGAGCTCAGATGCTCCTTTTATACTTTAAACATGTTTTTAAGAAAATATTTAAAAGTCCCTTGTTGTATGCCACTACAAGGTAAGCCCCACCAGCTGATTATCACAAAAATAAAAGGAGGAATACAAATGGGGAGGATTAGTGTTGAAATAAATGCTTAAACAAAGAAAATGAATGACATACTGCAGTGGAAAAAAAAGTCTTGGAAGCCTTGCCTGGTGGCCTATTGCAGGGGCTGGTGTTGCAAACTCTGATTCCCTTCAGTGTTTAAGAAAAGGCTCTGGGGTTGAAGTCCAGATGCATTCCTCCATGCACTAGGCTAGGTTCTGGTCTTATCTCCTGAGGCGCCTGGGTCAAGCCCCAGGATTCTGACTTGGACATTCACTCTCATCTATTTTATTCATCTGCATTTTCTGGAGATGATTTCCCCTTGAAAAACGAGATCTGCTTGCAGTTTCCAGCTTCAAAACTCTCTGATTGCTGCCATTTTTCTTGGCATCTCAAGGATGTGTCTAACACTAACAGTCCAATTCTATTTAAGATTGGGCTGTAGTGAGCAGCCTTTTCTGCTGCCTTTTCCGCAGAGTTCCGCTGTTGAAAAATGGCTGCCAACAGAGTGCACAGCATTCTGTTGACAGTCATTTTGGGAGCACTGTTGCGCAAGATGGCAGTGCACCCAGTCCATCATTGGAGCTGCCTATGCCCACCAGAGAAGGTAAGGCAGCAGAGGGGATGAGGAGGGGGTGAAACCGGGCAGGGTGAGGATGTAATGGGAGGGCAGGGAGACTACAGGAGGTGGTGTATCCAGTGGTAACGGTGTGTGCTGGATTTTATCCCCTGATTTCGCTGGCACAGGTCCAAGGAGACCTTTTACAGAGGGGTAAAGGGATTTAAATTCCCCTTCAACTATGAAGTCTCCCAAGCCACCCCTCTCCCCATGCTTGTTTTTGGAGGGGCTGCACCAGCAGGAAGGGGAGGGGAGGGGAGGATAGGATTTGGCTTTGACTCAGAAAAACAAGAGGAAGATCCTGCAATGCATTTCAAAGGCATACAGTTTAAAATCAATCTATTAAAGCAGGGGTCTCCAAACCCCAGCCCGGGGGCCAGATGTGGCCCGCAGCAAGCCTCTTTCCGGCCCATGGCCAACCTCTTGTCTCCTGAACGCCTCCAGCCCACTCAACTGAATATGACCAGCATTGTGCTCTGATTGTGTTTAGAGGGTGTTCTGAGGGCCAGAGAGGTGGAATGAATGAACCCATTCATTCATTTATTCACTTTTCTAAGTTCCATCTCTAATTTATTTATTTAAATTTAATATTTAAATTTTTTTTCCGGCCCTCCACACCACCCCAGATATTTGATGGGGCACTCTGGCCAAAAAGTTTGGAGACCCCTGTATTAAAGTGTAGAAGTTCCTCTTAGCATTACTAACCAGCTTGATTATTTCATTCATGGTTATATTATGATGGAGTAGGGGCAAAATGGGGTGCCACAGGAGAGATAACAGATGGTAGCAATTCAGCACAATGTGCATTAGAGGCCACCTGAGATGCACAGGGAGCAAAGTTTTATCAGCCCTGCTTCTCCATACAGCGCTGGCACTGAGTCTCAAGTACTACCAAAGGAGAACCTTCCTTATGACAGTCAATTCTGCACTAAATCATTTAACCGCTACGGTATCCTACTATTTTCTTGCTGTTCAAGACTATCACAGCAGCTCTTCCTGAATAATTTGCTTTTCATTCTTGTTAGGTTACTGAGAAAAGTTGGTAATTCTAATTGCTGTGAGCCCTGTTTGAAATTCGACAGATATCCATTTTTAGGATATCTAAGCAGATCTAAAAGAAAGTCTAGGGGCATCTTAAGGATCAACACATATGTTGGCATAAACATTTGTGGATTAGAGCCCACTTCATCGGATGCATGCCACATACTCTAATGGAAGAGAGAGGCTGGATAGGGATGATGATCTCTAAACTATGACTGAGTTTGGTTTGTCATTATTAAGCCACAGTAAGAGTCAGACTCGACAGCACCCCATCTCTTCTGGCTACCTTTCCCTAATCAAGCAATTACAGTCACTCTTAGGGATTCTTCAACAGGTGGGATTTCAATTCTACAGTGGGAATAAAGCTGTCAGAGAGAAAAGACCAGCATATTGCTGTCAACCAAGCTGAATCTTTAAAAGCGTCATATCCCCAACATACTGCTCGGGCAGATTTCATGAAAACCTGCTCCTCTTTCAAACGTATGGAATAATAACTTAGGGCAGTCCTTCAGACATAATTTTGCTCTTTCATTGCCTCACTATGAAAGCAGAAGAGTAAAGCATAAAAATATAGTTGTGCGCAGAGGTGTAAAATATACTCTCGTCAATCACTAAAAACCCATCCCCAAAGCAAGTCACTCTTGGGGCACATGTGAACTACACATTTCAATGGCTTTTCAATCACCTTCACTATCATGGTTTTTTTCCAACAAATTATTTATTTTATCTATTTTTCACATTTTTATACTGCCCTTCCTCCAGGGAGCTCAGAGTACTGTACATAGTTCCTTCACTCCCTTTGCCCTCACAACAACCCTATGAAGTAGGTCAGGCTGATAGTCACTGGCCCAAGGTCACCAAGAAGTTTAGTGCCGAGCAGGTATTTGAACATAGATCTTCCAGGTCTAAGTCCAGCTCCAAAACCATTACACCATCCTGGCTTTTAAGAATTATAGTCTGTTGAGGATGCTGAGATCTCAAGCCTCTTTCACAGAACTACACCTTCCAGGGTTCCTTGAGGAGAGAGATGACTATACCATTGTGGTGCAGATAAACTCTTGCCTGCTACCTGCTGGCAAATATCCTGATTGGATCAGGGTGCAAACTGCCAAAAATTTTCAAGTCAGCATAGTTCTGAAATCTGTTCTCTCCACTCTTGGCTTCAACAGTCAATGCTGTGAATCAACAAAGCAACCAGCCTTTTTCTTCTGTAGGAGCTCCTTTCCCATAGACCTTAACAGCCCAATTCTAGGGGGCCCCTGAACGAGTGTTCTGGCAGCATAAGGTCTTTTATAGCTGTTGTAAAAAAGTGACATGCCATTTTTCACAGTTGGGCTATCACCGCAAGTAACAACTGGCCACGGTTATGTGCCAGCAACCCAACAGCAATGCCCAGTGCCAATAAGTCAGTGTGAGGGCAGGAGGGAGACAGGGGTGGGCAGAAAGGGCAGGGGAGGAACAGGGCTGGGGTGGGGAGGAGGGGGGATTGAGGCCAGGAAGGGAGAGATATTGGTGGCAGCAGTGCCACTGTTATCCTATCCTCCTTCCCAGCCTCAATCTGCCTTCCCAGGTCCACTCGGGCTTGCATCAGCTAATTCACTGGTGCATGTATGAGCTGACCTACCAGGATGGTGAGGGCTTACCCCCAGACAAAGGAACAAATGTTCCTTTGCCTGGAGGAGACTTTCAGGACTGGTCTCCCCCTCCACCGCAGGATGCAGCATGTGCTCCAGTGGCATGGCTGCATCAGCTGGGTGGGAATTTAGGTTGGACTGGCTGTGAACGCAAGTGGAAGGGGCTGCTAACCACCTGTGGCAGCACCTGCAATACTTACTGTGCCACCTCTCCTGCAGCTACACCACTGACTTGTCTAAGATTGAAGGGGTCGGAGATTTTCCATGACTGGCTCCACCCATGCGGTGACGGCCTTTCAACATTTCAGCAACACGCTTTGTTGAACCCACAGCAAGCAGCTCCAATGCTGCTGTTCGTTTATTCGTTCTGCTTTTCCAACTTCACAGTGCCCAAAGAAGGTCACAATTAACAAATTCACAAAGCATAAAAGACCCTCTAAAATTCAATAAAGCAGCTGCAGCAACACCAACAAACACAACCAGCAGAGCAGCCTAAAATGCCTGCGAGTGACTCCAACAGTTACAGGTACAACAACTCAGAGAATAACATCCAAGCACGAAGAACCTTCTCACACCGCAAGAGTACCCCTGTGATCCTGTGAACAACAGCAAATTTTTCGGTCTCCTGCAGAGTTGCATTTTAAATGGCAGAAAATTGGTTGCTTGTATAGAATCCATGGCTACAACCTGATAATTACAGAGAACACAGAGACTGCCAACCATAACACTGTACCATGGGAAGTCGCACAACTTTTGTACCTTCATCTGTTTCACTAAAGTACAGGCCAGGCATGAGTGTGAAGATCACAGCAGGAGAGCTGGCAGGAGCTACAGTATCTTTTCGCTCCAGCTGGCACTGACTTTATGCTGTGCCATTCTTTCAAAAGAAGTGGCTGACTATGGTGACAGGTGCTTTTTCAAAATATGATTCCTTCTCGCTTACCATTATGGGGGGGTGGAACTTGGGAACCCGAAGAGGTTTACTTTAGGATATGAATTTAGAAAATAACCAAAATAATCAAAGGGCTGTTCCATGTGGCTAAAGATTATGCTTTTAAGGGCTAAGCAGCCAACACTGGAATGAAATTTCTTAAGAAACCCACAGTACAAAACAGCAGCCATAATACAGCCAGCCTTAGATATCTGGCCTGTGGCATCAAAATTGGTAGCCCAGTTTAGCAAGTACAGCTATGCTGTCATCTTTCTCTCTCTCTCTCTCTCTCTCTCTCCCCCCCCCCCCATTCAAAGTGACAAACTATTTTTCATGCATGTACACTGGCCAGAGTCCTGTTCCTGCAAATGACAACAGGTAAATTAGTGATAGAACAGCATACTGTCAACCGACAGCTAGGCTGCAGCACCACATATAGTTGGTGAATGCAACATGTTCTGTAACCTGTTACATTGGAACTGACTCAAAGAGGGAAGTGAGTCAAGAGACTGTAGGGTTGCAAGGAGTGGTATACCCTGCATTGTGGCTTCTGAACACCTGCAGGAATGCCTGTGATGCCTGCTTATATTAACATGAATATGGATGACTTGCAAAAATGTACCACTACATCTCCTTTGCCATTAGTCCCTAATTCCATTCTGGCAGCAAGAAAAAAAGAAAGAGAAAATACTACTCTTGTATATTTCTAAATTATGTAGTTGTATTACAAAGACACACACAGTTTCCAGTGTGCTTTCTTTCTCTCTGTCTCTTCCAAAAAAAAACTAATGACCAAACAGCACATTATGGGTACAGTAGTGCCCCCTTATCTGCAGGGGTTTCATTCTGGAACCCACTCACACCCCCCACCCCGTGGATAGCTGAAACCATGAATACAGGCAAATGCCCTTCTCCGTGGTCTGGACCCTCTGGAGGAGAGGGGAGCTGTCAAAAACTGGATGTGAGTTTTTCAGTCGAAAACAACCATTCTGAGGACCACTGAGGCTGCAGGTGGACCTCCACAGCCTCTGCGGGGCTCAGAAGCCCCTCCAGAGGGTGCGTGTGTGTGGAGATCGCCCATACTCCACGGATACATGAAAGCTTCAATTGCCTACCAAACTCTTAAGCCCCCTACCTACCCCCACCATGTTTCCCCCATTCTGTATGGTCCCTGTGCACCATTAAAAAAAACATAACTGGTCAAATTATGTGTGCCCCATGATGTGTAGTTTGGCCCCAAGCCAAGCAATACTGGGCCTGGAACTTCTTATAGTTTGGAAGACAACAATTATTTCTTTCTGTTTCTCTCAGAATGTCTGTTCCTCATTTGGAAAACAAGCATAATAACAATTTGCCTCATGTTATGGTAGACAGGGAGAACAAGACAGTTTATGCATAGCTGCTTCATGCAAGATAGCTTTTGGCCATCTTCTGGAACAAGACATTAACTTGGGAATTCGGGTTCTCAAACAGGTGTTAGACAAAGTAAAGGAAAAGCAGGTGGTGAAGGCCGCTGACAAGGGAGGATCAGTGGGAGAGAGGGAAGGGGCTTAACTTCTCCAGCAATGCAACATCTTCTCTGTAATTGCACACACACACACACACACACACACCCGCCCAACACCATTGTTTCTTCAGCCAGGCCATCTTCAGAGTCTGCTGGAGGTATGGGGATGGAAATCAAATTCAAATTCACGAGAAGTTGGGGTGGGCTGGGTCAGTTGGTGGAGCAGGGTTAAACATGGCCTTTCCCTCACTGTTTCCCATCTGTAACTGTCCCCCAGTAGCGTTGTGAAACAAACACAGGGTCAGGAACCTCCTACCCTCTAATTGCACCCATACAGTGCAAACTATGCATGCTTACTTAGAAGTAAATTCCCCTGTGTTCAGAGGGGCTTTCTCCCTAGTAACTGTGTTTAGGAGTGCAGACTTTGCCTTTGTGTGTAGAACTGTTCGTCCTTCACTGAACATGTACCTTCCAATTTCCCTGACCACTTCATCTCATGACACTGATGAAGCAGGCTGAAGTCGTCTAAGAAAAGTCACACCAGAATAAACACCTAAGAAGCTGGGTCGTGGACACTGTTGGTGCTACAACAGATCAAAACAGTCATTTTTTCCTGAAGATGGCTGTGTGAAAGTGGAATCCTTCCTGGGAAGTCATTGTGTTTTAGCATCTAGCTCCTAGTTCTAGCTCTAGTTCTAACATCAGCTCTAAAATTTGTTTTAAAGATTGCATATAAAACCAGCCCCATGTTCTTTTCACAAATTCACAGGTTGCTAAACCTCACAGACTGGAGCACTGACAATAATCATCCATTTGCATGAGCTAAGGCAGGACTTTGCACTTTGCAGATGACAATGACAGATTGCCTCATTAGTGCCCTTCAGCAGGCGGGGGAGGGCTGCTCAGCTCAAACCACCAGGAGGGCCAATGTTATATTTTGACTGACTCAAAAGGGTTGTACTGCCACATGAACTGTGGGGAAGCTATTTCTTTCTCATTTTAACCCATTATTTTCTTTCTAGCCCACGCTGTATTGTCACTTTTTTTTCCTCTACATGTACCATTTCATGTGCTTTCTCTGTATCACAACAGGGGTATCTGAGCAGTAGTGTTGCAAAGGAGGTGGAGCAGTAAGTACTGCAGGTGCCGCAACATGCCATGTAAGCAGTCCTTCCCACTCGATGTCAGAGCTATTCAGGGCAGCAACAGCAATGCACAGGCTGTAGGCTGTCAAGTAGGCAACAGGTCTCCCTGGACCTATGCCAGCTCTTTTGCTAGCGTAAGTCCAAGAAGAAGCCGGGATGTGTTAGGCTGTGAAAAGGGAGATAGCATCCCAGGGTGTGCTGCTACCACAAGGATACATGTCCTCCCACTCCTGAAATGCTCTTGTCCTCTCTGCTTCCCATCCCAAACCTCTCCCAAAGCACCCATGACCTGACTCACCAGCTATGCTGCATCCCATAGGAGATTTTTGCTGTTGGAGGCCTCTTTGGGGTAAGAGGACATTTGTCCTCTTGCCCCAGGATAAGCCTCAGCAATTGCAATGGGGCATTTCAGACCTGTGCCAGCAATATCGCTTGATCCACCATCCTCTTCACCAGCCCAATCTCTCCCCCAGTCCAATCAATCAACAACAGTATTTATATACCGCTTTTCAACTAAAAGTTCACAAAGCGGTTTACAGAGAAAAATCAAATAACGTGAATGGCTCCCTGTCCCAAAAGGGCTCACAATCTAAAAAGATGCAAATGAATACCAGCAGACTGCCACTAGAACAGACAGTGCTGGGGTGAGGTGGGCCAATTACTCTCCCCCTGCTAAAAAAAGGAGCACCCACTTGAAAAAGTGCCTCTTACCCAATTAGCAGGGGTAAATTAGCAATTTACAGTCCACTCACTGTTAGCAATTAGCAGTCCACTCACGCCCACACCATTCAATCCCCTCCCCGCCTCCCTCCATACCTCTGCATAGGCTTACCTGCTCTGGCAGGTATCTGTTGAGCCTCCCCACTGGTGGGCCCACTGCACTTGTTGGCAAAAGCTGTTTTATAACAGTCATAAACCAGTTTCTGCTGGTACAAGGCTAGTTATGCTAGTGGGGGAGGGGGATAGGATTGGGCCATTAGTGTGGTACAGTGGCTAAAACATCAGACTTCAGCTTGGAAGGCCCAGCTTCAACACAATTTAACTGTTCAGCAGCAAAAAAACAGTATGTTACAATGTACATAAAATGCACTTTATTCACTTAAAACATTTACACCCCACTTTTCCCTAAGAGGCTGAAGGTTGCCAACCATTACCATGTCAGCATACAATGCTTTAACACCACAACAAAGCACTAATAATATGCCTGCATACATTCAGCAGAGGCAAGAATCCCACTGACTTTATAATTCACTGACAGCAACTTCACAAACAGATATTGCAGAATGCAGGAGGACAGTATTCTCACCAGGAATAACATGAAGCTGGCTGGTAGAGTAGATTCTGCAGCCAGGGTCTCTAGGAAGTTCCTGATTTGCTGCAGGACTTCACTGTCTCAGAATCTAAATCCAAATCACTATCAGCTGCTGCTAAAATATGACTTCATCTGAAACTTAAAATATCCAGACATTTAGGAGAACAGTAGTTCCTCTCTGTAGCTGAAATCAGAGAGAAAAGAAATAAACAAGCAGCAGCCTCTCTTTAAGAAATGGACACGGTCCAGCCCTTATGCATCAAATCTAATCAGGGTAGACACATGACTTTTATGTCCCAGTTGCCATCCCGTCTCAGACTATAAGCTGAGGAAACATTCCAAAATTTTTGTGGAGTTTCAGTCCCAGCTGTGGGTCTATTTACCAGGCCACACTCCAGGGACTGAGAAGGATGAAAAACGTAGGCCAGGATGCAGTGGTCTCTCTTGAGTTTAGATCATTTCAAGTCTGAACAGGTCCTGTACATACTGTACAATCTATACAGCCCCTTCCTAACCTCTCTTGAAATCATGAGCCCTCCTCAAGTATTCAAACAAACATGCGTGTTTGGGGGGCCTTGCCATGTCAACAAGCCATGCTCTCACTTGCCTATGTACTCTGTAATCATGCCTCCTATGTGGCCAGCAGCTCTCAAACTTTGTACTGCCATGACCCACCTCGTCCTCTGTGCTGGCTCTGAGTAATGCTTTATGGTGCAACAGTGAGCATCAGGTCATAACCCACCGCACATCAGATCATGACCCACAAGTGGGTCACATAACATTCAAGATTTTCTTACACAGCAACTAGATATATGTTGGTGGGAACCCAGCAAGTGCTATATTTAAATATCATGCTATTTTGCAACTTATTTCAAGAACAATTCAAAATAAAAAATAATTTCTAAAACGCCTTCTGTTCTACAGAGCCATAGTTGTGCCAATATGAGTTATAAATGAAGTAAAAAACAACATTATTGCCAATCTTAATTTCAACATATAGCTAGTAAAGAAATGACACACATTAATTTTTTGTCACGGGGTAGATTGCATGATTGCTACCCCCAAGTCTCTGTAGACAAATGCAACATCCATGTTCAGTTTATAATAGTGTCCCACCTGCTTGTGCTGCAGATTTTAAAGCCAGTGTGGCAAGTGTCGCCTGCACAAGTAACAACTGACTGCACAGATCAGTTCATTCCAGGTGATTCTAGATCATAGCATAGAGTGCCACACACGGACAACATAAAAGAGTGTGGATGGCACCCATAGTGCATATAAAGACAAGTTCATTTCAGGATATTCAAGTAAATGCTTAATAGGAATAACATCAGCAATGGTGAAGCATTTATGTAGTGCATTTCAAGTGTTCAGAGCACTTCACATACATTATTCCCAGTAATTCTTATAACAAAACTAACTCCAAGCTACACTTTGCAATAGAAGGTGAATAGCACCAATCTCAATAGCCAGCTAAAAAGCAAGAGAACAGGGGTGTGTGTGAGAGAGAGAGAAAGAGGCATTACTATAGAGGGCAAAGAGAGCAGAGTAAGGCAGGTAAAAATATGCCCTGTAATACTGGTGCCTCCTGATTGGGTGCCAAGCCTGAGAAGACATGCCTTGCCAGCGTGAGAAGAAAAACCCCAGAGGCTTTTGCAAATCTCCTGGAGGAGGGCAGATCTGAGGTTAACAGCCAAAGCAGCTTTCTCAAGAACTGAATGAGCCTTGACATCACCTTCAAGGCCACAGATCAACATAGTGCTGCACTGTCAATGTGAGGTGGGAGCAGAACATCCAGTTTGAAGGAGGGAGTTAATTTGTCCTTAGTAAGAGGTGAGCTAACACTAGACCACTCTCCAATCTGTGGAGAAATTATGACCAAAGGCAGTGGAGAAAATGACTCCTCCGCTTTGTACCTTCCTGAAGAGTTGGCATTTCTCTCCCTGCTGCATAATCAGCTGCACTTGCTCAAATTACTCTTGTCTATATAACTATTAAGAGTACAGGGATCAGGTAATTCTTTGCATCTGATCAGCTGACTGAAAATGGAGTTAATTATATTTGGATTATTTCAGTGACAGGGAAAATAAACAAGTGTGTGCATATTTGCATAAGCTTTTTTGGCTGAGAGTTCTCAACTGCATAAATTCTTTCTTCTAGGTATTGGAGCCCTGCCTTTCTTTGCATCTAGTCACCCTGCGACTGGGGCATATCTCATTTCCTTGGTTCTTTCAGGTTCCTTAGAGCATGTTTTCTTTCCATTTGGGCCACACAATGTACAGCAAAAACATAACACCCTGGTTGTAACTGATGTATAATTTATTGGCATTTATTCACTACTTAAAACGTCCAAAGCAGTGTACGTTATTAAAATGTTAAACATTTTTAAAAATGCACACATAAAACCACCACAACAATTTGTAAACACTATACCTGAACAACATCCCAGAGTTTGGAAATATAAATTAAAATCCTGGGAACCTTTAAAAAGTCTCAGCCTGGCACCTGGATGAACCTTTCTAAAACAAAAAAACTCTTTCACAACTGCAGCACCAGCCTCAGCTTTGATGTGGGTTCAACTCTGGCCCTAAGATCTTCCTGCCTGAACTGACCGCACCAGGAACAAACCAAACCTGTCCGTGGAAATGGACAGACACATTTACCTGGGAAGAAATGTTGTTAATTTCAATAGTGATCACATTCAAACACATGTGTATCATTACAGCCTTCAGTTCAGAGATGCCAAGGACAAAGTGTCCAAATCTGCCTCCTCTCTGAATCGGGATCCATCAGAGGCAACTGGCAAGGCCAACCCTGCTCAGATCAATCATGAAATGTAGTTTTAGTTGCCCAATTAAGAGACAATGGAACTGAACTCAGTGGTGAGTTCACATTTCTGTCCAGCTGAGATTTTGGCATACATGGAATTGTTCAGTTATTGTTTTGCACAAGCAACGGCTGGATGATTTCTTTGTGTGGTTTCTAGTTTTGAATCTGTAAATTGCACAAATAAGAAACAATTGCGTTGCAGCCGCACTGGCTATACTTGATCATTTTTGTCACTGGATGCATCTTATTTCCCATTTAATATGATTTATAGGAGTATTTCAAGATGTGTATGATTCATCTTATTTTGAAGTTTCTACTAAGCAGTAACCACACCACAGTGAGTCATAAATGACAGAAGCTAAATGAAAACCAGGAAAAGGTTTTATGGATGTCACTAAAGGCACACTGCGGGACCGACCTAAAACTTCCTGGCACCTAGGGTGGCATGCCAAATGCTGCCCCCTTTATCCGATGACATGCCAGCCTCTGCTCCTTCCACACTCCAATTTTCTAGCGCAGCATTCTACTCCCCTCAACTTTTCCTGTTATTCTCTGTTCCCCTCTTTTTTTTTCAAATCTAGGGAGTGTAAAGCAGGGGTGCTCACACTTTTTTGGCTCGAGAGTTACTTTGAAACCCAGCAAGGCCTGGAGATCTACCAGAGGTTTTTTTACAATGTTCGCGCCATCATAACATATAACATTTATGTGTACAATGTATGTTGGTGTACCTTGAGCCCCACTGAGTATAACAGGACTTACTCCTGAGTAGACATGCCTAGGATTAGGCTGTGAGGCTGCAATTCTAGCCACACTTACCTGGGAGTAAGCCCCATTGAGTACAATGGGCCTTACTCCCGGCGTTTCCTCCCAGAGGTACCTGAAAGGGGGAGGGTCGGCACTCCGCGATCTACTCATTTTGCCTCGCGATCTACCGGTAGATCGCGATCCACCTACTGAGCACCCCTGGTGTAAAGAGAAGAATGAGCAGTGGAGAAAAGCACAGGTTGAGCCTCATTATTCGTGTGGGTTCCGTTCCAAGCACTCACCTGGATGGCAAAAAACGCACTATAGCAAATCAATTTAAAAAATAAAGTTTCTTTGCTCCGGTGATTTAAAAACAGCCTTGCTGACCTTTGCGATTGAAGATAAGAGTCATTAAGAAGACAATCCAACAATCAGTCCTTCTCCAAGCACTTAGAAACGCGCTTCACTCAGCCCCTCCCTTCACCAATGCAAAGTGGTCACCTTTCTCAGGGGGAAGGGAGGGGCCGCTGGAGAAAGAAGGACTGATGGATTGTCAGGGAGCTGCCCTCTCTCTCTCTCTCTCATTAAGGAGGCTATTGTTAAAGGACTGTACAGTTTTTAAAACTGATTTTAAAGGGCTGCATTTTTCCCCTTCTCCAGGGATCAGCACATTCCTTCTCATTTGCAGCGGCTGTTCCTGTTGAGTCAAATCCGTGTATAAAAAATCAGTGTATAGAAAGGCTGGACCTGCACTGTAGGCGGAAGGATGTGGGCACCACCCACCAATTTGCTGCCTGAGAGGCAACCACTTCAGTTGGTCTCAAGGGTGGGCTGGCCATGGCAGACTAGCACATTCTAGGGGATGCCCAGTCTGTTTTTAGCTAACATCTCTGCAGGGTCAAGCACTGTCAGCAGGGTCCCTACATTCACACGCAAACTTCTCTACATAGTGGAAAGCACCACCCAGAAAAAAAAATAAATTTGCCCTCCCACCGTGGTTCCGGATATTAAATAAGTCTATATTCGGCGTTCCTCTCACCTTTACACAACACATCGACATTTCTCCTCAAGTGTCATTAATTTGCAGTAAATCATCTGTCATAAGGGAAACTAATAAACAGTCAAAATGTAGTCTTTTAAATGAAAGGGTTTTATAAAGCCATCTGCAATCTAAGGGATTGAATAAGAATAGCATAATTATACATCTGCTCTTTTACTCTTATTAATGACTGTAAAATAAGCACAATATGTTGAAGGATGTAGTCATGGTAACAGACACACTAGCCTAAGCAATACGGGGAAAACATGCAGTTACAATTCAAGGCATAAATCTCTTTTCTTCCAGGTATGAAAAAATTGTGGTAAAGAATAAATGCATTTTTTCTTGTTAACGTAATGCTAAGCAAGTTTTGTATCAGCAGCTTATTAAGATTTTTTTTAAAATTATCTATGAAAAAGAGTAATGCAAATGAGGGAGAGAAATGATAGAATTAGAACAAAAGCTTGAGTTTCTGGGGGGGGGGGGAATGTATGTCTTCCACCTGAGTGGTCCCAAATGATGCCAAACCAAAATGTGGTGCTATCTGGACACATTGAGAAGGGGAATGAGGTTGCCAGTGCACCTGCAGATGTGACTATTTTGATCACAGATTTGACCACTGCTGACTCAATTGTCTTGAAGTACGGGGTTCATCACCTGTTCCACCTTAAAATATTGTTAGATGTGGCCTACGTCTCTGAATGATGAGAACTTCCAGGGGCAGTATTACCTAGGCTTCAGCTTCCTTTGGAGAAGAGAGAGGACACTAGAGCTTATGGCGTCTTTGTAACACAGGTGGCGCCTCGGTATCCACAAGGGATCTGTTCTCTGACCCCCTGTCGATACTGAAAACCACGGATAACCAAATCCATGGTTTTAGTGCCTTTAAACCAGTGTTTCCCAACCTTTAGGAGACAGCGGACCACTGAGGCAAAAATTGAAATTATCGTGGACCACACTACCCCCCCTGCCCACAAAAAATACAATTAAATTTGTCATAATCAGAGAATGTTTATTAGAGATTTATTTATAGAGATTTCTGGGTTGCTGCTTTTGTTGCCAGCTGCGGCTGCAGGTGCTCCATTCTCTGCTCTCTTGGTGGATTGTGGGGAAGCATCTCCCAAGCAAGTGCCCCCCATGGACTACTAGGGATGGCGAAGAATGGACTGCCCACAGCTGCAGCTGACACTTCAATGAAGGCTACAGACAGCCTGTTCTCCAACCTCACTGGTGGGGGATCACTCACTCGGCAAGATGCTTGAAGATGATCTTTTTTTCTGTGACCTTGCGGACCTCTTCTCAAGATCTCATGGACTTCCTATGGCCCCCAGACCACAGGTTGGGAACCAGCACTTTAAACTCTCCGACAGAGGCCAAAGCTGTGCTCCAAACGCCTCCAGGGGGCTTTTTGAAGCCCTTGGCAGACTTCAGAATGCCTTAAAAGGCAATAAAAACATCACTTCCTGTTTCCCTTGGGAAATCAGAAGTCTTTTTTTTTTGCCCATTAAGGGCCATTCTGAAGCCTGCAAAGGCCGCAGGCGGACATGCACAGCCTCTGCGGCCTTCAGAAAGCCCTCTGGAGATGACCAGAGCACAGTCAAGTCTGGTTCAACATGGGTCTGGGGGACCCGCATTGAGTCAGATCCACAGATATAAAACCCGCAGATAAATAGGCTCAACCTGTATTGTTTATTTACACACATAAAAGTCAAGCATCATGTGGAAGCAGGAAGCATGCTCTTTTCTATTAGGCAGCAGATCTCAAGTGAGAGATGGACTCTGCACTCTAAGGTGCCTTCAGTCAGCTCTCAGCTCAGTCTGCTCTGCAGCAAAACCCAGCTCTTTATTTATACTCACACACACTTTACATCACTTCTAAGCTTTGGTGGCTATCCTATGCCAGACTTACAAGACCCAGGCAGTGGCCTGCCTGGTGGGCACAGGACCAGGTACAGGCCTGGAGAAGTTGGAAAGCCCTCAGTAGTGCAGTGTATAGGCTGTCAGCCTGCTGAGCAGAGTGTGCCTGCCCAAGGTGGAGCAGCTCAGGAGCAGCAAGGCGCGACAAGTGTCCGCAGGAGCTTTCCCACCCTTCATAAGGCTAGCCTTAAGCCTCAGAAGGTGACCAGGCCAGGTGGGTTGAACCAGGAAGGTGGAAAAGATCAGCCAAGGCTAGGGGAATGTAAGGAGAGGGCCAAGGATGGGAAAGTGTTCGCTGAGGGCTAAAGACTAGTTGGAAGGGAGACTCTAGACCCCTTGTGAGGTGGAATGAGAGTAGAGTATAAAGCCCTTCCCTGCCTCTGCTCTGAAGCTGGGGAGGATGACACCCCTGAGAAACCAAGTGGGCATGGCCCTGGAGGCCCTACATAGGCTGTTGCTCCTACACAGGTAGAGACTCAGGTGAAGAGTAGGAGCCTGACCTCCCCCCCTTTCTTGGTGCCCGACAGAGGCTTTCCATATTTCAGAGAGATTTCTGGGTATCTATCATTAACAAACATATACTGGCCACTAAGGAATATTGGTGTTGTGTTGCCAACTCCTAGACTGCGATCAGGCATTGGGAAAAGGCAAACCCACTGTGAAAAAACCTATTTAATCAGCGGCAATCCTCCGTAACTAGTTAAAGGCCCATGACATTTCTAGGGTGGGGTTGAAGTTAGGTTGAATGAGATGAGACTAAGTGGAGAGAGAAGTGAGAGAATAGATAATGCTACTTCAGGCTGCATATTGGGAGATGTTAATACATTTGAATGCACCCACACACACCTACAACACTGAGTGAGGCTGTACAGTCAGCATTCTACATTCTGCATAGGTTAATCAGGTCTCATCAGTTCACTACTGTGTTTCTTTGACATCTAAATGTGACAGAAAGCATGTTGGGAACAGGTACAGCAATACATTGACTTTGGTCCACTTGACTTTCGTTGCTTTGCTCTTTAGGCCATTTTCAATTATAAACACATTTCAAATTTCATCCAACACCACAGAGGGTAAGGAGCTGCAGCAGTCATAAGAACAGAAGAGTCGAGTTAATTGGCAGCCCAGGGAAAGACAATGGGGGGGGGATCGATTAGCATCAACCGGATATGCCTGCACGGAGGGATGGTTTACAACTGCCTGGTGGCAGAAGGTGGGGAGCAATAAAGGACAAGCCCTGAGGCCAGGGAGTGTGCGCTTCTGAGGTAGGTGGTCTTGTGCTGCCTGCAGACTACGGCCATTTTGTGCACCTTTTCAAGCGTCTTTCTCAGCAGCCTTTCATAATGGCATCTGGTAGAAACTTGACAAGGAGGAATTCCAGCAGGCTCTGAGTGCATGTAGCCATTTAGACTGACCTGCTCTTCTTTTCTGCATGTAAGTCACTCCTTAGCAAGAACAGCCTAGACTTGGGTCATGATCCACTGGTGGGATACAGACCCACAGTTTGGGAACCACTGGCCCAGGCTATGCTTTGGCATTTGTCCATTTTTTTTTTTACTTTCATCCATGCTCTGGTCCCTAACCAGATAAAATCTCAAGGTATTGCTGTAGGTAACTTCTGCTGCAAATTTTTCCTGGTACTAGGTGATCTGTAAGGGATGTAGCAGATCCATCAAAGCACATGACTTTTTTTCCTCAATAAAGCACACTTGCAGGACCTTCCTTCAGTTTTGCATTCTGATTATCATGAATATCCTCCTTTATCTAACAGTCTTGAGGGACATGACTTTGTTCTGGAGAAAGTACTTTGCTTAATGGAGAGGACCACAGGCAATTGCCAGCTGCCACATTCCATCTTCACAGCAGCCTGTCAACCTGCTTCCAAATGGTCACATTTCATAAAACAAAAATTCAAAAAGCAAATACTGTCAGAGTAGTCAGTAGCAATCTTGGAAGAAAAGAGAAGAATGGTTTAAATCAAGTGCAATTAATTGCTTCTGATAAATGGTACCTACGAAGGTTTTAAAAACACACTAAATCCTTGAAAATACTAAAACACATTCCTACCATGTCATTTTGAAAACTACTGTTTGATACTAGATGCCCTTTAACCAGTGGCGTAGCTAGAGGGGGTGCACTAAGTTTTGCAGGGAGCCTCACTGAAGCATGCAAGCGGTCCCTCTCCTTCAGAGCCATTCCAGGTAGTGGGAGCAAAATGGAAGCATTCACCTCCATTTTACTCCCACCATCTAATGGTTCCGAAGGGGACAGGCTCCTTGCATTCTGCGGTGAGGCTCCCCACAAAACGTAGTGCTTTGCATCCCCTCTAGCTATGCCACTGCTTTTAACCAAACACTAGTTGTTATTCAAAGCAACAAATATTGATCCCAACGGATATTGCAAGAGTGAAGCATGAAATGCAAGATAATAATCTCTATCCTAAAACCCAGATTTATCTGTCTGTGGAACTCCGTCAATATGACACTGCAATATGTCAGGTCCAATGCAATGAAGCAAAAAAATGAACCTCACAGAAAACCAAATGGGGACTCAGCCTCACTCTTTCTCACACCAAATGTGTTCTGAGAGTGTGACCAGTAGGCAGGGTCAGCATCAGGGTGGGGCTGCCAAGCACAAACCCACTCCCTTCTCATGTGTTCACTGAACACAAGGAGGCTGTTGTATGCATACCCCTAATATAAGGTACCTCCATATGTTTAATGGAAAAGGAGAGGCTGCAACAAGTCTGTACATGGGCTTCTTTTCCCCTAAACCTGAAAACTATTTGTCGTCTCCATTGGCCTGAATGACTTTAGGTTGGGAATGACTCTAATTTTCACTGGAAACGCCACTCATTTCCTTGTTTTGCATTTTACTTTCACATCAGAGCTGTCAAAAGTTAGAACAGATGTTTAGATGCAATGGGAGAGGACTTTTTATTGCTGCTCTATTTACTTCCTCTGATGTGATCCATCAGCCTACATTTCCCCTCACTACAACAAAGAGAACATTCTAGTAGCCTAAAAGCTACCTGGGGGAAGCCTGATTTTACTGATGCATTATGATTTGGGGAAAATCATGATCCATGAAAGGGCCCCCTCCTCTTTTTCCCTGCTTCACTGAAGCTTTTGTGATTCTCCAAATTAGGTCAGCAAATGTACTGGCTGAGCAGCTGGATCTCATAGCTATGTTTGCAATGAACTCATCCTGTCAAGAAGTGATTTGGGGAGCATCTTAATGTGTTTTCACCGTATCAAGAGATCTCATTCATTTTTTTAATGAGTTGAAAATGTATTTCTGCACTTGGTGCAAAAGAACATCCAAATGAAGGTTTCAGTAGTTCTAAGGCCCAAGATAGCCCAGTAAGGGGGGGGGGCAGTAAGAAAAGCAACTTAAAGGAACGGTGTACAGTTGCCTGAGCGCACCAGTCCAGCCCATGGCTCAAGAGCCCTCCCTCATAGAGCTTACTTTGTTTTCTTTTATTCGTTGGAGCACTATAATTTTGTCCATTGGATAGGTCCACACATCTATGGAAATATGGTGTGTGCTAAGAGATTCATCGCTAAAGTCCCTGGTGGTTCTTTATGCTAAAAATAAAGAACATGGGAGTTGTGCAGTATTATTAGACTTGTGTCTGCATTTTCCCTCTCTGCTGTTCATGCATGGCAGGAAGTGGAAAATCCAGCTTGCCTGCATCTTGAAAAGCAATTGAAATACACTGTTGACCATTATGCTCTACAAAAACTACAGTAAGTAGCAGGTATGTTGTATATTCTTGCCCTCCACGGTGAAAGTCTTTATGTCTTACATCAGCAGTTAACAGCGGCATCCAGCTCAGTTTAATAGAGAAAGTCCCAATAAGGACTTTACTAGAATTGTGTTGATGAAAACTGGGAGCGCATAATAATAAAAAAAAGACTGTTCATATTATAATATGCAGTTCTAGACACCACACCTCAAGAAGGTATTGCAGCTGGAAAAGAAGCTGGGAAAGGTGCAAAAAGAGGGCAACAAAAAAAAAATCAGAGGGCTGAACACCTTCCTTACACAAAAAAGTTACAATGTTTGGGACTTCTTAGTTTGGAAAAAAGGCAATGAAGGGGGGACATGAGTGAGACATAAAATTACACATGGTATAGAAAGAATGGAAAAGAGAGGTTTTTCTCCCTCTCTCATAATACTAAAACCAATGGTCAGCCAAAGAAACTGATTGGAAAGAGATTTAGGATGGACAGAAGCAGCTAAACATAATACAGAACATAATTAGTCTGTGGAAGGTGTCGCTACCATTACAAGTTGGTGATGGCCACTGGGTTAGATGGCTTTAAAAGGGGGCTAGACAAATTCATGGAGAAAAAATCTATCAGAAGGTACCACTCATGGTGTCTATGCGCTATCTTCAAGTTCAGCAGCAGTATACCCCTGAATATCAGCTACACACAAAGATCAAGTTTTACTGAAGAAATTTACTATGCAATTTTGGCTTATGTTCACTGTACTTTATATGTGCAGATTGCATTTGAATGTGAATGCCCTATGTGAGGATATGAGAGGTGGGACAATGTGCCAAGTGCATAAGGAAGACAGGTCCACTCCCACTGCCCTCCTCACAACTCTCTTGATCTGCATTATCTGATCTGTCCCTTTGAGTTTACCCTTAGAAGACCTATGGAAATGTCCAAAAAATCAAGTTTTTCTCCAGTGGTTTTAGTTTTTCTTTTCTGCAATACAATTTTGGAAGCATCTCCAAAGTTCTTAGCAAAGCAAAGGGTTCATTTTAGTCTTGATTATTTTTATTAAAATGACACATGCATTTAAGTTTTGCATCTTCGTTAATTAAATTGATCTCTACTTCCCAGTGAATTGTTTGAGTTTCACAAACCTCTCCTTGTGGAGAGGAATGAGAGCCAAGGAATGAGAATACCACCTGCAAAAATACAAGGCAATGAAAGAATACTGCATAGTTATCACCTTCCTTCCCACACCCATTTCTAAATTTGATAAAAATTAAACTCTTTGATCTTAGTTCAACTAAAGTCCTGGAAACATGAGTCTGGATCTGATTTGATAGCTCCCATCTAGCAAAAAACATTCCTGCATGTATCATGCAAAAGAGGCCTTGCATGTGCGTCGCTGTTGCAAATGTGCTTATAGGTATACATCCCCATCTACAATGTTCATCTGAATGCTATTGACTTGAATGGATCAGTCTTTTGAAGCTTCCAAGTCTGGAGCCAATAGTTGTTATACATGATTAGTGTCCATGACTACAGCTGGATTAGAGTTATCATTGGGATATTTGAGCTTCTAGCTTAAGAGTTAAAAATAAAACCACCTGCAGAGCCATACTCTGAAGCTGATCATTCCACATGGTCACTGAAACCTTAGGATAGTTTCAGGCATCCTGTTAAAATTGGGGGAAAATCTGAAGAGAGCTCTGCAGCCTGATCCAATGTATTTAACCCAGATTCTGTTGCACTCAAGGGTCCTTTAGTTATTAATTTGTTTGTGTTGCTACATTTGTATCTTGCTTTTCTCTATGTTATAATCAAAGCTTAAGAAATAAGAACAGTCCCACTGGACCAGGCCATAGGCCCATCTAGTTCAGTTTCCTGTGTTTCACAGTGGCCCACCAAATGCCTCAGGAAGCACACAAGACAAGAGACCTGCATCCTGGTGCCCTACCTTACATCTGGCATACTGAGGTCACCTATTTCTAAAATCAGGAGGTTGCACATTACACATGCATTACATACATACAAGCAGTACATATGCTTGTAACCCATGATGAATTTTTCCTCCAGAAATTTGTCCAATCCCCTTTTAAAGGCTTCTAGGCCAGAGGCCATCACCGCATCCTGTGGCAAGGAGTTCCAAGGAGTTCCATAACTACACACTGAGTAAAGAAATGTTTTCTATTGTCTGCCCTAAGTCTCCCAACACTCAATTTTAGCAGATGTTCCCAAGTCCTGGTGTTGTGTGAATGGGAACAGAGCATCTCTTTATCCACTCTATCCATCCCTTGCATAATTTTGTATGTCTCAATCATGTCCTCCCTCAAGTACCTTTTTTCTAGACTGAAGAGGCCCAAACGCTGTAGCCTTTCCTCATAAGGGAGGTGCTCCAACCCAGTAATCATATTGGCCACTCTCTTTTGCACCTTTTCCATTTCCACTATATCCTTTTTGGGATGTGGTGACCAGAACTGGACACAATACTCCAAGTGTGGTCTTACCATCAATTTGTACAATGGCATTATAGTATGGCCGTTTTATAATTCCAAGGACTGTGGCCTTAGGGTTGCAAATGATGCCTAGTCCAGCTGCATGCCGTATGCTGTAAGATAGCTAAAGAAACCACCACAGAAGTGCTTGACTGTGCCTTGAAAGCTTCATTTTTTTTATAACATTGGACAAAAAAGTAGAGGAGAGATACAAAATGGTCAAGGCTTGCATAATACAAGCACAATGAATTTAGCAAGCAATGGGCAAAAATGTTAGTTAGAACAAGAGACAGTGACTGTAATTTGCACCAGCATTCATAACTTTAGCACCCCAATCAGTATAACATCAAATAAAACTAGCATATAAATACAAGTTAAAAAAAATTATTCCTGCCTCTTGGAGAATAATTGCCAGTAGTTTTTTGAGCTCCAAAACAGAGACACAGCTACAAAAATGACAAATCCAATAACAGCCAAGTTTTAACACCGAGCCGCCTATCTAAAGTTTCCTGAATTTATCTAATATTAATATGAACAGCCATCAATATCCATCCCAGCACAAGTAATGCATCATAATGTATGAATTTATTAATTTGTTATCACATCCTATTTCTGCCATGGATAGGTTTTTAATAATTGCAAACCAATGCATGGGGCATGGCACTGCAAGTGGAGAAATGGCATTATGCAAGAGGATGATCGCATGCCAGCACAAAGTGGGGAGGTCAAAAGAGTCAGCATGTTGTGTCAGTTCAAGCATTAGAGAGCATTAGAAGCAGCAATGCCATTAGTCCAGAATTTAATTGAAATTCGGAGTTAAGATAATCTCAAACAAAAACACAGCCGCTTGGCCTTCACCTCCACACAGCTCATCTAATGTGCTGTCCAAGCCTATGAAAACAATGGGCGCAAACCAGCCAAAAGTCAAGTATCTCTGAGTTCCATTGATTTCAGTGGTAGCAAGCACATTTCATTCTCCCATTGGAATTCACAGGTCTCTAAAATGCTCAACTTGGCCTGGAATGTGCCCAATGAGTCTTTAATGATAAACTATGAAGTCGGCGCTGTCTAATTTTTTGCTTAATGGTGACACTGTGGGCACTTCTAGACAAGGTGTTTAGTCTGGGAATGTCACACTTTGTTCACTCATCCATCTGTTATGCTCCTGGATTATGCTCCTGTTATGCTCTGTTATGCTCCTGTGCTAATATCATTACATTTATTAATGGAGAGAATCCACTAATAATGAGAGCAGCACAATGACCACACATGTGGACGGTTGTTGGCACTATTGGCTTGGTCCAAGCAACAACTAGCTGTCATGGCATGGAGCCTGCCCACAAGTCATCTTCATTATGCCAGATTATTGCAGGAAACAGCATGAATGCAAAGGCACCTGAGTCCACCATTAGAACTGCAGGTGTGCTGGATGGAGAGAAACAAACTGAACCTGAGTTTTGAAACCCAAAACTGGTTCAGAAAAGGCTCTTCAATGAACCAGAATGGAACCCCCATCAAAGCTCTCTTGGTGTATTGAATAAGAACTGGAACAGGACCGATAAACACCAATAATGGTAACTGCTTCAAAACAAGTGATTTAATAAGCTGGCACTCAGCTTGCAATTGTTTGATTAATGTATTCTTTTCATCAAGTGAACCCTCAATTTAAGGAACCAATAGGGAGGAAGAAGTGTCTGTTAGTGACAAAATTTGGTTAAATCCGAACACATTTATGACAACGCACACACGCATAAGCAAAACATATACGACTAGTTTTTAAAGAAGTAGAAAACATAGATGATTTCCAAAGTCTGCTAAATTAAGGTTCATTCAACTGAGGGGTCACTATTTTTTAAAACACGTCTGCATTTTATTTGAAAACTGCTTAAGAACACAAAAGTAGTTTCAAAATCAATATTTTTCTCAAGTTAAACACCTGTCATGGTAGTCATTTTTTGGAGGTTCACTGAAGGCAAAAGGGTCTGATATCATACTTCATGGAATGTGCATCTCAGTCGGTCCAAAACCAATTGAAAAGTTACAGAGCCACTTTGGAAAGTCCGTATCGGAATCAGAACTGAAGAACAGGGCATCCTTACTCTTGTACAGTTTAAAAGTAGACCTTTTCAGGTATGAAATGAACTATATCTCCAGTTTTACAACTCAGCTGAATCTGCAGTCAGGCACCACCCCAACCTACTGCTACATACAACCTACATGCTACATACATGCAACCTACTGTACATACACTTCTCCCCCAAAAGCCTCTTATCTCCTTACCATACGGTTATTTTTTGATAACACAAAGTGCAGAACTTCCTGTTTTATTTAAAGGGACTATGCAAGGAAGAAGCAAGGTGAGAAGTGAGGGTAGGACAGCAGCAGACCTAGCACTGGGCAAACGGGGCCAATGCCCTGGGCGCTGAGTCAGCAAGCCTCTAAGACTGCACGGGAAGCCTCTCTAAGACTCCCGATGAAATCAGAAACTGCACTTCCAGTTTTTGGAAGTGCTGTTTAAGACCATGGGAAAGCCTCACAATGTTTCCCCAGTCAGCTGTAAGGCTGCGCAAGGCTCCGTTGTGCTAAAAAGGTAGGGGTAGGATCTTAGGGGGTAGGATCTTTTGTGGGGGCGGCTTCACAGACCTTTGCCCTGGGAGCGGGAAGGGGTAAGTCCGCCACTGGGATAGGAAGTGAGGGTAGGAAAGTGCTCCTTCATGCAGTTGAAATATGCTATTGTTTTACAAGGATGTGGGGCCAATATCACAAAGCTGATTTTTAAATTAAAAAATAAAGTATTACTATTTCACAGCGAAGTCTTAACTACTTCTCCAGCACCAATGCAGCTGTTCCAATGGGATGCACGATGAAGCCTGCAATGGAAGAGCAGTAATGGGATGCACTGCAGCCGTGTCAACACTGGAAGGTTTGTGCTGTCAGTCAGTTTAGTGCTACTGATTTAGGGCCAAATCCTATCCAACTTTCCAGCCCTGGTGCAGCTGTGCCAGTGGGCTTTGTGCTGCATCCTGTGGTGGGAGGGTAGTTAGGAGGCCTCCTAGATGCAGCCTAGGGGCTGCACTGCAGCTGCACCGGGGCTGAAAAGTTGGATAGGATTGAGCCCTTAGATGGGAATTAATATCAGCCCAAGACCTTCAACATGGTTGACAATGTGGTTAATCTCAGGGGTAGTATCCCACAAAAATCTACACATTGTGCCAAGGAAACAGTGTTCAAATTTATACCTTTAACAAGGGAACTTCAAAAAAAAAAAATCACTGGCAACTATTTTCAGTTCATTAAGGAGCAGTACAAAACAATAAAAGAACCAAAATGAGGCCAATAATTCTCAGGGATTGTGTAACTGAATTATCCAATGTTCCCATTACATGTTCTAACCCCTCTAACTTTAAGGAGGCATACTTTATGAAAGTTTCTTTGGTTTGCAACAGAGGATTTAATCAATTTGAGGTATTGATGGCAGGCTATCAATTGTATCATGGAGACCAATGGATGTTTCAACACCGTAAAACAAAGATTTATTGGCACTTATTTTGTAATGGGAAAGACAAAACCCTAAGAATTCTGATACGTTTAGAGATGTGGGAAAAACATATCAGGCTCAACACAGGCCACAATAATAATGGCACAGAGCATAACCTTTTTGCCTGCAATCTGGTGCACTAGCCAGTGCAGAATGCTCATCTTTAGATGAGCAGAGGTTAAGGCAGTGGTATTCAGACTGGTGAGTCGTGACGCCCCAGCCTGAGAGCCCTATATCCTGTTAAGGGGTGGGGGCAGGGGGGAAGGCAGCGACGCGATCCCCAGGATCGCATCATTAACGGGGCTGCAGGGACTGGGATGTACACAACAGTCCCTGCAGTAGCCTTCCCGGGCTGCAGGGAGCCCTGTGCGAGCACCTGCAGGGCTCCCCAGCTGGTTTGAAGTGAAAGTAGAGTGATTGCGCTCCAATTCTGGTTTTGCGGAGGTGGAGCATGATCGCTCCACTTTCACTTCAAAGTGGCTGGGGATCCCTGCAGGCGCTCGTGCAGGGCTCCCCGCACCCCGGGAAGGCTGCTGCAGGGACTGGTGAGTACATCCCAGTCCCTGCAGCCCCCCTCAGCGGCGCAATCCTGGGGATCGTGTCGCTGCCTTCCCCCCACCCCCGCAAAGACTTAGTGGCTCTCAAACTCTCCCAGAGAGTTTGAGAACCACTGGATTAAGGAAACCATACCAGCTGGTTTTCAGAATCTGCCCTGGCTACAAGTTGGCTTCCAGGTCAAATTGAAGGGGCTGGTTGAAGGTTGTGACCTTCAAATCCCTTCATGACTTAGAATCTACATATTATTATCGCTTGCATTTCTTATTTACATCCCACCCTTCCTCCAGTGAGCTCAGGGTGGCATACAGGGGAATGGAGGTGAAGCTCAGTGGTAGATACTTTGCATGCAGAACCAAGTTCAATCTTAGATGACTCCAGGTAGAGCTGGGAAAGACCCTTGTCTGGAACCCTGGAGAGACACTACCAGTCAGTATAGGCTGTATCTGACCACATGTCAGATTTCAGGATAAGGTAGTTTCACCCACTTTATTCCCACAAAAACCCTTTAGGGGTGGTTAAGTTGAAAAAGAATGACTTGCCCAAGGTGACCCAGTGAGTTTCATGGCCAAGTGAAGACTTGCTCATATTATTTGTACTGTAAGTAGCTTTGCGTATTTTTTTAAGTAGAAAAGAAGCCTTAAAATATTTTAAATAAATAAATCCAGACCTTCTCACCCAAAGTCCAATGTTTAACCCAGTGGCTCTCACATATTTAGCACTGGGACCCACTTTATGGAATGAGAATCTGTCAGGACCCACAGAAAGTGATGTCATGAACACAAGTGACATCATCAAGCAGGAACATTTTTAACAATCCTAGGATGCAATCCTACCCACACTTACCCAGGAGTAAGTCCCATTTACTAGCATTGTTAAAAGAATATACATAGTAGCTTGTTAATAGTACAGGTCTGCAACATTTCGCCAAATGCAGTCACATACCATGGTAGCATCAAGTCTAATACAGGGTGTCCACAAAAACACTCCCTAATTCACGATGTTATGATATCTAAACTAATTCAAATATATTGATAAACATGTTGTGAACCGATTCTCTTAACAGTTATTTCATTTTTCTCAATGAGCACCTGCCAAACAGATGGATTGGTCGTGCTGGATGAGATTATCAGGTGTTCTGCAAGTGGCCTGCGAGGTTACCGGACCTAACTGTTTGTGCTTTCTTTGGGGGTCAGTGCTGTGAGTATTAAATGCTAAAAATCACTGCTCTGGGCACGTTTATCCTTCCCCCAGCTCTTATACTGAGTGTGAACTGGAATTGGAGAAAAGAGCCTGGAGCAATAGAGTTTCACTGCTGACAATCCCTTGTGCTCCCCTTTATATATGAATGGGATGAAGATTTGAAAGAAAAAAAGTCTATCACCATCGTTTCTTGTTTGGTCCTTTGCCAGGAGATGGTCCCAGGACTGTGGACTTCTCAGTCCAGAGTAGGTGTAAGTGTGTAGTCTAGTCTCCATTGTCTCCTGGTCACTGGACCACTGTGAAAGTCCATTTATTCAAAAAGACTTGCTTGGAGTATGTTATAGGCAGGAAAGCTTTTAGTGCTGTTTTATAATTCCAGAATTGTTGTTTGTTTGAGCATGTCAGTTTTATTGCTTCCTTGTGGCTTTAATTTTGGATTTTGGAGCACTTCTTGTGTTATGGAAAAGTGGGGTAAAAATGTCTTCACTAAACTGCAAGAGCAGGAAATACACCTATTTTAATATGCAGTACAATAAAATGAGCCTGATCATGACTGAAGGCAATCTCAGGTATCCAGCCACATGGTGCCATTTTTCAGGGACAACTTCTATGTTGTTATGAGTGGCATGCTTGTTTTTTCAGTGCAAAATCATGCATGAACTTTAGCAGGGGCAAAATATTTAAGCCTCTTGTTTCCTGCCATAGTCTCTATCCAGACTGGGCCGCTGCACACTCCATTTTACACAGAAGAAACGAATGGGCAGCTATGTAGCATGCAGTGGCATAGCTAGAGGAGGTGCCTCAGCACAGAGAGCAAGGAGCCCCTCCCCTTCGGAACCATTCTGGGTGGGGCAGCAAAATGGTAGTATGCCACTGGTAGCATGTGATTAAATACTGCTGTTTGAGCCTTAGAAACACTAAAACAGAAAACTGTTTTCTGGTTAGAATCACATCATTGTTTCGTTAACTTGTTCAGATTTAGAATATATAATTTTGACAACGTTACCTTGCAGCAAAATCAGATAAATTTAATTACCAAGGAAGAGTGAGTTATAGACAGTCGATCATTTGAGAGCTGGATTATACCGACAGGTTAATAGAAAGACCTTTGCAAAATGAAAAGCAGAAAGAACAACAAGTACTACCTAACAGAGATGAACTATAAGATCAGCCTGATAGGTTTTATGGTCATATTTATTATTGCCGTTTATTGTTTCCAGAACTTCCTTCATTCCCACAGGAGCTACTACAAACAACTTAATAAGAACAGGGAACATCATTTGTATGAAAGGAGTTTAGTGTTTGAAGAACTCAGATTTATGCTACTACCCCAATCACAGTGATAATAGAACATCTACTTAAGACTAGCAGTATATTAGGTACTGCCAAGACTCAGAAATGTTCTTAGGGTGGCTGCTTAGTGAGTTTCTGGTTTCAATCCAGTTTTCAGGGAATCCTAGGCAAACTTCTATCCATGGTCCCTATCCTACCTGACTGAGCCTGGAGTATCTCTCTGCCATAACCACATGAAGGCTATGGGCCCTTCTAGGAGCCCTGATCAACTGCCTAATGATACTGATCCCCTAATGCAAGTCTGCTAGTCCAATAGTGAAGGAGGGCAGCTTAATACAAGATGAGAAAGGCTGAAGGTCTAACTGCAGTGGGCTGGACAGAAAAGGTGAATCTGTGGTGGACCTGGGAAGCAGTTATGCAAGAAGCAGGCTTGGAGAAAAGGAGAAGATACAGGATAGAAAGGAAGGCAAAGGAAGGGACACGACAGAAGGGAAAAACAGGGCAGTAAGAAAAAAGGCAAAGCAAGATTTGAATTTGTAAGCATGGAATGAGAAAAGGAATGCTGAAAGAGAAATGGGCAGAGGACCAAGATGCTTTATATGCAAGGGCCAAACTAGAAATGCCATTCAGTCTACAAGCTTAACTTTCCTTTCAAAAATAGCAGCAGCAGAGGGCCAGATGTGAACTGGATTGCAGTGGGGGGAGGGCTTTAACCCTTTGTCCCTCCCACAGTCCTAAGCCAGACTGGGTTCAGCTGCCATTTGACAACAGAAAAAATTTCCCGTTGGCACCAATAGTAACCATGAGGGATCTGATCAGATCCATAGCAAAAACAAGGTCTAAAGGCCCCCTGCCATGATCCTGATCTGGATCACCTCTCCCTCTTATTTTTAGAGGAAAAGTTCTCATCAGTACAAGTGCAACTTATCATTTGGCCTGCAGAACCAGGAAGCTGAAGGTGATCAGTTTGGCTTCTTTCAGGTTTCTAAGAGAAAACGTTTATAATAAGGGCAACCATCGTTCTGGTATCTGCTATACAGAATCACAACTGAAACCACAACTGAAATATGGAACACAAAAGCCTAGTGTCTTTCAGGAACATTCCAGCCTGTTCAGGATATGGGGCAGGGCAATGTAGAGTGAGAGAGATGAGAAGGGATTTATTTTTCTGCCCTGACTCCATCCCTGACTTGCTCTCTAGGTCCATGCACCCTTCCTCACTCTCGGCAGAGATGCAATGCTGCAGTTGACAGGGACTCTTTCTCTGTCATGGCAAGAGCAAAGGCTGCCACATTACAAGGGCCAAAGGAAAGGCCTCCTTCTTCCTTCAGTATGCTCCAAGGTGGTCTGACTGCTCCTTTCTGATTCACATGAAAATGACAGGCCGAGTCAGGTTAAAGTAGCAATTTTCAAAGGGTGTGCTGCAGCACATTGGTCCACAGCTGTGCCTTGGGACTTTGGAGCACAGTGGTTGAAAATCACTGACAGATTTTGAGACAAATTCACTACTACCAAAGTTGCACTAGAAATAGAGCCACAGAACCCAGAAGAGTCTCCTGGAAGCTGGAAGTGACATCACAAGAGGCGAAGATTATAGAGGTGCAGTGTGATAGAAGTTCTTGTGCCATGAGAAGAAAAGCATTGAGAATCACTGGGTTATAACAAGGAAACAAGCACGCCTCCTGCCTTCAGTACAACCCAGAACACTGAAGGGTCAGATACAACCCTGTTCCAGAAACCCTACAAACAAGACCTGGAATCTAGAATTCACCCACATAGTGCACTGCCCATTACAATGACAGGCATTTATGCTCCTTAAATGTTCAGCTTAGAACAGAAGCTTTCTATTTGACAAAGTGAATATTTGTCAAGTATTTGCTAGTTAGTCACTTGGAGCAGTGGAAGCCAAACCCCAGCCTTGCAGGCCAGATCTGGTGCCCATTACAATCCTTTCCCCAGATGAATGGAACTTACCGTTCCACCAAGGAGCCACGTATCTTCCTTCCTGATCTCCCCCATGCATTGCACAGGCCAGTCACTTCTGCATTTCGTCACCCCAGCAGGCTTTGTGCCTGGATTTCTGGGCAGATAAAGTTGTCCAGTGCGACATTTGGGGAAGGCTGGGAAGTAAGATATGTGGCTCCCCTGTGGAACGGTAAGCTCCGTTTGCGTCGGGGAAAGTATTTTTGGCACACAGTTTGGAGACCACAGACCTAGAGACTTGGAAAACAAAGCCAAAAGCCAAAAGTATTAGAGGCATGTATCTATATATATGTCTGAGTGATTTGGGAAGCCCAGATTTTCCCATTCATGAGCCCACTGGTTTCTGGATGAATTAGCCTCCAAAATACTTTGGCAACAACATACTACACTTCACTGTGGACGGAACTGCCGATACTGAAGAGACACACAAAAGGACTCCCAACAGAGCAGCAGAATAAATAAATGCTTTAATCTTTCATCATCTCTGCCCCTTTCTGTTCTGACCATACGTTATTGGCACATAGCTAAAAATAAATAAATAATAGTTGACTGTATTTTACCATCAGAGGAATAATCAGATGTGTTCTCTAGAGGACAATCAGGTGTTGATAACATGAGCCCACATAAGCAAGACCTGAAAAAGCAGTAAGTACTTTCATTCCCTTTTGTTTTCATTCTGAATCAGAGCTTGCAAGACTTGATTTAAAATATTGATGGTGCTTTCAAGTCATTACAAGCACAGCAGATAGGTTTTAGCAGCTTGTGTTCACAAGCCTCCTTTCTGTAAAATACACTCAAGCCAGTAACGCTGTGATTGACAGTGTTGCTCTACAGTCCTTTGAAAAATGGCAAAAATGTAGGACTTGATTTACTCAATTCAGAACCTGATGGACAGGACAGGCACAACCACTGGTACTCAACATGGGTAACTGGCCAGGACAAGCCGGTAGCTTCTGCATCTACAATGTTCATCTCCTAGCAAACTATTGCTCTGGAGTTGTCCCTCTGAACTGTCGGCAAAGAGACCCAGAAAAATGCAAACCACTTGCATACTTTGGCTTCTAATTGATAAGATAAATTATAGGGATTTATTCTGTTGTCTCAGATGTAACCATGAGAGATCAGGAGCCCCCCCTCCCCACTCCACTGGGGTATCATAGTGACCCCAAAGAACAACTGCACAGATTAGTAGTGTTCCGGACAAAAAATTATTTCTTTATCAAGGGAAAAAATCATTTATACTCTTCAGAAAAACTGCTTGGTAAAACTTTCATGCTGCTGCTCACCAATGCAAAATGGGTCGAGAACACTACCAATCTGTGCAGCTGTCCTTTGTTCTTTTCTGTTTTTCCTACAGCTGTTTTTGATCCTTTCTTGTTGTACATTGCAGTGACCCCCCTCCCCAGAACAAAGCTAGCATGATGAGATCCACAGTGTCCTACCATTACATTTCCATTAGCAACACTTATCAAATGAGTTCTGCTGACCATCAGAGTAAGATTGATCATGCTCCAGAACAGTCACAAACGAAAACAAAATTCTGAGCTGACTTGGATTTGGGTGCCTCCCATTCAACTTGACAACTGGATTTTAACCTTTTAACCTGTCATGACTGCTGTTTAACACTTTAGTAACAAAATCAACAATAGAAGTAGGGTGTGTGATGATCAGCATATTTGTATCTACCCACTCATGTTGACGTTTGGCCAAAAATGAAACTTATCTGAAGGATCCAGTCGAACACGACATGGGTACTTGGCCTATAAAAGTTAGGGACAAAATGTTGTGATTGTGATTCCAGACGGGGTGCTTAGTCTGGGATTCTCACATATTGTTCATGCACTCTTTATGGGTGGTTCACATAATGTCATCACCCATTAGTCATTGTTCACCCATACTTTTCCTGTAGTTAAGCCATCACATTCATGAATAAGGAGAATCCATTAATAATGAGAACAGCGGTACATTAACACAATGACTGCAGTGTGGACTGTTGTTAGTGCTGCCTTTTTTTAGGAGGCGCATGCCCTGATGCAGCAGAGGAAAGCAGAAGTAGGAATAGTAAAGGAGAGGACAATCTGCTGTGCTTGCCATGAGGAATGGGCATTCGACTTGGGTTGGCTCAAGTTGTGCAAAAACACTGTTTTTGATGACTTAAGAGACAACTCATGGACATCACTGACCCTGACTCGACTCTAAAAATGAGTCTAGTATTGAAATTACTTAAGTCCCTATCTTGAGTCCCTAATGTGCATGTATGCTCTTGCTTACTCTTTTTTCACCACTTCTGCATTGTGCTGAAGACCTTGTAGGCAATCTGGAAGCTGGCCTTCAGACCGACAGCAGTAGCAGACATTGTGGGAGGAAGGCAGGTTGGTTCCAGGAGGCGGGGGCTGGGGGGGATTGAGGGGAGGAGAAACACACACACACCAGCACGTTCTTTTTTTCTGGGAAGTTTTGCTCAGGGAAGTCCTTGATTCATGACTCATTTCTCAAAATGACTCAGGCTCGGGACTTGAAAGACTTGACATATTTTGTGAGTAAAGTGATAAAGGCTGCAGTTTATAACTTGCAAGTTGAGGGATCGATGACGCGACTTGTGACTCAAGCTTACTGACTGGAGTACATCCCTGCCTGACATGGAATACTGCAATTCCGCTTGTGACTGCAAGTGTAAAACAAATGACTGGCTGACACTACAAAGTGTCTGTAATGCTGATATTGTCAGGAGAACACAGGACTAGAACCATAAGAACAGCCCCACTGGATCAGGCCATAGGCCCATCTAGTCCAGCTTCCTGTATCTCACAGTGGCCCAACAAATGCCCCAGGGAGCACAACAGATAACAAGAGACCTGCAACCTGGTGCCCTCCCTTGCATTGGCATTCTGACATATTGCATTGGCCTTGCATTGGCCATTTCTGAAATCAGGAGGTTGCACATACACATCATGGCTTGTAACCCATAATGGATTTTTCCTCCAGAAACTTGTCCAATCCCTTTTTAAAGCTATCCAGGCCAGATGCCATCACCACATCCTTTGGCAAGGAGTTCCATAGACCGACCACATGCTGAGTAAATAAATATTTTCTTTTGTCGAAAACAAAATATTTTCTTTTGTCTTTTGAACAATCAAGTCTGGAGGGTGTTCTGAAGGCCAGAGAGGTTGAATGAATGAACCCATTCATTCATTTATTCACTCATCTAAGTTCCATCTCTAATTTATTTATTTAAATTTTGTATTTAAAAATTTTTCTGGCCCTCAACACCACACCAGATATTTGACACAACCCTCTGGCCAAAAAGTTTGGAGACCCCTGCTCTAGGGTTACGAGCACCTTCACATGTTCAGTCATTATGGATTGATTCAAGCCAAGGTTAATGAGACAGGAACAAGCCTCATAGAAAGTTGTGTGCATTGGCCTTAAGTGGGTTACATATGAATGAGGTGACCAAGCATTCTAATTCCAGATACAACTTCTTACTTAGATCTTGCCAGGGGCCATGCGTAACAATGCAAACAAACTTGTCAATGCGGGTACATCTGCAAGGTCAAAATGGTTTATCAATTCCTCTCGGAACAGACAACTGTGATGGAGGCCAGACCTGGACAGAAGGCAGCATCAAGCCTCACTGCCGCAACATAATTGCTCTAATTGGACCTGCATTCACCAGAAATGACAACACTGGTGAGTAGACTCTACAATATGACTGTCACTCAACATAGGAGCACAGAGCCACAAAGAAGCATAAATGAGATGGAGGATGTGTCATTAGCTGCCTCTTCCCTTTTTCTCATGTTAGCTTGAAATTCTGGGGCCAGGCAAGCTCAGGAGGAATGTCTCTTTTGAAAGGGAATTCCTCTACCACCCAACTTCCTTGAGAGCATTTGGAGTTTCCAAAACACTGGGTTAACGAAAGAAACACGTGACACAGTTAGGAACTGCTGCTGCCTCCATCAGTCAAAAAAAGCCAAAAGCCAAAACTCCAGCACCACTTACATTCAGCATTTCCAGCTTAGATTTTCAACTCAGCAACACAAGTGCGGGTGATTAAATGATTTTACATGCTTGTCTAACACCATTACAGTCATACATAATCTTGTGTCCTTTCAATTTTTTTTAAACATCATGTAACAACCAGCTCCAAGCCCTGAAAGGCAAATTCTTAGTTATTCAGCAGCACCTGCTAGAGCTATTATGTTTTAAGAGTTCACTGGCATTTCTGGTGCCTTGGAACAAATGTTCACATTTCTATTTTAAAGATTCCCAGGAAGAAACCATTGAGCTATTTCTAAATTTGCAACTCAGGAAAAGCTACAAAGGTTTGCTAGTTTGGGAAGCATTTCTACACTTTTCAATCAGTGTCAAGTTTCACGTGAACCCTCGCTGGACGCTTAACGCAATTCAACACATTTCAGTGGTATTCAAACTGGGGCATCGCGACGCCCCAGCCTGTGGGTCCTGGCCTCTGCCCCCTTAAGGGGCGGGGGCAGCCAGGAGACAGGGGGAAGGCAGTGGCGCAATCCACAGGATTGTGCCACTCAGGGGGGCTGCAGGGGCTTGGGTGCACTTGCCCAAGCCTCCTGCAGCCTCCTGGGGGTGCAGGGAGCCCTGCGCAACCTTCGGCAGGGCTCCCCATGTCAGGAAAAGTGAAAGCGGAGTGATCGCGCCCCGCTCCACAAAACCAGAAGCGGAGCATGATCGCTCCGCTTTCCCTTCTGACGGGCTGCAGGGACTGGGGTGCATTCAGCAGTCCCTGCAGCAGCCGTCCCTGTGTGTGGGGAGCCCTGCGTGAGCGCCTGCAGGGCTCCCCAGGTCAAGGAAAGGGAGAGTGGGGAGATCGCGCTCCGCTTCCTCTTTTGCGGAGGCAGAGCAGATCGCTCCACTCTCCCTTTCCCTGACCTGGGGCGCCCTACAGGCACTCGCGCAGGGCTCCCCACACACAGGGACACACACAGATCCTGGGGATTGCGTCGCTGCCTTCCCCCTGCCCCTGATGCCTCCCCCCCGCCCCGGCAAAGACTTACTGCGGCTTTCAAACTCCCAGAGAGTTTGAAAACCGCAGCATTTTGACTACAAAAACATAAAATAGCATTCTATGCTGCCACCCCAATTGCACCATGGGGTTTTCCAATCTCTTTGCAAGTGGTTCCATGTTTACTCAAGGCTCTGTTTTTCAAAGGCTGCAAAAACTGGCATATGGGCCCTTTTCTGGCTGAAACTGAACAGCCATTTTTAGATGTCCCCTGGGGGTAGACAGAAAAACTGCCTCTCAATATCAGTGGAGAAATCCAGGATTTAACATAGCTGTGAAAGGGCACTAGCATGTCCATTCCCAAAATGAAATGTCCCAGCAAAGAGAGGACTTCATGTTATTTCTAACTTAGGTTTTATTTCACGTGAAACACTGAACATTTCATTACATCTATGACACTCGTAGAGAATCAAAACTAGTGGTGACTTTCCATTTTTACTGGAAATTCAGTTCATGTGTTGTTCTAGTCTTTGGCTTTCTCTATAGTGATAGAGAAATAATCCCATTCCTACATTATTGACCACTTCCTACCAAAGGGTAGATGCAGCATTTTTCAAATATACACTGCATTTTCCAGCAGGGCAAATTTTGGTTAGACAACATAGAAGGAACCATTGAAGGAAAAAGCAAAACAGATACAATGTTTTGAGAACTTTCTTAACAGCACAATTGCACCAATGCAGCTTTTCTTTGCTTTGTCTATCAACGTTGGCAATTGAAGTCTATCCATCTCAAGCTGAATGCCTACTAACGTTAAATAAGAGTGTTTTCATAGAAATGAGGTTTACCATAAGTATAAAGTTAAATCAGAATGTCAAAAGAAGCACAGAGATTACAGAAAAGTAAGGAACTGCAGAAGAACCACATTCTTTTATTCCAAAAACAGCATTTCAGCTCATACTCTAATGAAAGATGCTTCTTTGCAAGTGTTCCTTTGGGAAATGCTGCATTCCATAATTCCTGAATTCCAGTTTCTAATTATATTTCCATAACATATTTCTAACTAAAATACACATCTAACTACAGACATGACTTGATCTGTGTAAAATAAATCACAAAATTGCTGTTTTTCAAACCTCAGTTTTGACTCCCTACTATTTAGGAAGATAAATGTAATCTGCAGTAAGATGTGGCTGAAATAGGGTTTTTTTTCCCCTGTTTCATCCATCAAAGGAAGTATAAGATACTTCAGACCCCTGAGAATGGTCTCTTATGAAAGGGAATATCAAAACATTCTGGACTCTGGTTTTTGTACTCGAGGTCCACAAAGACAGGAGAGTAATGACTGAATCTGGGTTGAGAATACCATATGGATCACATCTGGGGTGGATTTAATGAAGTTGTCTTTCTACAATTCCATAAAAATGTTTTTCTTACTCCTTTAGTTTTCCTCTTCCTGTTTATAACAGTTGCATTACACTTGTTTAGAACAAATTAAACAGGTGTGCCCAAGTAGAGAATCAACAACTTTTATTTGCTTAACCTGAACAGTTTTTGAATGCATGTAACATGCACCATTATGTGTGTGATCCATTTGTATGCATAGAGCAAGCTATTGATTTGCCTGTTCATTATTTATGTTTAATCCCACCCTTCATCCAAGGAGTTCAGGGCAACATACAGTGTCGTTTCTAGCTAGACTGACATTTGAACCTGGTTCTCTGATCATTGTCCAAAACAATTACTACTACACCACAAAAGCTTTCTTCTCTTGCGCTTTCACTCAGGCATACAGTATGCCTAGGGGCACAATCCTAACCAGGTCTACTCATAAGTAAGTCCTATTTTGTTCAATGGGGCTTACTCTCAGGAAAGTGTGGTTAGGATTACAGCCTAGGTCACTGTAATGCAACATCACAAATGTGAGTCCACAGCTCACACAGTAATATCCAGCAGCCCTGCTCTTCCCCAGCGCTCAGGTGGGTTGCTTGAGCTGGAAGCAGAGGGGCATTTAATGTATTGCCCCTAACCTGTGCCCCTCGGGCAATGGTGGCCACATGCACACTAAAGTATAGTAATTACCAGATAGACCATGTGAAGTATTTGCACACAGATATAAATTCAATCTGCTTTGATGAATTCAACAAATGGAACCCAGGCAAGCTTCAATACAAGTTTTACTTGTTCAGCCAAGATTTTGTTTAAGGTTAAAAAGTACTGAATGCCGTATTCTGATTCTCTTATAACAGTGACTCAGAATTCTCATGCTGGATTAAAAGAGGAGGCTATACATGAGGCAGACTTTCCATCCTGAAGCGTGTGCAAAGAACTGACATGTGCAACTCTTATTAAGACTAATGAGAGCTGCACGTGCCAAATCCTTGTATAACCTGAGGAGTAAATAATAACAAGAAAGCTGTATATAAAAGCAAGAAGGGAAAATGTTTTAAATTATGTGTAGCTGTCAATATTTTATGTCCTTTTAATTCACCTCCAGAGGTACTCACCAACCTAAGAACATAAGAACAGCCCCACTGGATCAGGCCATAGGCCCATCTAGTCCAGCTTCCTGTATCTCACAGTGGCCCAACAAATGCCCCAGGGTGCACACCAGATAACAAGAGACCTGCATCCAGGTGCCCTCCCTTACACTGGCATTCTGACATAGCCCATTTCTAAAATCAGGAGGTTGCACATACACATAATGGCTTGTAACCTGTAATGGATTTTTCCTCCAGAAACTTGTCCAATCCCCTTTTAAAGGTATTCAGGCCAGATGTCATCACCACATCCTGTGGCAAGGAGTTTCATAGACTGACCACACGCTGAGTAAAGAAATATTTTCTTTTGTCTGTCCTAACCCTCCCAACACGCAATTTGAGTGGATGTCCCCTGGTTCTGGTGTTATGTGAGAGTGTAAAGAGCATCTCTCTATCCATTTTATCCTTCCCATGCATAATTTTGTGTGTCTCAATCATGTCTCCCTCAAGCGTCTCTTTTCTAGGCTGAAGAGGCCCAAATGCCGTAGCCTTTCCTCATGAGGAAGGTGCCCCAGCCCAGCAATCATCTTAGTTACCCTCTTTTGCACCTTTTCCATTTCCACTATGTCCTTTTTGAGATGTGGAGACCAGAACTGGACACAATACTCCAGGTGTGGCCTTACCGTACAACGGCATTATAATATTAGCTGTTTTGTTCTCAAGGCAAGGCCTTGCCAAGATTTTGGACTGATGATCAGTCTGAAGAAAACACAGGTCATGGTTCAGGATGTGGACTCACCTCCCTGCATTACAATCTCTGCGCATGAACTGGAGGTTGTCCATGACTTTATGTACCTTGGCTCAACGATCTCCGACACTCTTTCTCTCGATACCGAGCTAAACAAACGCATCGGTAAAGCAGCTACCATGTTTTCCAGACTCACAAAGGGAGTCTGGTCCAACAAGAAGCTGACGGAACATACCAAGATCCAGGTCTACAGGGCTTGCGTCCTGAGTACACTTCTGTACTGCAGCGAGTCATGGACTCTTCGCTCACAACAGAAGAGGAAACTGAACGCTTTCCACATGCGCTGCCTCTGACGCATCCTTGGTATCACCTTGCAGGACAAAGTTCCAAACAACACAGTCCTGGAACGTGCTGGAATCCCTAGCATGTATGCACTGCTGAAACAGAGATGCCTGCGTTGGCTCGGTCATGTCGTGAGAATGGATGATGGCCGGATCCCAAAGGATCTCCTCTATGGAGAACTCGTGCAAGGAAAGCGCCCTACAGGTAGACCACAGCTGCAATACAAGGACATCTGCAAGAGGGATCTGAAGGCCTTAGGAGTGGACCTCAACAAGTGAGAAACCCTGGCCTCTGAGCAGCCCGCTTGGAGACAGGCTGCGCAGCATGGCCTTTCCCAGTTTGAAGAGACACTTGGCCAACAGTCTGAGGCAAAGAGGCAAAGAAGGAAGGCCCACAGCCAGGGAGACAGACCAGGGACAGACTGCACTTGCTCCCAGTGTGGAAGGGATTGTCACTCTCGAATTGGCCTTTTCAGCCACACTAGATGCTGTTCCAGAACCACCATTCAGAGCGCGATACCATAGTCTTTTGAGACTGAAGGTTGCCAACACGCTATTAGCTGTTTTGTTCTCAATACCTTTTCTAATGATCCCAAGCGTAGAATTGGCCTTCTTTACTGCCCCCGCACATTGGGTCAACACTTTCATCGACTTGTCCACCACCACCCCAAGAGCTCTCTCCTGATCTGTCACAGACAGCTCAGAACCCATTAGCCTATATGTGAAGTTTTGATTTTTTGCCCCAATGTGCATGACTTCACACTTACTTACATTGAAACGCATCTGTCATTTTGCTGCCCAGTCTGCCAGTTTGGAGAGATCCTTCTGGAGCTCCTCACAAACACGTCTGGTCTTCACCACTTGGAAAAGTTTGGTGTCATCTGCAAACTTTGCCATCTCACTGCCTCACTCACCTCACTCACCTCTGCCTCCAGGTCATTTATGAAGAGGTTGAAGAGCACCAGTTCCAGGACAGATCCTTGGGGCACACCGCTTTTCACCTCTCTCCATTGTGAAAATTGCCCATTCACACCCACTCTCTGTTTCCTGGTCTTCAACCAGCTCTCAATCCAGGAGAGGACCTGCCCTCTAATTCCCTGACTGTGGAGTTTTTTCAGTAGCCTTTGGTGAGGGACCATGCCGAGTGCCTTCTGAAAGTCCAGATATATAATGTCCACAGGTTCTCCCGCATCCACATGCCTGTTGACCTTTTCAAAGAAATCTAAAAGGTTCGTGAGGCAAGACTTACCCTTACAGAAGCCATGCTGATTCTCCCTCAGCAAGGCCTGTTCATCTATGTGTTTTGAGATTCTATCTTTGATGAGGCATTCCACCAACTTACCTGGTATAGATGTTAGGCTGACCGGTCTATAGTTTCCCACGCCCCCCCTCTTTCCCTTTTTAAAGATTGGTATGACATTTGCTATCCTCCAGTCCTCTGGCACTGTGGCCATTTTGAGGGACAAGCTGCATATTTTAGTCAAGAGATCAGCAACTTCAGGAGGGGCCGTTCGGGCAGCAGTATCTGCCCGAGGTCTTCTGCCACGAAGACAGATGCAAAGAACTCATTCAATTTCTCTGCCATTTCTAAGACTCCTTTTATTTCCCCTTTCCCTCCCTCACCATCCAGAGGGCCAAACGCTTCTCTGGCGGGTTTCCTGCTTCTAACATATTTGAAGAAGCTTTTATTATTCCCCTTAATGTTGCTGGCCATGTGTTCCTCATAGTCTCTCTTGGCCTCCCATATCACCTTCTTATATTTCGTTTGCCACAGTTTATGTTCCTTTTTATTCTCCTCATTAGGGCAAGACTTCCATTTACGGAAGGAAGCTTCCTTGCCCTTTACAGCCTCTCTAACTTGGCTGGTTAGCCATGCAGGCACCCTCCTGGACTTAGTTGAGCCCTTCTTTCTTTGTGGTATACACTTCTGCTGAGCCTCTATTACTGTTATTTTAAGCAGCCTCCACGCACTCTGGAGAGATTGGATACCTTTATACCTTCCCTTTCAACTTCCTTCTAACCAGCCTCCTCATTTGAGGGAAGTCTGCCCGGCAGAAGTCAAGGGTTTTTGTGACAGATTTGCCCGGTATTCTTCCCCCGACGTGCATGTCGAAACGGATCACAGCATGATCACTGTTCCCCAATGGCTCCGTAACATTTACATCTCTAACCAGGTCCTGAGTACCGCACAATATTAAATCAGAGTCACCTGTCCTCTGGTGGGCTCCATGACTAGCTACTCTAAGGCACAGTCATTTAGCATGTCAAGGAATCTGGTCTCCTTTTCGTGACCAGAACACAAATTGACCCAGTCTATATGAGGATAATTGAAGTCCCCCATGATTACAACCCTGTCCCTCCTTGCCACCTCCCTGATCTGTTTGCTCCTTTCAAGGTCCCCTTCTGATTTCTGGTCTGGAGGACGATAGTACACCCCCAGTATTACATCGCTCCTCAGGCCTGGTAATTTAACTCACAGAGATTCTACAGAGATTCTGTAGAGGGCTTGGATCAAAACTGAGTTCTTAATCTAATCCTGCACAGCCTCTTCTCGCTGACTTGCCCTGCAGCTCCTGGATTTGCTCAGGCTGCTACCTCACAGGGTTATTGTGAAGACACAAGAAATAGGGGGAAATTAGGTGGGCAGGAGTGGGAGGCAACTGTGGCGGGGGTGGTCAAATTTTGTTTTGGGAGGGGCAGGATCAGCGGTGGGTTCCAAGTCTCATGCTTTATGTATTTATTTATTTGAGGTTGTGGCACGAAAAATGTTGAAGACCATTAGTCTAGGATGTATGCTGGATTGGAAACCCACAGCAACCCTCTTCATTTCCAGCCTTCTCTCCTATTTCTCTGCTGTCAAAGCTGTTGAGCCCTCATAGGCTAGTCAGCTACTCTCATGAGTTGCTTCTTTCGCTCCAAGTGCCTTACCTCCTTACCTTCCAAGAAAGGCAGCTCAGCTCCCTTGCCATGCTCTCTTCACAGCTACTTCCTCATTGCATGGGAGGGCTTGCTTCATAGCCCTCTTTCTGTCTTTGAGATCTGTCTTTGAAACAGGAAGGCTTAGTCAGCACCATTTCTATGACTGCCCCTCAGGACCCATGAGAGGGTAAAGGGGGTAATTTGTACCCAGGCCCAGAGTGAAAAAAGGGAGCCCAGGACCAAAAGGAGAGGGTGCAGGAATTTCCTGGGATCTCACATTTTCCAATCTCACCTGGGATTCTGGGAATCGTTGCCCATGTGGGATTCTGAGTGTGCAGTGGCAGCTGCTGCAGAAAGCCACATGCGCCAGGCTGAGGAATGCATATGTGACAACACAGTGTCAAATCTGGGAGGAAGCTGGCCTACTACAGTAGCTCTTTGGCTTGTGGATCCACTTGCTATGAAGTATAAGAGCTCAGCGACACAGCTGCAGGACTACAGCTGCTGCAGAAGTATGTTTTGGAGCATACAGTACACATTTCCACACAGTACACCAGCCTAAATACCATGATGCTAAAGATTTTAGAGAGACTTAAGAGTGTGTTTGGTTTTCCGTTTTACTGTATCTAGCCGTTGATGCTACACAGGCAAGCAGACCTGAGATCCATATCGGGCAGTCCAGTAGACTTGGACTGGCTGCCGCCACCCTCCCCCCACCTTGTTTCACCTCCCCCCTTTTGGGAAGGGGTCCAAAAGAAACTTTCTGCCCAGCCCACAGGTGTTCACATTTAGTCCCTGTTGCGTATATATAACATTGAGCAGAAATGGCTTAACCAACCCATCAAGGACCCTGCAAGTTGGGATTAGTCCAAAATTGGACTTTCCTGTCAAATATTCTACTATAATCTCCTTTTAAAGGTTTGGGGCATAGGTTAAGAGTGGTGGGAGCTGCTAGCTCCCAAACGCAAATGGGTGAAGTGCATTCACAGCCAGTTTCTAGACTCACCTCTTGCTTGTAGTGCCCAGTTCAGGCTACAGAGAATTGATTCCCAGCTGCAGCCTTTTGTCACAGCCTGAGCCCTAGGAACCTTTCCCACTCCTCTTCCACTAAACTCCCCTTATCTTCCCTTTTCTTTCTTCCCTGCACCTCAAAACCTCCACTTCCCTCTCCCAGGTCCCTAAGGAAACCTGCCTAACCCCACTAAATCCCTTCTCCCCCATTTTCTCCCTCTTCGTTCTGCTTCATCTCTTTTTAAGGAGTTCCTCTCTCCTCCCCCTTTCTCATATTTCTTCCTTCTAACCACTTTCCTGGAGCCTTATAGTGTGCAAACGTTAGTCATAGAGTACCCTTGTCCAGAGCATTGTTTCTCAACCAGTGGTACCCATACCACCGGTGGTACTTGATGAAGTGATGTCCAGTAGTACATGCAGAACCCCCAGATTCCTGCCACCTGGCAGCAAGACCTGCAAGTCAGTATGACAAGCAGTGGTAGGAGGCTCAGCTCAGTGGCAGAGATCCAGCATGTGTTTTTCACATGCTCAAAAAAGCCCTCCTGTCCACTCGCAGCCTCTTATCGGTTTTTGTCACGTTGCATCTAGCCTCCCAATCCGAAACTGGTGATGGCATCATCGCCAGCTACTTCTAGTGGTACTTTCAATAGGTGGACCATGTGAAGTGGTACAGTGGGGTACAAACATTCAGAAATGTGGGTCTAGAACAGGGATGTCCAAAATTTTGGCAGGAGGGCCACATCATCTCTCTGACACTGTGTTGGGTTCTGGGGGAAAAAAGTAATTTACATTTAAAATTTGAATAAATTTCCATAAATGAATATATTAGAGATGGAGCTTATATGAGTGAATGACGGTTTCGTGATAGCTCAAGGCCTATAAAAGACCTTTCACAAAGCAAGACCGGTCTTTCCTTTGCTGCTCCATGAAACAGACATGAAACATCAAGCAGTGGAGGGAGCCCTCGCCCACAGCTGGTGCAAGAAGACATAAGAACATAAGAACAGCCCCACTGGATCAGGCCATAGGCCCATCTAGTCCAGCTTCCTGTATCTCACAGCAGCCCACCAAATGCCCCAGGGAGCACACCAGATAACAAGAGACCTCATCCTGGTGCCCTCCCTTGCATCTGGCATTCTGACATAACCCATTTCTAAACTCAGGAGGTTGCGCATACACACCATGGCTTGTACCCCATAATGGATTTTTCCTCCAGAAACTTGTCCAATCCCCTTTTAAAGGCGTCTAGGCTAGACGCCAGCACCACATCCTGTGGCAAGGAGTTCCACAGACCGACCACACGCTGAGTAAAAAAGAAATATTTTCTTTTGTCTGTCCTAACCCGCCCAACACTCAATTTTAGTGGATGTCCCCTGGTTCTGGTATTATGTGAGAGTGTAAAGAGCATCTCTCTATCCACTCTGTCCATCCCCTGCATAATTTTGTATGTCTCAATCATGTCCCCCCTCAGGCGTCTCTTTTCTAGGCTGAAGAGGCCTAAACGCCATAGCCTTTCCTCATAAGGAAGGTGCCCCAGCCCCGTAATCATCTTAGTCGCTCCCTTTTGCACCTTTTCCATTTCCACTATGTCTTTTTTGAGATGCGGTGACCAGAACTGGACACAGTACTCCAGGTGTGGCCTTACCATAGATTTGTACAACGGCATTATAATACTAGCTGTTTTGTTCTCAATACCCTTCCTAATGATTCCAAGCATAGAATTGGCCTTCTTCACTGCCGCCACACATTGGGTCGACACTTTCATCGACCTGTCCACCACCACCCCAAGATCTCTCTCCTGATCTGTCACAGACAGCTCAGAACCCATCAGCCTATATGTGAAGTTTTGATTTTTTGCCCCAATGTGCATGACTTTACACTTACTGACATTGAAGCGCATCTGCCATTTTGCTGCCCATTCTGCCAGTCTGGAGAGATCCTTCTGGAGCTCCTCACAATCACTTCTGGTCTTCACCACTTGGAAAAGTTTGGTGTTGTCTACAAACTTAGCCACTTCACTGCTCAACCCTGTCTCCAGATCATTTATGAAGAGGTTGTAAAACACCGGTCCCAGGACAGATCCTTGGGGCACACCACTTTTCACCTCTCTCCACTGTGAAAATTGCCCATTGACACCCACTCTCTGCTTCCTGGCCTCCAACCAGTTCTCAATCCATGAGAGGACCTGTCCTCTAATTCCCTGACTGTGGAGTTTTTTCAGTAGCCTTTGGTGAGGGACCGTGTCAAATGCCTTCTGAAAGTCCAGATATATAATGTCCATGGGTTCTCCCAAATCCACATGCCTATTGACCTTTTCAAAGAATTCTATAAGGTTCATGAGGCAAGACTTACCCTTACAGAAGCCATGCTGACTCTCCCTCAGCAAGGCCAAGACTCAGTTGGCCCTTCAACTGAGAGTCATTGCATCAAGCCACAGTGGGCTCCAGCAAGTCTCCAGAGGGCCAAGGCTTATTAGAGACTCCCTGCGGCCAGACTGGGGATCCTCAAGGGCCGCAAGTGGCCCTCAGGCCAGGGTTTGGGGACCCCTGGTCTAGAATAAGGTGTGAGTTATTTTAACTAAGACCCAGCAGGAATTCAGCTTGGGGTGTCTGGTGATGACGTCATCACTGAGTTCTGGAGCCGGACATGAACTGTGCAGACTTGCAGCCTCGAAGCTTAAAGGGAACAGTACTTCAGGTAAAATCATTCAGGGGAAAAAAGCAAAATATCCTTTGCCAACTTGCTTTTACTATAGATGTTTTTTATTCACCATAAAGCAGTGTTTCTCAAACTGTAGGTCGGGACCCAATAGGTGGGTCATGAGCCAACTTCAGGGGGGTCCCCTTTCATTTTAATATTTTATTTTTAATATATTAGACTTGATGCTACCATGGGATGTGACTACATTTGGGGAAATGTTACAGACCTGTACTTTGAACAAGCTACTATTTATATTCTTTTAACAATGATAGTCAATGGGACTTACTCCTGGGTAAGTGTGGATAGGATTGAAGCCTAGGATTGTTAAAAATTTCCTGCTTGATGATGTAACTTCTGGTCATGACATCACTTCCGGTGGTCCTGACAGATTCTCGTTCTAAAAAGTGGGTCCTGGTGCTAAATGTGTGAGAACCACTGCCATAGAGCAAAACTGGGTAAATGGTTGCTAAAGACCATCAACTGGAGCCATCTGAAAACCACTACAGGTGGAGACTATTTATCCGCAGGGGCTCCATTCCTGGATCCCTTGCAGACACTGAAAATCGAGGTTAATAGATCCATGATTTTCAGAGCCCACCTTTGCTCCGAACACGAACAGTGCTTTGCTCAGTTCACATCCAGAGCCATTCAGAGCCTCAGGGAGGCTGTGTGCCACCTTGCAAGGCCTGTCCAAGGCTCAGAATAGCCCCAGAGCAATTTTCGGGTGACTTCTGTATTTACTGGAAGTTGCCCAAACACCACCCTAGATGGCTCTCTGAGGTTCGGAATGGCCCCAGACAACTTCCAGGAGTCACCCAAAAACCACTCTGGGTGACTTTCTGAGGCCATGCAAGAAACCCCAGGACTCCAAGGAGTACACATTGAGAGATGCTGTCCTAGAGCACCCAGCATTGTTGAGCTAATTATCACATTGTGTTGATGCTCAACCAAGCTGAATTACAGATGCAATGCATTCCCACACCCATCCATACTATAGATAGCAGGATCAGTGCAAGGTCCTCCAAATGCAAAATATGTGTGTGCACACCACTCCTGGCATTCCCCCCTCCCCCACTCACATAGGCATTCCCTCCCTTTCCCAGAGGCAAATTAGGACTGTTTGGGGGGGTCCTCTGCAGAGGTCTCTGGGAACAACATCATTACGGAGTTGTCAGGCAACCTGAAATCACATACAGAACTACAAAACTTCACTGCATTTCTCCAGTGCTGCCCCAATTCACACAACTGCTGATCATTGCAGGGGTTTCCTGCAGGACTGTGGGCCTCAAGGCCCCATCTGCATTGCCCCTCCTGGATGATCATTGTACCTGCTTTTGCAATTGCCATTATCTGTGCTGACAAAGGAAGAAAGCCATTCCAGATTAAAGTGATAGACTTTGTCCTGTGACCCTTCTGAAGACCTGCTAGAGCCAATAATGAAGACAGACTTGGTTTTACTCTCAGATAAAGAGTTTGATTCAACAAAGTTGTTGTTTCTTTGAAAAAAAGGATGTTTGTATCTGGAAAGAGTTGCAAGGATTTCTGCTATGGTCAGCACTGGTGCCTGAGCTGATAATCACCAATGTCTACTGATAATTAGGAATTATTCAGGGGCAAGAGACCCTGGCACAGCCCTAGGCCACTACCTGTGGGCATTTGAGTTGTCCTTTAGATTACAAAGCTTCTATGCAATCAGAGGAAACAAATCTGTTTTCATTTGCTTATACAAGACATGAGTAAATACAGGTTTGTAAGGTGACCTGCATGGAGATTATGCATTAGCAATGCAATAAAAAGCAAGGCATTCAATAGCTGAACAAAACAGTATCAAAGATTATCCTTTTCAGGGTGTCATTGGGTTTAAGGCTGATCCCACAGATGGCCCCAAACCCCTGACCTAGGCGGAAAAAATCTTCAGAATCTTAGAAGGCAGCACTGCATTCTTTTAGGGCTAACCTTGACCAGAGCTGAAGAAATGTTTCAAATTCCAGGGCACCAGCATCAAATAATTAGGCATTGGACAAGCATGTGCTTGGAGTAATTCCAGATCTGTATTTAATTTATTACTGCTGTATTAGTACTGCAATAATTTTACATTTGATGAGGAACATTTTATATGATGGTCAGAAGCAGCCACAATAACAAATGCCATAAGAGGCCTGAACTATATAGAAATTATTAACACATCCGGTGTGTTCTGGTAAAGGTGCAAGATGATCCCTTGGATGCCAAGAGCACAGCCTCCAGTGTGCCAAATCTACTTGGACTGCAGCTGCACAACCTCTATTTCTACCAGGAGTTATTTCAAAAAATCTACTGAAATGTAACCAAATGAAAACATCTGGTTGCTTGCACCCATTTTTTTCACGGATTTTGTTTTTTGACAAAAATGAGAAGTGCAGAAAATGCTATTATGGGTTTTTATTGCAAGGGTGTATTTTTATAATCACTTTAAAAGTGTACTAGGTAGGTGCTAGCATAGGAAGAAAGCAGTGTGATGTGTTTCTATTTGGTTATCACTGAAAAACTGCATCTCGTCCTAAAGAACCAACTTCCAGGTGGATAACCAGATTAGGGCCCAGTCCTATCCAACTTGCCAGCACCAATGCAGCCCCGAGGTAAGTGAACAAAAATTCCCTTTCCTTTCCTTTCCTTCCTCCATGACTCTCCCCCCCCCCCACTGCAGGATGCAGTGCATGCCCCATTGGCACAGTTGCATCAGTGCAAGAAAATTGAATAGGATTGGGACCCCAGTCTATTGTAGCAAAAACTACTAAGGCTACTATAGCATATTTAAAGACTAACTAATAAAGACAATGGAACTAATTAGCTTCTTTCTAAACCACTCTTAAATATGATGCCTATTTTGTATCAAAATGGTTTGGTACCACCGAGTAGATGGGACTCGTTAGCCTGGGAAGGCAGCTCATCTGAGAGAAGGAAAACTCTGATCCCAAACCTCCACTGCCTTGTGGCTACATCCAGTTATGGAAAAGGCTTCAGGAGTCAACCTCGAGGCAAAATCCGGAGCCGGAGTCCCTGAGGCAGTTCATGGCTGAACACAGTCATGTTCCGGCAACTCCTGTGACGCTGCTGGAACCAACCGTATTGGCCTCTGCCTTTCCATTGGACCATTTCAGTGACGTGGAGAGGGGGATTTGCTGCATGGGTAACAGTCTAACCTCCATATCTACTCTATCCAGGCTTTGCGCACTGGAGAGGACACTCTGTTCCAGAACCACCATTCAGAGCGTGATACCATAGTCTTCTGAGACTGAAGGATGCCAACATGGATGGATTTTGTATCAAAAGGAACTTCTATTTTATTAGTGTCACAATAAACTAAGTGTGGTCCATTGTAAGCCACTAAAGTAAAGCTATGATTAATAATGTACAGATGCATTGTTTGTTATAATAATTTACAATTATGAGAAATACAGAAAGCAACTCATGATCACCTAGTTGTGCAGCATCCAAAAACTGAGACAGGATCAACCACATGGGCAACCCAATCCAATGCTGCCCTAGCACCAGTGCTGTGACTCTCGTGCCGGCGTGGGGCGTTGCAAATGAGCTCTAATGCATGTTTGCACCACCCAATGAGTAAGCATGAATTACAGCTCATTTGCAGCACCCCGTGCCAGCACTGGCACTAAGACAGCCTTGGATCAGGTAGTGGGGAGGCTTGTACTGGCCCACCAACACCGCAGTCACCGGAGCCCTGGCTGCCGGTTGAGCAGAGGTAAGTGCTAAATGGTGCAGGGCATGGGGAGGGTTGGGAGAGGGCGTGGGGAGCACAGAACAGAGGGTGAGCAGGCTCGGGAGGAGAAGGATGGGCAGAGGACTCCTCCACCAAATCCTATCCCCATGTCAGGCTGTATCCATGTCAGTCCTCAAGTCAAAAGGGTCCCCTTACCCCAAGGAGACTTCCAGCCTACTTAATTCCAGCATAGGATGCAGCCTATGTATTGTATTGTAGCCAATGGTCCTGTGCTGCACACAGAATGGGTCATAAGGCTCCAATCCAATGCACAGTTACCTGGGAGTAAATTCCATTGACTATAATGGGACTTACTTCTGAGTAGATGTGCCTTGGATTGGGGTGTAAGATGAGCTTATTAAAAAGGCATACATTACAAAGAAGCACAGTAAATTATCATCTAGTGTCACAGGGAGCCCAAAGGCATAAGGTGCTTCCCCGCAATGATTCAGTACTTCTAGGCTGTGGGAGCTGTGCGATTGTGACTGAAAAAAGCTTTGGGGTCAGAGGAACCCCTTGTAGATGCAAGTTACCAGCAATTTAGGTAATCAGTCCTTCCATCTACCTTACTCAGTCACAAGGAAATATGCATGCCAGCACCAGCAATCTGCAGGAGATGTGACACTGCACTGCATGGGATCTTTCTGTGCAGTCTCACACAACTACATGAGAAGTGATGTACCATACATGATGACAATCTTGCAGTCTCCCCAGAAGGGCTGTAGCTCAGTCATAGAGCACATGCTGCTCAAGGAGAAGGTGCAGCTTCAGTTCTGGACATCTCCCGCTAGGGTAGAGAAAAATTCCAGTCTGAAACCCTGGGACACAGTGACAACAATACTGAGCAAGATGGAGCAGTAGTCTGATTCAATATGAGGCAGCTACTGAAGTACCAAGCACAAATCATTTTTTTTTAAATCAGCAGTTACAGCTTGAACCAACTTTAATAGGCTGAACAGAGAAACTCAAAGAAGCAAGCCATGCCACTAAAGTACAACATTCCCTCTGATTCACGGGCCATGAACAAGATATAGAAATTCAACAGGTTTGGCTTCCACATTACTGCACCCCATTCCCAGCAGAACAGAATTCTATCATGCTATGATTTTGTAATCCTGCAAAAATTCACAAACTAATTTTTTTTTCTTTTTCCCCTTCACAATGTACACTAGGATTTCAGTTTGCAGGGAAGAACTCAGAATGTGGAGGAATTCAAGTCTCTGAAGGCTTACTCTGACTTCAAAGTCCAGATTTCTCCAGGTCTCAACCAGCAAAACTAATACCTGGTACATAACTGCAACAGCATACATTGGTTCTTGGGCTGGATTGGTTTCCTCAGCAAAGGAACTGGTCCAGCCTCAGGAGTGAACAATGGGTAACAGCTATTTCAGCTCCTACCTAGAAATCAGGCAGCAGTGCTTTATGTGGGCTTTAGAAGCCCATTCTCCCTGGAAAATACTTTTTTACATCTCTACAAAACATACGTTAGCCAAGAAGAAGGTTAGAACATGATCTAAATAATACTGTTGCTTTTTCAGAGTTGAAACTGCCTTATATTGAATCAGCGCTCCAGGATTGCAAATCTTTCATTTTCCAAATCTTATCTGAAGATATGTACAGTATAGATTGAACCAAAACCTTCTGCATGAAAAGCAGGTACTTTACTGCACAGCAGCAGCCCCTCTGCAAGCAATTTATTTTTTTGGAATTTTAATATATGTTGAACTAGTTGCTCTGACTCCTGTATCCATTGCAACCCACAACCCACTGCTTCAGAACACAGCTACTCAAGTAAATAATGGGTAGAAGATGCAACCCAACATTGCTATTCTCAAGTAAATAATAGGTTGCAAGTTACAACCACTTTGTAGCAGCTTCAAGAAGTTGGGCTAGATGACAGTATAAACTTGCTACACTTGAAAGCAATTATTCAAGGGCATATTTCCCTATAACTGAACAAGTTGTCTACTGTTCAAGAGCACAAGGAGGTCACAGTCCAGCCTTCAAGTCTAGGAGCTGATTAGTATACAGTGGGGTGCTTAAAAGGCTTTGTATTTGCCAGGAGGGATTCCATGTAAAACGTCAATAGATCAATAAAATTACATTGCCTATAAAGGCACATGAAAGTTGCCACAACCTTTCCGATTGCCTGAATATATTTTGCATAAGCAAATAAAACAGGTGGCGAACACTATTTATTAATGAGCCAAACTCCAGAAAGTGAAGTTTTTAAAACCATTTGAAATACCATGCACACATTCATATGAAATAACTTGAACAAGGCTAAGGGCATGTGTGCTGATCAATGGCGATACATTCATTTTTACTGCTCCTGGAGCATCCAATCTACAGATGCCTTCTCAACTACAAACTGAGACAAAGAAAGACCATTTTGGAACCATTTTTCAAAGCTAAATTCACTTTCTGCGCGTTCACCAGTTCAACTTGCATTAAAGCAAAAAATCAAAAACACCCTATAATTTAAATTCAATACACAAATTCACAAGAATGTCAAGGACATGCTGTTTCTTTTAAAGACTTGTTGTGACTATCGCCCTTCCTTCGCTCTGACTATGGCTATTAAGACCTGACACTTCACATCCAAAAGAGACCAAAGCAGTGAATGGTAGCTTGGTTCCAGTGCAAGTTGCTGGACATGTGACTTTATCAGTTCAGAAGATGGATAATAATAAAACAGATCTAGGTAGGCATCCATACAAACTCCCCTGTGCACACAGCTAAGGATGAGAACATTTTTGACAACAATAAATCTGAATTGGATAGACATATTTTTCCAACAAGTGGTTTCACCTCTTTCTCCTCAATCAACAAAGCCTGGAAAAAGCAGTCTCTTTATTTTGTTTCAGTGGGAAATATACTGCTCAGTTTGGAGATTTTTTTATTTTATTGCAACTTTCCCTCCAGAGGAAAAGTCGCCCTGAAAAGTTGCAAGTGGAGGGGGGAGGAGAGGGACTGGGAAAGGAGCAGGAGAATTCATGCAGTTTTGATCTAGTACTATCTTTGCATATTTCAGTCCTGTTTCCATGATGATCCTGACCCCTTTCCTCTGCTTACAATAAACAGTTTACCACATGCCTCTTCCTTGCAAAAAGCGGAGCCTCTCTCCAGTTTGTTACAGAATCTGTAACAGAGGAAAAGGATAAATTTAACTCACAGACTGGTTTTGTTGCTAACCTATTCCTGACCAGAACTATCGGTGGCTTTTTTACACGCTCACTGACTTCAGTTTCACTCCCACGAACTTTGCAGCTTCCGAGAAAGCGGGTCTCCTAGCACCAAGAGATCCCAGGCAGCAAACTCTCTGATCCCAAACAGCACAAGAAATTCTGGGATCCCAGGCAGTTCCCAGAAGAAACTCACTGATCCCAGGCAGTAAACTCACTGAGGCTGCAATCCTATGCGCTTACCTGGGAGTAAGCCTCGCTGACTCTAATGGGACCTACTTCAGAGTAGACATACATAAGATGGGGCTGTGAGAAGCCGCTTTCCAGGAAGTAAACTCACTGATTCCAGGCAGTAGAAGAAATTCTGGGGTCCCAGGCAGATCCCAGAAGAAACTCACTGGCCCCAGGCAATTAACTCACTGGGGCTGCAATCCTGTGCACTTACCTGGGAGTAAGCCTCGCTGACTAATAGGACTTACTTCTGAGTAGACATGCCTCGGATGGGGCTGTGAGAAGCCGGTTTCCGAGCACCAAGAGATCCCAGGTGTCTGTAAACTCACTGAGAAGCAGATTCCATTCAGCTCAGCGGGATTGGAGTTTCTCAGTCAAACGGTTTCGGATCGTGCGCGCCCCAAAACTCCTCTAAAGGGAGCGGGGACCACACCATGCCCCCACTTCAGTCTGATCCGGAGTTAAACACACACACACACTCTTCAGCCTGTAGCAAAGCACCAACACTCTCTCGCAGCGTTCTAAGGCGGGGGGCAAGGGCATTTCGCGGGGAAGCAGCCCATCACTTTTTACCCCGCTTTCCACCCCAAGGCTGCCCAGAAGCCTGGCACTCCGCTGCTGCGCCTGCCTGCACTTGGAGCCCCGCCAGGGTCATCAGTGGAGCCACTTTGCCATGGCTTCGCCCGAAGAGGCTCCTGCTCGGCCAGGGGAACTGGCAGGGCGGCCAGAGAGCACTTACCTCGCACTGCAGAAAGCCCCTTCCTAACACTCCATGCTCCGCAGCCCCGGAGGAAGCGGCAGCAGCAGCCAGAGACGAGCCCAGCAGCATCCACTCCGCTCCCCCGAGCCCTGCCTGCTGCCGGGCTCCAGCCCCGCGCACACAGCCTGCCTCTCCGGCTGACGTCAAAGTCACTGTCACATGGCTCGATGCAAACCCAAAGAGCGTTGGTCGTCGTAGCAACCGCAGCCGGGCTCTCGTCTCAATAGGTCATTTGTCAGGCTCGTGCGCGCACGTTTGAACCCAGCCCGGACGGAGCCCGCCACCCCCAGGCAGCGGCCGGGCTGCTGCTGTCCTGGAGGAGGCCCCCCCCCCCGCAGCCTTCCCGCCTCTTCCTTCTTCAGCAGGAGCATTTGCTGGGTTTCAGCTTGAGAATGTCTGGAGAGGGGCTGGATCAGACCCGGGTTCATCCATTCCCCCCGAGGATGCGTGGACATGCGGTGGTGGGGAGGCTGGGGAGGCAGAGCCTCCCCACCGGAGTCCTTCGAAAAACGCCACCACCGTGTCAGGTGTGCAAGCACTCACAACCGATGTGCTAAGTGCATGGTGCTACTCAGAACTCACGTGCTGTGCTAGGTGCTATGCTGCGCGCATGGGTCGTGAGTGCTTGCACACCTCACAGGGCGGCGCTTTTTGAAGGACTCCGGTGGGACTGGGGAGGCTCTGCCTCACCTGCCTCCCCACCCACCACACGTCCCTGCAGTGATGAGCCGCCTGCTTCTGAGTAGCGCACAAGCAGGACAGGACTGGAGGCGGCCGCCCTTCCCTAGTGCGGTGGTCGTCTTCCCTCGCCCACCATAACCAATACTTAAAGATGCACTGCCATTGAACATGGAGGTTCTAGTTAGACCTGTGTTTTCTCAGTGTTTGGAATACAACTTCACATGGTCCACCTATTTGAAGAACCAACAGAGGTTACACCTGGGTTGGGATGCCAGATGTAATGTGACAAACACCAGGCTCAGGGCGGATGGAAGAGCTTTTTCGAGTGCAGAAAAGCATGCTTTGGAGCTTCCTGTCACTGTGTGTCACATTCCAGGTCTTGCTGCCAGGTCTTGGTTCCTGGTCGCAGGAACCTGGTCACTGCCAGGTTCGCTGCCAGGCCGCATTTTGGTCTTGTTCCCGCAAGTACCATCGGACACTCCCTCAGTTACCACTGGTGGTACAGGTTTCACTGGTTGAGAAACACTGACTTAGACCCTGGCTAATAGCTATTGATAATAAATCCTATATACATGTGTCCAATCCCCATTTAACGCCTTGTTTATTTTTTTTTAGTGGCCATCAGTGCATCTTGAGGCCACAGATTCTATATACTCTGTTCTGGGTGAAGTACTTTGTTTTTCCTGCATCTACTGCCAAGAAATTTATAGGGTGAGTCAAAATACAAGTATGAGAGCAAGATTTCTTTTTCCGCTCAGTCTACTTTCACTATGCCACTCACAAGTCACTATCATCCCCATGTCCCGAGTCATCCTTTCTAAACTAAAGTGCCCCAAACACGTTTGCCTTTCCTTGCAGGGCAGGTGCTCTAAACACTGTTCTGTTTGGGGTGATAGTAAATTATACTTGGCTCATAATGACACAAGAAAGGCACCTTACTGAAGCTCAACCTGACTGCAGAGCTTGATTAATTTCTTGATGGGGCAGAGCCCAGCTGGGAACTTTATGAACACTGCCTTGAAGAAAGGCAGTTATTATTATTATTATTATTATTATTATAGTGTATAAAATCACCACAGGCATGCACAGACCATTCTTTGCAACAATTTACTTCTTGAAATGTTTTGGTTAGCACATGGTTTTCAAATGTTTTAGCACCGGGACCCACTTTTTAGAATGAAAATCTGTTGGGATCAAATGGAAGTGATGTCATTAACCTGGAAGTGATGTCAAGGCCAGAAGTGACACCATCAATTGTGGCTTAGGTTTGAAGTCTAAGGGCGCAATCCTAACCCCTTATGTCAGTGCTTTCCAGTACTGGCATAGCGGTGCCAATGGGACATGTGCTGCATCCTGCATTTGGGTCTCACTCGTGGAGGCCTCCTCAAAGTTAGGGAATGTTTGTTCCCTTATCTCGGAGCTGCATTGCCCTTATGTCAGTGCTGAAAAGCACTAAGGGGTTAGGATTGCACTCTAAATCATTTAAAGGTCCCATTACACAGTGCGCTGGTGTTGTTATTTTGCATACCTCAGAATTCAAACGTTCCAGCTCAGAAGTCAATGCAGAATGCAGACTTGGATCCTTCTCCAACCATTCAGCCTTCCCCGCTTTCCAGTTTCCCATCTTCCTATCTATTCAGGGCAAAGCACTGTGCCTCTCTTGCACCAAAAGTCTGCCCTGCCCACCAGCTCTGTATCCTATATTTTCAGTGGTGCCTGAACTAGGTGCTATGCAACCCTGAAATTGGCTCACAACTTGAAAATGGGCTCACAACCCATGTAATGGGTTCTGATCCACACTTTGAGAAATGCTGGGTTAGGAAGAAGTAGACAGATGATGATGATCCCTATGTTTAGAGAGGTGCAGTCAATTCTGGATGGGTTCTCCTCAATCAAAAAGTTTTTATTTTTTAAATAAATTTTAGATAAATTTTAAAATTTCATCTAAAAATTAAACTCTCCTACTCATTTAAGCAGGAGTGTGCCATGTGTGATGTGCATTTAGTGATCTATACCCAGAATAAAGCATGTGCAGTGAGAGGCAGCTCAGAAGAATTGTGTTCTTCCAACTGACATTTTAAATTCTGTAAACAAACACAGCCTGCACTTTAGGAGTTTCCCAGAATCCTCCTCAAACACTGGTGACCCCATATTACACAATGTTTTGGACATACAGGAGAGAAGCAGTATTTTGATGCTGGTTGTGGGGAAGCAGTAATGTGCACCAAGTACCTTTGCATTGCTGTCACTGCCCCAAATAGCTCCAGTAGCGAGTGAGAGGGGCCACTTACATGGCACATTGCAGCACCTGCAGTACTTACCTCACCACTCTCTCCAACTATGCTACTGAGGGGAAAGTACAATTGATTAGTTAAGAACATAACATCAGAAAAGCTCTGTTGGATCAGGCCAAAGGACCACCTCATCCCCAAGTCCTGTTTCCCACAGTAGTCCACCAGCTGCTTCTGGGAAACTCACAAGCAAGAGATGAAGACATGCCCCTTTCCCATCACTCCTTCCCTGCAAAAGCTATTCAGAGATGTGTACAGTACTGCCTCTAAACCTGGAAGTAGCATACATCTGTCATGATTAGTGGTCATCAATAGACAAGTCCTCCTTGAATTTATCTCAGTTGTGCCCTTTTGAAACCATTATCCCTTGTGTCTATCACCAGTTCTTGTGGCCACAATTAGCAATGTTTTTAAAAAAATTCTCTTGTATTTTTTAGACTTGGTTCTATTCAGTGTTGTCCACTAGTTTGATTCTACTACAGATAGCAGGATTTAAATAAACATTAATCACATGCCTCTTAAATTAAATCAATTGCTTTATTTCATTAATATCCACATTATCAAACATTCAAAAGAAGTGCTTTCTGGAGATGCTGCAAAACAAATGAGATAACTTACAGTATAATGGCACTATATAAATAAATAAACAAATAAGTAAAATATACAGCACAAGAGGAAAAGGTAAATTTTTGGTTTTCTTCTCAATTACACAAGCAAAACAACCAGAAAGGGAAAGGCATAAAATTAAGTCATAATTAATCCTCACAAATTGATCCTCACCAATTATAAAGTTTCCATTGATTAACCATCAATGTTACTTAAATCTTCAATCAATCAAAGTCATTGATTGAATCAGAGTCAACTGATTCTGGTTAAAGCTAGCAGCCTTAGTGGAATTCACCTTTTCTTTCTTTCATGTGTATGGAAACTGGGAGCCTTGATTGCTGAGACTGTGTTAAATGCAACCATTTAAACATGCATGACCTGTGGGACAAAACCAAGTATGGACACACCCACCTGGACCTAGCTGACTCTTTTGCAAGGCAGTGGTGGCATGAGTCAGCCAGAGGGGATAATAGCAGCAGCAGATTCAATCAGGAAAGCAATGTTGAAGGAAAGCTTCTCCCTTGAGCCACTGCCCTGATCCAATCATATCCAATCACCCCCACCTCTGCTAACACATCCCAAAACACTGCCATTTGGGCTCAGGTCCACAAATTTCAGGATAATTTAGTATGCAGTTTTGAGATAATCATAGTCCAATCCTATCCACACAATATTATTATTATTATTATTATTGACAGTATTTATATACCGCTTTTCAACTAAAAGTTCACAAAGCGGTTTACAAAGAAAAATCAAATAACTAAATGGCTCCCTGTCCCAAAAGGGCTCACAATCTAAAAAGATGCCAAGGAATACCAGCAGACAGCCACTAGAACAGACAGTGCTGGGGTGAGGTGGGCCAGTTACTCTCCCCCTGCTAAAAAAAAAAGGAGCACCCACTTGAAAAAGTGCCTCTTACCCAATTAGGGGTTGATAGCCAATCTTGTATTGCACAGGCCACTAGCACAACAGTGGCTCCACCATCATGTAGAGAGTTGTCACCTGTCCAAGGCCCTGAAGACCATGCAGAGGTGACAGTGGCCCACAGATTGGCCAGCGCTACAGGGAAGTTCACAGGTGGATCAGGGAGGGTAATGGGCCAGGCTGTGAGCAGAAGGGGGTTAGAGAGGTATGGATCTTGGTGGCAGCAGTGCACTCCAAATTTTAGCACACTCCCGCAAAACCTGCTTGTCTAAATATGACAGTGGAACAAAACAAATACATGGGTACACAAAGGGAAGTGTGGTCTTTCGCAAAGCATTTCCTTGTGCATTTCCAGCAAAATATGACAGCTTGTAAACACTTTCTTCCATTTTCCTTTCTTGCCCTTCTACCCGCACATATCAGATAAAAGCAGTTTTCTAGACTGATCACTGAAACATCCAGAAGCCCAGCAAGATGAGGCCCAACTCTGATCTAGCTCAGCATCCTCTTTGGCAGCGGCCCACCAGCTGCCTCTGAGAAGCTCCCAAGTAAGAGAGAAAGGCAGGTTTCTCTCCTGCTGTTGCTCCCTTGCAGTTGGTGATTCCGGGGCATACTGACACTGAACTTTGAGGCAGTCAGGGCTCTTGATTCTGCTTGAACAGTAGATCATATGTAAGCACAGCAATACTTAACATTTCTGAAGTTTCTGAACATTCACATTCTGTTTTGCCAGCAGTGCGCATATCGTGGTTACATAATTGGCCCACGAATTGCCTGTTTTTATTTTAAGAACACAAGTTGACAGCCTTTTTTTGCTGCTATGTTTAATTGACCACATCCAGAAACAAGCATGTTATGCTATTTTTCCCTTCTCACTTCTGGCACAATACTTTCCATTACTCTGAAGCACTTAAAGACAAATTAGCTCTTGGCAATGAGAGACAGTTTTCTTTTTAAAAATCTCAGTAGAAATGTTGCAACCCGCTCTTGGGTGGCCAGCTGCAGCAGTGCCTCTGCATGATGGTTAGTACAGCCACATACAGGAACTACAGTCCACAAACCATGTAGGATGGAATGCACACTTTTAAGGTACTGTAGCTGATGCAACAAGTACACTAGTTATGTGACAAGGATTTTCACTTTGCACATATGTGGCTCATACAATAAGACAGTTGTAGGGAAAAAAGAAGCTCATAATGACAATATGCATTTTTTATTTTTAGAATTAAGTCTGATTTAGAGGCATAGACAGAGTAATATAAAATAATATGAATACTAAGATAACCTGCAGATTCTTCCTGGTAAGTACAGGTGAGTTCCTCCTGATCTTGGCAATGGGGCTATGTTATATCCCCCACTTCCTGAAGCAGAAGTTCCAGGGAAGCCTCTAACCGTTTCCATGTGAGAAGGATATTCAAGTCTTACATTGCTTTTAGCAAGGAAATGGTTTGCATACAGAGATACATGTTGAGCAGAAGGAAGCAAGCCAGCTGGAAGCATTAGCCCCAAAGGAACATTAGTTTAGCATCCAAATGTCCTCTAGACCAGGTGTGTCAAACATAAGGCCCAAAGGCCAAACACAGCCCCTGGAAGTATTTATCTGGCCCCTGTTATAATTGGGCTCTCTCATACCTTGAAAATTTGAACAAAATTTGCACATTTTCTCTTCTGTCATTTGCAGCTAACAGGTTTCTACAACAGAACAAAGTGCTTATTTCTGGTCATCATCTGCCTCATGATATGACTTATAGCCCTCAGCAGGCACCATGAATGTGAATTTCAACCCACTGTACGAAAGGAGTTTGACACCCCTGCTCTAGAAGATGCCTCCTACAAGTCAGAAACCTTGTAACAACTGGGTCCAGACAGCAACAAGGGATGTGAGCTATGGCACAAATTTGAGTGGCTCAGAATAGCCACTGGTCCTCACAGGCTACTTATTCAAGTTTCCTCTACATTAGCTCCCTTTAGCATTGCTGAGACATTGTTCTAATGCAGTTTGAAATGGAACTAAAACTGTGGTTCCACACATCACCATGTAGAACCGCATTACCTATTGCAATCCTATAATTCCCTTCTCCCAAAGTCTGAAAAGTGGGCAGATATTACAGACCTATGAGTGCACTCTTAAAATGAGTGGTTAAGGCTGCAATCCTAACCACACTTTCCTGAGAGTAAGCCCTACTGAACAAAATAGGACTTACTTCTGAGCAGACCTGGTTAGGATTGTGCCCTAATGGTTCAATCCTATGCCCATTTACCTTACTTCTGAGTAAACATGCCTTGGCTTGTGTTGCAAGTATGTTTACTCATTTGAAGCAACAGAATTTATGGTCTAGAAAATGTGCTACCAATTACCAACTTCTTCCAGTTACCAACATTATTAAAATTGGCATTTTAATTACTCTTTTTTTCCTTTTGGTTTATTTAGTTTATTGTTAAGGATTGAAATGAAGACAGCATCATTCAAAGCACGTGGTCTACTATTGAGTTTTACTGCCTTCCCTTGGAGATCAAACACTGTTCTAAAGGAATGGGAGAAGTGACAACCCTACCTGTAAAGCAACCATGGAATGTGAGGGTTTCTTCAGTCACATCAATAACAGTCTTTATACATCCCCCCTCCTCCCTGCCAGGTACCTAACAGCACTGTGCTAGATGGACAGGCTGGTTATGCAAATTAGAAAAATCACTACAAACCAAGTTCAAAAACTGTTGGGAGAGCAGCTATTCAGTATGGAACAAACCCAGGACTTTTCTTTCCATTATCAACTGACAAGGTTTACAAAACCCAGAGAATGTGTTCCATAGTAGCGCTTTTTCTCTGGAATTGCTATTGTTTACTCACTTTTTATAGACAGCCAGATGATCTCATCATACTGCTGCAGTTCAATATTTTCTGTGTTGTTTTACCATGATTTTTCAGAACTGATGTGTGGTGATTGTGATTGAGTGATTTGGGATTTTGGGAATAAAACGCAATTGCAGCATTAGCTTGTCCACTGCGGACAGACACCACACTCCTGAGACACTATCATCCTTCTTTGACTTTAATTAAAAGAGTCCTCTTTGCATGTTCTGGCAATTTGACAACTTGCTCTTGATTCAGGCTGGAAAATCAATGATGAATTACCTCTTAATTGTCCCTTGAATACCTCCTCTTCATTGGCCCAATGTCAGTTCCTGTTTCCACAGGGAGAATCTTTAACTAGTGATTTTCTTGTAGAATTTTTTTATTTCCTATTTTTATAGCAATGCAGTTCACTATGAAAAGAGAAAATCAGTCTCTAAAACCTTCCTCTACTGCAGAAACAAAAATTGATATTGGGGCAATCAAAAGAGGTAAATAAAGCGCAATTAATAGGCTGTTCATCACTACTCTCACAGCCATGATCAACAGTAAGCATTGCTTACTAAGCAATTGAGCAGGACATAAAGCAAGAAACTTTTAATGCACTTTGGAAAGGACCTTTGCTGCATGGAACTTACTTGGGAGTAAACATTATAGAGGGGTCATGACTACGAGGGATCTCGATGACTCGTATTTGCTGGATGATATTGCACTATATTAAGTGTTGTGCAGAACCTCCATTTTAAATCCACTTTCAGCTAATCATGGAATAACAAAGCATCACCAGCAAAAAGTTGTACTGTGGAAGCAACCAGAAAGGGTTATTTAGGATCAAATAGCATATTTATAGCAGTGCCTCCTTTTTTACCCAAGAATTTATCCACAGCTTATTTCCTGTATACTGCAGGTCATTCTTTATACATACACAATTAGTTGTGATGACCTAGAATTACCAGATTGAGCCATTTGGATGAGTACTAACCCATTGGCACCCCAGCCAGTAATCTGCAGTCATTTCCAACTACAGTATATTGTATGGATATGTGTGGAAAAACTATCAGTGTAATCCCTATTATGAGAAAATGGAGTAACTGCTGTATCTCTTGATTATCTCTCCCCTGACCTTTCACTCTGACTCCTAAAGTATTGTTTAGCTAAGGGAGACAAATATCATTTGTATTGAATTTGGACACAGCAACCAACTGGCTGTTTTCTTTCTCTGTTGGTACTGATGACAACATTGCTGTCTCCCCTTTTCTTTGACTCATCCTCTTCTCTACGAAAGGTGGCTATTTTTTGCTTCCCTCCCTTGGCTGGCTAAGTAAGTTCCAGCTGTCATAGTAAATCATAAAAGTTGCTTGATTTTCTTCCTTTTTATTACCCAATCAGCACTGGTCACAGGAGTCTGAAAGGAGCAGCACTTAAGAAATTGTGCTTCATTGTGGCACCTGGGGAAACGAGCTGTTTCTGAAACTCAGTGGTGTGCATTATTTTGGCCAGGTGCATGGTTTGTTTTCCCCGGCACAGATAATTGAGAAAATGCCATATCATGTCAGGTTTCATAGAAGAGGCAGTAATGAAAACATGTGTGTCATCTGGTTTCTACTAAATAACTATCTCGCCTCATTCCTGGCAAAAGAAGTATATTATTTTGCCTGAAGCATTCAAAAGCTATCAGACACATTGTGAAATGTCAATGTTAAAAAAAAAGACTTGCATTTACGAGAGCTAAGATTTGATGAGTTCCCTGTCTGTCTCCCCCCCCCATTTTTTGCCCACCCTTTTCTGTATTTTTGAACACTTTTTACACCCCAGAAGCCCCTATGTGGGTTCAGCAGCCTAAAAATTCGCTGGAACATCCTTTGGAAGAAGCCTTTGTCTGGAAATTCCATTATTCCCCAAGCATGCGCCATCTGCGGATCATTTATTTAGAAAATTTTTTATCCTGCCCTCCCCATGCCAAAGATTTCTATCTGAAATGGCTACCTCCTCCAAGATTGGCATGTGCTTAGTGATTGGTCAGTCAAGATTGTCCAACTAGGTCAGGGGGTGGGATTAGGAGTGACCAAGCTAGGTTCAGTTATTGATGTCAGCTGATGACGTCATCAAAGCAGAGTTATATATTTCCCAGCCCACAGAATGTGTTTGTTGTTCCCTGCCAGTCACCTGCATGACCCATTCATTGGGACCTCAAAGAGGAGCAGCCACTTGCTCACTAAGTGCAATGACTGGGAATTCCTTGAGCAATGTAAGTAGCTTAACCCATTTCTGCCCAGCCCACAGGTGTACACATTTGATCCCTGTTGTGTATATGCAATGTTGGGCAGAAATGGCTTAAGCTAGGGACTGTCTAGCTAGATTGCAATCAGGGACTTTGTCTGCTGAGTGACTCCAATCAGTGTGCAAACCTCCCCATGTTTAACCACAGCAATACCTTTGGAGGGGCCGTGGCTTGAGAGTATTGAGTAGCACCCCAGCTCCATTTGCTGAGCATGATTGGTTTCTGCGAATGTCACTTAGTTATTCACAGTTAAATTTCAGACAGGATAGATGGACTGGATTTTACAACCAAGGAAATGATCAAAATTTGCATTAGTAATATCAGAGATACATATTTAAATAAATATCTGAATCCTATCCCCCACCATGCTGTAGCATGATAGGTAAAACCTTTTTTACTTTCCTCTGGGTATAGGCTGCTTATGGGTCTCTTCAGACCCACACTAGCCATTTTGCTGGTGTAAGTCTGAGGAGAGCAATGGGGTGTTCCAAGGCGAGATTCTAGCAGTAGGATCCTGGCACAAATCATTGCTGCCAGTATCCACTGCCTCCCTCCCTCCCTCCCTCCCCCAAAACATCTCTGATCTTCCCTAAAACTCCTTAAAACTCCCTCTGCCCTGGTGGTGTACGAAGGCCATTTGGCACCTGGGGCCCTTAAATTTTTGGCACCCCCCATGACAAAATTATTTTCAGTAATAGTCATGATATGAAATGAATAATGATAATGAATGATAATAAATGAATAGTGAAGAAGCACAGACAAAGAACATTTTCTTTTATTGAATTTATATATAATAGGTTTCACACATGTAATGAACATTAGAGATCATAACCCAAAACAAAACAGGGACCGAATGCCCATCAAGATAATATGCAGTGGGCTTGTGGTCTATCATACATACAAGAGCAGTTTTGTTGTAATATAGAAAAAAAGGCAAAACATAAGTACATTTATGAAGAATACATTTGGTTTTCTGGAATGCTTGCAACAAGCTATTTATTTGCAGTGTAATCCACTTTTTGTTACATAAGGCAGTTGTGTTTTCCTTCTCTGGTTTTTTGGCTATAACTTTGAAAGAATAGAGATATTTCAACACGGTTTGTTTCAGTGCATTCTGCATGAAATTATGCATTGAATTATATATAATATGATGGCATTATTCAAAAACACCAAGATTTAAAAAATTGTGAGGCAGTCACTGTCACCCCCTGCAGCTTGGCCCCCCCAACCCCCCATTTGTAAACCACTGCCCTGCCCTCCCCTGTCCACCAATAACACATTCCCTCCACTAACTTACCGAGGCAGATTTGGCCAGGGATCTATGGTAGCAGTACTCCAATGCTTCTACAGCCACTTTGTGGCAGCAATTTGCACTGGCCCAGGGACGATGCATTCTGCATGCTGTTGCTAAGCTTTTTGTGACAAGACACACCTCCTGCTGTCTCAAATGACCCATAGGATTGGGCTGTTAAAAACTAAAAAATTAGAGAGGTCTTCAAGATTCAGATAAGAATCGTCCATCACTGCCCGGAATGGCACCTGCAAACCTTATTGCCCCCTTGTAGCTACGTCACTGCCTTCCAGTCACCAGTAGAAGCCTGTGCATTTGGTGATTGTTGACGTTGGGAGGCCTCTGAGTTGTGGGTTCTATTATTGTGTTTATAGCACTACTGTACGTTTTACTGTTTTAATTTGGTTTACAGTGTATTTTACAGTAGTGTTGCTATTTTATTTTGCTGGCAAAAGCCCACAGACTTTTTTTAGTGAAAAGCATCATAAAAATCCAACTGGATAGATGACATATTCTTTAATCTGGAGTTGTAGCCCTCTCAGTTTGTTGCAGCAAAAACAATGCTCTTGCAGCCCTTTAAAAACTAACACCTGAGAGTGGGGAGGGGCCAGCCAGCAATCAAACAGATGTGCCTTTCTTGAGCTCCTGAAAAGCACTCTGTTTTTTCCCCAAAAACTGCGGATCCAAGGTGACCCAGGGATATTTGTCAGGCAAGACAAATTCCTCCATGTGATGGCACGATTCCTGAGGAGATAAGCCCCGCCAGGCAGCTTTCCCAGGAGATTTCACCATCTGGCAGCAATGGTGAAGAATTCATGCTGAATCAAGCTGAAGGTCCCAGCAGGGAGAGACTGTGAAAGACTTAAGTAAGTGTTATTCCGCTTGTGTATGCCTGGCATGGACTGAGTAATTGATTGCCTGATCTGGTTCTTTTTTGCCGTGAAAAGAAGAGGATCTTCTGTTTATCGGTGTGAGGAGAAATCGTAGAAGAGATTTGCCAAGCTCATTATGGATATATGAAAGTATAATTACAACTTTATAACTGTGAACTTCGGTGGATTATAAATTAACTGTCCTTGGATAAAGTTTGTGTATTGGAGTGTTTATTGCCTTGGTTTGATACTACTGTTTGGAGTTGCTGGAAAGAGCGATTGGATATTTTGAGATTCTTGCGAACAGAGGAAAGTGGTTGCCAAGGCTACAACTATAAATAAGATAAGAGAACAGAAACAAAAACAATACACCAGTGACATCTAGTGACATCTAGTGGATTTAAAAAGACATTGCAAGAACTAGATTTGTGTCTATAAGTGGAGCAAGGAAGATAATACACTGAGGACATCTAGTGGTCTTAAAGAACATTGCAAACAAAAGATATTTGAGTTTCGAAGGAAGAACAAAGATGGAGGGTAAGAAAGTTCAAAGTTTGCCAGTGTCGGAGATGGGATTTGGAAAATTAGTACAAGAGGAAGCGAAAGGGAAAAATTGGAAACAGACTATGCAAGACAACGTGGAAAACCTGTTGGCAATGGTACAGCAACAAATAAATCAATCTGCACAGACCCAAGACAGCGTGGATACTTTAATTAAACTATTAGATGAACTTAGTGGACACCTGATAGATGTGAAAATTACATCAGAAGAAGACAAACAAGAGATTGAGAGACTGGGAAAAAAGATAAGACCAAGTTAAAATATCAGAGCCAGAAGAAAATCAGTATGACGCAGAGACAATGTTAATGGAAACTCAGATGGATAGTGCAGCATGAGTAGTGAGGATACAAAATATTCCAGAAGAGAAAGGAGAAGATATGTCACGACAGATTGTCAGATTAATATTAGAATGGATTGATACACTGATGGAGAAGATACCTAAAGAATTGGATTCAGTGAGAAGACTGAGCACTTTTTATCTGAGAAAATATGAATTACCAAGAGAAATTCATGTGAAATCCATCAGAACCTTTTACAGAGATAAATTACTGAAGGTTTCACAGGAAAAGAAATGGACAGTAGATGATAATAAAGCTAGAATTTTGAGACATATTCCATGGAGAGTAAGGAAGAAGAGAAAAAAGAAGAATTGTCAAGGCAAGGTGTGGAGATGGGTTGGTGGACGCACCTATAATTAGAGTCAACATTTGGGGGAGACAAATAAGATTTTTATATGGAACATTTGATGGACTATTGCTAGAAACAAAAGAAAAATATAATTTAAAAAATGTATATGTTTATATTGGATTTTGAGATGCAAGAAGAAATAGTAAAACAATGTATGATAAAATGGGCACAAAATATAGGCCATAATATAATAGATTAATGGGAACACATCTGGAAGCATAATATAAAACTTATTAGAGCAACACATTTTTTTAAAAAGTATATTTTTAGATGTTATAGATAAAGAAAAAGATGTGTATTTAGTTATTAAGATTTTAATTGTAGCGAGGATTTTATGTTAGATATTGGAAGGATTGTAAAATACCCGTGAAAGATGAATTAATAGAGAAAATAATGAATATGGCAGAAATGGACAGGTTTTCAGAAAATTTGGATCAACAACGAAAACCAACACCAAATTAAGCAATGGAAATTATTCTATGCTTGGCTGAAAATGAAGTTTTAAAAATATATGATAGGGCATTTAGATGATTGTATTACATATATACTATGATATGATATAATAGATGAATGAAGAATGAAAAATGATATTAAGAAGTAAATTTAGAAGAGGAAACTGATTAAGATATGTAATGATTTATTAGTTTTAGTGATATAAGATAATGATATATGATTTCCTGCACCCCCTTTTTTGTGTGTAGTGAAGTCTGTTATGTTTTTTGTGTAATGTGAGTTTGTTTGTATTTGTTTTTGGAAAATAATTTTTAAAAAAACAAAACAAACTAACATCTGTATGGTCCCATAGACTTCTCTGAGCTGGTCAGATGCATCTCCGTATATAGGTCAGATATAATGTCATTTTAGTAACATCTAGAGATTAAGAAGGGGGGATAGCATTCCCCCAGTCCTCAAGGTGAGTAGACAGTGGCCTGAAAATCAGAGATCTGAAGAAACAATGGGTGGAATAAATAGAATTGCAAATAAGGGGTGGGGGCTAAGGCAGAAATGTAGCTTTGGAATAACCTCATACATGAATTATGAAGAGCCATTTGCTGTTCTCAGGAAAGGAAAGCTAGACAAGGTTGCTTTGGAGTCTGGGAGGCTTTCTGTGAGCCACGCAGGCCAAAAAGGCTGAATTTCACACATTGATTTAAATCATTCATTGAAACTGTTGGCTGCAAACTTGCCTTTTAAGGGCCAAACTAGATGTGAGGGTAAATGCATCAATGACTAGCTAGGAGTTTGCTTTACTTTAGGCTGTGGCTGCCACACAAATGTGGAGCTCAGGGCAGAAGTGCAGTTCAGAGGTAGAGCATGTTTAATCCTTTCTGTGATATTTCCCAATGACTGAGAGTCCCTCGTGAAGCTGTGATGGACCTGCAAAGGTTGATTTGCTGCAATAGTACTTTCAGAAGCTCCAGGGCAGTTTTCAGTGGGAAAAAAGAAGAGTACAGCACTACCTCCACACTGCAGTCCTGATCCAGATTGGACCCCCATGGGCTACTATTTTAATGTAGAAATAACCACCCAACTAGACCCATGCATCTAGTTTGACTCTAGACACACAGCCCAATCCTAAATTGCTCTGGAACAGGCAGGCCAGCAGGCCTGCGCGGTATCCAGTGCAAATTTCAGGCAGCCAGAAGCTCAACCGGGGCAAGTGTTACCTGGATCTGCACCAGCTCAGGAGATGGTGTAAATCTGAGCAGCCTGGAACTGCCCTGGACTGCCAGGGAACAGGGTTAGGATCTGGCATAACTGCTGGATCCTGGGCCTGCCTCCTGCTCCTCATCTGCCCCCAGGAATGCCCATCACCTGCCCTCTCTCTGCCCCAAAACGCCTCCCTCTCCAAGCCCCCCCTCCAGACCCCTGCACTGGTCGAGCTCAGCTGATGCAACTCACCTGTCCCTAGGTCCCATGTCGGTGCAGGAAGGCCAGTACAGGTCTGTGCACTGGCCTATCTCCCTTATGTTGGCATGAAAGTGCTTTACAGCACTTTCGTGACAACATTGGGCCAGCACAAGGGAATTGCATTGGCCCAGGGGTGCTTTTGGATTGCGCCTACAACCTCACATCTACAACCAGCTATAAACTCATTCACAAAAGACCTGATCAAATGTTTAACTAGTCTTATGTACATACAGCTGGCTGCAGACTGTCATGAAGATCACCAGCATTTTTGTTTACCAAAATTTAGTTATTTGCTGAAGGAGGAAAAAAAACAGTCAGAAGTGCACTTAAAGGAAGGGTGGTAAGGTATAAAAGCTACACTCCTTAGCTGGCAGTTCACTTCTATCACCCTTTTCATAAACCCTCTGCAATCCAAGTTTCAATAAATACACATTGAAAAAATGAATAAAACTTGCCAGATTGAAACTGCTGAACTATTAACTGAAAGCAAGAGGATGTGCACAAATGCATGTCTGTGGATTTCATGATGCCAGGAGGCCAATTTTATTGAATTATAGAATTATTGGGCTGTTTGTTGATGAGAAGCAATGCCCAGGAAGCAGTGAAGCAAACATATAATCAAAAATGAGTATCTAACAAGTAAAAGGAGCCAAAATGAGTCACTGTATTACCCCAGAACACATCCAGGAAGCAAGAATCCTTTTATCACTATTTCAGGCTAGATGTATCACCTAATATATACAGGGAAAGTCAACATTCACACTTTTATGAGTACTACCGTTATCTCTGATCATAACAATAGCAAACTAAAACATAAAAGAGTTTCGAAAAGCACTCCAAAGCTGAAAGTATACTTAGGAAAGGCAATGTTGATTAAGCTAGTCATTATGATTAATAATGACAATTTCTTTCACTTACTGTCGGAAAGCTTAGCTGGCTGTCAGTTAGAATGCATCAAATGGTGCCCAGATGCAAATTTGCCATTACTCAATTATTTAAACACACACACAAAATATTAAAATGTGAATAACTGTGGTAACAGCTAAATATAGGTGATGAAGGAAGATGTAGTTAGGAATTTGGAGCCCAAAGAATAGAATAATGTTACTATGGGCGCAATCCTAACCCCTTATGTCAGTGTGTTCTAGCACTGACATAAGGGCAATGCAGCTCTGAGGTAAGGGAACAAACATTCCCTTACTTTGAGGAGGCCTCCGTGAGTGAGACCCAAATGCAGGATGCAGCACACATCCCACTGGCACCGCTATGCCAGTGCTGGAAAGCACTGACATAAGGGGTTAGGATTGTGCCCTATGTTTATTATTATTTCTTCTTTTTATGCCCCATTTTCTGGCAAAGCCAGGAATAAAGTTTTCTGGAATAAAATTTCAGAAAAATGCAGAAAGCTATAAACATCCAAGATTCAGGGTCCAACCTGAGAAATATCAGAGCCTCCAACCAAGTATTGTACTTAGGCTGCAATCCTAACCACACTTTCCTGAGAGTAAGCCCCATTGAACAAAACAGGACTTATGTCTGCGTAGGCCTGGTTAGGATCATGCCCTTAATCCCACATGTACCAACAGAGCATGAAACACAGAAAAGAAAACCCTTATTCTCCTCACAGGCCAAATGTCAAGGAAGATGTCCATTTGCCCTGAAGTCAACAAATGTAAGCCTACAGGAGATTTGAAAAGAAAGTCTTTTCAGACAGAATACAGTTCAACTATTAAATTATGTGAAGAACCTAACATTTGCTTCTCTCTGGAAATACAGACAGAAAGGGTCACAGAACAGTGAGAACACAGGGACACCACAGTTGCATTTAAAGATGCCATTCAGTGTCTGAGAAGATGAAAGCAGGCATCTTCACAGAAGTCCTTTCTTGCTCTTTTGTACAATGGAGGGCTGCATTGCTAGGAGCAAACTGAAACTGAGGCTTGAAACTTGAAAAAAATATTTCAGCTGAGAGTCAGAAGCATTAAAAATGGCAGAAAGGAAGGACCTAACTCAGAGACCTCTAAAATGGGGGGAGAGGAGAGGAGGAAACGGACATGTAGGCTGACTGGAACTCCTTGTAGGAAAGGCAAGGTATAACTAATAATTAAAACTACAAACCCGGAATGCAGACACTTGCCCTGAGGAGACTGAAAATAAATCACCTCATGATGGGAAGAAAAATGTTTGAAGGAAACAGAACATATGTCTTTTTGTCTCTGGAGTGAAAATCGACCTGAATTCCTGACCTATGACCCAAAAATTTCTTTCACTTTATGATGGCTTGAATCCAGAGAACCTCTGGGAAGGGGCTGTAGCTGAATGACAGACCATCTGGTCTGCACTCAGAAGGTCCCAGTTTCAATCCTCAGCATCACCAGGTAAGGCTGGGAAAGTGTCCTTCCCTGAGCGGAAGACGCTTCTATTCCTGCAAGAGGGAAGTCTCCAAATTCTGCTAAAGGACCTGCTCTCCACGACAATAACATGCTGTTCCAGGAAACTCAGGAGAAGCTTCTCAGGGGGTTGAGGCTGCAATAGGAAGGGGGCTGAGAAAGTCCCCTTCTCTGCTCAGGGTTCTCAGTATATCCCAGCCATTGCTAGAGGAACACATGAATCCTGGGACTGATACCTGGGACTGTGTCCAAATGGCACAGCTTGCACTCTCTTGTCTCTTTCTTTGAAGTATGGGAGCACACATAAAGAAAGGCTTCTGAATGTATCTTTCGAGTTGTTAAACATCATTCAAAAGCCTATGACACACTTCACCTGAGGACAGGAAGATATACTATGTAGACCTGTCAAAATACCTGGGGAAAATGTCATATTCAGTAATATCACAATTAATAATGACTGAAGTTGCCTTATGTGGAGCTAGAGCATTGGTTCCTCTGTCTACTCTGACAGAAAGCAGCTCTTCAAGGCTGCAAGCAGAGAAAAGTATTTCATGGAAACAGAGTTGGAATGGGCCTTCAAGACGATCTAGGCCAACCCCTTGCTGTAAGTCACTGGCTGTAACTAGCATCCTGGACTAACTGTGCTGCCTTAGAGTTCTTTGCCACCGTGGCAGAGCACTTGAGCTATGAGCTTTGTTGTTGGGGAGAGGAATCTCTTATACCCCCCCCCAACAGCATCACATTTGTTGCCATGTAGGAATGCATCTTCAGTTTGGGACGTGAACTTGGGCATTCACCATGTGAAGGAAGGGTGGGATTAAAAAAAGGTGGGAAGGGTGGGATAAAAAAATCCATAAAATAAATAATGTCATCTAGGCTCAAACAAATTTGCAAAAACACAGATATAATCAGCGCAGCTAGCCCAGCCCTAAAATAGTAGCAGTATGAAGCCATTTAGACATAGGTTGTTTCCTTAGGGCAAAAAACCAACTACACAAACCTTTTTGTATAAACCTCAGAGGTTTATATCTCACTTCCTTCCTGAAACGTCTGAGTTTGATACATGAACATTACAGTATGTACAACCACAAAGCAACCATGAATTGCTTTTTTCACAAGTAACTTAACTGTCAGTTTCTGCTGCTGATTGAACAAGCAGGTACGGAAGCAGATCAATGACTCCACCCTGGGTCTTAGACAGTTATTCTGTTCCAAAGTAAAAATGATAATATACTTTGAACTGCTTTTTCATGGACAGATCACTTATTGAGTCTGTATCCTCTCTACTGTCTTTTAAATTATTTTAGAGCAAACAAGAAGATGAAGGAGAAAGGGAAATGGAGGTGGGCCACAAGAGATACCCAGAATTGGGGGAAAAAATAAATTGGAAGATGTTTAGCTATCAAGGCAGCTTGCAAGATTCATATCATTTCTGACACATAGAAGGAATATGTCCCAAAATCAGATACACTGCAAATTGCCATTTAGGGCCCAATCCTATCCCCGTACACCAGGGGTGCCCAAACCCTGACTTGGGGGCCACTTGCAGCCCTTGGGGGCTCCCAATCTGGCCGTTGGGGAGCCCCCAGTCTCCAATGAGCCTCTGGCCCTCCAGAAACTTACTGGAGACTGTGCTGCCTGATGCAACTGCTCTCAGCATGAGGACGACTGTTCAACCTCTCACCTGAGCTGTGGGACAAGGGCTCCCTCCACTGCTTGCTGTTTCACGCCTGTGATGCAGCAGTGGCAGCAAAGGAAAGGCTAGCCTTGCTTGAGCTACTGCAAGACCTTCATTCATTCATATAAGTTCCATCTCTAATAAATTCATTGATGTAAATTTATTCAAATTTTAAATGTAAATTAATTCATTTTCCCCCCGGCCCCCGACACGGTGTCAGAGAGATGATGTGGTGCTCCTGCCAAAATGTTTGGACACCCCTGCCCTACAGCATCCTACATGATGCAGTTGCGCTGGCAGAATGTGCACTGAACCAGTGGGGGGAAAGACAACAAAATGTTCTGCAGGTAGCAGGTAAAAATATCTTTTACTTACCTTTCTGTAGGCCACCTGGCCATCAATGGGTCTCTTTGGATCTACATCAGCTATTTTGCTAGCTTAAGTCCGAGGAAAGGCAGAGGGCTGGTTGGACCATGAAAAGGGGGATAGGATCCCAATTTGTGCTGCTGTCACTGAAATCCACCTCCATGCCCTTGGCCCAGCTCACTCCTGCCCTGAACTTCCCTTGAGCTGCCCCAGCTCCACTGTATCTGCACTGGCACAGTGTCTGTCACCAGCATGTGTGAGGGACATCTGTCGGTTTGTGCTGACAGTTCCACAGTATGCAACAGTAACATGCCATTTATGACACCATAGGAGATCAGCCCCCCTCATAGAGTCTCTTGGAGACATCCAAGATCAAAGCACTGGCACCAGCTCGACCTGATCCTCACCAGACGCTCCAGCCTTCCCAGCATCAAGATCACACGCAGTTATCATGGTGCTGCCTGCGACACTGACCACTCCCTGGTGTGCAGCAGAGTGAAACTGCAAACAAAGCGACTGTATCACACGAAAAAGGAAGGAAGACCTCGCACTGATACCAGCAAGACCCGGGATCAGAGAAAAGTGGAGGAATTTGCACAAGCGCTTGAGGAATCTCTTCCAGGCCCGGCCGACGCAAACGCATCCAACAGATGGGAACATTTCAAGAATACTGTTTACAACACCGCCTTGTCCATATTCAGCAAGAAGACCAACAAGGCGGCAGACTGGTTTGAAGCCCACTCTGAGGAGTTGACACCAGTCATTGAGGAAAAGAGGAGAGCTCAAGCAGCATACAAGGCCTGTCCCAGTGAGCGCAACCTGCAGGTCCTCCGAAATGCTTGCAGCAAAGTCCAACAGACTGCCAGGAGATGTGCTAACGACTACTGGCTCCAGCTCTGTTCCGAGATACAGATAGCAGCTGACACGGGCAACATCAAGGGGATGTATGATGGTATCAAGCAGGCCCTAGGTCCAACACAGAGGAAAATTGCCGCTCTGAAGTCTGCCACAGGCGAGGTCATCCAGGATCGGGCGCAGCAGATGGAACGCTGGGTGCAGCACTACTCTGAGCTATATTCCAGAGAAAATGTAGTCACCGAAGAAGCACTGAACAACATTGAGTGCCTGCCTGTGCTGGAAGAGCTTGACAGTGAACCAACCCTAGAAGAACTTCACGTGGCCCTGGACTCCCTTGCCTTTGGCAAGGCACCTGGAAAAGACAGCATCCCTGCTGAAGTCCTAAAATGCTGCAAAGAGATCATCGTCACTGAGCTGCATGAAATCCTCTGTCTCTGCTGGAGAGAAGGTGGAGTACCTCAAGACATGAGGGATGCAAACATCATCACGCTGTACAAGAACAAAGGTGACAGGGGTGACTGCAACAACTACCGCGGCATCTCTCTCCTTAGCGTTGTAGGAAAGCTGTTTGCCCGAGTTGTACTAAAGAGGCTCCAGGTACTTGCAGAGAGCGTCTATCCAGAATCGCAGTGTGGATTCCGAGCCAACAGGTCCACCACTAATATGGTATTCTCCCTTAGACAACTGCAGGAGAAATGCAGGGAACAATGACAGCCACTCTTTATAGCCTTCATAGATCTCACAAAGGCTTTCGACCTGGTCAGCAGAGACGGCCTCTTCAAGATTCTCCCCAAGATTGGATGTCCACCCAGGCTCCTCAGCATCATCAGATCTTTCCACAAGGACATGAAGGGCACTGTTGTCTTCGATGGCTCCACATCAGACCCTTTTGACATCCAAAGTGGAGTGAAGCAGGGCTGTGTTCTTGCACCAACCTTGTTTGGGATTTTCTTCGCTGTCCTGCTGAAGCAGGCCTTTGGAACTGCAACAGAAGGCATCTATCTCCGGACCAGATCAGACGGAAAGCTCTTCAACCTCTCCAGACTGAGAGCAAAATCCAAAGTCCAGCTGAAATGTCTGCGTGACTTCCTCTTTGCCGACGATGCAGCTGTCACTACCCACTCTGCCAAAGATCTCCAGCAGCTCATGGATCGTTTTAGCAAGGCCTGCCAAGATTTTGGACTGACAATCAGCCTGAAGAAAACACAGGTCATGGTTCAGGATGTGGACTCACCTCCCTGCATTACAATCTCTGAGCATGAACTGGAGGTTGTCCATGACTTTGTGTACCTTGGCTCAACGATCTCCGACACTCTTTCTCTCGATACCGAGCTAAACAAGCGCATCGGTAAAGCAGCTACCACGTTTTCCAGACTCACAAAGAGAGTCTGGTCCAACAAGAAGCTGACGGAACATACCAAGATCCAGGTCTACAGAGCTTGCGTCCTGAGTACACTTCTGTACTGCAGCGAGTCATGGACTCTTCGCTCACAACAGGAGAGGAAACTGAGCGCTTTCCACATGCGCTGCCTCCGACGCATCCTCGGCATCACCTGGCAGGACAAAGTTCCAAACAACACAGTCCTGGAACGTGCTGGAATCCCTAGCATGTATTCACTGCTGAAACAGAGACGCCTGCATTGGCTTGGTCATGTCGTGAGAATGGATGATGGCCGGATCCCAAAGGATCACCTCTATGGAGAACTCGTGCAAGGAAAGCGCCCTACAGGTAGACCACAGCTGCGATACAAGGACATCTGCAAGAGGGATCTGAAGGCCTTAGGAGTGGACCTCAACAAGTGGGAAACCCTGGCCTCTGAGCGGCCCGCTTGGAGGCAGGCTGTGCAGCATGGCCTTTCCCAGTTTGAAGAGACACTTTGCCAACAGTCTGAGGCTAAGAGGCAAAGAAGGAAGGCCCATAGCCAGGGAGACAGACCAGGGACAGTCTGCACTTGCTCCCAGTGTGGAAGGGATTGTCACTCCCGGATTGGCCTTTTCAGCCACACTAGACGCTGTGCCAGAACCACCTTTCAGAGCGCGTTACCATAGTCTTTCGAGACTGAAGGTTGCCAATACAAGGAGATCAGCCATTGTAAGCCTGCCATAAATTTAAACTATATAAGTATAAAACCATTTCATCTACTTAGGGACAACTGTATAACACCTAAAGGCAACTCCAGCTCCCTTATACTCAAGCAGGAATGTCTGTTAGTGTCTGTATTTATTATATAGACTTAGGGTGCAATCCAAAGGTGCCCATGGACCAACGCAAGTCCCTTGCGCCGGCCCAGGAGGGTTGCAAATGTGCCATAAGGCACATTTGTGCCTCTTCAGGAAGAAGCCATGGAGGTGCGTCAACACATGGAGGCTGAATTCAGTGCCTTGCATCAGCTTGGATGTGCGGGAGGGAAGGAGGAGGGAGGGAGATGTTCCTGGGTGGAGAGAGGGTGGGCAGTGGGCGGCCATGGGGGCAGGCGGGCGGGCGGACAGCAGGAGGTGGAGTTGGGATCCAGCAGATCCCAACCCCCATTCCCAGGGAGAACGGCACAGCTTGAAGAGAACAGAGCAGCTCATGAGGTGGTGCAAGTCCGAGGAGACCCACAGGGGCCAGTAGCCCTTACCTAGAGGTAAGGGGAAATGTTTCCCCTGCATCCCCAGAGGCTGTTGCAGATGGGCAAGTTAAAAGAAAAGCTGTGTCCCAATTCCAATCACAATGTCATCACCCCCCCCGCCCCCACCAAGACTTACTTCAGTTCTCAAACTCTCTGTGAGTTTGCAAACAAGCTAGACTAGAGACATCTTAGAGTGGTATGGATAGATTTAAAGATAAAATATTTCATTAACAAAAAGTACTGTCAAAATTCAGGTTCTAACCCTGGATTTCTAATGTTCTGGGCAGATGACCTAGTTTTGTTAATCAGTTTTGCTTGGAGTTTAGCTGCTGGGAAGACCCAAGCAGCCAAAACATTGATTCCTGCTTGACTGAACAAGAAAATAACCTGATTGCTGACTCTAGACCAGTTTTTCTCACACTGTGTGTTGGGACCCACCAATGGGTCATGAGCCAATTTTTGGTGGGTTGCAAAAAGTTTCTGAAATATATTTAAAAAAAAACAGCTTTGTAAAAAAACCTTTGCCCAGTTTGCAGAAGAAAATTGCAATCCAAATGGATAGACCTGGCTGAAATGCTAACCTATTGTATGAAACAATCTTCATACCCCAAAATTAAAATGTCACATTTTTCCATTTTCTCTAGTAGCTGGTATGCTGCAGATCACTTGTGAACCCATTTTCAGTCTTTTGTCTGGCCTGGAAGTCCCTAACTGCACATTTTTCTCTCCAGTTCAGCCTTCTGGGTACCCTAGGATGACTGTAAAAGTTTGGGGGAAACAGCCCTTGAACTTCATTTCTAAGGAGAGGCTAGCAAAATAACTACACACACATACTATATGTAAGGTCTCTAGCACCCTCAGGAATACAGGACTCTGATTATTAATAATGTATTAATTATTTAACAAATAATTTATTATTAAATATATAATTATTCCTTAATTAATGATTTATTAATTATTAATAAATAAAATATTTCTTTCTAGATCTCTTTTATTGTCTAGTAAAGTGATGTGGGTCATGATAGATTGTCATTTTAAGAAGTGGGTCCCAGTGCTAAAAAGTTTGGGAAGTACAGCACTGTCCTACATCAATTGCCTGCATCCAAAAAAAAGAATTTTATCTTCATTTTAACAAACGCTTTTAGCATTGTGAAATTTGTAGATGGGTGTTTACACAAACATTAAGCCACATAATGCAAAATCAGAAAAGCGAAAAAAATCACTTTCATTTTGCTCTTTTGAAAACAGTATAGAACATAAGTTTAAATGTCATTCTCAAACCATTACTCCTTCCACAAATTGATTCCTTAAGCAGAACCATGAAATGTCACTCCTTACTCTATCTTCACAGCTGAGCTGCTAAGAGAACTAATGATACAAATTATTGCTATTGATTTTCTGACTATAAATATGTTTTGCAAGAAATCTGCAACTGATTCCTCCTCCTGAAATGATAAGGCAGATTTTTACAAAGTTCATAGCCAGTGAAAAAGGGATAACAGAGAGCTAATGTGATTCAATGGATAGTTATGTTCCTGAATTCAAATCCTGCTTCTTCTTGATTTCTAGAATTGCTTGTGCTAGGTAGTCCACAGTAATCCCTTAAAACATGGGAGTAAACAGAACAAATGGTTTCCTTTATATAATATATAAAGTTGCTAGGGAATGAGGGAGCATGATAGTGTAACAGCCTCCTCATTCATGAAGCATCACTGTTGTTCCCCAGAGAGAGAGACCTGTTCGGTAGCCCCGCTCAATCTTTGAAACTCTCTGCCACAAGAAGCCTGGAATTCTCCATTTCTTTTGGCTATAGTTAGGTGGTCAAAATGTGGTTATTTCCTCAGGATTTCAGAGCTGGATGGGTTTGAGGACTCTTTTAAGCAGCACTTTTGCTGCTCTCCTTGATTACCATTTTTATGTTGTTTTTATTTTTTCCACTGCATTTTGTTTTTAAGCGTGTTGTACACTGCTCTCAGGCATTTTGCAAACCATGTCAAATAAATACACATATTCAGAGGTGACTACAAGAAGTCCAAGCTTTTAAATTAGTGGAGTTGGATTCTTGCAGAATAAATAAGGCAGAGTAGAACCTTCAAGCAATGTGTAATAGAGGTTGGGGTGCTTTGGCTTCAAGCAGTCACTTTTCTAGGAACAATGCATGTGCATCTATGAAATAGTGGAGGGTATGGAATCAGTAACCCTTCCTTTTTGAACTCTCTTAAGTTTTTGATGTATGTCGCAACAGGAAACTAAATTAAGCATCTTTCTAATTGGCATCTTTGCAGATCACTTCAGACCTGGCGTGGAAATAAAGTCAAGAAACTGATCAAGAAAGCTAGGAAGACAGAAAAGTTCAGACATATTTTTATGGGTAGATAATTATCAGCTCATCTTTTCCTCTCCCCACCCAATCCTTCTCCTGGAAGCCTGGAAAATGAAGGAGATGAATTGGAAGTGGCTTATTAAAGCAGAAATCACTGAAGTGTCATTAACCCGACTTTTATACAGTAATTCGTTTTTCAGAAACATGATTGTATACATTATAAAATTAATTCCTCAGCTTTATTGCACACCTCCTGCACCTTCCAAGAAATCTTATCTTACTTTCAGAAGACAACCTCTCCGGAATGAAGACAATTAAAAAAATCTAATTCTGTTACTGAATGAGATTCTGGGCTGAAGCTTATTTCATTCTCCAACAAGTATAAAAATCCACATTCATGCAAATACTGTGCAATTAAGAGTGCAAAAAGTATGACAATTGGTTTCAGCCAGAGCCTGCCTTAACCACTTTGGTGCCTAAGCAAAACATTTCACATAAACACACCCTTCTGTTTGAGACCTTGACATCAACCACACTGTTTACTACTAGGCAGTACACACCATTAAACAAAGTATAAAATATGAATGAGCTCAATAAGAACTAAAAATGTGATTTTGTTTTAAAGTAAAACCTGAGATTCTTATGAAAATTAATTCTGTGCTAGTATGCACTTTAAAAGACAGCAAAATTTACCCTTAATGACATCCACAGGGTTCTCTCAGTGATTCCCCCTAACTGTAGCCAAATCATGCCCCCCTCCCAGCTTTTTAATAACTGGTCTTTTCTGGTCCCCTATAATTCAGACACTGCCCACCCATGAATGCCTTTCTGTATCAATGGATAATTCTGCATTGAATCATAGCATACATACTCACCACCACCCTGTATGACACTCATATAACAATCCCTTGCAGTGTTCTGTACACATAGGCTGCAATCCTAACATGACTTTCCTGGGAGTAAGTTCCATTGAACACAATAGGACTTATTTCTATTAGAGTAGAAATAGAGTAGAGTAGACCTGGTTAGGATTGTGCCCTTAATTAATTTAATTACAGCATTTGTATACTGCCTTTCTCACTGACTCTCAACACACATTGTAAGTCTTACAAACTCAAGGCAGTTCACATAGGCAAGCTGTACTAAACTCATCATTATTTCAAATGAGTTTTTACAATAATTGTTCTATGAACACTCATAGAACCCTTCACTTCCTGATGGAATCCTTCATGGTGTGGTCATCATATCTGGCATTTTGGTTTCTTCTTCTTCTATTTCACAGTCCAGGAAGGAAAAATGGGCTCAGACGTGCCAGGATGTAGATGCAATGGAATATATGTGTACACATAATTGTGTTGGAAACCTGTATAATGCAGCCCTTCATTGTTATAGGGATTATTTGTTTCATCTCTAAGCCCAGTACCATGCATCTACACAGCCAAATTAATTCCATGATCTCACTTAGTCAGTGTGTATCTCTTTAAAAAAAAGAAAGCTGTTTTACAAGTTTAAGCCTATTCAGTTTGACTTAAACTCAGTCATCACCCCAGCGCTGCTCTGACTTGCCAGGAGAACTAGAAAACATAATAAAGGCAGGAGACAGAAGTGGTAACCCCCCCCCCCCTCCATGGCACTGCTGTCCTGCTCCAGTCTCCTGCCCCCTCAAAACTATTAAAAGACCAAGAAAATCCTCTGGAGAGCAAGCAAGTGCCAAAGAGCTCCTAGACTAAAGTCAAGCAAGGAGAAAGTGAGAGTAATAGCTCAAGGTGTGAGCTTGTTATGAAAGAAGATTATTTACCCATGTTGGTTCACAACATCTCTTGGTTGCTGAGTAACAGAGTTGCCACATCCTTGCCTGACAGTGGTGTGTGCTTCTTTAAATGCTGGGAGGCATTAGAGAGGTTGTAGCTAATGTACCTCCTGTCTTATTCTTCCACTATCACCTCCCTGTGGGAAAAATAAACAGACCTGCCAGGCACAGAAGAAATGGATGAAAGTACAGATAGAGGAATAAAGCAGCAACAATTTCCTCTCTTGAGACAATTTAAAGAGAGACACTCTCTGGGTGAGGAGCTAGCAACTTCAATAAGTAAACTCCCTGCAGGGCAGTAGTTCAGATATCACCCTCCTAAATCATTTCATCCCCTTTCCAAAATACAGGGCATCAGTTGTGTGTGTGTGTTTTTTTTTTTTTGGTCTGCAGATACTATAGAATCAACCAGAATCACAGCACAATATTGGGCAGGTTGTTGGGCTTGGAGGTTGGAAATCCAGGTTCAGAATTCCACTTAGCCAAGAATCTTACTGAGTGATCCTTGGAAGTGACTGTTTTTCAGGCTGGGTTTAGCCTGTCACAGTGTGGCCGAAAACTAAGATGGCAGAATCAACAGACTATACAAGCTCAAGCTACAGGTGGCACATATTTTTTACTGTTCTCCCATACTAAAGACACCATGGAAACAGAAAGCTAGTAAATGACTAGTATTTGAGAGCCAGTCTGGTGGTTAGTGTGCTGCTTGAACTGGAAAGTAACTCTACCATGAAGCTTAATGGGTGATCGTGGGCCAGTCTATTTGCCTTAAATACCTACTTCACAGGGTTGTTACGAGGTTAAAAGGAGAGGGAGGAGCAGAGCTGGCCAAGGAACTCCTGCTGCCTAAGGTAGAATGCCAAATACTACCCCCTTTACTCAATCATGTGCCAGCCTCTGCTCTCTTATTCTCCAACGTTCTAGATTAGCACTCTCCTTACTCCACATTTCCTTTTTCTTTCTGTCCTTTTTCCAGTTCAGGGAGTGGAAGGAGGAGCAGTGGAAGCAAGTAGGTAGGGATGGGTGCCCCTCATCAGTCTACCACCTGAATGCTTCAGGATGGACCGCCCCTGGAGAGGAGTCTCATGTACATTGCCCTGAGCTTTAGAGCAGGGGTCTCCAAACTTTTTGGCCAGAGGGCTGCATCAAATATCTGGGGCAGTGCAGAGGGCCGGAAAAAAAATTTAAATATAAAATTTAAATAAATAAATTAGAGATGGAACATAGAAGAGTGAATAAATGAATGAATGGGCTCATTCATTCAGCCTCTCTGGCTCTCAGAACACCCTCCAGACACAACCAGAGTACAGCTCCAGTTGTGTTCAGTTGAGTGGGCCAGAGGCTCTCAGGGGACAAGAGGCTGGCTGCGGGCTGGATAGAGGCTTGCCGCAGGCCGCATCTGGCCCCCAGGCCGGGGTTTGGAGACCCCCTGCTTTAGAGGAAGGAAACGTATATGCATGTGGAAAATAAATATCAAGGGGAAAAAATTATTGTTCATCCATTTTCCTGCTATACGGATTTGTACTTGCAAGAAACTGTTCACATAAAGGAGCATCCAAAAATGTCATCACCTATCTGCAGTTTGGAGTGGCTCAGACCAGTCAGCCTCAGGCTAAGCTATTTCACAGCATTCTTCTGATCAACACATATACACCTCTCAACTACTGTATCTATATAATTTGTCCCACAGGGCAAAAGCTAGATCTGGAGCAGGAAAATGGTTCAGAGGGAAGGGAGAGAAGTCCCTTCCTCTGGCACCATAGCCTGAATAAGTCCCTCCCCCCAACACACACAGTACTTGAATTATGAGGGAAAGGGAGGAGACTCTTAACAAAATCCACAAGTCCCGCCCTCTCCCCCAATTTTAACCAAATCATGCCCCAGTCCTATAGTACTCTTTAAAAAACCCAGTACCTAAGCGTGGCAGTCACAAAAGGTGTGAAGGCTGATCTCTCTCAGGTTCCTTGTAATTCAAACACTGCGGGCTCTGTTTGCTTTTTTAAAAAGCTTCAAGTTCTCCCCATCATGAATCTTCTGCACAAAGGTTAGGTGGATCCTGGGAGAGACTTTTAACAGGGACACTTTGATATCGGCATGCCTGATCTTCATCCATCCTCCCTGAATGGAGTGTCTCAGTTACCTTGGCAACTAGAACATGCTTTGGGGTGTTCGGGAGCAGCACAGGTATCCGCTCCTAGACACCATCAAAAGCTGGGTGGCAATCCCACATGGAGCCCCATTTAATGTTGGGGTCTTGGGGAACTATCCCTGGCAACCCCACCCACTCCATAGTCTTGTTTTATTTTCCAGAGGGAACATCACCTCTCTGTCTAGAAACTAGAGTTTAAGATCATATGGGGTGGAGCTGGGGATGGAAGTAACTGAAATAAATATGAAAGCTGAACAAGATGGAATTTTGACAAGTAGTATCAGGGCCCAGTGTGGGAGGTTGAGGGTGACTAAAATGGAGCAGAAAAAGGGGAGAGGGTAGAAAGGGTGTTTTGTGGCTCTAACAAAAATATCAGAGGCCCCTTTGGACTATGGATATTAGCTGTACAGCAAGCCAAGCTATGCAGAAAAACGTCAGCCAGCTGCTCAGTTGAGGCCAAAAGAAGCAGGACAAAGGGAGGAAAGCTGGGAATTACAAAGAAGCCAGAGAGGGAGGGGGGAACAGGAAGATTGGTACTTATTTAACCATCTCCCTCTCTGCCTCTCTGACAATAGTGTTGCAATCTGATGCACACTTTTCTCAGAGCAAAGCACACTGAACACAGTGGAACTGGCTGGGGAAAGCAACATAAACAGCAATTTCCCCTATGTGGGAGTACTGTAAACCCTATTAAGCACAATCAGGCTTACTTCCACATAAACATGCTTAGGATCAGGCTACATGGGAACCCCAGCCTTGGGTTTTAAACAGACACATTGCTCCATGTCAAGACACCATCACCATTCTCATGTTCTAAACAATGTTTTCATGCAGTCCCATCACCCTTGTTTGTAATCTGGGATTTTAAAAATAAAAATCTGTTCCAACCTTGGCAGTCAGTCTTTCCCCTAATTTATTGTTCTCTGCCCTCATCAGTGTTATCTCCATAGGGCTGACAGTCCCCAATGCTAATGGCTTCACCCAGCATGCCTCTGTTTTGCTCCCCCCACCTTGAACAGCTCCAACGGGGAGGGGCCCCTTGCACACTGCAGTGAGGCTCCCTGCAAAACTTAGTGCACTGCACCCCCTCTAGCTATGCCAATGGCTTCACCTGGAAATTATCAAGACAAAATCCTTAAAGCTACCCCTTAAAGCTTTATCCTTAAAGCTGAGAGTGTAATTCTCTAGCCTACCCCTTACTATTAGAAGTAATAGCTTAAGAACATAATGCTGGTTTGAGCACTATGTTTATTGCCCATGTGAGTGACTCCATCCACCTTTAAGTATATATTCACATATAAATATGTAATGTGGACAGTGTGAGTCAGCAAACCACTTCTGGGCAAACTGCTACCATGACCACAGTGACTGGGAAAAATGCACCTTCAGTAATCCAAGTTAATGACTGCAATTTCCACTTTACACTGATACTTGTGAATGCATCATTTCATTTTCTTTTTTAAAGAGAACCTTGAGTGCCTACAAGGGGAAGTGTACCCTGGAAAGCGTTACCTAGATCACTAGGTCACAGATACGTTAACTGCAGTCCTGGATCCCACTTACAACTCTATCTAGGAGAAGTCTCTGCAACTTACTGTGAGCAGCAACTTGACAAAATTCCCTGGGACTGATTCAAATGGTGAAGTTATCAGTAGAAAAGTGTTGTGCAAGAAGCAGCTGTAAATCACACATCAGGTGTAACAGGGAAAAGGCAGGAAAGTACTGTTTGACACCCCCCAATCTGCACAATATAAAATAGTTCTTAGCAAAGGTCAGTATAGCTCTTGGCAAAGATATATAGGGACAGTCCCTATCCCATATGCACATGTCAATCTGCAAAACAACCAAAGAAAATGAACTGAAAATCACAACTTTTAACAAAAAGAAAACCCCATAGATGAGAGATGTGGAATTAGGGGGAAGGGAGAAGAAAGGCAGCATTTCAACCTTAGAGAATTTAAAGAAAACCACAAGAACTACATTGTCTAACAAGCAGCATAACAGCAATTCATAGGAGTAGCAAAAGAGTCAGTGATTTGTCTCAAGTGTATGAGTAAGGCCTAAGGGCTATCCTATACTACACCAGGTTTCTCTTATACACATTGCTGAAATCATTATAATTAGGTTTGACAAGTCTGGTGGAGCCCAGCCAAGTCCTAATAATAAATATAACAGAAAGGAAAGGGATGCTGATGACCTCACCATTCAAGCACCCTATTCAAGTCTTATTTCAGTCCTCTGCCTTGTTAGCAATGGTTACCAGTTTAAGTTATGACGGAACCCTATAGCAAAGACATCAACAGTCAGCCTCTGATTGTACCTGCAGTTGCAGGTTCACACCACAAATTAACAGAAAGGGCTATAGCTTATATGCTTTTATGTGCAACTGGAGGGCCTTGCCAGATGATTTTTAAATGTAATAATGTTGCAGCTGTGATTGCACAGAATCCAAACATTATTTCTCAAGGTAATACTTCCATTATGAGGAAATTGCATTTTTTTCAGCATCCAAACTGAATCCTAGATTTTTATCTGCCTTCTACTGAGATAGACCATTGGTCCATCTACCTTAGAATTATCTAACTGGTGGTGGTTCTCCACAGTTTCAGGGAGGGATCTTTGCCAGCACTACCTAGACTTGCCAGGGAGTGAACTTGGGACCGTTACACACAGAGCACGTACCCCTGCCACTTCTAAAATAGTCCCTCCTCAAATACTCTTGTTTTTTTTAATATTCACATGTCTTTAAAAAGGTGCTTATGATTGTTTTAAAATTGGACAATTAGATTAATTTTGTTGGCTGCCATGAACATTTGCATTAGTGCAGTGTTTCTCAAACTGTGGGTTGGGACCCACTAGGTGGGTCGCAAGTCGATTTCAGGTGGGTCCCTATTCATTTCAATATTTTATTTTTAATATATAAGACTTGATGCTACCCTGGTCTGTGACTGCATTTGGGGAAATGTTACAGACCTGTACTTTGAACAAGCTACTGTGTATATTCTTTTAACAATGATAGTAAATGGGACCTACTCTTGGGTAACTGTGAATAGGATTGCAGCCTAGGATTGTTAAAAAATTTCCTGTTTGATGATGTCACTTCTGGTCATGACATCACTTCCGATGGGTCCTGATAAGACTCTCATTCTAAAAAGTGGGTCCCGGTGCTAAATGTGTGAGAACCACTTCATTAGTGGAAAGGCAGAATAAAAATGATCCTATCGACTAACTGATAAACATGAATCAGCACCCTGAAGTTGTTGTTGAGGAGTGTTTGGTGTAGTGACTCATAGCATCAGTCACCAGACCTACAGAAAGGGAGCAGGGTACCTGCAGTTCATAAAAATCCTCTGATTCTTTACTGGGAATCACCTGCAGAGCTACCAAAGTAGTGGAGAAAATGGGGAGGGGAGTGCACAGTGCAAAGGTTGTGCTGGGTCCATAAGTGCAAAGATTGTGCCAGGAGCCACATCAACCCTCATCAAAGCATTCCAAATAGAAATGACCTAAAAGGAGCATATTCCTGTTGGAGGCCTTCTTTTATAAAAGGTCTAGAAATTAGCAAAGCATTTTATTTTGATGGAACACTTTGTTCTATGGGAAAGAATGGATAAACAATAAAAAAAATTTCATTATAATAAAAGCACCGCGAGTGTACTAAGCCATGCATTATCAACTGTGAAGTCATTTCTGGAAGACTAGTTACCTAGGCAACTTTCCCATCCTTTCATCTCTCCCATTATGTAATATCATCATCCTTTCCCTTCCTTTTTCTCTCTCTCTCTCACCTTTAAAACCAGAGTACTTCCAGAATCCCCTTGGGAGCCTGAGCTATACCTGATACAGCTCCCAAGTTCACTTATAGACTGAAAGCCTGTGTCAGGGTCCCCACCCTGCATCCGGTGCCCTGCCCTACCAGGCTCCAGGGCTGGGGAGCCAGGCCAGGGGAGAAGCCGGAAGGACAGGAGAAAGGGCGAGGTGAAGACAGCACAGGGGAAGAAGGGAGGCCTTTAAGCCCAGGGAAATGTGGCTCCCAGGGAAACACACTTTTCACCTCCCCTGAGGGGAAGGGCTGTGGGGAGGTTGGCTGGCCCTAGGAAAGCTGGGAGGCCAGTGATGCAGGGGCTGGTTAGAAGCTGTGCAGCCAACAGCTCCTGCCCAGGACCCAGGCAGAAAAAGCCCAGCCAGGGAAGAGGACAAGGGTGCTGTAACCCCCTCTCTCTGAGCTAATCTGAGGCCTTCCCAGGGCTCCCTTAAAGGGTCAGTCAGGCTGAGCAGATGCCCTGCCCCAAGAGCCTCACAGCCTGTTTTAAATGAAATATCTTCTTCGTAAAAAGACCAAGCAGATGGATAAGTCCAACGCTACTACTCAGGAGGAAAAAAAACCACCCCTTTGCAAAAGGGTTCCATGTCTTAAGCTGCTATGCAGGATGACATGGAGCCAATACACCCATGCATTCCTGGATGCCTGGTTAACTTCATCTGCTAAATTCTTTTCAAGCAAAAACAAATCCCATCCCAAATAAGTAGGTTATCAGGGTGTACAGTACCCAATTTCCTCACCATGGGCTTGGCAGTGTCAAATTCCACTGCACATCATGGTGACTGACCTTTCTTCTTGTCATTTCTTTTCAGTCAGACCAGAATGCTGCAGCTGAGGTCATCTCATCACTACGATCATGTCATCCCATTCTTTAAATCTTTCCAGAATTTATATTTTCCACAAATTTGAATCAGACCCCAGCAGCCTGGCCATGTGGATAATGGGCAACTGTCATTCAGGCAGCTGACCCAGGAGGAGAGGGGAATAAAACTGCAGGAAGTTGGTCTCAAAGCTCTCCCTAGACATACTTTCCTGGGACTACTTCACATTGAACAAAGTGGCCATGCATAGGATTGTGCTGTATGTCAAAGCTGCAACTATACTGCAACTATAGTGATGGGCCTGAAGACTAAGTAGTTCGGTCTGATCAGTGCCTGAATAGGTGACCACCTGGAAACCTCATTGATGATGATGATGAATTTTGATATATACTTTTCAACAGGAGTAGTTCACAAAGTGGTTTACATAGTAAAGTAAAATGGTTCCCAGCCTCCAAAGGGCTCACAATCTAAACAAAAAACAGAAGACGCACCAGCATCAGCCACTGGAAAAGACTCCATACTAGGGTGAAGAGGGACAGTTGCTCTTCCCTGTTCAATATAAGAGGACACCACTTTGAAAGGTGCCTCTTTGCCCAGTTAGCAAGGGTTCAATGTATGTCACTTTGAGTTCTATGATGGAAGAAAGGTGGAATCTGAATGTAACAATAACATGAATTTCTGACAAAAATAATTAAAAGTAATAAAATCACTATCAGCCCAATCCTAACCATCTTTCTAGCACTGATGCAGCTGCAATGCAGTGTAAGGTAAGGGAACTAACATTCCCTTACCTTGAGGAGGTCTCTGTGATTGCCCCTGAACCTCCGGTTGCGGCACATGGCCCATTGGTACAGCTGCATCAGCACTGGAAAGTTGATTAGGATTGGGCTATATAGCTGACAGCAAAAGCCAACTCAGGAATGAGGTCCTACTTGTGCATAGGCAAGTGGGGACTAGAATGGGGAATGGACACTCCAGGCCAGCCTAAGACCTTTGGACTCCTGAGGCAGCATGCCAAATGCTGCCCCCTGGCACAGTGTTATGCCAGACTTTGCTCCTCTCACTCTCTAATGTTCTGGCTCAGTACTCCTCTCCACATTGCCGCTTCTTCTCTGTCTTCATCTTCCTCTTCCAATCCAGAGAGAGAAAAGCAGTGGAGGCAATCAGGAGGACATAGATGGGTGCTCCCCACCAATCTGCCACCCAAAGTGACTTCTTCAGTTAGCCTCATGGATGGGCTGGCTCTGTGGACACTGCTTGGAGGGAATGTCTATTAGAAGCAGGAGGTGGGAGAAGTTGATGAAGAAGGGCTTCTCTCTGGATGCAACGAGTATGGGTGCTTTTGACTCCCTTCTCTTCTTCCCTGTACAAACTGCAGTGATGGACCAGAAGGGTACAAGGCATACCATCTCCATCTCAAACATGATGAATGCCTGTAAGTTGTAGCACACCACTCAGAAACAATACATTGTAACTTACATATAAGTCATACATCTTTTGTATACTTAGGAACATTTCTCAATAAACAATTAAATGCGCGCACGCACACACGCACACACACACACAAAATGTCCTTCACACTCAGGGAAATGCAAAGTACAAAATAAGAATGAGCCATAAATCCCATGCTGTGAAGATCAATGATACAAAGCAGTTAAAAGTTACTGCTAACCACTTGTCAAGGAAATTTCATCTAGACAAGTATTTAATTAAAAGTTACTGGCATCCGGTAAATTCCACAACCACAAAGTTGCCCTGCCAACACACAACTTCCCAAATGGCAGCAACTCCAAGAACCTGTCAAGCTTTTGCTTTCTTTTTTCAAACTGGTCTATTTTAGGGACATAGATTTGAGGGGGGAAAGCAAAATGCAGCTTTTTTCCCCCTGCAGTAACAGTAACAGAGAATGTATGCTAAATGCAGCAATTCTACCAAGTTTATATTCCATACTGTCTTTGTATAGTCACACATCAAGGGGATAGGAAAAAAAAACCATTTCTATCAGTCAAGAATGGTGACTTCACAGTTCTGGTCCTTCTCAGTGCAGATTTCTATTCTTTCACTCCGTTCTTCCAGCCTTCACATGAGGTTTTAGTCACGAGTGACACAAAGCCACGTCAGCGTAATGTCCCTGTGAGGGAAAGTCTGACATCTCTGTTCCAGCAAGTAACTTTCAGATCACAAACATCAGACCAAGTGAGACTGAGTATTCTGTCCATCAAGCCTGGTTCTCTGAGAATGTAGATGGACAATCATTTTTAAGAGAACTAAGTAATCTGAAAGAGGCATTGGTTCCCATGGGGTACACACATACTTCCTTTCTCCCACTGGTCATACAAGTTCTGCAGGTTTTTGGAAATACAAAAATCTGCTACACCTATTTATCTTAGGCAAATGTGGATGAGCAAAGCAGCCATTTTCTTTCATGATGCCTGCAATTCTGAAGAAAATATTCTCTCTCTCTCTCTAGCCTGAACCACCCAATGCCACCATGACCTGAATCCTCCTGCAGCTTCATTGCTTTTATTTATTCATTTAGGCTCTGCTGGTTTCTGAAGGTTGCCATTGTGGGGGCTTGTGAATGCAGTTCTGATGATCCCACTTCATTCCAATCCTAGTCCTGTCCAGGATCACAGGCCCTAAAAATGAACCTGAGAGTTCACAATTACTTAGGGCATTGTGGTTAAGATAGGGCTCTGCTTGGAGGAAAGAGCTCTGGATCCCAAACAAAGGAGCAACAAGCATGTATTGCTTGTATTGCCAGGGCAGGAGGTCTGGTCTAGAGGGTAGAGCCTCCGTCTGCCTGAAGATAACATCCACAAGGTCGCCAGTTCGAGGCCACCGGCACCGTGCGACCTTGGAGCAGCTGACAAGCTGAAGCCGAGCAATTCCATCTGCTCTGAGCGGGGGAAGATGGAGGCCAGAATGTGAAGCCAGATCGGAATGAAACACCTTGAATGTAGTCGTTCTTGAAAGAAAGAACCTTCTTTCAAATTGTAAAAATCCCTATTTAATAGGGATTTAATAAAGCCTGCCTATGTAAACCGCCTTGAATAAAGTCTTGAATAAAGACCAAGAAAGGCGGTATATAAATACCTGTTATTATTATTATTATTATTTATTATTATGTATTCATTGCCCACACACCACAGATAAGATCTCAGGCTGCAATTCTATACTTACGAATACACTCTACTGGATTTACTTCAGGGTAAACACGATCCTATTCATGTTATCAGTCTGCAGGAATGTAAAACAATAATGGCTCCACTGCGTAGCCACGGACATGAAGCAGTTCTAGGGTAACTATTCATGTTATGCAGCAAACTCAACCTCTGCATGTGCAGTAGAGTTTCCTCACAAATGTGGGCCACATGCCCTTATGTACAAGTACTTGGTACATGAGAATCCTGCTCAATTGGGATCCACCATAGGTATTTTATACAAGGATTAATGTTGGTCTTTCAGTGGGAAGCTCTTGTGTACTTGGAGCATCCTGCTTGCCATTAACACAGACAGCCACCCCTAAGCCAACTAGAGTAAGTGCAGCTGTGCATACCAAAAGTTTGTTTATGTTTAATTTGACATTAGAGCCACTATTTTGACCGTATAATGTAAATGCAGAGCACAAGAAGGTTTAGTTTTGTGTTTTCATTTCCAGCCCACCAATGAGGACACATCAGCTTGTACAATTTTACACCACTGGGTAAAATCAGCCAGACCAAATTCACTCTACATCCAGCATCTGTGAAGTGGAATGAACAGGTACAGTGTCCAGAGAGAATGCAACAGAAGGCTTCAAACCATCAGTTCAGGGAGAGACAGAGAGTCCATTTCTCAGACTGCTCTTCCAACCGAAGCACAATCAATTGACCTGAATGTGGAAAGTGGTTTTTAAAGTCCTGAAGCCATAGAAAAGAAAAAAAGGATCCAGCTCTGAAACCAGGCAGAATTGAATTTCACACTTTGCGAGAAACCAATCAAGATTCTACTGCAAGCACAACAATTCATCCAAGACAATGTAATGTTCAAAACCTGGTGCTACAAAGGGACCTGTCAAGTCTTGAGTGCTAACAATGAAGGATTTTCTCTGGCCAAATGTAAACAGCATATGCACAACTGGGTTTGTGAAATCTTGAGCGGCCACTGAGGCACAATTGAAACTCCTTGAGCCAAAGAAAATCCAAAGGCCAAGTCTTGACAGCTTGAGAAAGGGACAAAGGAGGCCACAATAGTCCTACAACAATACATCACACCACATGGAACTAACTCCAAGGAGCTTCACTAGTCAGCTGCAGAAGGCAAGAGGTAGACAAAGAATTAAGTGAGCCCTACATAACAGCACATTGAGGGCAGCTGAATTTCTCTCCTGTGAAGAGCCACAGATTTAAATCAGCCAGATTCTATGGGTGAATAATGAGCAAGGACTCCAACATTCAGCACAAAAAATAGCACTGGTTAACCCTGGGAAGAAACAATGGTGTATTTTCAGATATCATCACTCAATAAAAATGGACGGGTGTGCAGGAGGCAGAATTCACTGGGGAGTTCTGCACAAATCTCATTGAAATAAAAAGAAGTCTTGTAAGAATGTAGATTGTGCTCTAAGAGGATGTATTTTGGGTTGCATGTTCCTACTTGCCTGAGTGCTGAGAAGTTCCAGAGGGGGCTGGTAGGCAGGCTTTGATTTCCCAATTTGGGGGGGGGAGAGAGGATGCTTTTATATTTGGTTTATTTTCAAATTTGCACTGGGGCACCTCAAGCCCCGGTGCTATTTGCCCAGCCTCCCTGGATAGACTGGGGTACGGGCAGGAAAATCGAGGCAACCCATTGGATGCCCGATCAATTGAGGGCATGACATGGCTGTTGCTGGGGCCAGGGAGGTCTCCCCGGCTTCAGTCCACATTTTTTCAGGAAGATCCGCTTTGCCCATCCTATGCCCAATCTGAGAGTAGCTGGTTACTCCATGTGGGGGATAGATAGGAATTTTTGGCTAGTAACCTGCTTAGCCATGGACTGGCATTTCCTGGACTGGCATTTGGGCATGGTGTTATAGATGTAGGTTTCTCTGAGTGGGGCAGGTGTCGTGCTGGCTGAATAGCCAGGGATGGGGATGGCATACATGCTGAGGTAAGCAAGGTCAGGGGGTGAGCCAGGACCACTCCAACAACTCTTGTTTGGGTTGGTAAGGTTGACTGGTGAGCCTTCTGGCTGGTTAAGCAAGGGCTAGCTCACAGCTTAGCCTGTGCGGCTCAGTGCTGGCCAGCTGCCTCAACCCCTTGGGGTTGGTTGGGATAGGCTAACCCTGTCTCTGATTGAGTGACACCTGGAGCCAGGATGTCATGTCCATGGGATCTCGGGTGAGGTAAACAGCTAGGGTGTTTTCTCCAAAGCTCTCAGTGGCCAACACACTTTGGGGTTTTTATGAGCTTAATTTTTCCCTGCTGCAGGTTATTGTTATTAATTCAATAAATTACAATCATCCCAAGCCCATTTCATTTCATATCCTTCTTGGAGGGTGCCTGGGTAAATAGAAGTAGAACACAGGAAGAGGCAAACTGTATGTGAATCCTACAAGGCAGGAGACCTGACACCTCCCACCAAATTCCCAGCATGATGTCCTGCAACCCAATATGTCTTCTAAACTGCAACTTCTTCACACACACACACACAGAGAGAGAGAGAGAGAGAGAGAGAGAGAGAGAGAGAGATGCCCCACACAATAAGAGTGAAGAAGGAATTCTGATGGCTTTCCCCATTCCAAAGAGCACACTAGATATCTCCCAACCAGAAGTGTTGCCCATTGTATTCATTTGATGTTTTTACTGTGGAGAGCAGAGGGATGGAGCTTATTCCCTGATTTTTTTTTTTCCACATTTTTTCAGATTTTTGTCTGAATTGCTACTCCTCATCTTCCTTATGAAAGAATCCTTGGCCTTTGGCTGTAACAAAGGAAAAAAGGGAGGGGGATCCAGCTCTGAAACCAGGCAGAACTGAATTTCACACTTTGCAAGTAACCAAACAGGATTCTACCCTAAAAATCTGAAAAAAATTCAGGGAATAAGCTCCATCTCTCTACTCTGAACAATAAAACATCAGATTAATGCAATGATTCTAAGTACCTCAAACTGAGATATTAATGGTGCATTTATGCACCGATCAATTTTAGCTTCTCTTTCTATATGTTAACCTAGGCAGGGAAAACTAAGTTCTCTCTTTTGTAGCTATGCAATATCTTCTAAAAAGGATCACATCTGGTGCTTTTGTAAAGGGTGTCTGAATAAAAGAGTCAGGGGAAAAATGCGTACTGTATGTACTGCACACCATGAGCAATGATAGTTCTCCTTATCATACCACCTTCCAACTCTCTGGGAAAAAAACAAAACACTATCGTTAGTTTCTCAAAAAACATTTCCCAGCAAGCAGACCTCCTGGGAGGGCTCTGCCAGTGAACCTTGCCAGTGAACCATGTCGCTCTCTGGCAGACTTCAATCACCTGATCAGTTTATCTGATATTCTTGAAACTATGAAAGCAAGACATTTTCCTCAACATACCAATATAATCTAATGAATGTGAGGAAGTGTTTTCGGATGACCAAAAGGGAAATTGCACTGCTCCATAATTCATAAAATATTGCAAAAGAAAATTAAAAAGTGCAGATGAAAACTTTAGATGAAAGCATATCAGCCAAGCACAGGCAGTACAAGGATGTTCATATTTTTTTGACTCTGTGGCAGTTTAGCAGCTTCCATTGTTTTTTTGGTACTTTCACAACTTTGGCCCTTGATGTGCCTCACACAGTACTTCCATCTGATGAAGTTCTGCCCAATGAATGGGTCCAGATAGGCCCATGTTTACAAGTGTCTCCTATACTGGGATTAGAATTGTATTTATGGATTGAGTGGGGCCATGATCTACTTGTCCCCATCACCTTTTTTTTGACAGACTCCCTCAGTAGCTGACCTCCGATACGACCCCAGTCTGTTCACACATTCTAGAATTTGAAATGGCAGTCTGTGCATTTGATATGAGCAATTTTTAATGGGAAACTAAGATAAAGCTGTGCACAGTTTTAAACAGTAATTTTTTCCAGGGATTTTAATTTTATTTTTTCGGTATGTGCACACTGTGGAACTGAGACGCACAGTGTCCTTTCACCTCAATTAAATCCGACCATGAAACGGTAACCACTGTGGCCCAGCAAAAATATTGTGAGACAAAGAAGAACAAAGGCATCTCAAAATATAAATAATCTGGTAATTGAATCATTGAGCAAATTCTTTCAAAAGGGAAACAAAAGAGCAAGACAGCACTGGCTACACATAATGATTATTCATATTTTCCATATTGCTGGCAGTTTCACTCACAAACTCTGAGCATGCACCAGGCAAACATTAAGTCTATTTAAGTCACATTCATTTCAAAAGGTGAGATTTGAGTACATGCTATTCTTATTGGCCCTCAGAACAACCTGCTGTGAGGTAAATAGTTATAATTTCCATTTTACAGATGAGAACATGCCACAGCAAGAAGAGGCAGCTTGTCAAGATAATGTAGGCCAGACATTTGGGAGGGGAGAAGAAATTTCCTTTCCTCCTGAGTCTGAGGAAGCAGTTGAAGTCCTGAAGTCCTGGACCCCTGCAGTTGGGAGCTGAATACAGGCAAATAAGCTGAAATTAAATCCTGATAGGACAGAGGTTCTCCTTGTCTAGAAGTCAACAACTCAGGTATTGGACTATCAGCCTATTCTGAATGGGGTTGCACTCCCTCTAAAGGAGCAGGTCCACAGCTTGGGGTTCTCCTGGATCTGCAGTTGCTCCTGAAGTCCCAGGTGACAGCAACGGCCAGGGGAGCCCCCTTTGGTCAGCTTCAGCTGATTCGCCAGCTGCAACCATACCTGGGTTGCTCAGATGAGCGACCATGGTGACCCATGCCCTAGTGACATCTAGATACATCTAGCATCGGGACCCAGTTTTTAGAATGAGAATCTGTCGGGACCCACCAGAAATGATGTTATGACCATCAAGCAGGAAAATTTTTCACTGTCCTAGGCTGCAATTCTACCCACACGTCCCCAGGAGTAAGTCCCATTTACTATCATTCTTAAAAGAATACACACAGTTTGTTAGAAGTACAGGTCCATAACATTTCCCCAAATGTAGTCACATACCATGGTAGCATCAAGTCTACGATATTAAAAATAAAATACTGAAATGAATGGGGACCCACCTGAAACTGTCTCATGACCCAACTAGTGAGTCCCAACCCATAGTTTGAGAAACACTGCTGTAACTTGCTCTATGTGGGGCTGCCTCTGAATACAGTTTGGAAACTGCAACTAGTACAGAACGTGAATGCCCGTGCGGTTGCTGGGGCTCATTGGTTCAATTCTGTCAGGCCATTGCTTCAGTGATTACACCGGCTGCCAGTTCGTTTCTGGGCTCAATTCAAAGTGCTAGTTTTGACTTTTAAAACCGTATATGGTTTGAGTCCAGGGTATTTGAGGGACTGCCTTCGTCCATATAATCCTACCCATCCTCTCAGGTCATCTGAGCCCTTCTAACTGTGCCGCCACCAGTAGAGATAAAGGGGGTGGCAGCTAGGAATAGGGCCTTCTCGGTGGTGGTTCCCTGTTTATGGAATTCCCTTCCCCTGGAATTGAGAACAGCTCCATCTCTGGAGACCTTTTAGTGGAGCCTCAAGACTTTCTTATTTACAAAAGCTTTTAACTGACACTGTGGGCTGGTGCTTTTTTAATGACTTATATTTTAATTGTGGTGATTCTGGGGTTTTAATGTTTTAACTGTTTTTAATATTTTAATCATTTTTAATATATATTGTTTTATTCTGCGTTGATATTGTTAGCCACTCTGAGTCCCTTTTGGTGTGGGAGAAAGGCAGGATGCAAATCAAATCAAATCAACTTAATTAATTAATTTTGCTGGCTAGTTCACAGTGGCAACTGGTTGACCAGTAAGTGTGGGACACTGGGGCTTCAGGCAGTGATCCTAGCCACACTTTCCTGGGAGTAAGCCCCATTGACTATAATGGGCCTTACTTCTGAGTAGACATGCATAGGGTTGGGCTCTGAGGCTGTAATCCTACCCACACTTTCCTGGGAGTAAGCCCCATTGACTAATGGGAGAAACATGCCTGAGTAGACATGCCTAGGACTTGGCTGGCAACTGATGCAGGGGGCAGAGACACTGATGGGAGGGGCTGAGCTGGCAGGATGAGTCCTTCTGAAGCCTGCCCCCCTCCACCCTCCTCTCACCTGCTCGCTGCTCATGGCTGCACGGCGGCTACTGGTCCCTACGCTACTGGTCCCTCACCAAAGGCTACTGAAAAAACTCCACAGTCAGGGAATTAGAGGACAGGTCCTCTCGTGGATTGAGAACTGGTTGGAGGCCAGGAAGCAGAGAGTGGGTGTCAATGGGCAATTTTCACAGTGGAGAGAGGTGAAAAGCGGTGTGCCCCAAGGATCTGTCCTGGGACCGGTGCTTTTCAACCTCTTCATAAATGACCTGGAGACAGGGTTGAGCAGTGAAGTGGCTAAGTTTGCAGACGACACCAAACTTTTCCGAGTGGTAAAGACCAGAAGTGATTGTGAGGAGCTCCAGAAGGATCTCTCCAGACTGGCAGAATGGGCAGCAAAATGGCAGATGCGCTTCAATGTCAGTAAGTGTAAAGTCATGCACATTGGGGCAAAAAATCAAAACTTTAGATATAGGCTGATGGGTTCTGAGCTGTCTGTGACAGATCAGGAGAGAGATCTTGGGGTGGTGGTGGACAGGTCGATGAAAGTGTCGACCCAATGTGCGGTGTCAGTGAAGAAGGCCAATTCTATGCTTGGGATCATTAGGAAGGGTATTGAGAACAAAACGGTTAGTATTATAATGCCGTTGTACAAATCGATGGTAAGGCCACACCTGGAGTATTGTGTCCAGTTCTGGTCGCCGCATCTCAAAAAAGACATAGTGGAAATGCAAAAGAGAGCGACTAAGATGATTACGGGGCTGGGGCACCTTCCTTATGAGGAAAGGCTACGGCGTTTGGGCCTCTTCAGCCTAGAAAAGAGACGCTTGAGGGGGGACATGATTGAGACATACAAAATTATGCAGGGGATGGACAGAGTGGATAGGGAGATGCTCTTTACACTCTCACATAATACCAGAACCAGGGGACATCCACTAAAATTGAGTGTTGGGCGGGTTAGGACAGACAAAAGAAAATATTTCTTTACTCAGCGCGTGGTCGGTCTGTGGAACTCCTTGCCACAGGATGTGGTGCTGGCGTCTAGCCTAGACGCCTTTAAAAGGGGATTGGACGAGTTTCTGGAGGAAAAATCCATTATGGGGTACAAGCCATGATGTGTATGCGCAACCTCCTGATTTTAGGAATGAGTTAAGTCAGAATGCCAGATGTAGGGGAGAGCACCAGGATGAGGTCTCTTGTTATCTGGTGTGCTCCCTGGGGCATTTGGTGGGCCGCTGTGAGATACAGGAAGGTGGACTAGATGGGCCTATGGCCTGATCCAGTGGGGCTGTTCTTATGTTCTTATGTACGCTGAGTATAATGGAAAGGAAGGTGAAAGTGGCACGGGGTGGGCAAGTGGGATCTACGACGTCCCGCTGGCCCACTGTGGGACTGTCCCAGGAGCAGCTGTGTTGAGGGAAGTCCTGAGGGAAGTCCCGTTGCCCCGCAACCGTTTCTGACTCATAAAGCGCTGTGATTGGCTCACTCCGCCCTGCCTCCCTCAACGCAGAGCCGAATTTCAACCGACCAGCCGCCCACAAACCCCAGGGCTCCGATTGGCTGAGAGAGGAAATGGGCATGTCCATGAGAAGCACCGCCCTCCATGGAATTGTGTACCTCGTAGGGAGAGCATTGCAGGGCAGATCACACGCCTCTTCTCTCTCCTTGTAGTCCTGCCTGGTCTTGATTGCTGCAGGCAGTAGATTGTAGTCCTATCTAAAAGGTGCCGGAACACTGTTCTGGTGCGTTCTATTAGAAAAAAAGCCCTGGTTATTAGATTTCTGAAAGAAAAATCACACAAAACACATGCACACAAAAAATTCCAAGGAGCTTAGTTGAGAAGCATTGTCTCATCATTCATGTCTGGACAAAATGAAAAGAGGCTTAAAAAATACTCCAAAATCATTTCCTAAGGTTCCACAACTAAAGGTGAGATTCACATTCTTTCCTCTGATCTATAATTCCTAAGTTAGGTACATAATGAACTTCTTTCACCTCCAAGCATTCCATCTGCCACCTTCAAACGAGAATTTTTCTAAGTAGCTAACTATCCTTCTTCCTGAGGCCAAAATCTTGTTTAATCCCAGTAAGATACAGGTGGAAAATTGAACCTGGTGTTTTGTTTTTTTCTCCTAGCAGGTGGACATCAACCTTATCTCACTTGCAAGAGAACTAGTTTGAAAGGTAAAAAGTTGAAGAGGACAATAGTTTGATCAAATCAACTTCTTCATCATCAAAGCCATTTCTAAATCAATATCTGTGATAAGCCACTGCATGTAAAAGCTACATGGAGGTCAGGACAGGGTCATATTTATTTATAGTACGTCCATGCTGCCTATCTGTGGATATGTGCAAAGTGGTTACCAAAGCCTTTTTAAAAAATGCACAAAGCAGTTACAAGTCAGTGCAAAATTAGACTCATTGGTGTTTATATTTTGAAGCCACTTTTCCACCCAGAGGTCTTCTAAGCGGCATAATGCATAAAATATCACAATAAAAAAATCTGTAAGGAGAAAAAAAATCAATATATGTATTAAAAAATAAGCAAAAGCAAAACAGCAAAACATTCAACATCAACAAAACATCAGAACTATCAAGAGGAAAATTACTCCAACTCAAACACTTGATGAAATAAAAGGATTTTAATAGAATGGTGCAACACCTATGAAGTGGGGGGACGGACGGACAAACAAACATCCCATGAGAGGAGCTAAAATTGTTTGTGATCAAAACTCAGTTGGTGCCTTGGGATCTTACTGACTGCTACAAAGGTGGACAACTCTCAGCATATGCACCAATTTGGAGGGCAGGACCATCCATATAGCACATGCATCAACTTTTCATTCCCACCACTGTACCTGCTACCAGCTACCAAATCCTGGCTGAGTTTAACACTTGCTGATCAAGAAATGTAGCATCTCATAGAGTCACATGAACAGTCCTTTTCTTGTTATCACTGGTTTCCTCTCTCATATCATAGGGCCCCAAAACATCACTTATGATTTCTCAGGGAGACCAGAAGTGATGTTTTGAGGCCCTCAGAAGGCCTATGGACATGACCATGGGGGTGGCTCTGGATTTTCCGGCAGGCAGTGGATGGCGGTGGTGCCCCCGCAGTGGTGGTGCCCTGGGACATCTGCCCCCCTGGACTTCCCAGGTATGCTACTGCCAAATCACATTCTAGTGAGGCCTTTAGGACCAACCGAAAAGACAAACAATCTTAAGCAAGCTTTTGAGTTCTCCAGAATGCTTAATCAGGTTGGATTAAGAAGATGGTGTCAAAAGGATTTCTAAAGAAATTTTAAAGAAGTTTCTATTTCTGTTCCTCAGTGAGAAAGGTGAGTTGGTTATGTGCTATTATTTTGCAAAAATAAAAATGCAATACCGGGGACCCATTCAAAATGGTTTCTTCAGACAGTGGGTTGAGGGAGGGAACAAACTCTGAGGGAGTGCTCTGCAATGTCCACCCATCACTGCAGGAGGTGGCAGAGGAGGAATGCTGCATGCTGGCACAGGATGTGCACATGCTGGCCTGCATGCTAGCAGCAGGTGGGCTAGCATCATTTTTGGTAGTGGATCTGCTTGGGTCAGCCCATATAATACTAGAAATGGCCACTAGGGGTCCTCCTGCCATCTGAATCCTGAATCCAGATTAGGGTGTGCTTCACACAGACAGCATCAACTGCATTGCAGAAAGCTCTCATCAAATAGTCCAGATGACTTAAGCAAGGGACTTGACCCATCAAGAGAAGAGGTAAAAACACATGTTTGCACATGAGTGCTCATACACCAGGGTCAATAGACACTTTATTGGATGCAATGAAATATGGTACAGAACAAAGTTTTTAAAAAAATCATCTTTTAATAATCCTATTGTTTATTCAAGCTATTTATTTAAGCAACTATAGTCCTGTGTTCTTACCAAAACCTAAACATGGCTGAGATATCAGCTAAGAAAAAAATAAAAACAAAATCAGTACACAAGGCTAAAAACAGCAGATAAAAACAAACATTCACAGCAGAGAGTAAGAGCAGGTTCAGGTGTAATAGGAAACCATAGCTTCTTGCTATGAGAATGAGCATAGGAGAGCTATGAGCTCACATACTCCCTTTCCTTTTCTTCTTTCATTTGTAAGAGGAGAAACGTGAAAATCTCCACTTTGGGTTGGCAGTAAACCACAATTCCATCGTGCATACAAACTCAGGGAACTGTAGTTTATACAAACCATAGCTAGATAAAAGAAATCTGGATCAAATTGTGGTTTCGAATCTTGGCTTATTCCTAACTACGATTTGAATAATTAGTCATAGTTCCCTAAGTTCATATATAATATGGAACTGTGGTTTACGCCAAACCCAGGTGGAAAATTTGAAACTCCTGGTTTTGACTGGTGCAAATTAAGTCATGTATTGGAAAGAATTTCCCAATAATTCCATTCTGGGGCCACAACAGATGTATATCTCAGTTATGCAGGGTGTTGGGAATCAGGCTTCTCCTTCACAGGAGGTCTATGCCTTAGTGGGTGCTTCTTTTTGCCAGGCTGCTGCAGTCAGATCACTTTGCTTAGGCGATTAATCCCCAGGCTTACCCCAGTGCTTCAAAGGCATGGAGGGGTTATACCACCCTCCCCACTGTCTTGTGGGAGCTTTTGCAGCATCCTTAGGTGGGACCACATAGCTCGGGCCAAGAGGCCTGCACCACCACCTTCTGCTACTACACACCAGCCCTCATCAGTGGTGGTCTGGCTCCTTTTGTAGTCTCTGGTGTCTACACTTTCCTCTCCAGCCTACTTAAGCCCAGGTGTTCCCTCCTTTGTTCTATCTCCCTGTCCTCCCTCCTCCTGCCCCAGAAGTGCTCAACGTGCTGGATCAGCAGCTGTGGCTGATGGCATTGTGGAGCCTGCTGATATGAGGGCCTGCACATGAGTGAAAGCTGCCAATGATGTGGGTGTGCAGGCAGCCTTAGTGTCTTGGCTGATCAGGCATCCCATGAAGGAGCCATGGCTCTCAGCTGACTCCCCTCACTACCACTTGAAACCCAGTAAGTCCATAGAGAGACAACTGAAAAGGTCTTCTTTCCAGTAAGTACCTGCAGTGGCACTCAGAGAAAGCCTCTGATGCAGATTGTAACGAATGGGAGAAAGTCTTAATTTCTTAAGAGGCCCTACAGTTGTGACCATTATGAAGTACCCTTATTTCTCCGCTATCTTGCTGAATACAACTCTCTCAATGGCCATGCAGAAGCCCAGTACTCCTGTTGTCCTATATTTGGATCTGTATCGTATCCCATAAAATTCAAAGCTGACAGCCTTTATTTTTTTCCGGCAAATTATTTTTCCATTTACAGATTATTTCCGTTTCAATGTTCTGTTCCATACAGCTGTGAGCCAACTATAATTTGCCATGGCCCTTGCCATCATGATATGTATAGAAAAGTGCTGTTGATCTAACAAAAGCTCAGCAGAGACACTGCTGGAGTCTTTTAAGCAATATCATGGCTATGAAAAAGTCATCTACCTCCTTCTTTCAGCAGCTGAGGATTAAATAAGCTATCTTTGCCCTGTTCACATTTCATAGACACAGTGCTGTTACACCGACATTTCTGTTGCCGAAGCCAGTTCAAGATTAAAAGATGTAGAAATAAGACTTTCACACACACCCACAAAGCACAGTGACTTTGCTTGCTTTATAATGGAGAACTAAATAATAGAGAGCCCCTCTCCATTCCTTCCTGCGTGACAACAGCGGCTAAGTCTCCTTTAGCCACCATTTCTTCCAGAGCTCTTAACCTCATTGACCCAGCAGGCTCTGGTTCTTCCTTCAGATGTATGATGGTTAATCAAAGAGGTCCAAAGTGTATTTAAGAACATGGGACACTGCCTTATAGGGAGAAAGATCATCGGTCTATCTAACGCAGTACTGTCTAGCAGCTGCAGAAGACTGGTGGAGGAGGAAGGAGAGTGAAGCAACCCCCTCCCCATCACTGAACTCTGAGGCTCCCTGGTGTGCTCCTTGGGGCATTTGGTGGGCTGCTGTGAGATACAGGAAGCTGGACTAGATGGGCCTATGGCCTGATCCAGTGGGGCTGTTCTTATGTTCTTATGAGGCCTATTTGGGTCTCTATTGCTCAGCCAACAGCCCCCTTATTCTACCCTGTTTTTACTTTGGGATTAAGGGGGATTCAGACATGGGGGTGCATCCTTCTTGTGATGACCCTGCCTTTTAGTGGAGGGAGGAGAAGTGCAAAAGGTTGTCCTGAGGGACATTTTCCTGAGCGACAATAGGCATGGCAGGGTGTGGACTGCACCCATGCATAAGTTGTTGGTGGGAGAGGTGACTTGCAGAAGGAATCTGAAAGACTGACCAGGTGTCATGGCCACTAGACAGCTAAGCTTAATTTACTATGCAGGAAGACTTGTGTTTGCAAATGAGATTATGTCTAGGTGGGCACCCTAAATTTGCAAGACTTTAGAGGAAGGTTACACATAGATGTTCCACAGTGCTACAGATTCCAATTAATGGCCCTGTATAGCATGATCTTGTTTAGAGGGAGCCATGCCCCCCCCGCCCGGCGAAATCTTGGCTGACTCTTGAGAGAATCAGCTAAGGAACCAAGATGGAGTTAAGAAAGACTGTGTGAATGTTTTCAAAAGTGAGGTCATTGATAATGAGAAGAAGAGGGTTAGGTAAGAGATACAGGAGGGCACGAAGGAAGAAAAAGACCTCAAGATATGAGAAAGGAGAAGTGTGGGAAATGGGGCAAGAAAAGGAGGGGCAGTGGCATTGCTGTGGGTGCAGGAGTGCAGACTGCACCAGGTGACGCACTCAGGAGGATGACACCACTACTGACCAAATTGTGAAAATCTTGATATTTTTGAATAATACCATCATGTTATATATCATTCTATGTGTAACTTAATGCAGAATGAAATATTTTTATTCTATCAAAAGTTATAACCAAAAAAACCAGAAAAGGAAAACACAACTGCCTTATGTAACAAAAAGTAGATTTTCCTAACTCAAAACTGACCAGTGAGACTGATTGTTCTGAGAGCCAATGAGAAGCTATTATGACACAGCAGGGAACCAGTAATATGTTAGTAGGAGTCAACTCTCATTTCCATTGTATCAGAGCTCATACTAGAACTCTTATTCAGTTGTGTGGGTGTCATCAAGGTGGCGACTGGTTTTTTTGTTGGTTACCAGTGGTGGACCTCCCATTATAAACAATGGGGCAAATGTCCCAGGCGCAAGCCTTTATGACCCCACAGAAGCCTCTCTGAGGCTCTTGACGGGGTCGGAAACTGTGCTTCCGGTTTTCAAGCCTCGGGGAAGTCTCAGGAAGCTTTCCCAACACAGACTGTGCTTGCGCGAGGCTCTGTGAGCCTCAGGTCAGTGGGAGGGGCGGATTTGCATGTGGGGGGTGGCAGTATCCTGCAGGGGGGGTGCCCTCTCAAACCTTTGCCCTGGGGTTTGAGGCTGGGGAGGTCAGCCACTGTTAGTTACTGATTTGTTGGGTGACCTGGACTGTTATATAAATATATAGATAAATAAATAGTTAATGGGGGTGACATCAACCCTAATGTCACTGCACTAAGGCTGTGCATATGATATTGTAATTTATTCTGTATGGTTTGGTACAGGATGAGGTCCATCCTAGGGGTGAAGCAATGAGCTCTCGCACTAGGTGACACAAATCCTAGTAATGCTTCTGACGAGGGGACAAGAATGATGTGCATGTGTGTGAGAAACAATGCATGTTTATTGTAGGTGACAGTGGATGTGCAAGTAAGAAAGAAAGGGAACATGTATGGTTGTGCATGCAAGAGACTTGTGTGTGTGTGTGTGTGTGTGTGTGTGTGTGAGAGAGAGAGAGAGAGAGAGAGAGAGAGAGAAGGTGGGTGAATGTGTGATAGGCAATGGAGAGTGAAGACAACAAAATCTCCCTCCTCTTTCTGTCTTCCCCCCATGCAAATCTATAATGGGTATCAATTTGTAGTTAATCCATTGTTAGTACCATTATCTTTGCCCATATGCATTCACATTACAGTAGATACTCTGCCAGTGGGCTACAGCCCTTCCCCTAATATTCAACCTGTAGAATAGCCATTGAACAATGCAATCCTATGCATGTCTACTCAGAAGTAAGCCTCACTGAGTCCATATGGGTAAATGTGTGTATAGAATTGCCACCTCAGTTTCCAACATGCAACACCTATTGCATTCCAGGGTGCAATTTACCAGTTATCCAGAATCGCCAGTCCCCCACCATCCCATCAGTTAATAAAATGAAGTCCGTTTCGGTTCAGATGATCATATGAATGAAGGCTGCAATCCAGCAGCCTTAAGGCATGGCTAAGTGTAGCCATATTTCAGCATCTGTTGTGCAACGGTGGACATTTGCTTGCCACAGCTGCAGATGGGTCCTAATTGCATACAACACCATACAGGCAGACATAATCAGGGAAGGGCAAGTCCAGTGCAGCTTGACTCAAGTCGAGTCATGAGTCTCTGCTCCCTGCGACTCATCTCGAAAATGAGTCCTAATGGTGAACTTTCTGAGTCCGGAGGGTGCCAGAGGGCTGGCACTGCCCAGATAAGATTGGGCCCTAAGTCAGCATGACTGGGAACTTAGCACTGAATTGCCTTCCTCTGTAATCAGTTTTACCTTATGTGGAAGGGATTGCATTACTGGTTTCATTTCATTCATTTTTCCCCTCTGTTTTTCTATTATAGCAAAATGAAACTTAGAATCTAAGAGAGCCATATTTTGAAAACTTGGGGCTCTGAAAAGCTGCATTTTGATATGTATCACTGACATTAATGTCATGCCCACACAACTTCTTTATTTTTAAATCTAGCATGAGGAAAGGTCCTGCATTAAAAAGTTCACATATTTAATTTTAAACACTGATTGGTCCTAGCAGAAGACATTATTTCACAGATGGTATATTATTTCAGTAGCTTTCCTTAATGTCTCATCATCCCACTGTTGTTCATGTTGGTAATGGTAGCTAAAAATGTATAAGCCTTTCAGCTGTTAGTTTAGGCCACACTGGAACATTGCATAAGAATCATCCCTTGAAAACCATTTACTATAAAATCAATTTTGCTTATGTACTAAATATAAAAGCAGCACCTACTTCAGGGGGTTGTGGACAGGAAGAAAAGGAAACCCACTCAAAGCAAGTTGCAGTATACACCCTTCTTTATCAGTATGTTTGTGTATACATACTGTATCATACTTTATCAGTATGTTGATCAGTATATCAATGCATATATTAAGATCAACCCTCTGTATCCACACCAAGATTTTCAATATAAGATCCAGGAATAATGAGGGGAGGACCAAGTTCATCATAAAGACAAGGTCCACCCCTCATTTTATCCAATAGGTAGACCTGTCCTCTGCTTTGAGCTTTGGCAATAGAAAAGGAGATTACTTTGCTTTGCCCGTAAAGTTTCAGAATTTTGGGTCATTTTGGATTTTCCCCCTGGTAAGACAGAAATCCAGATAGGTCCCCTTTCTTGGTGTGCTCCTGCAGGCTTTAGGCAAAGTGCTCTTCAGGATCCTTGGAGAAAAGAGCGTAGCTCTGGAAGAGGGTGCGCTCCTTCATGTGAGATGCATTTCAGTTGCATAGCTGAGGGGGGGGTGTCACAGGATGCCTGGCAGCAGTCCGTGAGGGGCAGCAATGACACCCCCCGCGGCAACTGCAGGGATCTGTCCCCAATCACTCGCAACCACCCTCTTGTCTGGAAGGTGTTCTGAGACTTCTCCCGGCCTCAGAAGGCCTTAGAACAGTGTTTCCCAAACTGTGGGTCACGAGCCAATTTCAGGTGCATCCCCATTCATTTCAATGTTTAATTTTTAATATATTAGACTTGATGCTACCCTGGTATGTGACTGTATTTGGGGAAATGTTACAGACCTGTACTTTTAACAGGCTACTATGTATATTCTTTGAACAATGAAAGTAAATGGGACTTACTCCTGGGTAAGTGTGGGTAGGATTGCAGCCTAGGATGGTTAAAAATGTTCCTGCCTGATGATGTCACTTCCGGTCATGACATCACTTCTGATGGGTCCTGACAGATTCTTATTCTAAAAAGTGGGTACTGGTGCTAAATTTGTGAGAACCACTGCCTTAGAAGGTCACTTCTGGTTTTTCGACAAAACCAGCAGCAATGTTTTAGTGCCTTAGAAGGCCCTCTGAGGCCCAGGAAGCCTCAGAACACCCTCCAGATATGACCAGAGCACAGCTCTGGTTGTGGTGCAGGGGCAGCCCAGGTCAGGGGGAGGCACACCTTCCAGTTACACCACTGCGCACTTCCTGATGGGTATTGCATACCCACCCTTTCAAGGCATGTGTGTTACACGCTGCCTTTTACAGTATATGTGGTTTTGAGCCCAATCCTATTCATGTTTACTCAGACGTAAGTCCCATTATAGTCAATGGGGCTTACTCCCAGGTACGTGCGGATAGGATTGCAGCCTTTGTGCTGTGTTTCTACAAATTACTGTAGATATGGGTCCTAAAGAACAGAAGAAGATTAAAAAAACTCATGGGAAAGAAAGTTGTTCATAGTTTCCAACTGAAGCTTAAGGTGCTAAATCTTATGATATGAGGCTAGAACTTCTGAAACATTTTCATTGTCAACCTTATCACTTTATTGATGCTATATACAGTGTTTCTCAAACTGTGGGTCAGGACCCACTAGGTGGGTTGCGAGCCAATTCCATGTGGATCCCCATTCATTTTAATATTTTATTTTTGATCTATCAGACTTGATGCTACCATGGGATGTGACTCTCAAGGTTCAGGCAGGAACTTGCACACCCTCTTAAGCTGGGACCTTCTGTCTAAGAAGCATTTGCACTTCCAAACCACCCAATGTAAGGGTTATTTTGTCATTGTTTTGTTGGTGATTTCACTGACTTGACTACTCCCCTGGAAATTCTAGGGATATGATTTATTTCAGTACTTCTGTACAACTTTTCCTTGCAGCTCAATCCCATTTACAACAGCAAAAAATACATAAAATCATCTGTACTCTACAATAAAACTATTTAAGGTTAATGAAGTAAACAAAAAGAAAAAAAAGCAGTTCAACCCAAGAGATGGATGCTCTACAAAGGCAGGGATTGCTGTGAGGGCCTAGTGTGATGGGAACTGATGGAGTTTTTCCTACTTCCTAAATAAATCTCTAAACCAGTGTTTCTTAAACTGTGGGTTGGGACCCACTAGGTGGGTCGCAAGCCGATTCCATGTGGATCCCCATTCATTTCAATATTTTATTTTTAATATATTAGATTTGATGCTATCATGGTATGTGATTGCATTTGGGGAAATGTGACAGATCTGTACTTATAACAGGCTACTATGTATATTAACAATGATAGGAAATAGGACTTACTCCTGGGTAAGTGTGGGTAGGATTGCAGTTTAGGATTGTTTTCCTGCTTGATGATGTCACTTCTGGTCATGACATCACTTCCGGTGGGTCCTGACTGATTGTCATTCTAAAAAGTGGGTCTCCTGTGCCAAGAGGTTGAGAACAACTGCTGTATAATGTTATTAATTGTTGTTTATTCTACTTTTATTGTGCCACACAACTTTTTCCTTATGATATTAGGCATTTAGGGTTATTTTTGGGTGAAGTGGGAACCGCTTTGGAACGGGTTAGTATTTTTCCCATTGAAATTAATGTAGTTTCCAACTGAAGCTTAAGGTGCTAAATCTTATGATATGAGGCTAGAACTTCTGAAACATTTTCATTGTCAACCTTATCACTTTATTGATGCTATATACAGTGTTTCTCAAACTGTGGGTCAGGACCCACTAGGTGGGTTGCGAGCCAATTCCATGTGGATCCCCATTCATTTTAATATTTTATTTTTGATCTATCAGACTTGATGCTACCATGGGATGTGACTCTCAAGGTTCAGGCAGGAACTTGCACACCCTCTTAAGCTGGGACCTTCTGTCTAAGAAGCATTTGCACTTCCAAACCACCCAATGTAAGGGTTATTTTGTCATTGTTTTGTTGGTGATTTCACTGACTTGACTACTCCCCTGGAAATTCTAGGGATATGATTTATTTCAGTACTTCTGTACAACTTTTCCTTGCAGCTCAATCCCATTTACAACAGCAAAAAATACATAAAATCATCTGTACTCTACAATAAAACTATTTAAGGTTAATGAAGTAAACAAAAAGAAAAAAAAGCAGTTCAACCCAAGAGATGGATGCTCTACAAAGGCAGGGATTGCTGTGAGGGCCTAGTGTGATGGGAACTGATGGAGTTTTTCCTACTTCCTAAATAAATCTCTAAACCAGTGTTTCTTAAACTGTGGGTTGGGACCCACTAGGTGGGTCGCAAGCCGATTCCATGTGGATCCCCATTCATTTCAATATTTTATTTTTAATATATTAGATTTGATGCTATCATGGTATGTGATTGCATTTGGGGAAATGTGACAGATCTGTACTTATAACAGGCTACTATGTATATTAACAATGATAGGAAATAGGACTTACTCCTGGGTAAGTGTGGGTAGGATTGCAGTTTAGGATTGTTTTCCTGCTTGATGATGTCACTTCTGGTCATGACATCACTTCCGGTGGGTCCTGACTGATTGTCATTCTAAAAAGTGGGTCTCCTGTGCCAAGAGGTTGAGAACAACTGCTGTATAATGTTATTAATTGTTGTTTATTCTACTTTTATTGTGCCACACAACTTTTTCCTTATGATATTAGGCATTTAGGGTTATTTTTGGGTGAAGTGGGAACCGCTTTGGAACGGGTTAGTATTTTTCCCATTGAAATTAATGTAATATGCATACTCATTCAGATTTTTTGCTATAAGGGCCTTTTCAGGAACAAATTAGGCACATATAATGAGGGAAGAATGTAGGATGGAGGCATGACAGAACAACATAACAGGCAGTGCTTCATTGTCCTTCTCATCATGTACATAGGCAAATTTGCAGAATGGAGCAAGGAGAAGGGATACCGGCTGACAGGCATGACTATTCTACGAAAAAGTTCTTCATGCCTTCTCCACTCATATTTGCATGCCTTCTGACTTACAACAGTATATTCAGTAAAAATTTTCTTCTTTTTTCAAATTGACTTCTATACTCAGAACAGCTTAAAGCTGGAAATTCTGTCTTTTTCTCATAAGTCAGTTCCACAGAGTTTTTTGAAGGTCACGCTGGTGATTATCTTCAGTATAACTGAGGAACCATGTAATTACAGCAAAATGTCACCTGGAGGCAAGATCACGTCTTATCATAGCCAATAATCTGCTGCTTCAGTTCCCCACCATGGGAATAAAACTGAATATAAGTGGGGGGGGGAGCCTATTCCTCCAAGAGTTTGTTTTCTTCCAAAGTACTTTTATTTCCAAAGTATAATCTGTTTTGGTTCTGAAATTGAATTGCTTAAGTGACTCATCCCGAGACACCCTATTTGCACAGCATTTCCTATAAAGTTATGTTCAGCCCTCCCTGATTAGATTTCATATTGAGCAAATTACAGCCTCTTCTTTCAAAAATGCTTTAGCATTAGTCATAGGGATTAGTAACACTTAAATCAAAGGATATCTCTACAGAGACCCTCTAGAGAGCCAGCGATTTGGTGAGGAGATACAACAGAATTATATCCATGGCACACAGACGAATATCTTTATCCATTCTACAGGTGCCCGCTCTTAAATGCCACTGTTTTTCAGCCAGTTTAAGAGCATGTATCTGTGAGTTGGTTTGCAGTCAAGGGTTATTATTGGCAGCAGCTAGACATTTTTGTCTGAAACAGATCTCACATCTTTCTTAATCCTTTTGGGGTCCTGGAAAGCTATTTGCATTTACTTTAGGGAGGAACAGCAGTGAGGATAGGAGTCCACAGCTATCCTGCATTTCTGCATACCAATGGCTTTCAAACTGTGTTCTAGAAAACCCTGGGGTTCCTCAGAAACTTCTCAGGGGCTCATTAATGACAACATTTATAATGTTGTGTACAAACCTCCATGCAAAAACAGCTTGCCCATTGCTACTGATCTTTTACTGAAGTATGCAGATGCAGGAAGTACTGGATATATTGTCTGTTCATGTAACATGAAGGCCTAATGTACAATGACAGCAGTCTTCAAATGGAGAAGAATGTGAACTGATTCTACAATTCACACAACATATTGACTAACATGCAAAACTATTTGGAAAGTCCTACCCTTGTGAAAATTTCACATCTGCTTTTATGATGTGTCTTCCCAAATAAAGGTAGGTGAGCCTCTTCACTCTCACCTTGGAAAAAGATAATCAAATATAAATACCCCCCCCCCCAATCAAATCATTTTGGTAGCCATTTCAAGACTAAGGGTGCAATCCTATCCAACTTTCCAGCAATTATGCAGCTGTGCCAACAGGGCATGCACTGCATCCTGCAGTGGGGGGGGGGGGGCTGTCATGGAGGCTTCCTCAAGGTAAGGGAATGTTTTTTTCCCCCTTATCTGTGGGCTTTATTGTGTTTGCATCAGCACTGGAAATTTGGAGAGGATTGGGCCCTTAGTAAATGTCCACTTAAGCACCCTCCTTGACAATTCCTATCTTCTCCCAGCAACACTTCTCCCTTCCCTTTGCTAATTAGACCAGAGCAGCAGAGGGATGGACAACAGCTACTGTAACAGCGTGGAAAAGTGGAGAATGTTCTTCCCTTGCTCCTTCATTTCTCTGGGGAGCTGCACAAAGTGCACCAGAAAAACCTGTGAATGTGACTTGGGGCCCTTACTGCAGTTGTTGGAAAGACCACAAGTGCTAAAGGACATTGAAAATTTCCTTTAAATCTCAGCATGCTAAGGAGCAGTTGTGCTGGGACAGGAAAATGGGATTGGAAGGAAACCCTCCTGGTCCCCAATCACAACCCTGTATTTGTTCTGGTGAACTGCTTGCATTGCACTGAATAAATGAAGGGGAAGGAACAGCAGAAAATACTGTCCCACCTCTGTACTCTGCTGTCTATCATGCAACTACCTTGGACTGGTAAGTAAAGGGAAGACATTAATGAACTTCAGTGACGTTCTCTGGGTGAAGAATGTTGTAGGAACAACGTGCTGTCCTCTCTTTTGAAGTGGGCTTTTTGGATCTTTGAAATTATTATCTGAACCTGAATTTACATAAAGTCCCCAGTCCTAAACATGTGACAGCACCCAAGTCAGAAGTATCTACAGATATAAGAGATGAGACTTTCTGCATCCATACTTACTACACTGCAGTGGTTCTCACACATTTACCACCAGCAGTGGTTCTCACATGGTTCTCACATGGCAACACACAGCTTGTACTGGATCCCTGCACAACTTCTGTCATGACACCCCAGAGCTCAGCGTTTATTATGATGTCACCCCCAAGTACTCTGGACCTGCCTCTGCATAGCTCTGTGTAGGCTCCAGACACTTCCAGTAGAAATTACAGGGAACAATGGCTCAGATTTGGATCAGATCTGTAGTGCTGGAGCCATGGGCTAATAATTTCCTTTGATTCCACACACACAAACAAGAGGATATTTGTCCCATTAGAGAAAATGTATATCAGTTGTACATGTACATTGTCCCTAACTGGGCACACAGTAGCTGTAGGAGGCACTATCATTTAGTACTGTGGCAAAGGATCAACCATCCTCCCCAAATACCATGGTTCAGATCTGAATTGGGGCCCGTTGCAGCTATTAGCTAACATTAAAAGGGATTGGAGATCTGATTGAGTGGTTCCATATCTTATTTAGTTTAGCTGTCAGCACACAGACATACCCAAAGAAGGTACAGCTCAATCTCATCCAAGTCCATCCAGGAATAACTCATTATATTGTCTCCCATTTTTGTTAGTACTAACAAATGTTAGTTAAAACAATAGAAGAACATCACCCATTTCTTCTCCCATCATCCATTTCACACACTGCAGGTGCTAAGACTCACTCTGAGATGTAGATAACCTCTTGGAGGGCAATGTGTTTTTCTAGCATATCCAAAACCCAAAGAACAAATATCCTTTTGGCTTTTAAATCAACAATGATCAGGCTATTTCAGAGCAAGAGAATGCTCGTATGCATGTCTACTCAGAAATAAGTTCTATTATGTTCAGTGGGACTTACTCTCAGGAAATTGTAGATAGGATTGCAGCCTTGGGGTGTGACATGCATGCCCCTATTTTCATCTGTGAAATGCTGGAGGGTATGCCCAACCCAGTTCTCTATCATGCCCAACCCAGTTCTCTGACACTGGTTGCCTTCCACGTACTTAGTTGGTGACCAGCCTACAGGGCCAGAGTATCACTGATGTTCCTCCAGTCTTTCTTTCCCCAGTGGCAAGCAATAAGCTGCCCAGTGGCTAAGAGGGTGCAGGGGTAGCAGTTGCACAGGGCATCAAGTTTTAGGGGGGCAACAAGCTGAACTTGACACTAGTGACCAAAATTGTAAAGATCTTGGTATGTATGAATAATACCATCATGTTATATATCATTGGAAAGGTAATTTAATGCAGAATGCAATGAAACAAACTGCATTGGAATATCTGTATTCTATCAAAAGTTATGGCCAAGTAACCAGAAAATAAAAACACCACTACCTTATGGAACAAAAAGTGAGTTTGCTTAAATGAAAACTGACCTATGAGACTAATTGTTCTGAGGAGACAGGTTTTGCCCCAATTTGGACCTTTTAAAAAGCCTGGATGTGATGTCACTTCTGATTGTGACATCACTTCTGGGGCATCATTTTGAACTTGGCACCAGGCTACATGATCATTAGCTACACCACTGAAGCTGCCACTTTCTATGTAAGAGCCATGGCAAATGCTAAAGATATCCATCAGTGCAAAGAATATTTATTTGTGTGCCTCCCAGATAAAGCTTCCAAATTAAAAACATAGCCAGGGCCCCAATTTAGTTGCCATCTTGAACTATAGTGTGTTCAGCATGATACCCCTGGAGCAAAACCTGACTGCACTTTCTTCTCTACCTCAATTGTACATGCATAAACTTTTCAAGTTGGACCCACTTTGGAAATGTGACAGCTCAAGGTTCAGACATCAAGGGGGAAAAATGTATGCCCAACAACAAGCTCTCACAGCTCCGTAAGACCAGAAATAAATTTAAGAGTACACGCTATAATTTGCTGGCAGAATCACAGTATTTGCAAATAGCTATAATAAAAGCCTACAGCTTTTTTTTTTTTTAACAAGTGACTCGCCAATAGCAACAAGATGATTAAACAAGAAATGCCTCCCACAAATTTCTTTGATGACCATGGAAATCACCATGTGCAAGACCACAGCTCTGTCCAATAAAGGGGGGGGGGACACAGAACTGAAGCACTTTACCCACAGAAAGCACTGCATCTTTTCAGAACTACCGATGTAAAGCCACAAATAATTACGTATATCCATTTGTTACCATTTTGGCTGATAACCTATCGTTGTGTAACCATGCCAGCAAAAGCATCGATAAACTAGGAACTGCAAAGGAATGCTACTTTTCCCATTTCCAAAGAGCAGAACAAGTTGCAGTTAAGATCCAGAGAGCTGAAGAGGTTCTCTGCATTAAGAAGACATCAGTCCCATCTTTCGTACACTGTACATTAAAATAATACAGGTTGCTCAAGCTGTTTTTTACTTGGAATGAGGTGGGGGGGATACAATAGCTTCATCTTTTAACAAAAAAAAATCTCAGAAATCTGCTTCGGTGAATCAATTTGGATCTAAAGGATATGGAAAAGAGTGGGAGAAAGTAAGAACAAAAGAGTTCTCTTCCCAGAGGGTCAAAATGGGTATGCTGGACCATTGCTATTTTAAAGATCCTCGGAGTCTTACCTCCTCCTTACAATTTGATGATGTTTGCTCTCTCTCCACAGCAACTTCCCTCTAGGGACAAACAGCAGCATTGGGAGTGGGGGAATTCACTGATAGCAGCACAGTTACTCCCAACATAGAGGTGTGCACACGCTCCAATCTGGATTGGGAAACCCTATAGCTATTTTATTTTATGTTGTATTAAGAAAAGAGAACATAGACAGAACTACAGTGATTTAAATTTGTGGGTTAACACTATATACATAGTTTGGTGCTGTCACGTGGGCCTGGCCCCAGCGGCACAGGTCTACTGGGGAGCAGAGGTCTCCTTGGGAGTAGGGGAACAGAGAGAGTACTTCCCGGACACAGCCCCCAGGAAGGAGGTCTCCCTGGGAGTAGGAACCAGGCTGATCACATGGCTGGAAGGGATTGCGCCCTCAGGGCTGGCTGCTGGGTTCATAAGGAGCTCAGCAGGCAGAGGAGAGGTCACTCCTCCCTGAACTCTGTCCTGGGGGTGGGAGCTGGGGGAAGGTTGGCCAGCCCCACATTCTTGCTGAGGCCTGTCTCTGGCTTGGAAGAGGCTCCAACAGCCCCTTTGGAGAATGGAGTGTCCTACTCATCTGGGACGACCCGCCCTGGGCAGGGCATAAGGGTTGTTTCCACCCCAGCGTCTGGGAAGTGGACCAGACGCGAATCTCTATAAATGGACATGGCACTGGCTCCTGTGACATTACAGAGGCCAGATGAGTGTAAAGAATTTAATGCAAATAAACCATTGGTGCAGACCCCTTCCTAAGCCCATCTGTTCTATTAAAAATTTCATGTACAAAATGTTTTTCATTTTCATATTCCAATTTCCTCAATTTTTGACTGGAGTCAGGATTTATGACTAACCACGGATAAAGAGATATTCTTCTCTTGCTCCTTGCTTCCAAAGTTTATGCTGGGCCGGGCAGACTGGCACAGGGGGATGCTAAGGGTGGTGGGAAGATGGAGTGGAGGCAAGGAGGGGCATTTTTGGGTGTGAGGGGGCAGCCCAGGAAATGGATTGGGCCTGGGAGGGCAGTGGGACCTCACTGAGGCAGCACAGGCTGGATCCTAACCCCCAGTCCAGCCCAACCAGTGTTACATGGGCTTCTCAGAATTATGCCTGCAAAATCGCAGGGGCAGATCCAAGTAGCAGCATAGGCGGGCTGGCACATGACACTGGGTAAGGGGAATAAATTCCCCTTATTTTGAGTTGCACCCCAGACTGCACCTACCTTGCACTGGTTTCAGCGCAGGCCACCCAGCCTGCCTGTTCCAGCTCAAGTTAGGATTGTGCCCTTAGTAAAATACCACCTGCACATTTTCCCTTACTTCTCTGCATATTTTATAAGTAAAAGAACTAGAGACATCATTAATTTTAAAAGGAAACTGAAAATTCAGAGAGTGGATCTGGAGTCTTCCTGAGGGCCTGGCCCCCAAAGCCCACTTCTTGTAACTGAGACACAGCTTGCAAAGGCATCTGTTTATGCTGTGGTTTAAGCCAAAACTCAGCCCTGGCACCTGTCTAAACTACCAAGGCTCACTCCTGGAACAAAGCAAATAATGCTGAACAAATTATTCTTCTATTCTTCTAGAAGCAAATAATGCTTCTATTGGGGGGGGGCATATGCACGTTCACTGTGAGTGACCCATGCCAGACTAATTCTCACAGAGAGAAAGCACCCAATTATCCGCAGTATGTCATTTACTGTTGTTTACTTCTGAATAAGCAATGGAATTCACTATACATCTCATATCAATGATCTGGAGAAAAAAAAAAACTTTGCATCTCTATGGCAACAAACAGCAGAGAGCACATGAGGCATCTCCAGTGATATAAAATAGCATTATTCTAAAATGACCTTCTTGGTAGTGTCTACTCTTCTATTCCTATTCTGCTTCCTGTTTTCGACCAGCTACCAATCCACAAAAGGATCTGTCCTCTTGTTCCATGATTGCTACATGGACTCAAGAGACTTTAGTGAGAGACTTGGTCAAAAGTTTTTTTTTTAAATCCAGGCTACAGTGTCACCTGGGTCCTCTATCCACATGCCCACTGCCATTCTCCTAAAAAAAACTAAACCAAAACAAAAGGGGTTTTTGTTTGTTTTGTTTATGAGAGTGTTAGTGGCATGTGAACAGAGGACCCAGGTGACACTGAATCCTGAATCTTTCAAAAAACATTTAACAAAGTCTCTCACTGAAGGCTCTTAAGTGGTGGGAAGGGAATGTAGAAGTGTCTAGAACTTCTTTGTATGTAATAGGAACCAAGAAGTGAGTGCTAAAGGCCGAGGGGAAAAAAAACCTGACTTTTTGGCCAGGTGACATCAAAACAGACTTGCCTCACTAACGTTCTAGAGTTGATGATACCTTTCCAAAAAGTCAAGTTTTTTCCCAACCTTTAGCACTCACTTCTTGGTTTTTGCCATTTACACACACACACACACACACACACACACACCCGCCTAACGAAAGCTTCTGTGCTGGGTCTGTAGCCTAAATGATGCTGGAATGTCCTCCTGCAGCAGTCTTGTCCTTTGTTTGAAATGCAGTTGCCAGAAGGCTATGTGCTGGTGTAAATCTGGATCCTTCTTCATGTCTGGAATAGCGAAGCCCCCCTCTGAGATTGGCATGTGCCTACCGACTGGGCAGCCAAACCAGTATCTGTTTCTACCAGGTTTGCTATGAAATCTAGTATTGGTTTGTGGAAGGCATGCCCATTTACTCTCCAGAAAGTTAGGTGATCAGGATTCCTGGGTCAGTGGAACAGGGGCTGTCTTTCTAGGGAATTAATTTTGTTTTCTTTGCACACTTCTCTCCAAATCAACCTGGAACCTTGCTCTTGAGTAGCAGACCCCCTCTGCCTGGTCCTGTAGACTGGGACAATGGCAATGGATAGAACTACCAGTTTCCCAAAGTGCCGTTTTTTGCAGATCTGATGGTAAGCTGCAGTTTAAAATAATTTGCAAAACTTTTCAAGATTGTTGCAAGTGCCCTGATGACAATGGGGACCACTTTGGTATGTTTTGTCCATAGTCTCATGATTTCAATGGTCAGGTCTTGGTATTTTGTTATTTTTTCTAGGTCTTTTTCATTGACTCTGGCATCTCCAGAAACTGCAATATCAATTAGCCAGACATTCTGATTTTCTATTATTGTTATATTTGATGTATTATGTTTGAGGTGTTGCTCCATTTGAATTTTAAAATCCCACAGGATCTTGACCTGTTCGTTCTCCATCTCCTTCTCAACTTGATGTTATCAAACATTTTTTTATGCTGGTAAATTGTATTTTTTACATAATAACTGATGGTTTACTTTTGCAACTCTATCATGTCTGACTTTGTAATCCGTCTGTGCGATCTTACTGCATTCGCATATTAGATGAAACACAGTCTCATCTTTTACCTGGCAAAGTCTGCACATAGGGTTTTCACCTATTACTATTATTATTAACAGTATTTATATACCGTTTTTCAATGAAAAGTTCACAAAGCAGTTTACAGAAAAAAATCACTGGTTTCATAGTCATTCCCTCTTCCCAGGGGACCTTGAGAACTGTCATTCTGAAGAGGAGCTGGGGATGTCTAACAAAGGATTCTCCACTGAAATTTGGGGCAGACTGATATTTGGGGCAGAAGCCATGATGGCATCAAACCAACTTATGTTGGCAACCTTCAGTCTCGAAAGACTATGGTATCGCGCTCTGAAAGGTGGTTCTGGAACAGCGTCTAGTGTGGCTGAAAAGGCCGATTTGGGAGTGACAATCCCTTCCACACTGGGAGCAAGTGCAGTCTGTCCCTGGTCTGTCTTCCTGGCTATGGGCCTTCCTTCTTTGCCTCTTAGCCTCAGACTGTTGGCCAAGTGTCTCTTCAAACTGGGAAAGGCCATGCTGCACAGCCTGCCTCCAAGCGGGCCGCTCAGAGATATGCCCTTTGCATACAATTCATGGCATGCAGCCAATTAGATACAGCGCAGGTGCAGTAGCAACGCTGGCCCCTGCGGCCCAAGCTCCAAATTGGGACATTGCCAGTACAGCAACTTTTACAGATACAGTACCTAACAGGTTTGAAAACTAAATAGTAGTGAGTAGGCTCATCTGCAATGGATCATGCTCAGTAGCAGCAATTGAACCCTGATGCCTCTTTGGCACCCACAATTAGAATACAATTTCATCAGTAGTATAGCTAGAGGAGATGCAAAGCACTAAGTTTTGCAAGGTGCCTCACTGTGCCATGCAGGCAGCCCCTCCCCCTCCCCTTTGGAGCCATTCTAGGCAGCTAGAGCTTTACTCTAGCTCAGGGGTCTCCAAACTTTTTGGCCAGAGGGCCGCATGAAATATCTGGCACAGTGCTGAGGGCCAGAAAAAAATTTAAATATAAAATTTAAATAAATTAATTAGAGATGGAACTTAGATGAATGAATGAATGAATGAATGAATGAACTGGCTCATTCACTCAGCCTCTCCGGCCCTCAGAACACTCTCCAGATGCAATCAGAGCACAGCTCTGGTCATGTTCAGTCAAGTGGGCCAGAGGCTTTCAGGGGACAAGAGGCTGGCCGCGGGCCAGATAGAGGCTCACTGTGGGCTGCATCTGGCCCCCGGGCCGGGGTTTGAAGACCCCTGCTCTAGCTGCTCGGAATGGCTCTGAAGAGGAAGGGGAAGGGGTTGCCTGCATGGTGAGGTGAGGCGCCCTGCAAAACTTAGTGCTTTGCAACGCTTCTAGCTATGCTGCTGGATTTCACTACACTGTGTAGGAAATGTGTAGAAAATGTGTGCAGGATAAGACAAATTTGCATGACAGTTAGCTTCAGCTACTCTCAAAAAATGGACCTGCTAGACCATAGCAGCCTCTGGCTTAGTTCAGTAGTTTACAGAACTGAGCAACAAATAAGCAGTTACTAAACTTGATTTTCTGCAAGACACTAGTTGATTTTTTTTTTAAATGGATGACATGCTTCCAGTACATTTTCAATTACTAAGATACTTCTTGACTTTGGGGGCTTGTTTAAAAGAACAAAAGTGGCTGTTTGTTGTTTATCATTCTTCAATCAGTTGATGTCTGTTGCTCTGAATTCCAAGTAAAAGATGGATGGGGATTAGATTAAACATCAAAGTGCCCTATGAGAGTTTATTAAAGCAATAAAAAACAGCCTGGTAATTGTCTGTGCATGCTATTAAAGCAGACCAAATGTTGGTATAAAACAGGCCTGTGAATCTTGTTTATTTATGGATTTAATATTTTGGGATTTATATCCCACCTTCACACAAAAAACTCCAGCCAGCTAGCAAACAACAATGGCAGCATATAAAAAGGAAAAATAATCAAAAGTAAAATGAGCCAGCAGAATAAAAGGTTTTATCCCATTAAAACCAACAAATTTAACCAATTAAAAGGAGGAACAGTTCCCTACAAAGCAATCCAATACCATGTAACAGCCCAATCCTGAACCTGATAGTGCCCTGGGTTCCAGCCGCAACATAAGGGTGACCGACAGATCCTGTGGGTACCGTCGCTATCGCCAGGGTCATCTCAGAGAAACGGAGCATTTGCTCCCTTCCCTCAGCCAGACAGCAGCTGGTGGCAATGGGTCTCCTCGGCTTTGCACCTGTGTTTGAGTGGGCACAGAGTTGAGGAGGCCCATGTCTCGCCGCCTGGCTTGCGGGGGTGGAGTTCAGGATCCAGTGGCAGATGCTGTTGGCATCTCCACCCTCTCGCAGGCCTGGTCCTCCCCTCCCTCTGCCCTTCCTCCACTCCGTTCTGCTCACTCCCTACCTCCTCCCCCGCCCCCAAAACACTGCAGGAGCTCTAGCCAGCCATCCTCCTGGCACTGGCCCAGCGCCAGTGCTCTCACCTCCCCCGGTACCTGAATGTGCTTTATGGCATGTTCACAACACTGGAGCTGGTGGTACACACATACCAGTGGCTTCAGGTTTGGGCTCTAAATCTCAGGAGAACAGGATGAACAGGAAGTTTGCTTGGTGCCTAAAGGGCATAATCTAAGGATAGATTATGTCAGGCACACATGCCTACGGAGGGGGTTCTGCAATTTGGGCACCACCACTGAAAAGGCTGTCTCCTAGAGCCACACACTTAATTTGAGAAGACAAGTCCACCTGGAGCTGGGCCTCTGATGAACGTATTACTTGACAGACGGACACATGTGGGAGAAGGCAGGCCTTCAGATGCCCAGGTGATATCATGTGAATGTGTTGCCATCAAGTCATGTGTCATGACATGACACCACTCATCAGTCATGTACTCCTAGTTTTGCTGTCCACCTGGAACTGCAAGACATAAGGGAGTTGCCAAACACCTGGAAGCCCACAATATATGGCTGGCATACCCACCAACGTTTCACAGCTGAGAAAGGAGACACCTGCACAGTGCTGTTCTGTACATACACCAAGCCCAAGTCTCAAGGAGTTGAACCAGGCTGCCTTCTGCACACAGGGCACACTCTCTATCACTACACTGCAGCCCTATTCCCATGGGGCAAAAGAGGGCCATTGATATATCCGAGACAAGTGGCAGCTTCTTTCTCTCTACCAAGCCAATGAGAAGATACAGTATAAGATTTCCTGTCCCCATGGCTTGGAGAGGAACAGTAGTGCAATTTGTATAGCACCACCAGTGCTCCATGCTTCCTCCTGTTACTCGCCAGTTAAGCTGTAAACACCAAAAGGCCCAAGGAGTCTATACCAGTGAAAACACTGATTTCTCCCCCAACATTTCCAGTGGCTCATTAATTGCAATGAGTCCTTAATACAATGAGGGTTCTTACACAGCACACAGCCTCATTAATTTCTCCCAAACAGACCTCTCAAAATCCAATAATACTTTTCTCTATTCCTCTTTTCTTCCCCACAAATGTGATTTAAAGTAGATGGGAGTGAGGGTGGGCAAAAAAGAAGTGGACAGTTCAAAAAAGGTATTTCTGTGTCTTTATGTATTAATGAGACAATTAACTCACTCACTTCATTGTTAATTGTTTTGGTTACAGCAGATTGACTAGGCAATAAATGGCTCCACCAATTTTCTTCTTCATCAGAGCAAGAAATTAGCCTGGTTGAAGCAGGAGACTAATCAGCGGAGAAAATTATTATTTTCTGAAAGAAGCCTGGAACGGGTGAATTAAATCTGTGTGACAGACAGGAAGTGAATATTAAGCTAATATCACATAATTCCATTTGCAATTTATGCCTGACAATGGCAATCACAAGGTGAAGGTTTTTATTCATTCGCTTCATTCATTCTGACCCTTTTGATCTTACAGATGGGTGCAGAACAGGTAATCTACCTAGGTCCTAGCTCAATCAATGGAGAAATCACAAGTTCCACTCTGCTGAGCTGGCCTTCTTAATGTAGCATTTAACTGTCTTGCTGGGGTTGCTGCTGTACTTCCATTGGGCTTTTAAAAAAAACTGCTAAGAGATCTGAAGTTGCAGGACACTAGTGATCTTAGATGCTCTGTCTACCTGCTAAACACATAACATCCTATGACAAGGAAATTGAGGACACCACTTCAAGTCATTTCCCCTAATTCAGCTGCTATTAAGGAAACAGGGGCCAGTACAACAGAACTGTCAGAACAATCAGTGGCAACAATTAGCTGTCAGTTGTATAATCCTTTTTTGCATTGCCTCCAGAGATACACAGGGAGCTGCTACCACCCTTTTCAGCTTAGCTGAAAATCACATGCCAACAAGCATTATTTTTCTTAGTAATAGCTATGATCTTCTGAACATTGCCTAGATCTTCTGGAACTGCTATCACATCTTGGGATCCACCAAGTTAAATGAAGCACTTTGGCCATGTATGACAGCCAACCAAGGGGTCAATGGACCACCTTAGTTGGTTGCTCACCTGGAATGGAAAAAAAACAGGGAGGTCACCAAGCATTTGAAATTCCACCATACATGACTGACAAGATACATTCAGTGCAGTGAATGCATCTATTCTAGAACAAGGCTTATTGTTATTATTATTAAGAATATTATAGACCAGTGTTTTTCAAAGTGTGGGTTGGGACCCACTAGGTGGGTCGCTAGCCAATTTCAGGTGGGTGGGTCCCCATTCATTTCAACCTGTATTTTATTTTTAATCTATTAGACTTGATGTTACAATGGTATATGACTGCATTTGGGGAAATATTACAGATCTGTACTTTTAACAGGCTACCATGTATACGCTTTTAACAATGATAGTCAATGGGGCTTACTCCTGGGTAACTGTGGATAGCTTTGCAGCCTTTAGGATGTTGGGGGAATTTTTTTAAACAGATCAGCAACTGCTTAGGAGGGTTCTTTTTTATTTTAAATAAATTTTTAACTTATACTTATTGTAAACTTTAATTTACTTAATTGATTTGATTTTATCATTTGGTTAAATTTACAAAATACGTTCTGCACCGTTTCCAGAATGGCATGCAGGGAAGGCAAGGGACAAGAAAATTAGAGCAACCTCCCCTCCCCCCCCCCACTGACACTTTTTTGTTCAAACTAAAATAGAGGAGCATAAATATTTTATTCTCCTATTATGAAATGCTTAATGCAAAAGAAGAGGGGGGTTTTCACTATGATAATTGGAAAGTTACTCCGGAGCAAACAAAGCATTTTGGAATTACCTCATGTCACATCACTCACCTGACCATCTCTATCTAGCTAGAATGCACCATGTTCTGTGTTATGAGGAAGCATAATTTAAATCAGAGCAGATTCTCCATCGATGGTTCCAATCACCAGGGCCTAGGAGAGAAGGATAAAGGGGGTAATTTGTACTGGGGCCCAAGGTCAGAAAGGGGGCCCAGGAGTCAAAGGAGGGGGCCCAGAAATTTCCTGGGATCTTACATTTTCCAATCTCACCCAGACTCACTGCCCACGCGGGATGCTGGGGGTATTACCGTGGGCACATGGTGACTACTGCTGTCACAAGTCATACACATCAGACCCAGGAATGCATACATCCCTTAATAGTGTCATATCTGGGAGGAAGCTGGTCTGCAGTAGCTCTTTGGCTTGTGGATCCACTTATCACAAAGGAGTGTAGAGGAGCTCAGCGACACAGCTGTGGAACTTCAGCTACTGCAGAAGTACATATTGGTCCACACAGGACACTTTCCATTCTAAAGTGAGCCTAATTACAATGATACTAATCTCCTGCAATGTTTTTCTATATTTGAAATATTTTAGAGAGACTTAGGAGTGTGTTTGGTTTTCCGTATTACTGTATCTAGCTGCCAATGCCAGGCAGGCAGGCAGACCTGAGCTCTGCATTGGGAAGACTGGTAGACTTGAACTCCAAAGACTATTCCGGCTGTTGCCACTTTCCCCCTGTCTGTTTTGCCCCCATTCTGCCCAACTCCATTGCCGCCCCCCACTCTGTTTCACCCTCTCCCTCTTTGGGAAGGAGCTCAAAAGAAACTTTGTACCCCCTGATAAAATTCCTCTCAGAGGCCCTGCCAATCACAATAATGGCATCTCCATCCAAAAGAATTCTAGATAGCAATACTTGTTGGCAACCTTCAGTCTCGAAAGACTATGGTATCACACTCTGAATGGTGGTTCTGGAACAGCGTCTAGTGTGGCTGAAAAGGCCAATTCAAGAGTGACAATCCTTTCCACACTGGGAGCAAGTGCAGTCTGCCCCTGTTCTGTCTCCCTGGCTATGGGCCTTCCTTCTTTGCCTCTTTGCCTCAGTCTGTTGGCCAAGTGTCTCTTCAAACTGGGAAAGGCCATGCTGCACAGCCTGCCTCCAAGTGGGCCGCTCAGAGGCCAGGGTTTCCCACTTGTTGAGGTCCACTCCTAAGGCCTTCAGATCCCTCTTGCAGATGTCCTTGTATCGCAGCTGTGGTCTACCTGTAGGGCACTTTCCTTGCACGAGTTCTCCATAGAGGAGATCCTTTGGGATCCGGCCATCATCCATAGATAGCAATAGCAAATAGGAAAGACCATCACCCACCAAAGCCCTGGGGAGCCACCACCAAATAGGTGGGCTGACACAGAAAGAGGCAAACTCACAGGGCCAGTCTGGAAGGTACCACTACCTTCCAAAACAGCCCATTGTGTGGGGAAAAGCTGGAGCACACCTCCTCTCCCTGACTATTTGTCAGGCTTGCCCAACTGCAAATAGACACATCTATAAGTATGGGCTGGTTTGGCCAATAGCTCTTCCCAAAACCAACACTGCATCACATGGAGAGTAACTGGAATGCAACTGCCAATGTCCACTATCCATGCAGGGACGGACTGTCCAAAGCTGGCAAATGCTCTTAAAATGATAGGTCCAAATTGCATAGTCAGCTGCTGGATTTCCCGCCACCCCAGAAGATCAACTCTACTTATCAGACTGACTCTCTGGTACACTAATTCACGGACTGGCAAGCAAACAAGGAACTGGCACTCTGACTGACACACTGGAGGACGAACTGCAAACTGGTGAACTAACGGACTAATCCAACAGAGACTGCTGAGTGGTGGAGAGCTGAGATGGTGCTGCTGTACCCAAAGGGACTGCTGCTTGAAGGAGGGACCCTGAAGACTTACAGGCAAGTTGGCCACCTACTAGTCTCCTTTCTGCTGGTGCTGGGGTACAGGGGCAGGCTTTGCAGCCTGCTAGATCTAGCTGTGGTTAAGCTGGGGGAACTAATTAGTTTAGAGTGGGCATAAGGTCTTTAGGTGAAACACAGAACAGGAGCTTGGCAGGGCAGTCCCAACTCACACTGTGAAGACTGGGCTCAAGCAGACCATTCTCCATCTATCCCAAGTTTCTCATAAACCAGATGACAAAACTGGTGGTACAGAACATCAGGAAGCAACCACACCACACAGTGTGCCCATAGGCGGTAGCATTTCCAGAGGGGGGCGCACAGTGTGACATTTTGCAAGTGCCCCAACACGCTATGTAAGCAGCCCCTCCCCCTTGCCTTTGGAACCATTCTGGGCATGAAGAGGAGAAGCCTTTTGAGTCAGACACCTTAGTGGCAAGAGCAAAGCAGAGGCATCTCCTCCGCTTTGCTCTTGCTGTACAGAATGGCTCCAAAGGTGAGGGGGAGGGGCTGCTTCCACGGCTTGTTGAGGTAAAACTTAGCACTGTGCCCCCCCCCCCGGAATGCTACTGCTCATAGGACTGGGCCATAACTCAGTCTGGAGAAAATATAAATTCACAAGAAACAAATACTTGTTTTTACTGTATTTGTTTGATATAATTTTATTGCAATTCTTATACTGTTGTTGGCTGCCTTGGGCATGTTATAGAAGGAAAGGCAGGATTTTTTTTAAAAAATGTAAATAAATAAATAAAATCACAAATCCTCTGTTTTCTATCACAGTGACACAGTTAAGTGTAAGTTAAACTAAAAGTAAGAACACTGTACTGTGCAATGGAAATACAGAAATGATAAGTTTAACTTTAATGATAAGCTCCACCTTCCTTCTCACAGTTCCTTCTATTTGACCACACAGTCGGTTCCATGATGAGTGGATAGGTCAGGAGCAGCTACAAGACTTTTATTTCAGAACAGCAGGTTGCCAAAGGGGCTGTGCTGTCCAAGAATTTGATGCTTTACAAGCAAACTTGTAACGACCATGAGCTTCAGACCCGTTAAACTGTATATAAGGAATGCAGGGAGAAGGACATGTATGCGAAGTCAAGAAAAGTCCATCAACCAAAGAGATGAGAAAGGAAAACAACCAACCGGAGAGACATTTTAAGCTAAACATTACTCAGAACTGCTACACAAGTTAAAACATTCCTACAAAGAAAGTACTTCAGTATAGTAACTTGTGTGTAGAATATTGTATATCCAAGTAATATGCACATGCACAGGAAAGACACAGCTTTCTGTGGCTTCACCACATCAAATACAATCATTTGTTGCATCCAAAGAAAGTCAGTCATGACCAAGTCATACTGAAATCCATTAGATTTAAGTTAGTCACAACTAATTTGCCTAATTATGTGGAACCATCAACCAACAGATATTATTCAAACATACATGATTCCCTACACCCAAGTGCCTTTGATGGAAGAATTCTGTAATATGACATTTCCCTCATTCAGTGACACATTTAGTTGCTAAGCAATTAAAATTTATCTGCCTACTCATCTATACATAGGCTTGGAGTTTGCCCACATGGCAGCTACTCAAACTCCCAGTTAGACACTGTAGAACATATAGCCCTGTTAGATTTTGCCACTAAAGAACTGCTGCACAATTGGAGACTCCATGCTATTCATCCACACCCTCTTGCCTACACAATGATTTGGAATGCTTCGGAGGTGGTCCCCTGACATTGGGCAGCTCCAGAGAGTGTCAGCTGTCAACTGGGAAAAGTCAGGATGAATAGATGTGACCTGAGGAGGTGCTTTAGTTGTGCAACAGCCAGTGACTGATTAAGGCTACAATCCTATGCCCACTTCCTGGGCTAGAACCCCTTAAAAACAGTGGGACTTCTGAATAAAGATGCATAGGATTGCACCATGACATCCCAATCGTAATCAACTTTCCAGGGCCAATGCAGCCATGCCAATGGGGTATGCACTACATTTTTTGGTGGTGGTGGGGGGCAGTCTTGGTGTTGCAGGGTCCAAAAAGCAAGACTCAGTACTCAAGGGTGATCGTTTGCAAGCTTTTATTTCGTTGCCAGCAACAGGCATTTCATGGGACTAATTTCCAAAGCATTCAGAACCAGTATCAATGTTAACCGGACTCTTTATAACATTCTGGGTTCTTTGTTTGAAGATCTGAACTTCCCATTGGCTGAAGTTTGACATCATAGATGGGGCTAACTCTTAATAGGCTGTAGATAGCCTTAGAGACACTTGATAGGTGAGCTTCAAGTTACAGGTTTCCAAATAAGGTAAAATTAAACAATTAAACATATTGAATTACAAAGTTCTCAAGAACCAGCAGGGGATGCTATAACATTATTTTATCCAGGACTATCCCTCTTGGCAAAACTCCAAACCCATTTCTTGGCATACAATCCCTTCAGACTCTTAGGATGGCCTTGCTTGAGCCACCTATCTTATCTCTTCTACATTCCTTCTCCTGGTTTTAGTAAACACTGTAGAGCCCTCTGCAAACCTCTATGAAGCAAAGTCCTTTAAACTTCCTTTAACAGTTTCACTAAAATTAATTCTATATGACTATTGGGACCAGTTACCTATTAAGGGGTATAGTGGTGTATGTCCTTGCTAAGAAGTGACCTCTTCCCTTTTAGTGGTTGCCTAGCACCCTCTAAAGTGTAATCTCTTTGAGCTAAGGCTTCAACCATCTCTTTGCTCTCTTAAACGCTTCAAATATTAAATTGCAATTTAAACAAAGAGGCCCTAAAAGCAGAAGCTTTCTGATTTATAGAAGGCTCTTGTTTATCCGATTAAAATGTGTACTGGTAATTCAAAGAAGCATGAGAGAGGTATGCAAGTACTGATGCACCTAGAAGGGGTGCAAAGTACTAAATTTGGATTTTGCAGCGAGCCTCACCATGGCTTGCAAGCGGCCCCTCCCCCTCCACTTCGGAGCCTACTGCTCCAGGCAGTAGGAGCAAAACAGAGGCAAAAGGGAGCAGGAGCAACTGCTTGCATGCCATGGTGAGGCTCCCTGCAAAACTTAGTGATTTGCATCCCCTCTAGCTATGCCACTGTCTGCAGTACTGTATATATTTTTTCCCCCAGACTAACATCTCGACATAAACTATACTATGCAGGGGCAAAGCATTCTGCTAAAACAATTAATATAAAAACTTTCAGGAAAAGGTGAACTACTTTGGCAGCATTCACTTGCTTCCAGGGAAGAATGGTCCAGAGAGGAAGTCAAAGATCTGGCCTCAAGATACAAACAAGGACTTCATATAAACTGTATGTATGACAGAAGGAGGGGGTCTCTGGATTACAGTTTCCACAACCAGTCTTCATCAATAACTTCCAAAATTGAGAAAGACAGTTTTTGAGGAGTTTCCGCATTGAGCAATTGGCAAGCATCTGGCTTAGGGGGGAAGGGGGTGTCACTGTCAGAATAAGCAGAACTCTTTGGACCATTTCACATATCAACTAGATCAGTGATTTTCAACCTTTTTCATCTCACGGCACACTGACAAGGCACTAAAATTGTCAAGGCACACCATCAGTTTTTTACAATTGACAAGGCACACCACATTGACAGCAGGGGCTCGCATCCCCCAGTGGCCCTACTAACAAATGATCCTCCTAACAAACTCCTGCAGCACCCCTGCAGACCATCCACGGCACACCAGTGTGCCACGGCACAGTGGTTGAAAAATGGCTGATCTAGATGATCCTTGGCTGATGGCTGATCCTTGACGTACACATTTGCATCAAGGAAATGCAAACTAGAATGGCTCTTGGACGCGTGCACCTATGTGATATGTGTGACTGCAATCACATGTTCGTTGTATTAGCCCTATGCACATGTTACATTCAATGCGCAATTAGTCTACTTTAATATGCTATTTTTATTAGTATATTAAAGATTACTGGCAGAAGGAATTATGTGCCAGCAAACTTTCCCCCATTCTCTCCAAAGAAGTGCCCTCCCAAGCCTCCTGGAGAGGGGTGGGGTAATCTTAGAAAAAGAGTGGAACGGTGTAAAAATTGCTGCAAGGGGGAATTCCCCCAAACCAGGTGGAAGCTCCTTCCAATTTTGGGTCAGAACAAATCACACATTTTCAAGCACATGAACAATCTCATTGAGCTCAAAGGAACTACAGTGGTTGTCTGTCTAATAAAGTCACCTGCTTAACAATTTCCTGGCACTTTTGGGGTGTGACATTTAGCACCTTGTAAAATTGAGCCCAAGCTGGTGATGCTTTCTATATTCTCATTTATTTGGTACAAGTCAGGACAAGAAGGTGATTTCCAACTTTCCTATGTGACTTTGGTATATTAATATACAAATTCTTTACACATCTGCTGTACAAAGAAAGGAAAAGAGGTTGCTTTAAGAATAAGGCAAGGATTTCCTTTTCCCGGTAATATCCCTCAGAACTTAAATCACTTATCACAAAAATAAACTGCAGAAAAGGGAAAGTTAAACTCTTCCCAAGTTCCAGGAACTATTTTCTGGCTCAGTTCAGACATCACATCAACCCAAAGCTAAAGAAGCATGACCATGGTTTGCTTTCAACTAGCAAATCAGGTTCAGAAACTGTGATCTGGTGGGTGTGCAAACTATGGTTTATTTATGCCAACAGTGGTTTGGTGTGATCACAAAGCCTACTGACAAACCATACTATAAGAGCTGGGATGGCCTGCCTGTTCCAGTGCAGGTTGGGACTGGGCTGGCTGTGTAATACCTGACTAGAGCTCTGGTTAGTACGAATAATCTGACAGGCTGCTTCCTCAGGGTATAATGACAGCTGTCTTTTAAGAGGGGAAGAGTTTTTGTGGAAGAGGACTAGCTCATGACAAATTATTAGGGTTCATTTCTACCATATCAACAGTAGCTGCTTTTGCATTACCAGAGATTTTCTTGGCAGCAAAGAGTTTGTCTTCCCTTATGTTCCCTGGTCCAACTAAGCTGTGCTGTGCTCCCACATGCATGCTTTCTCCCCTTCCCATCCACACAGCCCTCCCATCAACAAAGTAGCTTGTTCAGGCAATCCTGAGACACACTGTAAACTTCCAAGAGAAGCCTGCTATCTTAGAAGGCTATTGATTCTGTCTCAAGAAAAGGATTCTCTGCCTTCCAGAAGAAAGGCTTTTTGCGGCCTGCCCCAATTTCTTTTCTAGTCCAGATGCTTTGTGCCCAAGAAGCAGGAACTAACAAGTAAAGGCAACATTGAGCAAAATTCTCCACATCACATGCTTAACTTCATCTCTTTGTGGTGGTGTATGTCATTTGTGGGAGAAGGATTACTATTTCATTAAGAGTTGACTTCCAGGACTACACGTAGCCAGGACTACACGTAGCCTGTAAACGAAAGAGGCTGTGGGGTGAGGCCAGCTGTACTGTGTTTGTGCATGTGTTTTACCCTTAAAAATTTTTTTTTCATATTCCTTATCCCAAGCGTTGTTGTAGTTTGCGATGCCTTTTGGGTGAAGCTTGACTATAACCTTCTTCTGCATCAGTGCTATCAAAGTCCCGGTTCTGAGAATTTTGTCACACTCCATGTAGGCTTCAAAGGCTGCAATCCTATCCACACTTACCTGGGAGTAAGCCCCATTGATTATAATGGGACTTCTGAATAGACATGCATAGAATAGACATGTTCTGTTCTATGTTCATGTTCTGTTCTATGTACATGTTCTGTTCTATTCTATGTTCTGTTCTATGTTCATGTTCTGTTCTATGTACATGTTCTGTTCTATGCCTAGAATAGACATTTTCTGAATAGACATGCATAGATTCAGCTGTAAATGTCACAAAATGTGACCAAGCAGTGCCACTGCCAGGTAGTTGGGGACATGCATAGAATAGACATGTTCTGTTCTATGTTTATGTTCTGTTCTATGTACATGTTCTGTTCTGTTCTATTCTACTGTTCTGTTCTATGTTCATGTTCTGTTCTATGTTCATGTTCTGTTCTATGCATAGAATAGACATGTTCTGAATAGACATGCATAGATTCAGCTGTAAATGTCACAAAATGTGACCAAGCAGTGCCACTGCCAGGTAGTTGGGGGCTCTGGGGCAAAGTACTACACTAGGCCTCCCATGGTGCCCCTCACCTGCCCTTGATGAGATGTTGAGTGGTACCATTGCCTCTGAGGATTCAGGGGCCAGCCTCATATAAGCATGGCCAGTGCCCCATCTGGCTGACCTTCAATGCCACCTCTGACTAAGCAACAAAACTTGTACACATCTGCAAGGAAAATGCACTGGTGTGTTGCAGCAACATCACTATGCTTAAGACTTCACAGTCACCTACCAATCTTCCTTTCTAAAAGCCCTGCTTTGAGCTTAGAATGAACTCTGATTCTGAGCTTAGAACGAGGGGAGTTGACTGAGAAGCTAAGACAACTTTGAAAGAAGAGATAAGCTATGTCTACCTCATTGACCATCCTCTGAAGCTGACCATTTAAGTATAATACTAAGGGGAAACTGAGCCAAAATGATGGTTTAGCACCCAAAACAAAGAGCATATACCCTAACAAAGAGAGCACTATAATATAAGTATTCAGGTCACTGACCGATTGTCAAAGAAAACTACACTTCACCGAACAAGTGTTTAGTGGTTTATTTATGCTAGGCTATATATACATTTTTGAGAATTTTATTCTCTGGGGGTTTTATGTCATGGTGACACTTCATTAATATAATAATGAACTCTGTCCAGTGATGCATAGGAAGTTTTAAAAAACTACCTAATTGTTTCCCTCATACTCTTGTATGTATTCCACAAGAAGGGTGCTACAGATGTTTTATTTTCTGCCAGCACCAGCAACAGCTGAGAATCTGAACAGGCTAAAAGGAGAGCTCAAATCAGCAGTCAGATCATCTCAGGAGCCGTCTGTGAAAACGATCATTGTTCTCAGACAACTGTCAGACAACAGACAATTTAAACTTCTGGCAGCTGCACTCCCATTCATCTTTTTCACCTTCACACATTAGAGAATTAGTACTCCAACACAAATGAAAATAAAAAATGACAGATCCACAAGTGAGGTTTAAGGTGTAGGAAGCCCAACAAAAAACAGAATCTTTTTAGTTCACTTCCATGCACCAGTGAAAAACTGGGACAAAATTCTTGACCCATGCTTCAGGTATGTTTAGAACAGAGGTGCCCAAACCAGTCCCAGGGGCCAATTGCGGCCCTCAGGGACTGACAATCTGGCCCGCAGGGAACCCCCAGTCTCCAATGAGCCTCTGGTTCACTGGAGACTTACTGGAGCCCGCACTGGCCCATTGCAACTGTTCTCAGCACAAGGGACAACTGTTCCCTTCTGGCAGTTTTACAACAGTCAGCGCAGGCGCTGTGCCCAATAGGATCAGCCCCTAAGTGTCATTATGAAACATTTTTTTAAATCCATGTAAGTGCACTTTTTTCTACTTAGTGATGGTGAATTGCCACATGTATACTAGTCCAGCTCCTGCAGCCTAACATGCAACAATCAAACAAGTGAAGTTTTCCTTAGATAAAGTGCTAAGAAAAACATCACCTGTTTCATTTATCTGTGTCAGGCTGCTCTTCAAGAGCTAAGAGTGGAACCAGTAAGAAAAAGTGGCACCCCTACTGAAAACAGGTTCCAAGGCTGAGTATTATTGGGCCCCAACCCTGAAATTACCTCCTTCCCCCCCCCCAACACTGTGTACACTGAGCTTTGAATGACTGATTGAAATGATACATGGCTGTCAGCCTTTCCCAACATGATAATTCCTTGCTGAAAAAGTGGCATCTTGAAATTCTACCCTATTTGGCAAGCTGTTAAAAACACAGAGCCTCAATCAAGGAAAAAAACGGCACAAAATACCAGCACCAAAAATCCACCAAACCCAAAGAGAGATAATAGCTCAGGCTGGTACGCATAACTTGACCAAAGAGAACTCCCCAAATCTTAGCACCAGTTTTAGGGTGCAAAGGTGGTGCCAAAACGGGCAAGAAGAACACCCCTTCCAACAAGTAACTCACCTCTTCTGCTGCCCTCTCAAGCTGCTAGACCCCTGTTCTGAGGATGACAAATGTTGACATATTGGCCACATTATATAATACATTTTCTTTTTTTTTAGCACCAGTATGAGATAAGACCTTGTCTCTCTTTTTGGTTTTTTGACTCTTGGCTGCGTCCTCTAAAAGTTCATAGGAAACTAAAACATACAAAAAACTGTGAATTAAAATGATGCTAAAATTCTATTTATACAAATAAAATTCTATTTATATTATATATTCTATTTATTGCTCAGGAAATAATATAATATGATGCATTAAAAGGCCGTAAGCACATTACTAAATTAAGTACTTTCTTAGGTGAATCAAATGGGTTTATTTCCTAAAGTTAAAGAAACATCTTAGGATGCATATGGAATACAGAATTTTTTAAGCATGATTTTTTGAATTTGAAAAACTGCTCCAAAGTAGGAAGAGGAAGTGGTTTATGATGATCCAGAGGCAGCTGATCAGTGCTGTACAGTCAATTTTGGCTGCAAAAAGAAATAATGGATTTTTCTCAAGCTCAGTCTTTGAGGGAAGATTGCATGTCTGAAAAAAAATATAGCACAGTGCGTGGACTTTGCTCAGATTATATGGGCCTGGACCCACATTTACATCACTCTTTCTACCTACACTGTAGCATGAGATTAATGCAGTGCATTTTAATATGCCAATTAGGCAAATACTTTGCCCTCTGCATCTCTTGCTCTACTCAAGTAACTGCTGCTCTGCTTTCAAGTTCATTTTTTTTTGCTCTGTTAAACCTTATCTAATGAAATTGTTTTTGACAGCATCTTAAAAGTGTTTTCTATAAGTTTCATGATATTTCTGGTGTAATCAGTAGAAAGATCTCTCTCTCTCTCTCTCTCTCTCTCTCTGTTGTGATACAGGCTCCTAAACTGCTTCTGCACATATCAGTTAGATCGAAGATAATATATAGGAATTGATTTTGCTGTGGATTGTAAGCTGCTTTTAATTTAATCTATTTTAAATTAACTGATACTATTATAATCACATTTGGGTTCTTCAACAGTCAGGCTACTTTGGCCATTATCGACTGCAACCAATGGTTGCTTTGTGCCGTTCTAGAGAATACAAAACTGGGTTGGTGCTCAAGTGCATAAAATGTATGCAAACCCCAAAAATTCATTCAGGGGATTGGCCCTGAGGAAGCAGGTGGGGTAGGCTATATAAATTAGAGAGTGTGGATGTTCATCCCAAAATACTGTCCTTCTGTGCTATCTCTGCCTTTCTCATTTCCTCCAACAGTCCTAGGTTAGCTTTAAAATCCATGTTGCTCTTTTGAGATACTTTGGTTTCTGTCTTGAGATGGTCTTGCTATGGTTATCATAGAAACATTGGAAGCTGCCTTCTCTTGAGTCAAGCCATTGGTCCCTCTCAGTATGCTATGACTGACAGAGACTCTTCAGAGTTTCAAAGGGAAGTCTTTCACAGCTCTGCTAGCTATGACAGGGATTGAACCAGATTATCTTCAGCATGCAAGCCATGTGCTCTTCCAATAAGTTACCACCACCCCCAATCATCATTCATCATCAACTAAACATAGGCTCATGAGCCCATGGGCTCAGAGCAGCTTTTCTAAATGTTAATACAGTAGTATTGTTCCCAGAAACGAACTGAAAACCAATGAAATTGACAGAATTCTAGGATCCAAGCTCTGTAGCTACCTGGTACCTAGTAGCTACCAAGACTTTGGGTGCAATCCTGACCTGCCCTGCAGCAGGCAGGTTGGTGGGCCTGTGCTGCAACCAAGGCAGGACTTGGGCTGCAAACTGATCAGCCCAGCTCAAGGGGAATCGCTTACAGTATACAAGTGCTGGAATTATTGCCAATGGTTTCAAACTGCAATACACCAGTGGTCCTCAGCATCTTGGGGGTGGCCTGCTGAAACCAAGACCCATTTACCTCGCACAAAGAATCTGCTGCTTTACTTTAGTTCTAGTAAAACGGTTCCTACATTGTCCAAATGTATTATTAACCTTAAGAACATAAAAAGAGCCCTGCTGGATCAGGCCAAAGGCCCATCTAGTTCAGCTTCCTGTATCTCACAGTGGCCCACCAAATTCCCCAGGAAGCACACAAGACAACTGACATAATCTGCATCCTGGTGCCCTCCCCTGCATCTGGCAATCAGAGGCAGCCTGCCTCTAAAACCAAGAGCCTGCACACACCTACTATGACTTGCAACCTGTAATGAACTTTTCCTCCAGAAATTTGTCCAATCCCCTCTTAAAGGCACCCAGATGCCATCACTACTTCCTATGGCAAAGAGTTCCACAAACTAATTACACACTGGGTAAATAAATATTTTCTTCTGTCTGTCCTAACTCTCCCAACACTCAACTTTCATGGATGTCCCCTGGTTCTGGTTCTTATGCACAGAAATATTCTTGGACGTTTTAATTTTTGCGCAGATTTTGTTTTTTTCCCCCAAGGAAGAAAAGTACAGGAAGCAGTGTTACTATGGCAACCTTCAGTCTTGAAAGACTATGGTATCGCGCTCTGAAAGGTGGTTCTGGAACAGCGTCTAGTGTGGCTGAAAAGGCCGATTCGGGAGTGACAATCCCTTCCACACTGGGAGCAAGTGCAGTCTGTCCCTGGTCTGTCTCCCTGGCTATGGGTCTTCCTTCTTTGCCTCTTAGCCTCAGACTGTTGGCCAAGTGTCTCTTAAAACTGGGAAAGGCCATGCCGCACAGCCTGCCTCCAAGCGGGCCGCTCAGAGGCCAGGGTTTCCCACTTGTTGAGGTCCACTCCTAAGGCCTTCAGATCCCTCTTGCAGATGTCCTTGTATCGCAGCTGTGGTCTACCTGTAGGGCGCTTTCCTTGCACGAGTTCTCCATAGAGGAGATCCTTTGGGATCCGGCCATCATCCATTCTCACAACATGACTGAGCCAACACAGGCGTCTCTGTTTCAGCAGTGCATACATGCTAGGGATTCCAGCATGTTCCAGGACTGTGTTGTTTAGAACTTTGTCCTGCCAGGTGATGCCGAGAATACGTCGGAGGCAGCACATGTGGAAAGCGTTCAGTTTCCTCTCCTGTTGTGAGCGAAGAGTCCATGACTCACTGCAGTACAGAAGTGTACTCAGGACGCAAGCTCTGTAGACCTGGATCTTGGTATGTTCCGTCAGCTTCTTGTTGGACCAGACTCTCTTTGTGAGTCTGGAAAATGTGGTAGCTGCTTTACCAATGCGTTTGTTTAGCTCGGTATCGAGAGAAAGAGTGTCGGAGATCGTTGAGCCAAGGTACACAAAGTCATGGACAACCTCCAGTTCATGTGCAGATTGTAATGCAGGGAGGTGAGTCCACATCCTGAACCATGACCTGTGTTTTCTTCAGGCCGATCGTCAGTCCAAAATCTTGGCAGGCCTTGCTAAAACGATCCATGAGCTGCTGGAGATCTTTGGCAGAGTGGGTAGTGACAGCTGCATCATCAGCAAAGAGGAAGTCACACAGACATTTCAGCTGGACTTTGGACTTTGCTCTCAGTCTGGAGAGGTTGAAGAGCTTTTATTCCAAGGGCATATTTTTATCAATTATAATTATAAATTATAGTTGCTTTAAAAGTTTATTAGGTAGCCACAGTCATTACCCACACACACACACACACACACACACACACCACCCAGCCCATTATTTATTTATTATTTTTTGCAGATTTCCCAGTTCATTTTTTCACAGATTTGGGAGGTTATTTGTTTGTTTTACTAAAATGAGAAGTGCAGAAAGCAGTGTTCTGTGTTTCTATTTAGTTATTCACACCTCTACTTATGCAACCTGCCATAGGTAATTTTTAGGAAAAAAAGTGGGATGCAATTTTTAAAAATAATAAAAATAATTAAGGCTGCAATCCTATCCAAAAGAATGAGTAAGCCCCATTGACTATAATGGGACTTACTTCTGAGTAGACGCATAGGATTGGGCTGTTCGTTTCCCACTGATGCAGTTCATCTCCAGAAGGAGCTAAAATTATATTATACTCTCCAAATTCATTCTGTCTCTTCATAAGCAGTTGCCTGTACAGCAGTTGCCATAGAGATGTTGAGTGCTTTGCTGAATGACAAAAGCAACATCTATAGCATTGTGAAAAAGAGGGGAAAGGTGTTGACAAGAGAATTTCTGTAGGAATATAGGTCTCCAGTTTTGAAGTCACTTGGCAGATCTTACTGAGATGAAGGAGGTGCCGCTTTAGGCTGAGAAGTGGGGTCTATGGTCTATTAGCACTTTCTAGCTTAATAATTGTGATGGACTGCAGTCCCATGAAATCCTTTGAATGGGGGCGGCATAGAATTAGTAAAGTGTCCTTGATACATATCAATTTGAAATGAATAATAAGTGGGATGCAAACAAAGACTGAAGAAGGAACACTTTCAAGAAGCAGTCAGGGATATTATCTGTCTACACTGGGCTGATGAGGGACAAGTTCAAGTAGCAGCCAGGAACTTAACTGTGTACATTGCCTTGAGGAAGAGGCAATTGCAAGTAGCAGCCTGGGACAATGTGAGCTGTGCTGACTTATTGCAGAACACATGCAAAGTAAAAAAGAATAAAGCTATCAAGCCAAGAGGTGAATATTTTACTACGGTGATGGTCCATAAAGCATTTCACTCTTTCTTCCACATCACTTAACAAATTCCAAGCAACATTTATTTTTACCCATGTGTTCTGGAGGAAATTGAAGCTACTCTTCATTGTACAATGGAGAACCTTTTGTTAAGTACATACATCAAACCTTTGGCCTCTGATCCATGTCATTTTATTTTGTTGTCATTCAGTCATCTCCAAATGGCTTTATTAAAGGTTACATTCAAGTGAGTTCATGGCCAAGGGTAGACTGAAAGCACGAAAAACCCACTCAATAACTGCACAATCTAAATTCTGGTTTCACTCTTCTATTGCTTTCATTTGGATACAAACGGCTACCCACTGGCCTTGAAATAGGGCAGAAAATAAATCTAATAGGGAAGTACATTTCGGTTAAGAAAAAAATGAGAAATGAGTCAAAAACTCACCCATTCAGGTCCTTTTTTATTTGTTACCAAATGAAATTCCCAAACTGAATGGCAAACATACCATTCTGTGCATTTGAGGATTCACTGGATTTTGTAACAGGGGTCTTGACTGTACAGTGGTAGCCACGAGGAGGTTAAACTTTTTTAACCATTTAAGGTGGAAAAGGAGAGGCAGAGTGTTTTCCACAATGGCCTGGATGTTGAATCAGGGCAGTGAAGGAAAAAATTGCCATTTAGATAATTTGAGGTGTTATTGCCGGTTAGACTTAAAGTCTGCATTTTTTTCCTTGCAGAAAACCCTAGATCAGGCATCTCCAAAGCCCAGCCTGGGGACCAGATGCAGCCCACGGCCAGCCTCTAATCCCCTGAGAGCCTCTGGCCCAGTTGACCAAACACAACCAGAGTTGTGCTTGTGGGGTGGGGGAATGGGGGTCCATTTAACTGTGTGCTTTATTTCCTGGGCTGTGTTGGTGCTTGGAGAAATCTTGGACATTTGAGCCCATTTCTTCATCTAAGTTCCATCTCTAATGTATTTATTTAATTTTTAAATTAATTTTCCCCCGGCCCTCGACATTGTGCCAGATATCTGATGCGGCCCTTCAGCCGAAAAGTTTAGAGACCCCTGCCCTAGATTGTTATGAGAGTCCAGACTGAGAGCATAGGGTGTGGACTCCTCCCAGCAAGAGTAATCCCATTTCCACAAGAACTTCCATTGCTGCTGCTGCTGGAGGGAGAAAGCCAAACAAAATGAAATGTACATAGGGTCTACAAAAGTTGAGTCATTCTACATATTTTAATGGTTCCCCCCCCCCAAACTTGTCAGTTTCACTTCTGTTTTTCATCTTGAAGCTTCAGCAGGACTCACTGTAGTTTCCATTCCCATAGCATAGCGACATCAGTTTACAGGTAATGGAAACAGGCAACATTACATGTAGTTGCCCAGTATGTTGTAAACCACGCCTCCAGATCAGATGAGACAACAGATCCATGTCAATTCTCCCCTTAAATAATTGTAATGGAAGCTTCAAACCAGCATTAGCTCTTCTTATGTTCTTATGAGAGAGAGAGAGAGAGAGAGAGAGAGAGAGAGAGAGAGAGAGAGAGAGCATGGTAAAAAAATGAAAATGCAATAGTTTGAAAGAAACATCAGGATTCACAAGAATAAATTCAGCAAGTTAATGGGACCAATACAGTACAGAGAAAGGGGCTAGTGGGGAAACACCCTGGGATTTTAAAAGATCTTATAATGTCATGCATCAGCATCTAGCAAATTCTGCTGGTATAGCTGCTCCCTCTGCCCATCTCCCTAGCCTCTTAGTTGGCAACAAGTGGACCAACCTCTAGTGATATTCATGGAACTAGAGCTGGCCCAGGGACTTGCAGCTGCTAAATATTCTAATACTGCAGGCATAGAATAGCATCTTACCATTCTGATGGGTTGAAATGCATCCTTTTTGTCATCAACTGAAACTTGCCACATTTTTAAAGAAGTTTCATGGGCGGGGAACTATTTTCCATATGCCTTTAAAGAAGTGTGTCTCTCTCAGAATTCCTAATCTAACAATATCAGGTACTAATTTGGGACCCACAAAATAGCCCATACCTGGGCTTAATTTTTGTTACTGTAAAACAGAGAGCAAAGTAACGGCAGTGACAGATGTCACCCTGGCCATGAATGATTATGTCACCATCCGGCAACTCATCAGTTATATTAAAGCCACTGCCTTATCAGCACCACCATCCCACTGACATTTTCATTCAGAGCAGGAAATTTAAGACAAAAGAAAATAGGATTTTGCATACTGCTACTGCTCTCAGGAATTCACGCACTACAAAATTAGCCATGGCCCACAGAGCAGCACTGCGCTGCTGGAATATGTGTAGCTGCCTAGCAACAAGGAAGAGCATCCAGTGTTAAACTGGAGCTGATTATAAAGAGCCTGTCAAATATGGTAATTTCTTGTCAGAGAAATGGAGGTGGTTTCAATTAACAAACAATTCTGGACATGTTGAAAACACAGCAAATCCAAAAATAGCATTTGTAGACAGGATGAAAAATACTGTAAATCACCACCTCCACTGTTCGTTTGCAGTGCACCCTTCCTTTCAACAGCCTCTGAGCTGACCACATATATTTTTGTATTCCACTGGAATACCTCTGTCATCATTAAGGCAATTCTGACCTTGGCACCTACCCCCATCTCTGCTCTGGAGGCAGCTTTGAACAGATTCAGAAATGCTAACAGACACTGTTCACCAGCTTCTAGTAAAGGACTCAGCCACAGGAACTGATGTAGCCAAATCCCATAATTCCATAATCCATGAATACAGACAATTATTTACCATCTGGCCCTGCTCTGAGATCTGTTGTACAATGAAACACATTCTTTGTGAGGGCACATGGTTAGCACTTTCTTAGGGCACAATCCTAACCAACTTTCCAGCACTGGCATAGCTGTGCCAGTGGGACATGTGCTGTACCCTGCAGTTGGAGGACCGTCATGGAAGCCTCCTCAAAGTAGGGCAATGTTTGTTCCTTATCTTGGAGTAGCATTGCCCTTATGTCAGCACTGGAAAATTGGCTACGATTGCGGCCTTAGTGGCAGTGTTGCAGGTGCAAACTGGCAACACCACAAAAGTCTAGGCACTGACTATTCCATAGGACAGTGTGTTACCAAAAAGGCTGTTTTGTTTAGGGGAATTATTTATATTAGCCTTCTGGAAACTTTTGGGACCATAGGCTGGATACAAGACAGCGTAGAGCAAAGAAATCCCTTGTTTAGCTTAATGAGGAGATTGGGAGGAATATAACTTTCAATCAAAGGATTATATTTTTATTGCAAAAATACACAAAGGTAAAACATAATACACATGGAGAATCGATAAGTATAGATTTCTAGTACTGGCCTGGTGTACCTAACTAGTGGTGGATGCGTGTGCTGTGTATTTTGGGTGCATCCGAAAAAGAATCAGAAATGGACAGGAAGTAGGGAGGTATTATAGGGGTTCCTTAATCTGCTAAACCCAGTTGCTGACTAAAGATGGGGGAGCAGGGAGGAATAGGTAGGGAAGAAGGGGGGGGAGTTTAGACGCAACGATATATTTACCTGTCCGGGGGGGGGGAGAGTTGGAGGAAGAGTCTGGCCACTCCGGCCGGTGGGCAGTCAGAGAGAGCATGTGCTCTGAGTTCTCTCTTATAAGATTTGCCTTGGACCTGGAAGTTGATCTAAACTGACCGGAAGTATCCCAGAGCTGTGGGCATGCTCAGTAACACACAATGGTACACGTGGAGTATGTAAAGAAAAGGTGGAAGAGTTCAGAACTCAGTTATCAGCAAAACTTGGCTCTGGGGGAGGGGGAGTAGCTTACTTCCTGTTGCTACAGGATTTGAGGCTGGAGGTGGCTTAATGGCTGTAATTTAGTTAACAATAGGTGGTAGACTTTGCTGCCAAAGTCCTCCTCCTTTAAGATGTTTGCATATTCAGTAATTGACTTAAACAATAAAGACATTTCCAGTGTCTCTGGAGAAAATGAGTCTTCCCAGACTGACAATCAACATGAGAGATGAGTGAGCTTAAGACTTGATTCTTTTTTTTTTTTTTTTTTTTGGCCTGAAAGAGAAGTTTTAGGCCTGCATTTTAGTCCAAAATACATAACTAGATATAAAAACACAACTTGGAAGGGAAAAGGGGATTTTCACGTAACAAGTGTTTCTCAAACTGTGGATCAGGACCCACTAGGTGGGTCAAGAGTCAATTTCAGGGGGGTCCCCATTCATTTCCATATTTTATTTTTAATCTATTAGACTTAATGCTACCATGGTATGTGACTGCATTTGGGGAAATGTGACAGACCTGTACTTTTAACAAGCTACTCTGTATATTTGTTTAACAATGATAGTAAATGGGACTTACTCCTGGGTAAGTGTGGGAAGGATTGCAGCCTAGGATTGTTAAACATTTTCCTTCTTGATGATGTCACTTTGTCATGACATCACTTCCAGTGGGTCCTGACAGATTCTCATTCAAAAAAGTGGGTCCCTGTGCTGTGTGAGAACTACTGCCATAGGAGACCAAATGGGACATGAAAACACATATTCACTGCAATGCAGGGCTTTCTTCAAGGCAAAAGCTCTGCTAGCCCTTCCTCTGATGCTGCCAATCATCCTTCAGCAGACTTCCTGTGTCTGCATGTACCCCAGCAGCACTTGTCAGCCAAATGGTGTAGGTGTTTCCACCTAAGGGTTTGCCCTTCTGAGGGCAGTAAGCATCCTGCTCTTGCCAGTGGCAGTAGATTGATATGCTGTTTGTTTTCTGTGATGGGGTGCATAGGGCTGACTTGCTCATCCCAAGTAGATAGAGCAAAAGATCAAGCAAAAGCTGCTTTGGCTGCTGTCTCTCCTACTTGCCACAAACAAGGGGGAGAGATGGCTTTCCTTTAAAACAAAGAGAGAAAGAGAATGCTGTGGTGAAGGAAGGTTTTGCTGGGAGCTAGTCTAGGGCACCATATCACCTCCTTTAGGACTCAAAACTCAGATATTGAAAAGCACATTAATTTTGTAACCAGACATTCAAAAACCCAGGTGGAAAACTCTAAATAAAGTAGTATAACATGGAAAAGAGGTACTTGGATATGCCATGGGGGGGAACTCACAAGGAAACCCACTTAGGTTTTGTATCCAAACATGCAAGTATTCTGCGAGTAATGTTCATTTCCACATAGGTTTTTGCACGCTTGGTCTGGGCCCCAGTTGGCTCTTACTTTTGAAGGTTTCAGGTGTTGCATTAAAACTTGACTTTTTTGTGGTACCTTTGAGAAGGATACATGACTGGTGTCACATAGGAAACTTCCTGCTACTGAGTCAGTCCACCAATCCATCCAGTTCAGTATTGTCAACACTCGCCTAGCAGCTTTTAAGGATTCCAGACAGGAACATCCCCCTGCTCCCCATTCTGTCTTCTAGGAAGGCCACAAAAGCGGCTAATTCTTTAAATGCTTGACAGGTTAACAGTACATGATTGGTAGGTTGTGTCTGGCTTGATGGACTGGAACTGGTGCAAGCTTGTTCTAGACCTGCATCCCTTCTTCCAGTTCCTGCATTCTGTTCGATAATGCATGATGCTCTTTTCTTATTTTGGCAGCAGTGGCATAGTTAGAGGGGGTGCAAAGCACTAAGTTTTGCAGGGAGCCTCACAGCAGCGTGCAAGAAGTCCTCCCCCTCCCATTCCGAGCCATGCCGGGCAGGGGAGCAAAATGGAGACGTATGCCTCCGCTTGGGAGATCTGGATTTGGTGGCTGTTGGGCTTTTTGTTGTTTTAGCTTCTTGTTGTGGTTGTTGGTTTTTAAATTGAAGTCTTGGCCAGAACTGGCTGAGCCAAAATAAAGCCTCGTATAGCAAATTCATGAGCTGCCACTATTCCATGAAAAGTGATGACAAACTTCCATCACAAGACGAGTGCACCATTGCTCCAAAGTCATTGCTTTGTAACAAAAGTGGAGAAGCCAGAAAAAAAGGTTCTCAGTTGGTGACTTGAACCATAAAAACTTATGGATGTCTGGTACTTCACTGAGACAGTGAATGTAATTTCATCTTTTATAACACCGTGGTTCCTACACATATTTCAGCAATCCTATTAGACCCTTTCCAGATATACAAATGTCCTGTCCTTTATCAGATTGTTGGTCATTTACCCAAGCGCTTTCTGTCCAGCAGTCACTTTCGCAGGTGTGACTGGGATTACAGCCATAGAACCTCATCTTATGCATGCAGAAGTCCCATTACAGTCAGTGTGGCTTCCTCCCAGGTGTGGATAGGATTACAATCTTAAACCCTCTGCTGTGCAGGCCTCCTCAGAAGTAAGTCCCATTATAGTCAGAGGAACTTACTCCCAGGTAAGTGTGGCAAGGATTTCAGCCCTAGGGCCCCATTCCCTGCATGCCTACTCAGTCCCATTCTAGTCAATGGAACTTACTCCCAGGTAAGTGTGTCTAGAATTATAGCCCAAGGGATCCATCCCATGCATGCCTACTCAGAAGTAAGTCCCATTCTAGTCAGTGGGGCTTATTTCCAGATGAGTGTGGACAGGATTGCAGCCTCAAGCCCAATGCTGTGCAAGGCCTACTCAGAAGTAAGCCCCATTCTAGTCAGTGGGGCTTGCTCCCAGGTAAGTGTGGACAAGACTGCAGCCTCAAGCCCAGTGCTGTGCAGGCCTACTCAGAAGTAAGCCCCATTCTAGTCAATGGAGCTTACTCCCAGGGCGCGCCCTTGGATCACTGTCAAAGGGAACACTTCAGGGCAGTAACTCTGAAAGCCTCCCCGTTTCGCTACATTCCTATTGGCACTGCAAAGCAGAGAAGACACCAATTAGCGGCGACCATCCTTCGGCTTCCCATTGGCTGAGCCGAAGACAGAACGCACCAATCAGCGATGGCCACGCTGGGAACAAGGGCGGGCAGTTGCGGAGATCCCCTGTAGGACCTGCACAGGCACAACGTCAGTGGGAGAGGAGGGAGGGCAGGCTGGCTGTGTGTGGCCAAGTACTTGGGCAGAGCATGTGCCCCTTGTTTCCCCACATGTGCATCCTGAGAGGGGCCCATGGATACATTGTCCTTGTGGGGGAGGGCTGAGCAGCATGCAGGGCAGGGCTGGCACCCGAAGCCCAGCCTGCACCTGCAGCTGTGGGAGGGATGTTCTCACTGGCTTGCTCCCTGCAACAAAGGGGAGTCTTGGGTTTGGTTCAGCAGTGGAAAACATGCCTTTGAAACAACAGCAACTATATTAATTACCAACACTTTGCTCATAGGAGGGTTCGGTTTATGGAAATGGGCTGCCAAGGGGTGTGCAAATGAAAATCCCATTGGGAACCCCTGGTGCAGAGGTTGCAGCATCGTGCCCGTCTAGGAGATGAAGTGGGACATAAATTTGAAAACAAATAAGCAAACATCTCTCCAAACCCTTCTCAATATAGATTTGCTGTTCAGTGTGGAATGTAATGAGCCACAGACTGTGACTCCTCAGTACTTTGTTTTCAAATGTGTTGCTGCTGTACAGTGATTTTCAACCTTTTTCATCTTATGGCACACTGGCAAGGCACTAAAATGCTCAAGGCACACCATCAATTTTTTGACAACTGACAAGGCACATTGTGCTGTGGGGGGGGGGGCTCTCATCCCCCAATGCCACTACTAATAAATGATCCTCTCCCAAATTCCTGCGGCAAACCTGTGGACCATTCGCAGCACACCAGTGTGCCACGGCACATTGGTTGAAAATGGCTGCTGTTGTAAGAGCACTGCATAGTGCAGCTTGGAGCAGAATGATGCCTGTCAATACGCAGCCTGTGACTTTACCCTCCTGCAAAATGGAGTTACCTGCTACCCTATACCGCAGGACTGTTGTACAGCCATGACTTTTTAATGCAAATTCCTGGAGCTACAGTGTGATTTTAAGGAGAAAAACTGTTTTTAAAACTGTGGCTGTCTTTTTTTTAAATGCTTTTTATTTTTATTAAAAGCAAACACACTCAAAAAAATTTAAAAGAAAAAATGTAAATTATGTGCAAGCACAGAGATCTTGAACTATATTTCTTTGTTCTACTACAAAGTCATTCAAAAAATTTATTATCAAATCTTAAACAGTCTAAACTTATTAAAGAATATATTTTCCACACAAAAAGAAAAATGAGAAAAACATAAAAGTTTACTCCCCTATCTGCTCATCAAAATCATAGATTATTTGGTCCAATTTCCCCTCAATGCGCAGGAAGTCTATGAATGGTTTCCAGTCGTCCATAAAAGTTTTTACAGACTTGTCTGACAGGAGTACAGTGGAGAAACGCGTAATAAATAAACAAACAAACATGTTCTCTCCAAACCCTTCTCAATATAGACTCACAGCAGTTTGTCGAAGATAACAAGCCACAAACTGTGGCTATAGAATGTCACTAGCCACAAGTGGCTGTTTGTGATGTCGTGAAAAGTTTTGGGGATTATTGGGGTTATGTTTGGGCAGCAGACTGCAAAAGGGAGCAGAATATGCCTGAAAAATAAAGGGAAAAGCCCTCATTGTGTAGCCTGTGGCAAACACTCCACCCAGCTTTCCCATCCTGCAAAATGGAGTTACCTGCCACCCTGTCCTACTGGACTGTTGTACACCACATAACCTTTTAATACAAATTTCTGGAGCTACAGAGTGATTTTAAGGAGAAAAACTGTTTTTAAAACCGTGGCTATCTTGTTCAGTTCTTTTTTTTCTTTTCTTTTTTGCAATGGTCACACTTTGTATTTAATACAAGCCAAAAAGTAATACAGCTTAGAAAAAGTGGGTTATAAAAGAAGGGACTTCTCTACTTTCAGAAAGCTCCCCATCTATTTCAGTGGACTCTAAAACCAAGCTCTCCTGAATGCTGACCCAGGGTGAGAAAAGAAGCATGTGGCCTAGCCAAAAATGCAGGGAACGGAAGGGGCTTGGGAAATACAACCTGCTTCACTACACTTCCCACCTCTCTCTCCCCACCACTGCTGACAAAGTAATATGCTTTGCTTCAGCTTCTTTTGTGCTGTTTAGTCCTGGGGCAGTCTCGGTGGCGTCAATGCCTTGTTTATGGACCGACTTCTCGTGTGTTTTATTTATTTATTTATTTTATTTACTTACTTACTTACTTACTTACTGTCCAGGGTGGCTCACAAAGCTTCATAGTAGAGTTCAAATGAGTTTATTACAATAATGGTTCTACGAGCAGCTCATAGAACCCGTCTCTTCCAGATGGAATCCTTCACGGTGTGGTCATGGTATCTGGGTATGCCTTCTGAGCTTGCAGGACAGCCACACTTCCTCCTGGAAGCAGATCCGTACCTTTAAGCAAAAGTACAACAGGTACAGTACTTGATACTGTGATAATGCTATACAGCTGTATTTCAGCCTGCTGTGCATTTGAGACATAGAATCTCTACCAGAGGGGGAAATGTGGCAGGTCTTAGCAGGTGGTAAATCTTTTCCAACCTGCATAACTGTACTTACTTGGAAGGCTCCACACTCACAGCTGGCATCAGTGCCAAATTATCTGGGAAACTAGAGGACTAAACAGAGCCACTGGTGGTATTGCTTAAAACCTCAGCAACAAAACTGGCAGAGCATAAGCTGTGTTATTCCAAAGTGTCTAGGTTTGATTTGGTGCATATACTTTAAAATAAGTCTGGTCTTCAAATTGCATTCACACTATTGAACTCCCTCCTGCCCTTGCAAATTCCCCTTTAGATTTGTTTTATGTTACATATGAGCTATTGCTGGCTGATTTTCTCAACTAAACCAGGTGTTGTTGTCTTCTGCCCACATATGATTCAATTATTTAGCATGATAATGCTCTGATGGTGGGTTAGTGTGAGTGGCAAGACAGTCATTATTCCATGTTCAAGCCTCCTCCTCTGCCAGGTCCATAGTTTTGCAGCTGGTTTTTGTTTGGTTACTTTTTGTTTTCTTGAAAATAGCAGGGATATGCCAGAGCCACAACCCTGAGTCTCAAGTCTAGCTCTGCCCCTCAGCCTCCTTCACTCGAAACAAATCATAAGGGGTGGCTTTCGGGACTTGTCCATTTTTAGAAGCATTTTTAGAGTTATTTTTGACTCAAGTTAGAGTTTTTTGGAAAAGTGGTTTGGCACATGAGTCTGTTGTGGCCCTACAGCAAAAAACAGAGGTACTGGGGGAGTGTCGGAGTTCTCATTTAACCTTCCCCAGATGTTCTTATCCCATCTGCTGTCATCGATGTCCGTGTGAAGTCCTTTATTTCAACCAACGAACATCTGCATTTATCATGTAAATAAAATCTGTCATGTGTTGTTCGAGTGAATGCATAACTGCAGAAAAGCTGTCGGTTCCATATGAACCTCAGTGACAACCTCCCCTTCGCATCACAACTCCCGATTCTGCCCTCAGAAGGAGCAGTGAGCAGCATGCCATGGACTGACCAACAGGGAGGGAAGAAGGGAGGCATCCGAACTCAACAGGGCAGGGGGGACCAGGCAACATGCGCGAGGGGACAGAAGCGGTGGGTGGGAGGGAGGATCATCTGCAGCAGCCAGGATGCTGACAACCCAATTTTTTCAGTTCTGCGCAAAAGTCTCATTGCTCTCCATGGGGTTTCCTCCCAGGTAACTGTGAAGGAGGATAGGACTGCACATTCATTCATTCATTCACCCCTCCATTGTCCAGACAGAGACAAGAGAAAAAACATGCCATCCCCCATTTGACCAATCAATCACACATCCTTTCTGAGATGGAGAAGAAAGACCCCTCCCTCCCCCATCCTGGCTGCCTCTACCTTCTTCTGGTTCTTCCCCCACCTAGTCAAGAACAGAATGTCAAGATAAGTGGAGCTCTTATATTTAGCTGTCTGCTGTGTCATTGTGATAAAGTGGAACTTTTTGTGGAACTCTTTGCCACAAGAAGTAGTTATGGCATCTTGCCTGGATGCCTTTAAGAGGGGATTGGACAAATTTCTGGAGGAGAAGTTCATTACAGGTTACAAGTCAATAGTAGATATGTGCAAGCTCTTGGTTTTAGAGGCAGGCTGCCTCTGATTGCCAGATGGAGGGGAGGGCACCAGGCCACAGGTTGTGTCTGTTGTCTTGTGAGCTCCCTCAGGCATTTGGTTGGTCACTGTGAGATACAGGAAGCTGGAATAGATGGGCCCTTGGCCTGATCCAGCGGGCTATTCTTATGTTCTTAAATGAAGTGGGGATCGTTCCGTTGCTTGCTCTCCTGTCTGTCCTCGCTGCCCGTCTGTGCCGCCTGTTGTGTGGATGTCTTCACCCAGTAATTCAAGGTCTGGGTCCAGGAGGGGGGCCCCGACATCAGTGTTACAACACATATGAAGACAGAAAACACATTTTTTGTTCTTAGTTTACCTGTGTCGAGAATACAGGGTAGCACAGAAATAATACATAGGTAGTGAGTACTACAGGTTTGTTTCAAACATCTTCATTGATGAAGTGGAAAAGAAACAAATGCTTTGCTACAAGCAAAAACATAACACTAATGAATGTTAATAACCACAAAGTGTGGCTCCCTATGACTGGCTTGTCAAACGTCTGATGTCAGCGTTAGTTTCCTCAGCGCGGGTCCCAACATTTCTTCCATTCTTCGTGGTACTGCACTTTTCTCAACCAATGTCGGGTGACCCAACCTCTTGCATCCCTCGCTGTCATTTATTTATTTATTTAACTATAATAAACATAAAATAGAAAAACAAATACATACATAAACAAAATTCTCACAAAGCAGCACGAGCGAAGCCAAAACATTCCCATACTTATAATCCGAATACATACAGTCCAAACATTAACAAATATTAATCTATACCACTAATACTTCAAAATCAATCTTCAAATCCAAAATACCTCTAATCCCCATCCTCTCTCTGATTCAAAAAATCAATAACTGGACTCCAATTCTTCAAAAAGTTTTCTGTTGAATTCTCCCTAAGCAAAATTGTTAATTTATCCATCTCCGCATAATCCATAAGTCTTATCCACCATTCCTCCACCGAAGGTATATTCATAGTCTTCCAATTTTGAGCATAAAGTATTCTGGCAGCGCTTATCATATACAAAAATAAAACTTCATTTTTTCTTTCCACATACTCATCTGTCATACCTAATAAAAATACTTCTGACTTCAATTGTATATTTGTTTTTAAGATCAACTGTATCTGTGCATGAATTTGTGACCAATATTTTTTAACTTTTGAACACGTCCACCACATGTGGTAAAATGTTCCCTCTTGTTTCTTACATTTCCAACAACTATTGGACATAGTTTCATACATTTTGGCTAATTTACTTGGTGACACATACCAACGATAGATCATCTTATATATATTTTCCTTAATGTTAACATTCAAAGTAAATTTTGTCTGTTTTATCCATAATTTCTCCCATCTGTCCATTGAAAGTTCATAGCCCACATTTTTTGCCCACTGGATCATGCATTCTTTAACCTGTTCATCTTCTGTTTCAAACTTCAAAAGCAATTTATATATTTTAGATATTACCTGCTCATCTGATCTTAATTGTTTCTCCAATATTGTCTCTCCCTCTTCAAAACCATATAATTTTTTATCAATTTTAAATCTTTCTAATAATTGTAAATACATGAACCATTGGCAGTCAAAACCCTCTACAATCTTGGTATTTATCTACCAAGAGATAAATGGTTATTGTATAAGAACTTACTGAAATGTAATCAAGGTCAATGTATTTTGAAGTCTAGAGAGGAATTCTAGGAATTCTCTAGACTTCAAAATACATTGACCTTGACTACATTTCAATAAGTTCTTATACAATAACCATTTATCTCTTGGTATCCAAATAGTTCTTTACTTCTACTTGATCTATTTTTTGACTTTTGTATAAATTAGCATAATAATTTGTAATTATTTTTTTATATCCTCCTGATCAGTATACATTTTTCCCGCCTCCTGCAATTTTAAAATTACTCTCTTCTCTCTCTGCTTCCTCAATTTGTAGGCCAACCATTTCCCTGGTTTATTGGCATGCTCAAAATATCTTTGTTTCACAAACTTTAATTAAATTTCCATTTGATTCACCATCATCAAAGATAATTGATGCTGTAAATCTTTTATTTGTTGTACTATTTTTTAATCTCCTGGGACTTCTATTAACTCATATTCCTTCTTTTTAATTTCCTCCTCAATTTTCTGAAACTTAATTTGTCTCTTTTTTCCATTCTATAACTTCCACAGCCAACCACCTGCCTTTTTCATCTGCAAACACAAGTTTTGGTTTTAAATAATCTTTAACATACATAGCCACTCCATTTTTCTTCTTTGAATTTGTTGAAAAAAATTATTGTCCTAACTTTCTCTGTATTAAGTAGTTTGTATGACCTTTTTTAATATGCGTCTCTAAAAGGCAAATCACATCTTTTTTAAGTTTCTTCAAATAATAAAATATTTTTTTCCTCTTATTTGGAGCATTAGCTCCATTAATGTTCCAAGATAAAAACTTACACTCCATAGCTAATCTTCTGAACTAATTATTTGAAAGTCTATTTGGGCTTGTTGCATATCCTTTAGATTTTCCTGTTCTCTTCTTTCTCCTCCTCCTTCGAATTCCTTCATAAAATCTTTAGCTTTCTGAACTGTATCTATTCTATACATTCTACTCTGAAATCTAAAGATAACTCCTTCCAATTCACACTATCTAAAGATAATTTTCTTCTGTTTCAAAACATCCACCAGAAAGCCATATTCTTTCCTTTTCTTTAGAATTCTAAGTGGAACCTCCTTCATCACAATAATCTGTACTCCTTCTACTGTAAGCTTCATCTTTGCATGTTGCTGTAAAACCCTATCTCTTGTCCTTTTTCTTATGAAATGCACTAATATTTCTCTTGGAAGCTTTCTCAACCTTGCAATCCTTGTATTTACTCTGTAGACTCTATCTATCTCCAACTCCATCTCATTAGGATCACTTTTCAAGCAAATTGCCAAGATTTCTCTCATCCTGGCTCTTATCTCCTCTCCTTCCTGTTCTGGTATAGCTCTGAATCTTAAAATATTTTCTTTTTGCGCCTGTTCCATCAATGCCAACATATCCTGATTCCTATCATCTCTGACTTCTAAATTGTCTTGCATCCCTCTCGTGCTCAAGCATGAATGCGTCCACCCACCGTGTTGGTGGTTGTCCAAGTGGCCTCTTCTATTCTCTCAGATACCACTCCAGTGTCCTCTTGCTCCAATGATCATCAGTTCTTCTCGCAATGTGGCCTGCCCATCAGTGCTTCAACTTCTTGACGTGGATGAGCAGATCCTTCATGCCAGAGAACCTGTCCTCTCTGGAATTGTCAGTCTTGCTGCTGTCGAAGAGTCAGTCTGACATAAGAACATAAGAACAGCCCCACTGGATCAGACCATAGGCCCATCTAGTCCAGCTTCCTGTATCTCACAGCGGCCTACCAAATGCCCCAGGGAGCACACCAGATAACAAGAGACCTCATCCTGGTGCCCTCCCTTGCATCTGGCATTCTGACATAGCCCATTTCTAAAATCAGGAGGTTGCACATACACATCATGGCTTGTAACAAGTCTCCGTACAAGAGAGGTGTGGACCACTAGTAGCTGCTCCGCAAGGGCTTTGGTCAGTAACCATGTCTCGGCTCATAGCAGAGTGTGGAAAGGATGGTCGAGTTAAAGAGCTGCACCCATAGGGTGGCGTCACTGGTGGTGTCGACGACTGTTCTGATGGAGGAGAAAGCTGCCTAGCCAGTTTTACGGCGTCGTGCAAGCTCTGGCTTGAGTTCATTCTGTGTGTTGATGAGGCGACTGAGGCAGATGTACTTCTCCACGTCCTCAAGCTGCATTGCACTGACGGAGACTGGCGATGAGTCCACAAATCGGTTCCAGAGCGACTTTGTCTTCTTGATGTTCATCTTCAGGCAGGCGGTGATGCTCTCTCAGTGCAGGTCCTCCAGCATCTGTGAAGCATTGATCGACGAATGGCAAATGAGGACAATGTCGTCAGTGAACCGGAGGTGGCTGAGTTGGCGGCCATTGATGTTCACTCCTCGGTCATCCCAGTCACAGTGGCGGATGACACTCTCCAGGCATACCAAGAAGAGGTTTGGTGAGATCAGGTCTCCTAGTCGAACGCCTTTCTCGAAGGGAATAATCATATTTTGTTGAAACGGAGTGAATGTCTTCGTGCAATCGGAGTAGCACCCATTGCCGATGTACTTCGTGTCAATTCCTTGCTCTTCAAGGCTGTTCCACACACTGCAGCTCTATGCTGTCAAATGCCTTTTTGTGGTCAACGAAGGTCAAGACGAGTGGCATGTGATGCTCGCGCACTGCTTTGAGTAGGCGGTGGACAGTTGCGATATGGTCCATGGTGGAGAAGGACCGATGGAATCCAGCCTGCTCAACAGGCTGCATATCCAGGTCGTGGCGAATGCGGGCAAGTACACATCTTGTGAAGACCTTGAAGATGGCGGGCAGGAGCGTGATTGGCCAGTAGATTCTTCACGATCTCCTTTCTTGAAGAGCAGAACTGTCTTCAAGGAGTGCCATGCTGCGGGGACATTGCTATTGGCGAGGTAGCAGGAGAAGCATGTGGCGAGAACAGTGTAGAGAGGGTGTCCATGTGCTTTCAGCAACTCTGTTGTGATGCCATCCGTTCTGGGTGCCTTTCCAGCTGGGATTCCTTCCAGTGCAGATTGAACTTTGCTTGTGGTGAAGTACATCTTGCGCTTGGGGTCCAGGTCCGGCGATGAGGGCAATCTCGACATGCGAGGACGTCTGCTTCACTAGAGTCCCATGTAGAAGGACTTCATCTCCTCCTCGATGAGTAGCCACAAAGTAGCTCATTCTCCAGCAGACATCTTGAGACATGGGGTCATCAATCAATACTCAGCAATGTCGCGTGCGACTCGTTTGACGCTCCTCATCGTTCCAGCTGCTTGCAGCAGTCTTGTCCGTTTGTACACCTTTTGGTCGGCGACAATGTCCTCTTGGCACTGCTTAGACAGGCCATGGAAGGGGGGCAAGGATTCTGGTTAGAAGGAACCAATTTTTTCAGAACTTTCCACTCAAGAAACAATTGGAGTAATTATTTGTTTGTCCAATGAAGTAAAGACTCAAAAATCTGCCACCTAAAAAACCGCTTCCTATTGAATTTTTCTGAGCGAGAAATGCAAACACTGGAACACATGTGATAGTTAAAGACAGATGTGAATATTTGACAAATGATCATAACAAATAATTGTCACTTCCTTGTTTAGAAAGCACTAATTTAAAACATGTGCCTGCTGATCAAACCTCAACAAGGCCCTTTCCTCTCTTGTAGGGCGTTGGGGCAGACATTCCAAACTGTCACTTTTTCAGCAACAATTAACCCTTAGTTCTCTCCTTGTAACTCTCTACAAACACTTACTCTGCTCAGAAGTGTATTTCAAACCAGCTTCTGTTTTCCAACACATGAGAAGCCATGTGCAGAAAGAAGGCTCAGAGAGCACAGATCCCAGTTGACAAGTTTGGTTTTTTCACTTGTGTTGACAGTAGTTTAAAGTAGGGGGATTGCGTTTCTCCAAATGTTGGGGTCACTGTTATTTTTGGTCTGAAAAACCTTAGGTGTAAGCATGACTTGAGTGTTTGTACTACTTGTTGGCATCCTTCAGTCTCAGAAGACTATGGTGTCACGCTCTGAATGGTGGCTCTGGAACAGAGTGTCCTCTCCAGTGCGCGAAGCCTGGGTAAAGTATGTATGGAGGATAGGCTGTTACCCATGCAGCAAATCCCCCCTCTCCACGTCACTGAAATGGTCCAATGGAAAGGCAGAGGCCAATACGGTTGGTTCCAGCGGCGTCGCAGGAGTTGCCAGAACGTGACTGTGTTCAGCCATGGACTGCCTCAGGGACTCCGGCTCCGGATTTTGCCTCGAGGTTGACTCCTGAAGCCTTTTCCATAACTGGATGTAGCCACAAGGCAGTGGAGGTTTGGGATCAGAGTTTTCCTTCTCTCAGATGAGCTGCCTTCCCAGGCTGACGAGTCCCATCTACCCGGTGGCTGTTTAGTCGCCTCTTACGACAAGTACAGCCAAACTGAGGGCCTATTCTTATCCCCAGCCCCCACGGGTTAAGGTGTTTGTACTAAAGTGACTATATATGGGGACATACAGAGCCCAACTGAACAATCTCTTCTCTGTCTTAATGAGAACCAACATAAATATTCCCAGAATGACCAATTTTATAGGTTCTGTTTTGAGTGATTAACTTGATCCATGAGAAGTGGTATAGTAGCATCATGGCTAAGAGACCATCAGAACCTGTCCAGCTTGGTTCTTGCCTCGGCCGTGGACTTGCTAGGTGACCTTAGCCAAGCTTCTCCCTCTCAGCCTCTGCTGCAGTATGAGATGAGAAAAATAATAGTTACTTTCCTTAAAGGCTTTACAAAGAAAATGTCAAGATAAGTGGAGCTCTTAAATTTAGCTGTCTGCGGTGTCATTGTGATAAATTGGAACTCTTTGTGGAACTCTTTGCCACAAGAAGTAGTTATGGCATGTTGCCTGGATGCCTTTAAGAGGGGATTGGACAAATTTCTAGAGAAGTTCATCATGGGTTACAAGTCATAGTAGGTATGTGCAAGCTCTTGGTTTTGGAAGCAGTCTGCCACTGATTGCCAGAAGCAGGGGAGGGCACAAGGCCACAGGTTGTGTCTGTTCTCTTATGAGCTCTCTCAGGTATTTGGTGGGCCACTGAGATACAGGAAGCTGGTACCTAGATGGGCCCGTGGCCTGATCCAGCGGGGCTATTCTTATGTTCGTACGTTCTTAAGTGAGGTGGGGATCGTTCCACCGCTTGTTCTCCTGTCTGTCCTTGCTCTCCTGTCTGTCTGTGCCACCCATTGTGTGGATGTCTTCACCCAGTAATTCAGGGTCTGGGTCCATGAGGGGGCCCCTGACATCAGTGTTACAACACATACGAAGACAGAAAACACACTTTTTGTTCTTAGTTTACATGTGTTGAGAATAGGGGGTAGCACAGACATTATACATAGCTGAATCTGGAAGATGTGGCGAGGAGGTAGATGTGGTATCAGCAGTGGCCCCTTTAAGGGTAAGGCCTGGGCATCCAGCAGAGTGTGCTGCACAGCTGCAGCCACTTGAAGGCAATAGGGCCCTCGGGCATAAAAGCACCTGATGAAAGGAGAGTTTGGTGTGGGTAGTAGAAGGAGGAAAGCTTGAGGAAGGACAGACTGGAGAAATGGACTGAGGAATTGATGGCTAATAGACTGCTGATGGACTGATGTGTGAATGGACTTTGGAAGCTGCTGGAGCAGAAACTACTGAAGACACTAAGACTGGTGTTTGGTTGCTGTGCCCAAGATCTGCTGAGGATCAAGGGGCTGCTGTAGTGGTGAGAGGCTACTGGCAGGAAGGAGGACCTCTATAGGTTAAACAGGTGAGCTACACTGGTGATGGGGTCCAGCAGTACTGCAGGGCAGAACAAGGGTCATTTTTGAGGAAAGAAGGGTAGCTAATTAGCTAAAAGTGGGCATAGTTCTCTAGGCGGAGCTCGGACTGGGAATTTGGCAGAACAATAGCTAGTCAGTATTACAAGTTTGTTTCAAACATCTTCATTGATAAAGTGGAAAAGAAACAAATGCTTTGCTTTCAGCAAAAACATAATGAATGTTAATAACCACAAAGTGTGGCTCCCTATGACTGGCTTGTCAAACGTCTCCGGTGTCACCGTAATGAAGTGAGCGCTGCATAACGCAGTCTGTGGCAAAAAGATGCCTGAAAGAAAGCAGAAAGTCAAAGAGCCTGTGTTGTCCGTAGACCGTTTCCGTGGTCATATGGCCAGCATGACTAAGCTCCCAAGTGCATGGAACTTACAGTGGACTACAGAATGTTAATAGCCACAAACTGTGGGTCTTTGCTTCAAACTGAAGGAAAAACTCTCATTAACTGAAACAACAAGAAATGCTTTCTCTCCCAACCATTTATCAAGCACCAGAAAGCCACTAACGGCGCCCATGCTGCATGTTGAAGATGTGCAGTGCAACTGCCCACCGATCCCATGCATGACTGCTGTAAGCAGCAGCCACGTGGAACTTACAGTGGGCTATAGAATGTTACTAGCCACAGATTGTGACTCTTTATCAAATGTTTCAGGGGTTATGTTTGATATACCTGGGCAGCAGACTGCAGTTACCTTCCCACTGTGGTGGTATCTATTTATCTACTTGCATCTTTACATGCTTTCGAACTGCTGGATTGGCAGGAGCTGGATCAAGCAACGGGAGCTTACCCTGTCACGCGGATTCAAACTGCCAATGTTGCGGTCAACAGACTGGTTGGCTCAACGGTTTAACTCGTACACTAACTCATGTGTAGGAGTCAGTAAAAACACGTGTTTTTGTGACTCAAATCCAAGTCATCCGTGTCTTGGCCCATCCCTGGCAAGTTCTCCTTCTGCAAGTACCACTTCCTCCAGATGCTATATGCAGAGTGAATGGCTCACCACTGGAGCAAGGGGAAAGACTTATCTACTTGCTGCTGGCTATTGGTCTCTCCTCCTTGCCCATCCCACCCACTGAAGGACAGTATTGCCTGACAGATACTTTGTTTGCACTTGTAATTGGCGCTGGGTGTGTACAGGGGAGAGCATGATGTAGGACAGTGCCATGGCACTTCAAATGGACGATGGCAAGAGGCTTTAAGTCCCACAGTTTTCAAGGAAGGCCACAACTCTGTCAGCAATCACTCTTCCTGCACCCTAGCTGGCTGGCTTAAGGGAAACATTGCCTTTCTTTCATTTCCTTTGGGAAAATTCCATGACCAGCCACACTTAGCTTGCATAGGAGATTTAAAACTGTCAGCAGTGCCGTATCCTGGGAGCTTCCAGACTTGGCACAATAAAGTTGTGAGCAACACAAAAGAAGGATCCCAAACCCTAGCTTCCCTCACTGGCTCTATGGTCAAATCCATATACAATTAAATTCTTAATTAATTAATGAGCCTGGCACCTTAGAGGAAGGAAGTCGTCTTCTTTAGTGTTTGTCCCATATGGTGGCGGGGTACGCTATTGTGGGTCGGAGTTACCATTTCTCTTGATCACAGACTTGGTCTGGGTGTAGGTGGGTGATTTTCATGTCGCAATGCAGCGTGACGAACCAGCCCTGCTTTGGGAGGCCCTTTGGTCATTTGCCATTGACCTCCAACTGGCCCTTCTGCACCAGCATATCGCTGTTGGTGCACAGAACATGGCCGTACCATTGAAGTCGGGCTACCCTCAACTTGCTGGCAATTGGAGCGACGCTATACCACTGCCGGATGTCGTTGTTGCAGACATAGTCAAAACAAGTGATGCCACTGGTCCAATGTAGCATCTTTGTCTCCATGACACCAAGGCGACATTTGGCTTCTCTTGTTGCTGGCCAGCATTCAGCTCCATAGAGTGTGACCATCCAGATGACCATCCAGTAGATCTTCGACTTGAGGCGGTTGCTGATCTTCTTGTCTCAAAGGACACTGGTCATTGTACGTCACTTTGTCCAGGCTGCATTTACTCGCACAGTGGTCTTGTGACTCAGGCTGCCATCAGCCCCAATTGTCAAGCAGAAGTATTGGGAGTGTCTCAGCACCTGGCAGGTCGATGCCATTTACGTGCATTGTCCCGAGCTCATCCGGATCTTTCATCATGTACTACTGTCTGCTGGACATTGAGGCGGAGGCCAAACAATGTGAGACAGTCGCTCCAAGCTTGTACTTGCTGTTCAAGGTCTGCCTGGCTGTCAAACACAAGAAGAATGTCATCTGCATAGAGAAGTGTCCATGGCGCTGGCTTCTGAAGATTGCGGGTGATGACGTCTATCACCGTGATGAACAGGAGACCTATTCTTACCCCCACATCATTTTTTCGTATTTGTCATTAACAAAACATTTAGGTAGGAATTTCTCCCTGCAGCTCCTGTTCAAAAGATAAACATTCCAAAAAGAAGAAATGCGTTTAATGTCAGTTGTAGGGCTCGTTCATCCTAGGGTTGTAGTGGAGGGTGGGGGCCCAAGAAGGGGCCTCAGACCGGTTCAGGGGGAGAGAGTTCCTTCACCCCGATCCTCCTCCCTGGACATCAGGACATTGGTGATAGGAAACGGCCCCTTCCATGGCTCCGCAGGCTAGTTTGGAAACAGCGACCCATGAACCAAGACTGTTCCCCGTTCCCAAACAATCAGTCACGGACCAATGTGTCATAGTACCATTTCTGCTGTACCTGTGCTTGTTCCAGGTTCCGATGGGCTACAGCGTGAGCCGTATCCAAGGTCTCCTGGAGCCAGGTCATGTATTCCCCCATGGGTAGGGGCAGGGCTGCTGCCACTGGGGCCCATTCCTCTCCCAGCACGGCCAGGAGGCCCCGAGGTTGGCGGCTGTATAGCAGCTGAAAAGAAGCGAGATCAGTTGAAGCCTGCGGGGTCTCACAAACGGCAAAGAGGATAGCATCCAAGTACAAATCCCACCGGGAGGGATGCTCCTGGGCTGACTTCCTTATCGTCTTTACTGTTTGATTGAAACGTTCTACCGAGCTGTTTGTCTGGAGATGGTAGATTGCGGTGAACTTCTGAGTGATACCTAATGTCTGACACAGCGCCTTTAGGGCTCCTGATGTGAAGTGCCTACCTTGGTCCATCAGGATCTCCCTCGGCAGGCCCACCTGGGCGAACAGGTGCATCAGGGCCTTGGCAACCCTGGAGGCCTGCACCCCCCACAATTGTGTCAGCTCGGGATAACGCATCGCGTAGTCCAAAATAACTAGGGTGTACCAGTGACCCCATGCTGTCCATGGCAGGGGTCCTGTAAAGTCCATGGCAATGCATTTGAATGGTACATCAACCAGCAGCAAGGGTTGCAACAGGACCCTTGGTGGGCAGTGGGCAGTGGGCATTGCCCTTTTGGCACACCGGAAAGGCCTGGCAGTGGGCCTGAATGTCCTGAACCAGGGAAGGCCAAAAAAAAATAGCACAGGGCCCGGCCCACCATCTTCTGGGAACCCGGATGCCTGACCCAGTCAGCATCATGGGCGAATCTCAGGACAACCGATCTGAACTCCTGGGGAATTTTCTGTTGTTTGTCATAGTCCCTCCCCACCCGCGATGGGAGCCACCTACCACCAGAGGTCCACTTCCCCATCGAATTGGGGAAACAGGCAGCCCGCCAGGGGTCAATTACCTGTCCTGGGTCTATGATGGTGCTGGCTCTCACCCCTTCCAGGGTTGGATGCTCCTCTTATGCTTGGTGGAAACGGGGGCACTTGGCAGCAGGGTGGTCCCATTGTCGAGGTTCGACGGTCCCTCCTCTGGGTCGTCCTCCTCTATCACCAGAACTATCAGTGCATCGTTTGCCAAGACGCAGCACATGAGTTCGGGGAAGGCCACGGCATCTTGTTCCAATGGTATGGGATAAGGTAATTTGTTCACACGAGTTCAATCTCATAGGTGTAGCCCCTGTAGCCCAAAACCACCCATATGATGGGCAGTTGCTAGGTATGCCAGTGTAGGCAGGCCACCAGTGTCCAGCGGATCGTCGGAAGGTCGATTGGCAGAAGGTGGGCCTGTATCATGGAGACGGCACTCCCGAGTCTAACATCACTGTTAGCTCCTGTTGTCCCAAGTTGACCTTTATGACTAAGAGGGTCAGTCGTGGGGGCTGGGCCCAACCCTGTCACACAGCTACTCAGGCCAGATCACACTCCATGTAGGGGCATTCCCGTTTGAAATGTCCCATCTGGCCGCAGGTATAACACGGCCCTTTCTGTGTCACTTCTTCAGGGCCTGCGGGGCTCTCCCGGGTGGCGGGTGCCTGTCCGGGCAGTCCTGGGCCAGGACAGGGTGGTGTCGGTGGGACTCCCAGGAACTTGCCAGTGTCTGCCTTCCAACACGGCACCGGGAACCCACCCGGTTGCTAGGGGCTGACATCCTGCGGCAGCTAGCGAGGGAGCCTCGGCACTGCAGCAACCCCCCCAAGCTATCTGAGTCATGGCACCACTTGTAGGGCTCATTCATCCTGCGATTGTAGTGGAGGGTGGGGGCCTGGGAAGGAGCCTCAGACTGGTTCAGGGGGAGAGGGTTCCTTCACCCTGATCTTCCTCCCTGACGTGGCTACCTTTCTTCAGGCTCTGGGGCAGGTGCTGTTGGCTCCACAGTGTCCTGCCTCCAGTCAGTTAGCCACCCCTTTCATCACTGGCCCCTTTCCTTTTATAGAGCCAACTACCTCCCCCCCTTCCCTTTCCTTTCCTTCTAGGGCGGTACCAAGGGTGGTTTCCTGAGGGTTGCCAGCCCCTCTTGCTAGTTCCCTGCTCCCTCTTCCTCTGTTGCTCTCCCCTGATTCTGCAAGGGAATGACTGGGCAGCAGCTATTACTTGTCCCAGCTTGCTTCCACACCCAATTGTCCTACCCGTCCAGTCAGGGTCGGGTCAGGTAGAGGCTGGCATTAGCAGCCTGTGCCACAGGCTCCCAACATCTTTGTTGGGCGCCTCCCTCTCCAAGCTGCGTCTCGGAGGGCGGGGTGGGAGCTCCTTTGCCTCAGCCAGGCAGCTGGAGAAGCACAGCTGAGCCACCACTGCAAAGTCTGCTCCTGCCTCCCCTGGGACTCCCTCCTTGGCGGAGGGAGGTGGGGATTGTTCCGCCGCTTGCTGTACTGTCTGTCCTCACTGCCCATCTGTGCCACCCATTGTGTGAATGTCTTCGTCCACTAATTCGGGGTCTGGGTCCAGGAGGGGGCCCCTGACATCAGTGTTACAATACATACGAAGTCAGAAAACACACTTTTTGTTCTTAGTTTACCTGTGTCAAGAATACGGGCCGGACAGAAATAATATGTAGCTAGTGAGTATCACAAGTTTGTTTCAAACATCTTCATTGATAAAGTGGAAAAGAAACAAATACTTTACTACAAGCAAAAACATAACACTAACGAACAGTTAGCTAAGAAACCAATAAATGCTACAGAGTGTAGTTTTGTTATCTCATAAAACTTCCAACTGCACTACCTTCTCTTCTCCCAAAGCCATAGGCCAGAGGCTCACTGGAGACTGGGAGCTCCATGATGGCCGGATTGGGGGACCTTGAGGGCCACAAATGGCCCCTGGGCCGGGGTTTGCCCACCCCTGCTGTGTCAGGTCTATGTTCTGGATAAGGCAGAAACACAGCCAACAAGGTGGTTCAGGAACAGGTGCAGATTGCTGGAGTCAGCAGGATCAGCAAACACCTGTGACTGCCTCACCCTGGGTGTGGCATAGCCTACACTGATTGGCCACTCCAACTACTTAATGTTTGGTCTGTTGAGCTTCCAGTGCAGCAGTAGGAGTGTAGTAGGAGACTATTGAACTGCTGCCAGTAACTTGGGAGGCTGGCTGTGAGTATATACATGTTGTTACTGACCATGGAATGAACTTTGACTGTGTATCTTGGAAAACTGATTTGGATTTGTTGTTTATGGACTGACTGCTCATTGTGCTGACTAGGACTGTTTACTGATTACTCTACCTGTGATAACCCTTGCTCTGAAATATAACCACTGCATTCAAAGAACTCTGCTGGTCTATGGTGTTTTGTGTGCCTGCTCATCCAAGGTTCCATACAACTCTTTACCAGACAAAGGGTTGCAACTCTAACATGCTGTAATACAAACAAACTCTTTGTTCCAGGCTGGGGAAAGACTGAAAATATTTGAGACACTCTGCTATATTGTAGTGCCAAAGCTTTTGAGAGTAAAAAGTGGCACTCTGCTCATTGTCCCTGAGATCTGTGAACTGCAAACATGCCTAAAGTTAATTGGTTTCCTCTGGTGTTCTTTGACAAATTTTGAGAGCCAAGAAGGAAAAAAAATTAAGCTAGCCTGTGAATTGGAAGCTTTATTAACCTTCCTGTGCAGCTATGCCTTTGTGGGCTCACTTCTGTCACTTTAATTAAATGGTGCTTTTTCGTGTATCTTGCCTAGTACAAATATCCTGCCATTCTATGGCATTCCAATTAGATCTGTCTAGCACAGCCATTTTCAACCTTTTTCAGCTCACAGCACACTGACAAGGCACTAAAATTGTCAAGGCACACTACCAGTTTTTTACTTACATTAAATTACTACATTACAGTTAATCTGGAATTAATAAAATTAATACAATTAAATCATGGCTTACATGACAAAAAAAATGACAAGAAGCAAGGAGAGGAAAGTATGTGTGGTTTCTGAAAAGGAGGAAAAATCCTGTGTTCAAATTCTTATCAAAAGTGTCAGAAAGTGTTGGCAAAGACAGGGCAGGTTGATCACATAGTGGAGAATGTGGGTGAGGGGCAGTGAGGAGATACGATTGAAACAAGTGCAGGATTAAACTGGGGGTGGGGGAGAGAGAGAGAGTGTGAGGCAGTGATTTTGTACCTTTGGAAGGTGCTGACAAGTGAGGGGAGGGACAGTAAGAGTTGCTAACTGTGATTGTGAGATTTGGGGGGGGGGGAAATATGCCTGGGGAAGGGGGTGAGGTGGGGGAGGAGAGAGGTGCCAATTGCCTGCTTGTGTATTTGAGCAAAAAGAGTGCAACCAAAAACCCAAACCTATGCAAGCCTGCTCAGAAGTAAGCCCCATTATAGTCAATGGGGCTTACTCCCAGGTAAGTGTGGATGGGATAGTACCCCCAGAGCCCAATCCTATGCATGCCTGCTCAGAAGAAAGCCCCATTATAGTCAATGGGCTTACTCCCAGGAAAGTGCGGATAAGATTGTGGCCCAGCGCCCTTCCTCTAAAAGCCCCAAAGTACAGGGAGGGTTGCTTTGGGGAGTTGCAGGCAAACTGGCAAGGAAAAGGGACCTTTTTCAGCCAGTCAGTCCTTAGGTTGGGGGCCTCAGCAGACTAGCTCACTATGTAACTGTGTGCCTGCTTCTGGCTCCCTCTTCTCACTCACTCAGCAGCTCCTACCTCCTGGCTCCTCTGGGCTTCTCTGGTTGGGCAATCAGCATGTAGGCAGACAACAACCGCCTTTGTGCCCAACCCTATGCATGTCTACTCAGATGCAAACTCCATAGTAGCCAATGGGGCTTACTCTCAGGAAAGTGAGGCTCAGGTTGCAGGAGCAAGCTCCAAGCGAACTCTTCAGTGTGGGATGCAAAGCAGTCACAACCAGCCCCTTCCGTGGCTGCTCCCTTGCTTGTGCTGCCTGCTGCGGGAGGCTCAAAGCAGCTGCTTCTCCCGCACGTGGGTGCGCAGCTGCTGCCTGCCTCCTCTGATGCCGCGGCACACCTGAGGCAGCCTCGTGGCACACCAGTGTACCACATCACAGCGGTTGAAAACCACTGGTCTAGCTCATCAGATTAGATGCTTTGCACAAAACAGTGCCAAATGTGACAAGCTTTTAGTACTTCAATGTGCTAAAAGTATTTCACTGTTCAATATTCAGAGAGTTACCATTTGCCTCTTTGATGATCAGTACACAAACCTATGTCTTATAGCATATATGCCTGTAAACAGTTTTTCTGCTGATACTAAATAAATATAGCAGCAATCTCGGTTGACACCAGCAAGAAATGCGGACAAAACATTCCTTCATTAGCTCCACGCTTGAGCTATAACTCATTCCTATCCCACTGTTTTCATGCCTCGTCTTCCATTTATCAATTGATACAGAAGCATTAGTCATGACAGCACATGGGTCATAATGTACCATAATGCCTTCTCATGTACTCTGCCACAGGAACAGCCCTTAAGGCTCATTGTAATCTCAGTTCATATCTACACTGTAAACTTATATTAGCTCTATCTTAGCTTTCTCCCAAAACTTTCAGAATCATATTTTGGTGAGGGGGTGAGAATTCTCTGTTGGGGATCCATAGCTTCATCACAGAAGAACTGTAATTCCAAAAGTTCCTTGGGAGAGGGAAGAGCAGTCTGGTAGACATCTGTAGTGTAGCGTGTGGTCCGAGTGTCTGTATTTACCAGGGATAATATCTATTTTCTGGTGGTCCCCCAGTGAGTCATTGATTCTGATTTGTTCCTGGTTTTACCTTTGAGAGATGCCTTGTTAGAATGCTGGGAGAGTGAACTGGAACAAAATATCCTTGACAAAAGATAACAGAGAATATATAGAATATCGCATCTAATAATCACAATAAACTGTTGTGTGAAGACAAGCAGGATTTACAGAATGATCCAGACTACGAAGATCCCAAGTGGGCAGGAATGCCACATTAAAGATGAATAAACTTTCACGAGTCCCATTCCTATTACTGAATTTACCATTGCAGGAGCAGAATTCCTTTTCGGAGGAATGGCAGACAGTAGTATTAAGATATATATATCAAAAGGGACTATCTAAAATTAAACCAATACATAGATTTAAGTAGCAACCAGCAGGGGGTGGCAGGAAGGAATCAGGATTGGGACTGTACCTTGCAGGTAGGGCTTATATAACCCAGCAATTTCATTGGGACCACAATATAAAAATACAGAATTAAATATATCCCCTCCCCACATTCCCAATCTGGATTGGCCTGTAACCGCCCAATCCTCAAGGTGGTGGCACCACTGGGTGCAGCGGCACCAAAGCAGCTAGTGCTGCATCCTACAGCACTGTGGCAACTGCCAGAGGTCTCCTCAGGGGAAGGGGACTTTCTTCCCCAGGGAAAATCCCAAGCTCCGCAATAGAGCTTTTCAAGTCTGTGCCAGTATTTTGCTGATGCAGACTTGAGAGACTCTGTCTAGCCAGAGGGCCTGCCACAGAATTCAGGATCCAGGGCAGAGCAGAGTTCTCACTGCAGTTGACTCACTGTCTCCCTTAGCCCACCACCTCATTCAGCAGCTTCAGTCAGCTGCCCCATTCTGGGAAGCAAATGAGACAAGAATGGGAAAGTTTACTTCCTTGTGCAGAGGCAGGAACTCCACTGCCACTTCTTGTAAAGTGGTATGCTCTACATGAGGAGGACAAAGACAGTGAGGTGGATGGGTGGAATTATTTTCTCACCTGGACCCTGCAGCCCCCAACCACCACTTCTTGCAAAGCGTTGGGGAGAATGCTGGGAGCAAATGCTTCTACCATTGGCTTTGGTTGCTTTACAGGAAGCAATGGCAAATCTGCAGGCCACAACAATGGAGAAGACAAAGATGTTGAAGAGAATGTTGTATGAAGGGGTGCCCGTAGGGGGTATCATGGGGTGGGGCAAGTGCCTTTTCCCTTAAGATGGTTTAAGCTGATTGTTGGGCAGAAGATCTGAGGCCACCCAGGTGTAGTTTATTGTTAATTTAGAGAATAAATCCTGGATGCGGTTCCTCAGACTCTGACACACAGGAACAGCAGGAGGAAGGAGGCTGGGGCTAGCAGCTTTTGTGCTGAAAGATACTATATGGCTGACCTGTAATGTTGGTCATCTTCAGTTTATTTACTTAGCTAACCTTTTCTTGTTTTAATTTACTGTAATGCATGTATTATGTCTTTGGAGTAATGGGAGCTCCCTTAAAGTTCATAATAAAAATCTTATATATGAAAATTAAGTGCAATGTTCTGACCAAGGAAATGTATTTTAAAAGAACCTGGATGCTTGTGGTGATATAAGCAGAACACATTGTCCTTGGGGGGTTAAGAACATAAGAACAGCCCCACTGGATCAGGCCATAGGCCCATCTAGTCCAGCTTCCTGTATCTCACAGCGGCCCACCAAATGCCCCAAGGAGCACACCAGATACAAGAGACCTCATCCTGGTGCCCTCCCTTGCATCTGGCATTCTGACATAGCCCATTTCTAAAATCAGGAGGTTGTACATGCACATCATGGCTTGTAACCCGTAATGGATTTTTCCTCTGGAAACTTGTCCAATCCCCTTTTAAAGGCGTCCAGGCCAGACGCCATCACCACATCCTGTGGCAAGGAGTTCCACAGACCAACCACACACTGAGTAAAGAAATATTTTCTTTTGTCTGTTCTAACTCTCCCAACACTCAATTTTAGTGGATATCCCCTGGTTCTGGTGTTATGTGAGAGTGTAAAGAGCATCTCTCTATCCACTCTGTCCATCCCCTGCATAATTTTGTATGTCTCAATCATGTCCCCCCTCAGGTATCTCTTTTCTAGGCTGAAGACTTCTTGAAAAGAAAACCGGAACAGTGTTCAAAAGGCTGAGGTACAGTCCACCACTCTATCGTCGGCCTGTCACTGCACCATCAGCACATGCGGGGTGGTAGACCGGACGGCCAGTAATGGGGTAGGCAGGTCTCAAGGTCTTGCTGTTCATAGTGCCGGTGGCCTCGGACTGGCAACCTTTGGATGTTATCTTCAGGCAAACGGAGGCTCTACCCTCTAGACCAGACCTCCTGCCCATATAGTAATATGGGCATAGGTAGGTAATATAGTAAGTATAATATAGTAAGTATAGTATACTATAGTATACTATATATACTGTATAGTAATATAGTAAGGTAGGTAGGTGGGAGAGAATAGGGGGGGTGGGGAGGGAGAGGGGCAGGGGCAGGGGGTGAAGGGTACAGGAGAAGACAGCCTGTTCCTTGTCCTGCATTTCTGAAAAATGAACAGAATAAATTATTTATGTATTGGTACTGCTTCAATACAAAATAGCAATGCAAAACTCATTCAAAGTAACATCATTTAGTAATCAACTGTAATTTGATGGAATTTAACTCCATATATTGAGCATATGTATAACATTTCTGGTAATTCATACCACTTATAAATAAAACTCAGCATTGCATACGAAAACAATGCAATTATGACACCTGCGATGGTTTTAATTGTTTTATATTCATAGTCATTTTCCTCCATTAAAATGCATGTGCTCCACTCCTTTTTCACTAAATCACTCATGGTTATTTTTTCTTCATGTGACCTACATGAGGATATGAAATAAAAGTCATTAGAATTTGTGACTTCACCATTGCTATAATGTAAGGTTGTATTTTTAAGGAGTTTTTGGATCGCTCCACCTTCAACTAAAAATATACTCCCTGCATTGCCAACATCTCTGCACTGGATTTTTGAATACATAAACCTCTGTGAAATCTGTAAAATACACTTTTTTTTCCTTTTCCAGCTTAATAAATAACAACAACAACGTATTTATATACCACCTTTCTGGTCATCAGATTACTCCTCTGACTTTATTCAAGGCAGTTCACATAGGCAGGCGTTTCTAAATCCCTCAAGGAGATTTTTACAATCATAGAAGTTTCTCTCTTTCAAGAACCACACAACATTTCAGATGGGTCTTCCTGGTCTGATCTCACTTCTGGCCTCCATTTGCTTCCCATCAGGCTGACAAGCAGCCTCTCTCACATGGAGGGCAGCCAAGACGCTTCTTCGCTCATCAGCCTCTTAAAGGTCTCGCCGTTCAGGGAGCTGTCGGTGGCCTCGAACTGGCGACCTTTCAATGTTATCTTTGGGCTAATGGAGGCTTTATCCTCTAGACCAGATCTCCTGCACAATATGTGAAGTACAGCTTGAAGTACATTCTGTGCACTTGGATCAATAAATACATACTTATCAGAGTTGTACTTAGGTTTGTCTTTCAGTTTTAGAAGCTTCTAAAATTGAAACAAACACAGCCTCCATATAGAAATTATATTTATTTTTGCAAATTTAATTTATATTTATCTACAGTAAATCTTTGTCAGTTTGTCTAAGCAAAACTGAAATAAAGACGGATTTCTAGATCGTGTTTACCACACAGACAAATTAAAATATTTCAGTCCTAAACATCTTTTACTGCCCTTGAAAGGCAATATCATGAGTGCAGTGGCCCTAGAAGTGCATGAATATCAGTGGTAATCTACCCTTTTAAAATTTTCTTTATTCTATGAACAAGCAGTGAACCAAATAAAAACCCGTTTACCAGCACAGCTGCCTGATATTTTGCTTCTTGAAATTGTTTAGAACAGTGTTTCTCACACATTTAGCACCAGGACCCACTTTTTAGACTGAGAACCTGTCAGGACCCACCAAAAATGATGTCATGACCAGTAGTGACATCATCAAGCAGGGAAATTTTTCACAACCCTAGGCTGCAATCCTACCCACACTTACCCAGGAGTAAGTCCCATTTACTATCATTGTTAAATGCATATACATAGTAGTCTGTTAAAAATACAGATCTGTAACATTTCCCCAAATGTAGTCACATACCATGGTAGCATCAAGTCTACTATATTAAAAATAAAATATGGAAATGAATGGGGACCCACCTGAAATTGGCTCATAACCTACCTAGTGGGTCCCGACTAGGATGGATGATGTGTTGATGAAATCACTGCACTGAAGAACTACTATCTTCTTAAATACTTTTTGGTGGTAAGAGAAATAGGTACACACAACTCCTCTCACTATGCTGTGTCCATGCTACTAAAGATTTAGAACCTACTTTAATTAAGGGAGGGGTGACAATTCACTTTTATAAGGAACTTAGATTCCCCATAACTAGTGGGATGGATTTCAGTTCTTTTGAAAACTCTGGAAAAGAGTTTTTGTACTTAATCATCAAATGTACTTAATCATCTAACAGATTATTCAGGGCCACCACCAGAGGACAGGCATGAAGAAGATATCCCATGCTAGAGACCATCCAAAACCAGATGATGGTCCTGAATTCCTCAAGGAAGGGCTATTAAGTTTTTTTTTTTATACTTCTAACTTCTTACTTTTGTCCATCAGAGAAGTACAGAGGCAAGAACAGCTTCTTGCTGTTAAAGCTGCCACTAGATTGCTTGGTTTATCCTCCTTGGATAAGATGAACAGATGTGGAGAAACTGCTGGGAAAACTGGAGGGCTGCTGCCAGCTGCAGGAGTTTAGCTGTGTGAGAAGCCAAGGAGCCCTACAAGTCTTTCTCCATGATGTGATCATTTTCTGTTTTCAGTGGGGGTTTTCTATGGGGCTGAGGGAAATTCAAATATGTGATCCCTCTGAGGTCTGAAGTGGTACACAGTGGTGTCGCTAGGGGGGTACTGGGGTGCGGGCCACACCGGGTGACCCGCACGGGGGGAGTGACGCGCACTGAGGGGGGTGACACGCTAAAATCTCGGTGGTTAGGAGTAACCCCATCATATTATATACCATTGGATGCGGAATTTCGAGCGGAATGCAATGCAAAAACACATAGTGAAATATATCCTATCAAAAGTTATGGCCAAAAAACGAGAACAAAAACTGTATGGATCCCTATGGAAAGTGAAAGTGAGCCGTATTGTATGTTTACTCATGAGTAGGCAAACTTGCCTTAGTCCGTCGGAAAGGGCAGGCTGAGAGGAATCCAACGACACCAGAATGGTCCTGATCCAACAAATGCAGCCCCCAAAAACACCTGAGAAGGAAGTCCCTTCCTCCAAGCAGATGAATGTATTGCGCCCTATGGAAAGCGAAACTAAGCCTCAAGGTTGTGTTTACTCATGAGTAAGCAAATGTGCCTTGGATGGTGTGGAAGATCAGGTGAAGGAGAGTGCAAGGCTACCAGAATGGTCCTGATCCTATGCACCTGGAGCTAAACAAGTGACCCAGAAGGCAGCCTCCCCACTAAAAAGGATCAAAACATAGGCTTCAGCTGATAAGATGAACCTTTTTGAGACTTGCAAAGTCAGGTAGATCCTGACAGTGATCTGGTTTATACAGAAGTTCTTAAATTGAACCAGGCACTGGGTAGGGCTGAAAACCTTACTGGTTTTGGAGATGAGGGTGTTATTGCAGGCAGGCTACAGAGGAAATTCACTTGGTGGAACAGGTCTGGCTTCTGCTTATTTAATTATTAGTTTTACTTTAATTATTTATACTTATTTATTTTAATTTGCCTGATGATATCACTTCCATCATGACATCACTTCTGGTGGGCCTTGAACAGATTGTCATTCTAAAAAGTGGGTCCCAGTGCTAAAAGTTTAGGACTGCTGCAATAAGGTGTTAGTAAGTTGACACCCTGGGGGTTAGTGTGTGTGACACCATTAGGACAGACAAAAGAAAATATTTCTTTACTCAGCGTGTGGTCGGTCTGTGGAACTCCTTGCCACAGGATGTGGTGCTGGCGTCTAGCCTGGACGCCTTTAAAAGGGAATTGGACGAGTTTCTGGAGGAAAAATCCATTACGGGGTACAAGCCATGATGTGTATGCGCAACCTCCTGATTTTAGAAATGGGTTATGTCAGAATGCCAGATGCAAGGGAGGGCACCAGGATGAGGTCTCTTGTTATCTGGTGTGCTCCCTGGGGCATTTGGTGGGCCGCTGTGAGATACAGGAAGCTGGACTAGATGGGCCTATGACCTGATCCAGTGGGGCTGTTCTTATGTTCTTATGTTAGTGACCAAAATCACTAAAATCATAATTTGGAGGAATAATACCATCATGTTATATATCAATCAATGCGTAATTTCATGCAGAATGTGTTCTATCTTTGTTCTATCAAAAGTTACAGCCAAAAAATCATTGGGGGTGGAGTGATAGTACATCACCACGCCCACCACCTGGGGTGTTACCCTGCCCACAGGGCCTCTGAGAGGAATTTTGGCAAGGAGTACATAGTTTCTTTTGGGCCCCTTCCCAAAGGGGGTGGGATCAACGAGGGGGGAGGTCGATGAGTATAATAAATATAAATAAATAAATAATGATAACAAAGCACATTTGATTTGAACGTATTTGTTTACGCTATAACGCAGATGAGAAAGAACAATACAGATGAGACAGAATTCACATTGAAATATCATTTTATATTAATATGCAGATATGATCATCAGAAGACATAACTATTATTAAGAAACTTACAGTGCACTCCTATTCATGTCTACTCGTAAGTAAGCCTCATTGTGTTCAATAAGGCTTACTCCCAGGAACGTGTGTATAGAATTGTAGCTTTAATATTTACTTTGCAAAAAAAGCTTTCCTGGCCTTTTTCTGTGAAAAGTTTTGAATCACAACATGGAAATCAATTGTTCTGGCAACGCTTGATTTGATACTTAGCCTGGCCAAATCCACAAGACATCCTGAGACATTGTAGATCTTAAGTAATTCTTAATTAGCTTTAGTTTGCTAAATGACCACTCTGCAGAAGCTACTGTTGCTGGAATTGTTAACAGGTCACCTAGTCTGTGTTCATAAGTTCAACAGATCTAATGGTTTTAAATGTGCAGTTCCAAAATTTGCTTTATGCACTGATGATAAATGTTCCATTCATAACATACTTTTCTATTTCCTTTTGAGGTGGAAATTCAGTTGTAATATATCCAGTGTCAAGGCCTACAGTTATGATCACTCCTCTCTCCTTCCAAATTCACTTTCACGTACATCTGTATGTCTACTTCTTTCCCTTTTTCATTTTCATTTTTTGCATCTGCCTCTGCATCAAAACTCTGTGCAGAAGCACCCAAATCAATTTGGGGATAAGGCTTTCAACATCTTCTTATTCCAATTCTACAGGTGAATTCAATGGAGAACTCTGTGCATGTGAAGCTGCACCTCACCCAAACTGAAATAGTGTTTGTCGACCCCTTCTATGAGTTTCATCTCGTTCTTCTTTGTCTTTTCTTTTCTGGGTTCCTGATTTATGAGAATAAGACATTTTAGAGACAGACCAGACTGAAGAGAAGAAAAGCCACAAAATTGTTTTCAGACGTTGAAAACGTTGAGGGAATATTTAGGATGCCAGCAGGCCACAAGAACAGATCTCAGCCCCTCTCTTACAGCTCAGAGCACAGGTCTGCCTAGTGTACTAGTGCCCAAGCCCAGTAGGTGGCACTGCCTCTTTGCCTTGTGGAGGTTGGAGGCCAGTTCGCAGAGCCTGCTGCTGAGTGCTGGCATTGCCTGCTATGAACTTGCCTCTGAGAACCGCAGCAACTGTTACCCTGCACATGCCCGATCTCGTCTGATCTTGGAAGCTAAGCAGGGTCAGGCCTGGTTAGTACTTGGATGGGAGACCGCCTGGGAATACTGGGTGCTGTAGGCTTATACCATAGTCTTTCGAGACTGAAGGTTGCCAACCATTTCTTTCTTTCCACAGGCAAAGCAGCAGTGCTCCTGCATGAGGCAAGCCTGCGCGCCACCGCTAAGCTCTGAGGGAGGGGCGCAGGCCCAGTAGGCTGTAGCCTGCTGCTTTGCCATCGGGGACTTGGAGTCCAGTTGGTCGGAGCTTGCATCAGCGTCCTGTCTCCCGTGCAGCAGTCTGCTGAGCTCTCAGGAGACTGTATCGCTCCGGGCCCCCTCCTCTAGCTCCCGGGCCCCCTTTCAGGGCCCGGGCCTGGTACAAATTACCCCCTTTACCCCCCTCTCCTAGGCCCTGCCTGCCCACTGCATGGGGGGGGTTGATGCGCTGGCATCCTGCTCCGGGTGACGTGAACCCTAGTGACTCCACTGGTGGTACAGTCCCTTCTATCACTTCATTCCTCTGCTTGTGGAAGACAAGAACTAAGTATAATAATGATAGCTATTGTTCATTTTATTGTACTAAATATTCATGACAGATTTTTAAGAGCTAAGTGTATAAAGCAGGAAAAGGCAGATGGATGTTAGTGAAATGGTTTGTTTTGGTTTCATTTTCAGCTTGGTTAAGACAGGCAACCGTTAGAAGTCTTTGCTTCACAATCAAGACTTCTGCCTTGAGTTACATAAGCATACTTCCCAGGCTGGTGGGCTGTTAGTGCTGAGTTACATATAATCACTTTTGCAGTGTCAAAAGAGTATAACTGAACAGTGTGTAGGATGAAGTACTATAGAAAGTACTATATTGAATTTGATGGCACAGCTAACTCAGCTGTGAGGGTGCATGTCTGTGGGAGCATTAACAAAACAAAAATGCTACATGGATTTCTAAAGTTACTAATGAAATAGCCTGTAATTTCCTGCAGTGCCTTAATGGAAGGAACTTGAAAATTGCACTTTTGCCCTTAATGTCTTGCGTCTGCACTTTCAACAGCTATTCCTATTTGGTTATCACCATGTACCAAGGATGAAGGAAAAGGAAGTTACCAGGTCATCTTCCTCAACCCAGTATTATGAAGTGATTGTCAGTGACTAGGAAGTATTTTGGAAGAGCTGGGGGGGGGAATGCCCTGCTCCCCCCACTTCATAGTGCATTTCACTGCGAAATTTGAAAGAAAAGAACGCTTTTTTAAAGAAATATTCAAGGGGGGAATTGACCCTTTACCAGGTTGATCACACCAGTGGCATATCTAGGGAAAATGGTGCCGCTGTCCAAACAGAGGAGGGGAGATCATGAGGTGGAAAGGCAGTCCTGTCCATCCCACCAAGTGAATTTTTCAGTAGGCCACACAGAGAATGGGAAGTCATGGGGTGGAAAGACAGACTTGCCCATCCCACCAAAATACACCAATGGCTGTGGCATGCAAAAGCACCATTGGTAGTATATGAGTAAGTCTGCACCTGGTGCCCCCTTCAAGTGGTGCCCATAGCAGATGTTGCCACTTGCCACACTCTAGATGTGCCACTGGATCACATTTCCTTCTACATCCATTCTATGCTTTATTTTTTCCTAGCCTAGCAAATTATGGAGATTCAGTGCCTTTTGAGACCGTTTGCTTGATTAGTACTAATTAGAAACTCAACCTTTGCCAACCTTGCTCAGACAAGCAAACTTTGATTATTTTGGATGCTGGCATCTGTGGGGGCAGACTGACTGTCTTTCAGCCTACATTGCTACCCCATGTGCAAGGAGCCAGAAATAGCAGTGGTCCTGCCCTCCATTCAGCTGTAAGTTTTCTCATGATACAAATTCAGCACGCAGATGTTCAGGAGTCTTTTAAGGTGCTTTGTGTACTGCTGCCCTTGTGCAAAGTTCTCCTCTTCTTGCCTGTACAACATCCTCTCCTGGCATATGACACATTTTCTGGCATTTCATTTCATGTGATGTTTCACTAGTCATGTTGTTTCACTATCCGGCATTACAGATACATTTTTAGTATGGCTGCGACATTTAAGTTATAGACAGTCCAATCTTATCCCCCACCACCAGCACTGATACAGCCAAGCCAAAAGGGCATGTGCTGCACCTTGGGGGGGGGGGGGTGAGCCAAGGGGAAATGGGAGGTATGTAAAAATATTGTCTTTAATTATAAATTGGGAGGTTTACAAAAGGGGATAAGATCCAGCATGCGTCATTGCCACTGGGCTCCACACTTCCCACCTTCACCCCACCCTCTAGCTCCTCTCCCCACTCAGAAATGCCCCCATTTCTCCCATCATCTGCCCCCCCCAACTCACCAGTAGACTGGACGCATGGCCACCAGCCATTACACTTGCAGCCTTGTTGTACCCAGTGGCAGAATGCATGTTCTTCCAGGATTGGGCTGTTAATTTCTTAATTGATTTTCATTAAGTGAATTTATATATGAATATTCATCTGTAACAAAAAATAATTAAAAAATTCACAGCATGGTTTTCATAGCAAAGCAATAAAAATGTTTCTAGGAGAATTCACATTCTAAAAAACATTTAGAGACCATAGAAAAGGAGACACCAACATCCAGCCATTGAGAGAATACAATGTTGGGATGGGGGGTTTGATTATTTTCCTAAGAGAGAGACCACTTTAAAAGTTACCTCTTTGCTAAGTTAGCAGGGTTCTCAGCTAGGGCAGTGGTATTCAACCTCTTTTGTGCCAAAACCCCAATAAATAAAGTAAGGGACCCACTCTGCAGACCCTTGTCACCCACCCCGTTTCCCCCTACCTTTTTATCTTCACGAGAACCCTGTGAAGTAGCAGTCTGAGCACAGTTGCCTTATGAGCTGCAGCGCAAGACAGTGAAAAGAGGCAGTGCAGGATTATATCAAGAATTCAGTTTTGAGAAAGCAGGTCCATTATTGGATTGGATCCAAGCCCTCTCTCACACAGGCTTTGAAAGGTTGCTGCAACCCCCAAAATGAGGCTTCATGACCCCATGGGTTGAAGAACACTGAGCTAGGGGGCATACACAGGCAGCTGGAACAGCATCAAAGAACAAACACACCCAAAAAATCTCATTCTATGACTGAATCCATCTCGCCCTATCTCCCTCCTGTTGTTACTCAAGGAGTGTGACATGTGGGAAACTTACTACTATGGCTTTGCTTTGAAATGACATTGTGAAGTCTTATTAAAAAAAGAACTATATGGGTTGCAAAACAAAGCACTTAATTAAGGCACAGTGTTTCCAATTATACACACTAGGATGAGCTCATTACAATTAATGTCCTTTTCAGTCGTGTCCCCAGAAATGGCAAAACAAAGTCAGTGTCAGCAAGAGCAGCTTTCCATCACACTACTGTTCAAAGCCCTGATAAGTGCTTCTATTAGAAACACCTGTGCAGCCTGCAAGCTGATGTAATAAAAGTCATTGGATCATCTGGTCTTCCTCATTATCTGAGCAGGAACCATAATGTGACAGCATTGATAACACGGCACCATAGAAGCCACATGGGGGTTTCTTCTGGGTCTTCATTCAGAACTGACAGGAAAGACTACAGATCCTATCAACATGTCCTTGGGAACTCAGTTGTGAGGTTTCCTTGACCATCAGAGGTAAATGGAATTTTCACAGAAGTATGTGGTGATAGAATATGGAACACCCATGCCCTGAGCCTGTGTTTGTCTGTTTGTTTGTCCAGGCAGCTCTTTTGTATGGTCCCAGTTTAGCTATCCACTGGCTGCCTCTCTCACAGCACATTTAGATGATTCAATTTTGCTTGTTTGAAGCCAGGAAAAAAGGAGCCAGGAAAAAGGAAAATATCCTGGCTTACTTGCACAAGGCGATGATCATGTTTTCCTTATTTTGTCTGTATTACCTATGTAACTATGTCATTGCAAGCTAATTTGTTTGCTGCAACATATTTCAAGGTCTGTCTTTCAGTCCTTCTCTTTGTGTCATTTTTTTTAAAAGTCCCTTGATAGCCGTGTCCTCCCCTAATTTCCATTCCTTCAACTGTTGTGCATATTTCCTACAGCTTTCTGTAGACTTCAGAGGGGGCTGGATCTGCCCTGGGAAAAGCATGAAAAGAGAACATTTACACTTCAGTGCAAAACCTTAGGAATATAATAGATGCCATGCTCTGTCTATCACTTGCTTCCTGAGGCAAAATGCCTATTATTACACCATCAGGTTTTGCATTACATTCTAGAGAAACCTGGCATTTCTTCAGGTTTATCATGGATTTCTTGTAGCTTAGCTTGCCCCTCTCTCCTGCCATAGTTTACAGTACATAGGCGCACTAAGTCCCAGACCAAATGATTAGTTATTCCAAGGGAAAATATATCTGTGGGTGCATCCATGAGTTTCAGCCAATGTGGGATTTACGTACAACCACATGTTCACGCCAATCCAAGGTGCGGTGGGTATACTGAAGGGCTGACAGGAAGGGTTCAGCAGCAGTTTGGAGGGTGCCTCTAATCGGTTTGATGACCCAATCCAAGGTATGGCTCAGTGCCATCTCTCTCCTCTCCTAATCCCCCTCCTGAAATTCACACCAGGTTCACAGAGCAAGAGAGAAACACCTTTTCTCCCCAGGCAGGGAGAGGTACCTCTCCAACTGACACATTCACAGTGCAATCCTTAGAAGTCCCATTAAGTTCAATGAGGCCTTCTCTAGGTAAACATGCAGCCTCAGTGACACAACTCTATGCATGCCTACTCAGAAGGAAGTCCTGTTGGGTTCAATGAGGCTTACAACCCAATCCTGAGCTTGCCTGGTGCTCAGAGGAGCAGCAGTGCCAAAAAGGCTGCCACTGCATCCTGTGCACGCTGGGCAGCCACTGGTGTCTCCTTGGGGAAGGGAACACTTGTTCCCTTCCGTCAGGTAGGGACGCAGACCCCACATGAGGCTACTCAAGTCTGCACTAGCTGTTTTGCCAATGGAGTTGAGAAGTCTCGTGTTGGCCAGATGGCCTGACGTATTGTTCTGGATCCAGTGGAGTAGAGCTTTGCCATTCCTGCTCCCTCCCATCCTGCTCCCTCCCCCTGACTCCCTCCACCCCAGAATGCTGCCCCCTGCCCCAACAAATCTCTCTGTTGCCCAAGCTTTTCCCTTGCCCTGCTGCAGGCTTCTAGCTGGCACTAGACTCAGTGCAGACTGCTGCTGAGGTGGCACCAGCACTGACCTGGTGGTGCTGAGTTTCGGGTGCCTTATGGCATGTTAGCTACACTCAGCACCAGTGTAGGGCTGGCAATACAATCTCAGGATTGGACTCTTAATCCCGCAAAAATGTGTGTATAGGATGGTAGCTCAGCTAACAAAAGATGGAGATGGCACCCACAGCATTGAAGCGTTATAGTATGAAGTGGTGAAGTATGGGCTCTGTCAGCAGCAAGTTGGAGAAGGGGGATTTCATGAACTTGGTGCCACTTGGCATGCCACTGTCCCAATCTTCTTGCTCACTCTTAGCTGTTCTGAAAGGAAGTGTTGGACAACCTCCTCCCTCTCCTCTCCTCCCCTGAGCTTCTAACCAGATTCACAGAGCAAAATACCCAACAAAAGCTGCTTTAGCATCTTGCTCTCCTACTCACCACAAGCTCTGACTTCAAACAAATAGGTTAAGAAGGGAGAAAAGATTCCTGGCTTATTCCATGGGAACAAACTCACAGAAGTAAATCCACATGGGTTTTGCATTCAAATACATTCTACATCCATGGCAAATGCTGATTTTTTCACAAAGGTTTATGCACATTTGTTATACACCTGGGTGTTCTAGGCCTAAGTGTCTGCAGTACACCTTCATTTCACACAGGGAACCCTAAAACAACTTCCTCAGGAGTGGTTAAAATATGTAGGGCAGTGGTTCTCAAACGTTTTAGCAGCGGGACCCACTTTTTAGAAAGGAAATCTGTTGGGATCAATCAGAAGTGATGTCATCAAGCAGGAAAAATTTTTCACACCCCCATATGACAAAGTGAAATTAGATAAGTAGGTAAATTAAAAGTTTACAATAAGTATTTTAAATAAATTTATAAAGAACCATCTTCCTAACTCTCCCAAATAGTTACTGTTCTGTTAAAAAAAAAATTCCCAAACATCCCAAAGGCTGCAATCCAATTCCTACTTACCTGGGAGTAAGCCTCATTGACTATCATTGTTAAAAGCATATACCATAGTTGCCTGTAAAAAGTACAGCTCTGTAACATTTCCCCGAATGCAGTCGCAAATCATGGTAGCATCAAGTCTAATATATTAAAAGTACAATACACAGAATATAATACACAGTGAAATGAATTGAGACCCACCAGAAATTGGCTCACAACCCACCAGTGGGTCCTGACCCAGTTTGAGAAACACTGAAGGAGGTTCAGTGATTTCTTGATAAACTATGGGATGTGGAAAAGTTTATTTCTATGCTCTGCACAAAGCTAGATGAGCCTAGATGAAAAATACCTTGGACAGTTCCAGTAATAATTACTGGAGAGAACCAGAAACCAGATGAAGCTTGTCAGTCTATAAGTTCAGTACTATCCATGTTTACTCAGAAACTAGTCCCATGGATTGGGGGGCGGGTTCTTCCAAGCAAATACGCTGGGGGTGCTGTTCAAGATGTCCTCAGCACAGTGTCTTTTCTAGTGGCTGTTTGCTGGTGTTACCTCTGCTTCTTTTAGATTATGAGCCCTTTCAGGACAGAGAACCACTCATTCATCTATTTATGTTCTATAAACTGCTTTGTGAGTTTCTTTTTTTGTTGAAAAAGAGTATACAAGTATTTGTAATAATTATTATAAATATACAAGTCCATTAAAAATATCTGGTTTTTTTGCGGCCTCAGGCCACACCTTGGCAAAGCTATGGTCTAATTGTACCATTGGTTTGCTCTAATGTTCATGTTCAGTGTAGTTCAGGGCTAATATTCCATGAATGTCTTACAAATAGGAACAAGGAGTGAAACAGAACAAATGCTTGGGCTTTAGAATGGCAATTGTCAGGGTTGGCAGTGGGGCCTCTTGAAAAGGCAGCAGCAGACAGTTGTAAAGAGATGCATGAGGTCCTTTCTGGCACTTTTCAGCCCCAATCAGGTGTGTGTTTTGACTGACCCTGGATGCTCACATTGCAGTTCTGAGCACACGGTCATTCCAGTTAGCAATGCCCTGACCACAGATGATCTGAAATTCTTTTGGAGTTCTGATCCCAACAGAAATGACCTGCAAAGGAAGACAAAATGGCACCCAGCTGCTTTTCCTCTTCCCTTCCTACGAGAAAGGGAAAGTATTGATAGGAAGGAAGGAATTAGGGGTCTGATTTTCATCACTAGAAGGGAAGGAAGGGGCATTATTTGGTGCTCTGCTTCAGGCCATGGGCCAAAAAAGCATTCAGAAAGAGCACATGATGCCAACACTTGCTGGCACTGTACTGCACATGAGGGGCTCCTCACATCCAAAATCCCTCAGCACCCCAGCCAACCAGCAGAAAACCAATGTGAGCTACATCAGCAGCACATCTGAGCCCCTCACTAGCAGCAGCAGCAGCCTGGACACAGAGCCTAAAAAGCAAACGCCCAAGACACACTGAATGACAGGATATCAGCTAGAACGGGTAAGGTTGACAGGAGCCAATGAGATATCATTGGGCCTATAAGGCTGGGAGAAACATTTTCAAGGAGATGCCTGAATGGGGGGGGGGGGATTTCAATGACTGCTGAGACTGTAAATAAAATAAACAGCCAGACGTAACAAGCCTATCCCAATCTTCAAATAACAGCTATAGTCAAACCTCTGAAACCGTGTAGTTGAACGGCATGAAAGAGAGGTCTCCATGGGCTTCACGCAGCATGTTGCCTGGATTTCCAAGAACTGGCGATGCAGCTGCAGCTGGTTGATGCAATGCTTACGCATTTGGGAGGGGAGGATGTCTCACATCAAGCTTCATGACTGCAAGGGATACTTCAAATGTGAACATCAGATGGAACATCTATTGCGCTCCAGACACCACAGCGCAGATTTGTGCTGACATGTTCCTCAGTGACCACATCTTTCTTTTCATTTTTCATGTGGCTGTAGGAACAGAGCAAGATTTAGCTCTTTCTACCCTCCTACTTAGCTTTGTGCTACAAAGCTTCCTTTTTTAAAGTACAGTTGTGCTCCCATAGCTCCTGGCACTACTGAAACTTGTAAATCTCTGCATGTTATTTACTTCAACGCACAGTCATGTAGAACCCTTTGTTGTCATTAAACCATCAAAATGCCCTTCATCTATAACGGGCAAAGCGGTGGGCATGTAGGGTGGTGGGAGGGCTTGTCTTGCAGGCTTACTCTTACATAATTTTGTGTGCTATTTTTCTTGTGTGACAAGATGTCATTCACTTCTCATAAGAACATAAGAAGAACCCTGCTGGATCAGGCCCAGGGCCCATCTAGTTCAGCTTCCTGTATCTCACAGCAGCCCACCAGATGCCTCAGGGAGCACACGCAAGTCAACAAGATACTTGCATTTCACTGTCACCTCCCTGCATCTAGCATTCTATTTATGTTCACACACCCCAGCGAAGACACCAGATTGCAGAGAGCGTATGAAAGGCAGCCAGTCCTGGTCACCCGCAACCCACTTTTCCTCCTCCTTCCCTTGGAGTTTGTACTTCATAGTGTTTGGCCTCTGCATGGTCACCAGGGCCCCGTCATCCTCCGAAGAGGTGGACAGGGCTACTGAGCTGGGTACGCTTAAACCCGCTTCCTTCGCAGCAGCCGCCCTTGGCCACACAATCTTGGGCACTTCGGCACTGTAGCAGGATGAACTAAACCCCAGTTGGCCAACAATGGCCAGAGAGGTATTCCTCTTAAGGCGCAGGGGAGCCTGGAACACTCCCAGTCTTGCCCTCCGCTCAACCAGCAGCATAGAATACTGTAGGTCCCTTGCAAGAGCCACACACACAAGTCGCCAGCCAAGCAGCGGTTTGCCAGCTTGGCACAAGCACAGATGGCATTGCACCAGTGGTGGGGCTAATGAACATGTAGCCTGGTGCAGAGCTCAAAATGATGCCCGGAAGTGATGTCACAACCGGAAGTGACGTCAGAACCAGGCTTTTTAAAAAGTGCAAATTGGGGAGAAACCTGCCTCCTCCTCTGAGCTGTTCACCACCCACTTCCTCTGCCACCTCCCCCCAGCCAGTGGCATTGCTAATGCATCTATATGCTACCTGAGATCAAAGAAGATTTTGTCCCCCTCCACAACAAAATCAAATTTAATTAAATAAATAAATAAAAAGTGTGTCCCTTGTTGGTTTAGAGACACTATGCTGGGGTGAAGATGGACAGTTATTCTCCCCCTGCTAAATATAAGAGGAGCACCACTTGAAAAACTGCCTCTTTACCAGTTAGCAGGAGTAGGTGTATTATGATACATGGAAATGAGAGCTGACTCATATTAACACCTTAGTGGTACCATGCTGTATCATAACAAATCTCACTGGCCCTCAGAACAATCAGTCTCATGGGTCAGTTTTGAGTTAAGAATATCCACTTTTTGTTCCATAAGGCAGTTGCATTTTTGTTTTCTGGTTAATTGGCCATAATATTTGATAGAATACAGATATTCCAATGATGTTTGTTTCATTGCATTCTGCGTTAAATTACCTTTTTAAGGATATATAACGTGATGTATTATTCATACATACCAAGATTTTCACAATTTTGGCCCCTAGTGTCAAGCTCAGTTTGTTACCCCCCCTAAAGCCTGATGCCCAGTGCACCTGCTACCCCCTACATTCCGTTAGCTATGCCACTGCTTCTGAGGCTCAGGGAGGCTGCGCATAGCCTCCCCGTGACTCAGAATGCCTGATGGAGCAATTTAGCAGGCACTTCCAGTTTTCACAAAAACAGCAAGAGCCTTTTAAAAGGCTTCAGGAGGCATTCTGAGTCATGGGAAGGCCGCTGTGTGTTGGACCATAGATTTTAATTATTCATAGTTCTCTGCATCTGCGGGGGTTTCGGGAACGGAACTCCCATGGATGTCGAGGATTGGGCAGTTCAGTGCCCCTGAGCTCCTTGGAAGAAGGGATGTATATAAAAGGTAAAACATAAATAGGACCCTGCCCAAGGGACTTACCATCCAGATACTGACACAAAGAGAAGAGGAGGAGGATAAGGGGAGAATATGCAATTGCTTTAGTTATATGTAAGTGTGCTTAGTTATAGTAAGGCATGTGAACTAAGGTGTATGCTAAGGAAGCCTTTGATTTCTGCATTACTTTATGAAAAAAACGGAGCTTGAACTGAATGGCTGCTTCAGGTAACCCTGACCTTCCTTCAGTCTTACAGCTAAAGCCATTGTATTCCATTCCCCCAAATTGCCATGAGTTTGCCACTTGAGAAAATCTGTTGGGCTATTGAAAGCACTACTTATCTGTTTAATCTTTTGAACAATTTATGAATGGTGGGAAAGCTTTTCCACCTGCTGTTTTGCAAAATCAAATCCATTATGTATACCTGAAAGCAATATTTAGCAAAAATCTAACAATAACTATAATGGCAGGACACAGAAGCATGTCAATGGCCAACTCAGGAGGCAATTTACAGATAATGTACCCCCCCCCCCAAAAAAAAAAAAACTGAGTAATGAACCCACTGGGTAATCCCAAAGACACGCTTTTATGTTTGTATGTCTGCTTGTAGCTCGCCTCAAATAAACACCTTCACCCAGAAATAACGTTTCTGATTATGAAGGTTGCAACATTTAATCAATTAGATTAATTTATTTCTGTAAACACTGATTGACTAAAAGCTTACAGCCCAATCTTATGGGTACTGTCTGGCAGCAGAATGAGCGTTTTCACTGTTGAAGACTGCTGAAAAGCAGTTGTAAAGCACTTACCTGCAGCATGCTCCTGGGAAGCCAGCAGGAAGGCCAGCCTTCCCACCTGCACCTGCTGGATAGTAGGAGAGGTGGGAAGGGGGCAAACCCAGGAGAAGACAACATGGGAAGCTGTGGGAGGGAGTGAATATTGTGGCGATGGCACACGTTGGATCCTATCCTTCATTTTCACTGCCTCCCTGCCCCCTTTTCTCTCTGCAGACTTCTCTCCTCAAGATGACCACTGTGGGTCAGGGGCTTATACAGGTGTAAGGGGATTTAAATCTATTTTCCCTGCTGAAGCCTCCTGATCTACTCCCCCCACCATTGGATACAGAGCTCCCATTTTTGGTATGGCTGTACCAGTCCCCCACTGGTACAGGGGGAATGATAGGATTGGGCTCTTGGTTGAGTTAAATTTAAAATAATTAAATTTCAGTTAATAAAATTATTATAGTAATACCTCGGTCAACACAGGGGATCCAATCCACCAGAGGTGAGTACAGCATGAAACAGCACCAGAGGAGATGCTTTAGTATTACCATCCAGATTGTCATCCAATGGGAGCTGATTGACCCATCCTACCAGAAATGCACTGCTCCCATTGGCTACAATGGCTATCAGTCAAGACAGGATGAAGACCACTGTAACAAAAAGCACTAAAGGAGGTAGCTTTATCAGAGTTTTTAATATATAGAGGGGGGGGGAGGGAGTCTCTACCTAGCCTGTGTCTCCTGGGAAAAAGTATGATGAACACACTTATAGGACACCGAGCTAACATCAGTTCGATCCAGTAAAACTTATGCCTTGGTACAAGGAATTGAACTGTACATCCCTTTCGGCTGTTTATTTAATATGACATTTCTTTTTGAAGCCTATCCCTACTGCTTCTAATGCAGCCAATGGGCTAGCTGTAATGTACATCATCTTAAGCCATTTCTGCCCAGCACTGCATATACGCAATAGGGATCAAATGTGTACACCTATGGGCTGGGCAGAAATGGGTTTAACAAGTGGCAAGGCCAGGAATGATACACATCTCCTGTCTACCTTGCCCACAAAACTTCCCTGAGGCTGAGTCTGTTCAGCTTTCAGTAATGGGCATTGACAGCAAAATTTGGTATACAACCCACAGGCTGTATTCCTAGCCTTAGTGCATTGTGCCAAAAACTTGATAAACCGTCTAGCTTGGCATCTCTTTGCATCCAGTCTACTGGTTTTGTGCACTATAAGCCTGATTTGAAGGGTCAGGAGAGCATGTAGTGCTGTCAACACCAGTTCCTGAAAGTAATGCCCATGGGAGTACCAAGAAATTAACTGAATTCTGATTACATTGCTCTTGTCTTGAAATACCTTAAGTTGCTGGAGTAGGGGATCCCTCTCTTCATTACATAACATCATGTTCATGACAGGTACTCACCAGCCCTGATTTGCATAGTATGGGTGAGAAAGGGAACAACTCTTCCTTCTGTTGTTAAGAGCTTGACAATCATCACCTGTGGACACACCGCGGACAGCCCACAATTTGTTAGATGTCAAGGTCTTCTTCAAAAACGATGGACAAACATCAATATGGTACAGGAGCAGTGTTCTTTCTCTTGTAAAAGAGACTTTGAGGCACCCATGAAACCAGCCAAAACTACTCTACCAAAGGGCCTAGCTAAGTACCCAACTTAGGGCACAAGCTTAACCCCTTAATTTCCAGCACTGACATAAGGGCAATGCAGCTCTGATGTAAGGGAACAAACATTCCCTTACTTTGCAGAGGCTTCCATGAGTGCCCCCCAACTGCAGGATGCAGCACATGTCCCATTGGCACCACTATGCTAGTGCTGGAAAGCACTAAGGGGTTAGGATTGCACCCTTAGGCAGAGAAAAGAAAGTCAAGAGATCCATCACTGTGTGTGCTCGTGTTTGTGTGTGGAGCTTACAAGGGGGCTCCAGCAGTGAGACATTTAATGGGAAGCAAACAAGCCAGTTCAACATCTGTGCAAATAGTAGGTTAGTGCTAGTATTTATAAATTATTTGATTAATTTAAGTAGCAACCCCTTGTGCACTTCCAGGGAAGTAAGCCCTATTGAACACAATGGGACTTACATCTGAGTAGACATGCATAGGATTGCACTGTAAGAGCTTGCGTCCTGAGTACACTTCTGTACTGCAGCGAGTCATGGACTCTTCGCTCACAACAGGAGAGGAAACGGAACGCTTTCCACTTGCGCTGCCTCCGACGCATCCTCGGCATCACCTGGCAGGACAAAGTTCCAAACAACACAGTCCTGGAATGAGCTGGAATCCCTAGCATGTATGCACTGCTGAAACAGAGACGCCTGCGTTGGCTCGGTCATGTTGTGAGAATGGATGATGGCCGGATCCCAAAGGATCTCCTCTATGGTGAACTCGTGCAAGGAAAGCGCCCTACAGGTAGACCACAGCTGCGATACAAGGACATCTGCAAGAGGGATCTGAACGCCTTAGGAGTGGACCTCAACAGGTGGGAAACCCTGGCCTCTGAGCGGCCCGCTTGGAGGCAGGCTGTGCAGCATGGCCTTTCCCAGTTTGAAGAGACACTTGGCCAACAGACTGAGGCAAAGAGGCAAAGAAGGAAGGCCCATAGCCAGGGAGACAGACCAGGGACAGGCTGCACTTGCTCCCGGTGTGGAAGGGACTGTCACTCCCGAATCGGCCTTTTCAGCCACACTAGACACTGTTCCAGAACCACCATTAAGAGCGCGATACCATAGTCTTTTGAGACTGAAGGTTGCCAACAACAACAACATGAGGTATGAATAGGCAGCAGTGTGCTTCTCTATGGAAAACTCATTCACTACATTGGGGGACGACACAGAACCAGAAATAAAAGCAGCAATGGGAGTAACTGAACCATATTCAAAGCATTTCAGAGCATGCATTGTGTGTGAAATAATAGGCCCCCTGGGTGCATTGTAGTATTTAAAATTGCACTTCAGCCTTCAGCAATCCAGCTTCAAGCAGTTTAGCATGGAATGGCAGGGCATAAACTTGAAACCTCAATGGAGAGATTGAGCACAAGTTCTCTGTGGTTCTCTCTGACCCTTTTCACTTTTTTAACCCATTTTTGCCCAGCCCACCAGTGTACACATTTGGTCCCTGTTGCGTATGTGCAATGTTGGGCAGAAATGGATTTTAAATTAAAATCCTTCTGCAGACTTGGGGGTTACAAGTTGCTTCTTATATCAAGAATACAATATAACTAGAGGTGGGGTTTTTGTTGTGATTGCTGAAAACTCATAAAAACACAAAACACTGCCATTTTATAATTAAAACATCCAAATAAAAACACAGAACACTTTATTTTGGCGTTTAAGATTTTTTCCAGAAATTAAAATAATTACTTTTCCAGATAGAAATAATACTGTGGCTGCATCTGCTGACGCTCTATCACCTGCCTACTACACTTTAAAGCAGTGATTCTCAAACTTTTTCACAATGGGACCCACTTTTTAGAATGGCAATCTGCCATGACCCATAGGAAGTCATGTCATTAACCTGGAAGTGATGTCATGGCTGGACGTGACATCATCAAGCAGGAAAAATTTAACACCTTTCATACAACAAAATGAAATCAAATCAATTAAGTAAAGAACCATCCCAAGCAGTTGCTGATTTGTGAAAAAAATTCCCTAAATATTCCAAGGGCTGCAACCATATAAAATAAAATGCACACTGAAATGAATTGCAACCCACCTGAAATTGGCTTGTGACCCACCTAGTGGGTCCTGACCCACAGTTTGAGAACCACTGCTTAAAGTATTTAAAATTAATAAAAATTAGAACTTGGGGGGGGGAAACACATAACAGCATTTTCTGCCTTTCAAATTACAAAATCTGTGAAAAAATAAAACCATTTTCAAACACATAAAAGAAAGAGCAACCTGAAGTTCCAAACATTCCAAGCCTTCCTAGGAGTGATTGTGGTTAGTGTGCTAAGAGCCAGGATGGCATAGAAGTTGAGAAGTTGAACTTAAACCTGGAAGATCCAGGTTCCCCACTCAGCCATGAAGCTTCCTGGATGACCTTGGGCCTATCACTAACTCTACCTCAGAAGCTTGTTGTGAGGACAGAAGGAACAATGGACACCACCAAGAGCTACTTGGAAGAAGAGTGGTATAAAAATGTGAAAACGAAAAAATTAGAACTACAGGGGAGACTCAGGCTTCCATGCTCACCTATCCAAGAATCTAACTGGATTAGTTGGGGTCGGTTGCCATCTCTTTGCATGACCTACCTCACAAGGTTGTTATGAGGAAGAACTGAAGGGAGGGGAAACCATGACCACCGCCAGAGCTCTTTGGAGAAAGGAGATAGAAATGTAGTCAATCAATAAAACAGAACTCTTATCCACTTAGAAAATAAATAAGTTAGGGGCTCAATTTGATATGCACTTGAACATATCAGCTTGGTCAGGGTTGCTTTTTTTTTTACTATAGTACTGGGGGGGGCACCCAAAATGGTATGAAACTGGTAGGGCCTATAACACTTTGCCCCACCACAATTCCTATCCCATGCTTCCACACACACAAAAAGCCTGTACCGTTTTAAATAGGAAAAAAATACAGCTTTCATTGTCCTTTAAGTACCTGTGGACCTAAGATAAAAGAAAAGAAAATTAGAGCTACTTCTGTGTGTTATATCAAAAGGGATGACTGCAAAAATGGTTTCCTGCTCCCCTCACATACTGAGAGAAACAACACAGATTATTTCACTTTAAAGGAAACACCCAGCCTTTTGTGCAGAAACCAATTGCTCTTTAAACCCCCTCATCACAAAAGGGGCCAGCTGATCTAAGCCTTGCCACAACCGCACACAGAGAGAGCAAGCTGAAATTTAATGAACTTTTTTTGCACCTGCTGCTCATTTAGGGACTGATTGGCAGCCTCATCTAACTGGAGAAGGCAAAAATGTTCCATTTTGATATATTAAATCTTTGGATTAAAAGCAAAATATTAGGAGATGATCTGGAAATTAAAAGTACCCCCAATTTTATTTTATTTTTAAAAAGGTGAGACATTGACAAGGTTAAGGTGTCACACAAGGCACTATGTCCTTGCAAAATCCTAAGTATGGTATCTTTTACTGCCACCTACTGAATGGAGCTGAAACGTCAGACTTCTGTATCAATATTCTTTTAACATTTTGCCTTTAAGATATGGTTTGTTTTGCTTCCTGACCAAGCAATTGCATTGGAGAATGCAGATATCTGCATTGGATAATGCAGATATTGTGACCATCCGCCCTTCCTACCAGCCTAAAAAGCAAGTCCGCTATTGGAGCAGGGGTAGGCAACCTTTCTGACAAAGGGGACCTCTGGCCATGACATTATCATGTCATCACCAAACTTCTGCATTACTGAGCTCCTGGAAGCAGTTGTGCAGAGCTTGGCTTAGGAGGCAAAGCCTCCCACCCAATTGCTGCACAGGGGATACATAACAGCAGAGCTACCTGCCCAGCAGAGGCTGTGCCACACAGGAACTCTGGGCCCAATCCTGATGGGCTCATACCGGCCTACCACCAGTGCGCACTGTCACAAACATGCTGTAAGGCATGCCTGCAACAATCAGCATTGTCCCAGTGCCGGTTGGAGGCTGGTCAGACGCTGCCTGGTTGCTTCAGGTGAGCACCGAGTAGCGGAGAGGTGAGCGGGGCATGAGGGGAGGCACTCCAGGGCAGGGGGAAGACGGGAAGGTGTGGCGGGGGAGGGAGCAGGGTGGGAGGCCCTGGCATCATATCCTATCTCCCCTCTTGGAGACCCAATATGGATCTTGAATCTGTGCCCACTGAATAGTGGGCGCAGATCCAAGGAGATCCATCAGGGCTGCCTGGTCACCACATGGGGTAAGGGAGTGAAAGCCCTGGCACTGCTTCCCAACCCCATGGGATGCAACAGTAGCCATCCAGGTGCCACTGCAGCCGTGGGCACTAGGAAACTCAGGATCGGGTTGCCCATGAGCCTGGGCAGGCACTTCTGCTGTTCCCTTATCTGGCACAAGGCAAATTGGACAGGACGCTTCACCTCCCAAGTTGATCTCCGTATGGGACGGAGTACCTTGGGTGGTGGGCTGAATCTGGCCACTACACAGTCTGAATCTGGAATCTACACAGTCTGTAGGTTGCTGGCCACTATACTAGAGGGATCAGAACAACCTGCACAGTCCAATGGCAGATACTGCAGCACCACAAATACCCCTTCCCCATTCTATGTGATGTCTCTTTTACATAATACTTTCCCCATTCATTTCAAGTCTAACACCACTGCACCCAGATGTGGGGGGCACTGCCGTCTGGACAATTCCTTAATGCATTTGACAACTGAACTGTCTTTTTGTAGGAACTATCAGAACATGAGTGCTATTAGCAATGTTTCCTGTAGACTAAAAAGTAAAGGTGTGATCCATCCTAATGAAGAAGTACACTATTCGCAGATATGCCAGCTTTTTTCTGAGGTAGTTTTACCCCTTTCTGGATCAGGCAGTAGGTGAGGAGACTGTATTTTGTTTCCCTATTTACTTGCTGTAAATCATTAAAACTGGAAAAAGGATCCCTACCTGTCCTGCTTCCTTTTACCTTAAGTAGGGTTTCTCAGTGATTTACAGGGAAAAACAAACAAATGAAAGATGATAACAGCTGTTGAGGGGTTGGAAGGATGAGTCAGCCAAACAGGACTATGGTTGCATAATTGTTTTCACTCCTATATATTAACACCAACACAAAAGATTCAGTGCAGATACATTGCTGACTGATGAACACAAAAAATTCATTTGTAGGTATGTCTGTCTACATAACAGAAAAGCATAAGGATTTAGGGCCCAATCCTATCCAACTTTCCAGTGCTGGTGGAGCTGCAATGTAGCCCCAAGGTAAGGGAACAAACATTCCCTTACCTTGAGGAGGCCTCTGTGATTTTCCCCGTACTGCAGACTGCAGCACACATCCCATTGGTACAGCTGCATTGGTGCTGAAAAGTTGGATAGGATTGGGCCTTTAAGTCACTTGTGTTATCTAGTTTGTTATCTTGGTTGAAAATTGGGTGTTTGCAAGACCCTGGCTAGTTGTGTTCTTTGTTGGTCAATTTTTATGACCAGGCTTACGCTATGAAAATGTAAGTTGACTAGAGCTTTTCAGAGCAATCCTATGCATGTTTACTCAGAAGTAAGTCAGTCCCATTCTGTTCAATAGGGCTTACTCCCAGGTAAGTGTATATAGGATGGTGACTTTAGTCAGTCATTCTCTCCTCCCCTACATGCAATTAATATGCAAGGGGGAAACAAGAGTACACCTGCTAGATGCCACCACCATCACTGTTAGAGCCCTCGGCTTGGAAAACTCCAGACCCAGTTCAATTGGCAAGGCACCACAAGCTGGGCCTCACTGGAAAAATCTCAGGGCACCAGGTGGGGTGGAGAGAATGAGAAGAGAGATTCCTTCAAATACATTGGGCCCAGGCTGTGAAGGATTCAAAGGTCAAGAAGAGCACTCCCTTGGTCCAAAAGTAACTGGTAACCAGTGCTGCTTCTCAAGGATTTGTGTCACATGGTGCTTCCATGTCACGTTGAGGTGCCCTGCAAAACTTAGTTCTGTGCCATCCCTCTAGTTACACTATTGTTTCCACTTGGCTCTGCCAAACATAAATAAGCCCTGAAAAAACACATGGACACATCTATATCTATGAAACACCACTGGGGTTTTTCACAGATATTAACTCACCTGGTATTGTCTCAAGACATCATACAATATTAGCTTCTAAGTAGCTACTAACCCACCACTGACCATAGCTAGACTCTATTCATTAATAAGCAAGACTCTTCTGGGAGCAATTTCAGCCTATCCAGTGCCTTGCTAGAAGAGATGCAATGACAACAGCTCTCACCTGTTTAACATTCAGTCTGACCACATAACTCCTGTGCTTTGCCATCTGCACTGGTTACCAGTGTTTCCTGAGCCAATTCAAGGTGCTATTCATGACCTTTAAAGCGCTGTTTGGGTACTTTTTCCCCCACACACTTCATTCTTCAACAGAGGCCTTCTGGCCCAGGTCTTATTCTGGGTCCCACCTCTTGGTGAATTAGATTCGTGAGAATAAGGGGAGGAACACCCTCAGTAGTAGCCCCAAAGTTGTAAAACTTCTTTTCACAAGAGATCTCCTGCCTGAGCTCTTTTAAACACCAGGCGAAAACTATCTAGTCCAGTTAGCTTTGTTCTTATAGGGCCTTGCACTGATTGTGACATTTCTGATTTTATTTAATTTATATATTTTAAAGGTTTTTAATATATTTTTGACTTGATTGTTGTGAGCTACCCTGCTGGCAGAACAGAGGGGCATAAATGTCATTAAATAAGTAAAACATGTAATTGGCCATGGGTGGAATGTAAATGAAGGGCTTTGTACTTAAGGGCTCAATGGGACACATGAAACCTTTATCATACTAGGAATTAGAAAGCAGTGCTATTCATTTATGTCCCTCCAAATGAGCATTCTTTGCAACAAGCTCAGTTACAAAGAATCCATTAGATACTGGCCCAAGCACGCCACCACATGGACAATCTGAAGATACATTTTTGAATGAAATGTGCCACAACTGGGTAGCCCACAGATGTACATGTTTGGTCCCTGTTGTGTATATACTACTTTGGGCAAAAATGACTTAACAGCAAGCAGAAAGGCTAGAGAGTGGCAAGATTTTCGGTGTTTCGTTTTCTTAAAGATTTTGCATTTAAGAAACCAAAAGTCCTCTGAGAACAAAACAAAAACAAAAAATCAGAGTTTTTCTGGCTTTGCTGTTGACAGGATGAGTAAGGAAGAGAAACATCAAAAATCATGCTGTTTTGTTGTGCATCTACAACTTTTAAAGCACACAAAGTGCTAAACTGAACTATGTGTACAACCAGTTGCCTTCTAATTTCCCAAAGTACACACGCAATATTCCTCCTGAGTTACATTAGTTCAAACAATGTTAATTGCAACACAGACACCTTCATTTTAAAATAATGATTTATTTCAATTCCACTTCTTCAACTTGTGAAACTCTCCTTCTATTTGTTCCTGCATTGCAGACATGAATACATTCTACTTATGTTTACCCTGCCCTTCTTCCAAGGAGCCCAGGACACTGTACACAGCTCTCCCCCCCCATTTTATCTTAACAACCCTGAGAGATAAGTTAGCCTTTGAGAGAATGTGATGCACCCGTCGTCATCGACAATCTCCACAGCTAAAGGAGGATTTTAACTAGAGTCTCCCAGCTCTAAATTCAGCTTACAGGAAGCCCAATCCTAACAAAAGCACTGGCACAGTGGAGCCACTCAGCCACTGCTGTATCCAGCACTCATTGGTAGCAGGCTGGAAGTCTCCTTGGGGAGGGAGATATTTGTTTCCTTACCCCAAGTAACATTCCATCCTGCTCAATGGGGCTACTCGGATCTGCGCCAGCTAATTTTCTGGCACAAGTCCAACCAGCCCCATGTGGGGCTTCCAGGCCTGGGAAGGAGGATGGGATACAGCAGAGGCCAGCTCCATCAATCCTACACCCCTCCCAGGCCCCATTCCACCCCTGTACCCCCCTCCCCCTGCCCAGAAACACCCCCTCCTTGCCTTCATTCCATCCTCCTACTGCTCCTCTGCCACTTCACTCACCTCCACCAGTGGCCAGTCTTCTGGATGAAGTATTGGCAGGGTAGCACAGGCCTCTGCACTGGTATGCTTGCTCTCTCCAGGTGCCACAAATGTGTGGCACATTTGCAACACCCTCAGGGGGCACAGTAGCTGCTGCACCAGTGAATTCAGCACTTAGAATTGCACTGTGAATCTAACTACACCATCCTGACTTTCGATTGATTATTCAGTGACTCTATACTCTGATTAGAATAGGACAAAGCCAATTACTACAGTTATTGTTCCAACTTTAACATTTAAGCATTGCTGATCCTTAAATACAGGTATTTCCAATGGAAGGGAATATTGTTTTTCAAAACAAGCTGTCAAATATATTACAGGTGTGCATCACTTAACAATGGGGATTTGTTCTCCAATCCCCATTGTTATGCAGTTAGGTTGTTAAATGAATGTTCAGCTCAATCTAATGCCTTTGTTGTGTAAACAGACCCTCCCTGCCAGACACTCACTGGCTGCACAGGCTACTGGAGACACATTGCTGCTCTTTGCCTTAAGAGCTTCTTTGTTGTGCTTTGACCACCATCCATCATTAAGTGGAAGGTCATTAAGTGGTGCACATGCACAACAGCTAGACCATTGCATTTTAATTCACTATCCAGAAACAGCACTGGCTGTTCTCCACATTAAAGGATTCATGTGTACCGATTTCAACTGTTGCCTCAGCTTCCTTTTACTTTTAGTTATTCATTTCCCACCCTTCTTTCCAAGAGCTTAAGGCAGTCCAAGTGAGGTACCCAGGCAGCTCTTCCATCCAGACACTGTTTAGCTGTACTTATGGTGACTGCATCTTGCGCCTTCAGGGCACAACCTGGACCAAGCGCTAAAAGAAGAGCCATGTTAGTTGAACTCCATGTTGCAAAATACTTGTTTGCTTTGCATAAAGACTGGAAACAAAAGCCATCTTTAAGTTTGTTTTCCACCTGAACTGATACTAGGTGAATGAAGCTGGAGCATCTCTATAGCTTGCACTGCAGTACAGTGGTGTAGCTAGAAAGGGTGCAAAGCACTAGGCTTTGCAGGGAGCCTCACATTGGCATGGAAGCAGTCCTTCCCCTTCAGAGCCATTCCAGGTGGTGGGAGCCAAACAGATTTACTCCCACCACCTGGAATGGCTACAAAAGGAGGGGCCGCTTACACGTCAAGGTGAGGCTCCCTGCTTTACTTAGTGCTTTGCACCCCCTCCAGTTACACCACTGTTCATCTCAGCACTATTAACTGAGGGGAACAGATGTGTGGGGAGAGAGAGCCAATTTAAATGTGCAATTCAAGCTTTATTCAAATCAATTAAATCTTGTCTCTCTACATAAAATGATTAGACAACAAGGTTCACACTACTGCTACAATGATATTAATTCTGAAGAAGTATAAAAATTTCAGTATTATTTAGGAAGGAACATTAAAGGGTCAACAAAAATATTTTTTCCATCATAAATACGTATAAAAACTTCACTGAAAATGGAAATCTGGAAGAATATTCTTGGAACACTCCACTTCCAGTATAAATAAGACCTAGAACTAGTATAGCGACTAGTGTAGTGAATTAACATTTTTGGCAACATTTGCTCCCTGAAAACAGGCAGCGCTAAAAGTCAGCATCTAAAGTAAACACATTGTCATTTGTCTGAGCCATAACTGCAAAGCGTTGATACTCTGAAACCCTCTTCTCAAAGAAATTGGTTTTTCCTTCCAGTGAAATGTTCTCCATGAAGTCAAAGGGGTTTTCTGCTTGAAAGACCTGAGAAAATCAAATTATTAAATCATAGTTACTGGATGAGGCACTGCCATCTGTCTGTAAATCTCTGAACTATTATTATTATTATTAACAGTATTTATATACCGCTTTTCAACTAAAAGTTCACAAAGCGGTTTACAGAGAAAAATCAAATAACTAAATGGCTTAGTTATAGCATGCAAAACCTATTGGAAGGTTTTGCATGAAGAAAAACTGCCACTCTTACAGGAAAGTTCATAATTCTGCCCACAGCTCTGGGAAACAAGCAAAGTTTGCAAAGCTTGTTTTTACACATTCACTTGTCTGTCCCTGTGGTTGCTCCTGCACTGATATCACTATTGCTCCAGAGTCCTGTATACCCTCACCCCCACCCCACTTTCCCAACCATTGCTGAGAATTATCAAAGAAAAATTTAATATGTGAAACCTCTTATTTTGTAGCGATGGTTATTCAAAAGCAATTGAAGAACCTAGGTACGTAGCTGTGAATATATAATTACAGCCAGTTCTACAAATAAATGAATGTTGAGTTTGAACATGTGCAGTCATTTGAATAACATTAAAGGAAAAGCCAAAATATGAGTTAAGTCATAAACATGCACATACATGGCCTAACTCAGACATGAATGAGTCCAGAAAAGCCTCCTCTCTTCCCTTCTCCCCCTATACACAACAATGATTAACTTCCAACCCATGTCTGCAGCAAACAGTAGTTTGCCAGTTTGTCAAAACAGGAAAACTATGGTTTATGAGCACCCACAAACTTGATTTACACATGTCCAAAAGCCAGGATTAGAAATCAAGACCAGAAATCAGGATCAAGCCTGGCTTGAAGGCAAGAATTACCATGCATCAGGAGAGGAGGCGGCATCTAAACCTGAGGCTTCTCAGGGGGTTATTGCCATAATGCCAAACCATGGACTGCTGCCACATCTGGTAGGCCCACTAACAGTTTTCTTTGCAAGTGATTACAAAGTTCAGACACAGCATTCAATGGATGCAGTTATGCAAAACTAACTGGATAGATCAAAGTAAATGAATGTATGTTCCTGCACTACTTTACCTTAGAGAATCCCAATTCCAGAAGTAACCTGTCTGCTACAAACTCAATATATTGCTTCATTAATGCGCAGTTCATGCCAATCAAGCCAACTGGCAAAGCCTCTGTCAAGAACTCCTGCAAAATTAGAAGAAAGTGAAGAATTTTGGAAGGAAGATATAGCATGAACTTTTCTGGAGCAACCTCGTAGGCTAATCAACAAGTTACAGAAGCCACACTAAATAGCACCACATAGAAGGTGTTACAACATGGATGAGCAGCTCATGGGCAATGATTCACTGCACAGATCTGGTGCAGTTAGCCAAGTCACTGTAAATGTCCATCATCTGTTATTTATAAAATATCAGCTTGTTCCTGGACTGAATTCAAAATGCTGAAGCTTTCATTTAAAGTTCTATCATAACCTCCTCCGAAATGACTCTTCCTGAACATTAAGACTGATGTTAAATGCTCTCTTTGAGTTCCTTTGCTGCTGAAAGCATGGCAGGTAGACACAAGGAACAAGGTCTTTTTGGTTAGGGCATAAAGAATGAGAAATGAAGGGAAGTCCCAAGGGAGGTCCACCTGTCTCCAAGTTTACTACATGAAGACAATTTTAGTGTCATGGGTCTTCAGCTACTCAAGTTTTAATTGTTTAGCCATACTTGTCCAACTTCACTGAATATTTATATTTGCTTTATATTATACTCTGTTTATTATGCATTTCAAATGTAGTAAGCTGTTCCATGTACCTTATGACAGAAGAGCAGGGTAAAAATATTTTTAAATAAATAGTTGAATACATATCTCTACTAACTGGGCAAAAGGCCCTTTTAAGTCATGGATCTCTCTAAATGAGGGAAAGCATCCTTTCCAGTGACTGTTGCTAGCGTCTGTCTTTTATCATTATTAATATTATGAGCCCCTTTGGAGGACAGGGAATCATCTTAGCTTTTTGCTATGTAAACCACTTTGAGAACTTATTTGTTGCAAAGCAGTATAGAAATATTCTAAATATATAATAGATGCTGTATGCCAATTAAAACCTGCAATAAGCTCCCCCTATATAAGTTTACATACTGAGTTAGAGATTTAAAAAACAGGAGGAATAGTTGCCAAACATTGAGCAACAATGGGGAAAACATCAATACAAAATGAGAAAAGGCAAAAAAAATATACAAAAGAAAAATACATGATAATCCCATGAAAATCCACCTGATCCACCTGGTGCAATCTGCATAGGTACAATTTATTTATTTATACAGGTATTTATATACCACCTTTCTTTGGTTGTCAGATTTCTCCTCAGACTTTAATCCAAGGCGGTTTACATAGGTACGATTGACTGCACATATGATGACAACGTCTGCTAGCAAATATCTGCTAGCAGATCTTTTCTCAAGGAATATTAGAAAAGCCATAACAAAAATTTAAGAGACCCACAACTGTTCTTTTTAACCAATACAAAATGAAACAAAAAACCATAAATGTCTATATAGTGTTATTGCAGCTAAAGCAAATTAGGGACTTGTTAGAGACTCTCCAGATTACTGGATAGTGCAATAATGTCAAGGAAATTAGACAGAAAACTAATAGGTTTGTAGAAAGGAGATTACTCTGTCAACTGCAAGAAGAATACAGCCAATGGATACAATAAATTTATTCTATTTCAACTCATTTGTAATGTGTTGTTTGAACATTTCTATATTATAAAATCCAATAAACTATCAAAACAAGAGACTGCTTCATTCCATATATTAACAGATATAACGTGAAATGAATTGGAGCAGCCTTCCAAGATGTAGCACTAACATGTAAACCAGCCTTCAACAGTTTCCTACACAAACTGTAAAAAGAAGTGAGATAGCATCCACTAGCTTTCATGACTAGTTCACATCCAAAGAAAATGCAACTTGTTATAGATGTCAGACACAAGGGCTGGTTCTTTTGCTCAAATTTGGACTAGATTTCAGATCCTCCAATGTAGTATGCTTGTCTGTAATAAACTCTCCACCTGAAAGCATCATCAGTGACACAACTGACATAAAACTGGAGTAGACCATGCAATTGACTTCTGAAATTGTCAATTCTGGCACAGAAATATTGCAGGTGTTCACCTGTTCAATTTCAACTGCATTGACAAGAATCTCTTTCACTCTTTCCTCCAAGGGTTTATTCACTAAATGATGAAATATTAGGCAGGCAAAGTCACAATGGAGACCCTGAAAAATGAGACAGGAAAGGAATTTATTGATCTTTACTTAACAAAACAAAGCAGAATGCATGCCTATATGGGAATAACCTCTCTCCCACTTCAGTGCTTCTGCATACAACTGTTCAAGGAATAGGATGAGAGGTTTTTTTAAGGGGGGAAGCATTTTGTTACACTGGATTTTGCATATTTTCCATTTAGGCTGACTCCACCACACATGCTAACCATGCAATTCCCTTGTGCAGATAGTGAAAGAACAGTTTCTACTGGTAGGAAGGCATGAAATGGGTTGTTTTATAGGACTAGGGAGTGCTGAATGATGATGTTGTGTATCTGGGAAGGTGGGGGCTGGGAGAAACTCTGATGTGGATATGTTCACTGATTCTTTTATCCTTGCATCAAAGTAAGATGGATGAACCTATGTGACAATCTATCCTTGTGAGGACACTGAACATTTAAGTAACCAAGACAGGAGAAAAGAAATAAAGAAGGAGCACATTGCTGTAATAAACTTTGAGAGATATCTTGAACATGAAGTGATTCAGCACAAAGCCACCTCCTTTCCTTCTGGCCTCCTACTAGAAAATGTTTTCGCTCAAAACATGCTACATTAGAGCCAAACAAGCTGATACTGACTGCATTTCTGAATCCAATGCTAGGGAGCTGGCCACGACTCTTAGTTTATAAAAAGCAGTTGTTGGAGAGTCCAGCTTGAATTTGGACCATGGCACAAGGGGGCAGGGATTTAACCCTTATCCCCATGCCTTTTCCCCCCATTGAGACATGTGGAAGAGCAGAGCTCTTTCACCCCTTAGGAATCACCAACAGTAGCAAATATGCATCTCGACTACATGCAATGTTGCATTTTAATTCAGAGGATGGCTTTGCTCTCCCCTGCCACCATTTTCCTTGTTATAAAATAGCTGAACTTATTACATAGGAGGGAAGACATACACCGATGGTCTTACTGTTATTCATTCTCTTTATCGCCTGCCCTTCTTCCATGCTGAAACCCGACATGGGGATCCCTGGCCGTCTCCCATCCAGGCACAGACCAGGTACAAACCAGCTTAGTTTCAGCAAGGTGACTGTGTCATTCACACCCGAAGACCTGCTCTTGTACTGGGTAACAGCATACTGTTTTGATATGAATTGCATAGAGATGCAAAGATGCATCTCCTGCTGTTTGATTCCAACACTTTTGCTTCAAGAACCAGACTAAGCAGCAGTTTAAACAATTTTCCCCACACACACATTACTTCATCTCTGCTAATAAGTTCATTGGAGAAAGTGAGACCCGGCATCAGTCCTCTTTTCTTCAGCCAAAATATCGCTGCAAAAGCACCGGAGAAGAAGATGCCTTCAATAGCAGCAAAAGCAACCACTCTTTCCCCTGTTCCAAAAAGAGAAACACCGTCACTTAGTTAGACTGTTCACGATCCCTACTCAGGCTGCTGCAATGTAGCATACAGTCTATTCCACAGGCATAAGGATACAGAAAAGCATGCCCTGGAGATGGCCAAGGAGGAGCCTGCAGACCAGATCCAGCATCCAAATTAACTTTCGCTGAGTTCTGCCGCAGCGCAAAATGTTGGCATGAGCTATTCAAACTTAAGAACCTACACAATGATTTGAGTTTCCAAGAATACAAGAGGCAAACTATGATTTAGAGATGCTTCTTATATTTTCCCATTGGCTCAGCGCTGAATATAAGTTCACTCTTGTCTCCACAGTGCAGCAGCTTCTTGTGTTGGAGCAAGAGCCCTGCAGGCAGGGCCAGCCCCTCCATGCAGCAACTAGAAGCAGCTGCATTTTGCAGTGGCAGATTGTGAGAGGTCCAGGAGGGCAGCAGACTCAGGGTGCCTTTCTTCCAGAGAGGCATATATGATTCTTCCTCCCTTTCATCTTCACAATAACCTGTGAGGTGGGTAGGCTGAGAGAGAGTGTGACTAACCCAGGATCCCAGCCAAGAAACGCCATAGCTAAGAGTGTCTGTTGAAGTGGACTGCAGTTCATGAAAGTTTATTCTGAAATAAACTGGTTATTCTTTAAGAAGCTACCAGACGTTTCATTTACTTCACTGGTCAAAGTGCAGCAAGTAAGTCATAAAGCCCATCAACTACACCACTTTGGTTTCCTTTGCCAACCAGCACACAATTTCAAACTCATGCAAAATACAGAAAACATGGATAACATGTCCAGAAGCAGTGAGAGATCACCCAGATGGGCAGATACTGTTCACTGACCTACAGCAAAATGCTATGCATGTCTATTCAGAAATAAGCCTCACTGTGTTTAAGAAAGTGCACATAGGACTACAGCCCTACAGTCCAATTCTATTGTATCGGTCTGCTGCTGGAACTAGCATTGGATCACCATTGTAAATGGCAAGCACTGGATCACTTCTGGATCACCACTGTAAATGGAAAAAATGCCTGACAATGATGGTGAGTTGGTGGGGAGGGCAGAACAAGGCAGAAGGCGGCATGTCAGAGGCCAGAGGCCATGTCACTTGGCATGGGCAACTTGCCCCAGATGCTATCCCGTTTGAGTGAGCCGCCACACCCCCTCTGTCTCTTTGAACTTGCATCAGCTAATGAGCTGACACAGATCAGAGGAGACCCATTGGTGATCAGGAGGCTTATGAGGAAGTTTACTTCTCTCAAGCCTGCCAATCAACCTCCCCTCCCCACCCCCAACCATGACACGCAGCGCAGCCTGTTTTGATGCAGCTGCATGCCATTGCGGGGTAAACCATAGGACTGAGCTCCTAGTTGAACAGTTGGCAACTGGAGTCCCCTGTGCTGAATCAGGTTGCCTAGAGTGCCATTTCTTCCAAGAGACCAATCTTTGAGAGAGGGAGAGCCCTGAGTGTTATGACTACATTCTGATTTTTCTCCTCTCACTTAACTTCCCTCTCATGAATGCACTAAGAGGAGAGGCTGAAACTAGGTACACAGAAAATTGGGTGCCTCTTGATGACATGCTCCAGTCAGGGACCTCCAAACTCCAGCCCATGGGCAGGATCTGGTGCACCAGAAACTCAGCTTGGGTGTTGCGGGGCAAAGCCTTTTACCTCGCAACCTCCATGTCCAATCTTTGCAGAAACTCATGCCAGGCAGCCGCTTCCCCTGGGAAATCGGGGCACAGAGCCTTCTAGAGCAATATGAAGTGGAAGTGGCTGCCTGGTGTGAGTTTCTGCAAAGATCAGATGTGAAGACAGGAGGCTGTAGGGCAGACCATTAAGGCTTTGCCGCTGCAGCATCTGGATCAATAATCCCGACATGTCACAGGCCAGTTTGGAGACCGTTGCTCCAGTCTTTTCCTCCACTCTGAGCAAGGCAGACAGTATGCAGTATAACAATATGCAAATGAGAGTGATTCCTTTCCCATTCTCCATTCCTGAAGAGCAAGCCCAGGGCATTCCAGGGAGAGCAGCAGTCCTACCCTCCCTGCCTCATTCCAATCTCTCCCTCATTTTAGGTAATATTTAATATTAATGGAGACAGAATAGTGATCAGTGGGATGGTGACAACCCACTTCTTCATTATCTTCAGACTAATCAGTAACATATTCATCCTTCAGTTAGATAATCGAAATTCCTCTGAACCAACAGCTCAAGGTCCTTTCCACTCATGGGGCCATCAGAAAACTCTCTCAAAGAAAGGTAACCATTAAAAAACAACCACTACTTAATCTGAAACACACATGGTGGAAATAGATTCATCGGGAGCCACCTACCAAAAGTTGCCTCCCTGTCTGCTATCCACCTCAGTGCCCAGTCTGCTTTCTTCTTGACGCATGGCATTGTTTCAATAGCGTTAAATAAGAAGTCCCTTTAAAATTAAAATACAAGATAATTATCTGAGACACAAGCCCCAATCTTATCTCAACATCCTACACGCTGCATCCAATGGTGAGGACAACCGGTCAGCCTGGGAGAGGTAAGTAAAAAAATATTTTTTGGACACCTGGCCATCAGTGGTCTTCTCAGACCAGTAAAATACCTGGTGTAGGTTAGAAGAGATCCACTGATGGCCAGGTGGCCTGAAAATATATTTTTACTTATATTAATATGCCAACAGGATGACCGGATATTTTTTTTCCAGGACATGTCCTCTTTTTTAGCCTCGTGTCCTGGAAAAGAACTTAACTGTTCTCCTTTTCCCTGTGAGCAGACCCTTGCAGGCAGCACATAGCCTTCTTGTAATTAATAAATTATATGTAATAAATTTAAAACTATATTACATATAATTTAGTAAATAATACAGTGTTTAAATTAACCATATAAAATCAATATACAAGTGTTTTTAGCTTTTATTTTTCAGTTCTACATTTTTCTTAGATGTCCTGCATTTTGGGGTGCCTTGTCTCTTTTGTGGTTCTGATATCTGGTCACCCTTTACACCAGCTACTTTGCTGGTGTAAGTCCAAAGAGAGGCAGGAGGCATACTGAGCTGAGAAAATGGGGATAAGATCCTGGCATGCACCACGTTCTGCCCCATCCCACCCCAAACGACCCCCTGCCCAGCCTGCTCTCCACCCTGAACCTCTCATAAACAGCCCATGAAGCACCCCCACTGCCACCTTACCTGCACTGGCACAGCCTCTGGGAGACACTGGTGCATGCAAGAGGCCTCCAGGCACTCACGTCAGCAGCCCCGCAATACAAGACAGCAGCTCAACATTTACAATACTGAATGCTCACCATAAGATTGAGCTGACAATCTTACAACAGTGAGATACGCGCGCACGCGCACACACTGTGGGTTCCTAAAAGACTGCCTTGCCCCTCTCTGTCATTAGCGGCAGCCAAATTATGCAAACACCATTTTTAATGTACTTAATTTATACAGCTAACAGATTTCAAATTTTTTTCAAAATTTGGGTTACCATACTGAAAGATTTAAGAGTTCTTTAAATTATTTTTAAGCACAAGAGTACATAAAAACTAGAGCTAGACAGACTCACTGAAGAAACACAACACAAGCAATGCAGAAATTCTCTAGCTTGGCTATTCAATAGCACCAAGGCAATACTTACGGTGATTACCTTTGCTCAGGATCCTTAATGTAAGTGTCTATTAATAAACTGTACATCTCCGAGTGAATGTTTTCTATTAGTATCTGGAAGCCATAGAAACAGCGAGCCTCTGGAATCTGCACTTCCAGGCTAAAGCGCTCTACCTGCCCCCCCAAAACAAAGCATAGATATAATTCACACACTTCCCTTGATTACTCATAGCTGAAAAAGTCACTGAAAAGCATTACATGCGCGGCAATTGTCTGGTGATAGGAAGGTTCTGCCAAAAGGATTCAGTTTGCAATGGTTTTTTTCATACATGCCATTCACACCTGCTGTTGAAGTCACTGAGTGCTGAATACTTATGTGAACTTAAGGAGCTTAAATATTTCATATTGTTTGTCAAACACAATAATGAGAAATTGATAATTAAAGTGTGGAAAATAGAAAAGAAAAAAAAAAGTGCACACCAGAAGTATGGACATGTTGTTTTAAAGCTGCACCCAGCCATTATGGGTTGTACTAACTATAGGTAAGAACCTACATCATTGACAATAGGCAAACCATGGTTAAGAGCTGCTTGTCTGCCACTTTCATTTCCCATCTGCCCAGGAGTCAGCTTTCTAAGTTAACTCCTAGCTCCAGGATGCAGCAGCCTCTTGAGGCAGAGTTACATCCTTGACTGTGGATTGCCAATGGTTTGTGAATTCAGACATAAAATGAAACCAGTTAGCACAAACTGTGGCTTGCAAACCAGCTTCAAACCATGGCTCTGAATCCTAGCTTGCTGCCTGCAAACAAGCCATAGTTTGGGAGCAGGTTCAGCCATAGCATTAAAAGAAACCTAGTCACTGCATTACACCTGAAACCAGCCAATGACTCTTCTCATGCTACTCAGGGTGTCATTCACACTTCAGAAAAATATTCTATAAATACAGTGCAACTGCTGAAAGAAGCTTGATTGCATGTGTTGAAGGAGCCAGTTGGATATGCAGCAAAGAGTTAGAAAAAATACAGTATAAATATAGGAGGCATCATACCAAGTTTTCATTCACAATTCCATCACTGGCTGCAAAAAAAGCCAGGATATGTGAAATAAAGTACTTTTCTTCTGATTTCAGCTTGTTCCAGTCAGGAAGGTCTTTTGATAAGTCAACCTTTGTGAGAAGAAAGAAATATATATTATGGGTTTGTATGTAATGTAATGTTAATAACTGTAAGTCGAAACAATTCCTGTAGTAAACTACTCTGGCCTAACTTCTCCACATCCCTCTTTTATTCTCCCAAATTGGTGTCCAGAATTACACAAACACAGGTGTGAATCTGCTCAACTTCCAGGATTTATTGCAGTTGAAGAATCTGTGCCTCCTTTATATGGAATTTGTTACTTTGGGGCACCACGTATACACACACATGCACACATACACAAAGACACACAAAACAGCCCTGCATGTCCTTCACCTCCTCCGCTGTCCAGAAAGAAGCCTGAGCCTTTTTGTACATTTTCCATATATCAGGATACTGGATAGGAAAGATGACAAATCGACGAGGATTTTTCCTTAAGAGAGGCTCTTCATTTGATTTCAAGCCTTCAACACCATCTGAAGAAAATCTCTAAAACAAAAGCATCAAGTCACACAATGTGTTGGTTTTCTACATCACCTCTTTTTCACTCCACCTAAGTAGTGGTGAAAAACAAACAGATGGTAGGGACAAAGTGCATTGTGGGGGGGGGGGGTGCATCATTCAACATACTGTATTATATTTCTGAAAGAAAATGAATGGCATATTTTGCATTAACAGTTTTATCCTAAATGTAAGCAGAAGTAAGCCCATAGGAAACTATTCTTGATCATTAATTTTTAAAAATGTACCCTACCCTTTTCCTTGTGGGGACTCAAAGTGGCTTACAACACCAATTAAAAATACAGGCAATTTATATAAAATATTTATCTCCTGCCTTCCTCCCATAAAATGGGTCACTCAAGGCAGCTAGTAGCAACGTTAAAATACAAAATTTCAATAAACCAGGCCCACAACAGGATCACCAGTCATATCAAAAAGAAAATCCTCCAGAGCAGTGTTTCTCAAACTGTGGGTCAGAACCCACTAGATGGGTTGTGAACCAATTTCAGGTGTGTCCCCATTCATTTCAATATTTTATTTTTAATATCTTAGACTTGATGCTGCCATGGTATGTGACTGCATTTGGGGAAATGTTACAGACCTGTATTTTTAAAGCTACTATGTGTGTTCTTTTAACAATGATAGTCAATGTGACTTACTCCTGGGTAAGTGTGGGTAGGATTGCAGCCTAAGATTGATAAAAATGTTTCCTGGTTGATGATGTCACTTCCAGAGGGTCCTGACAGATTCTCACTCTAAAAAGTGGGTCCCAGTGCTAAGTATGTGACAACTACTGCTGCAGAGCCATAAGCAATCTATTAGGATGCATAAGCCTCTGAGGTCAGCCCAGCAGTTCCCAAAATTACTGTGGTCATGTTGTCCTTCTTTCACAGTGGCCTTCCTGGCTCTCTCAGGCACTGCTTGGATTGCATGAGATCTTGGTGGCACCCAGGAGAGCCAAGAAGAAGTCACCAAGGTCACTGTGGCGCCCCTGTGTGTTCAACACAGCATCCTCAGGACCACAGCGCACAATGTGGGAACCACTGAGTCAGACCATCCTAATAGATCTCCCACTCTTGCAGAGCTTAGGAGGCCTCTAATCCCTACAAGGTAGTGATCTGACCATGACAAACTACAGATGTTAATCTCCTTCACAACCAGATCACCATCATCCTGTTGAACAGCTAACCCCAAGTCCAGAGTGTGTCATACCAAATTAATGGGAGCCAACATTAACCAAGACAGATTCATGGTCACTATGACAGTCATGAAATTCTGAACTACCCCAGGGTAGAAGCCTTGGCATAAGTATGTATTGATGCTTTATAAATACTGGTACATTGGTCGATTACAATACAGAAAAGCACTCTGAGGATATGAAGAGTGTCTTTCCTTCAAATTACCACAGAGATCTAGGAATAGATGGCAAGCTATTTGTTTGAGGGAGGTGCTCGCCCCTTTCCCAGTGCTGCTTATGAAGCTCCTGAAACCCAAAAAGACAGAAAAAAACACTAAATTACACAAGCCATTCCTTGCATTCAGAGATAAAAACTGAGACTCCATAGCAGCTTTTTACATTGATCAAACATGCATTCATCCAATGCCTGTCCAGATGTGCCATTGTCATCCCTTGTTGGCCCTTCATGTGTGTGCCTCACAGACATAAGTAACTGCAATGTCAACAACACCTGCAAAGTCTGCTGAATCTAATACATCACTTTAACACAAGGCTTTTCTATGCCATTTCTGCAAATGTGCTTTGGAACTGTTCCCATAATGAACCAGGGTGTTTAGTAGCACAGAAAAAAGATACTTTGTGAGCAAAGTGTTCTTGACTAACCATCATTCTTTTGATCTGCATAAACCATTTGGGGCCCAATCCTATCCAACTTTCTTGCACCTGTGCAACCACAATGCGATCCCAAGGTAAGGTAACAAATGTTCCCATACCTTGAGGAGGCCTCTGTGACTGCCTCCCCACCACAGGATGCAGTGCGGGTCCAATTGGCACAGCTGCACTGGCACCAAAAAATTGGATAGGATTGGGCCCTTAGCTAGTTCTTCTCTGCTGTTTAGACAGGGTAGGCACAGGTATACTAAATCAGCCCATCAGATACCCAAAGAAACTCTGAGCTTGTAGGCAACAAGCTGCAGTATTCCCTTAGAATCTGCCTCCATGTGTTGGAGGATTGCCCAGGGCAAGAGACCCATACTGATCACCCTCTCTTTGCAGTAAGAGCTCATTTCTGCAGCACATGGTCTGCCATCAGCTCAGGGGCTCCACTTGATGAGCCCTTCAAACATGCGCATAAGAATTAGAGGAGGTTGCTCCACTTGAAGCTACCTTAGGCCAAGTCAGAAGAGTGGCCTGGTCTGGGTGGACCAGTCTGACTGAGAGGGGCTCTCCAAGCATTAAAAGAGACATTTTCCTGCCCTGCTGCCTGAGATTCCTTTTAATTGAAGACAACAGCATTTGAAGCTGGGCCTCTCTACAGGCAAAGAATCTGCTCTGCCACTTAGCTGTGCCCCTTCCACTAAACTTTTTCTCCTTCCACTAAACCCTGTCCCACTTTAATCAGTTCCAATGGCCCTAAACCATTCTTCCTGATGCTTAAGGATAGATTACACCCAGTTGCAAGGGAAGCCCAGCCAGTAGATCCACTGAACTGGCAGCTTGGAGCAACAGGTTGGGGGAAGCAGCAAATGAGCAGGGGGTGCCCAGCAACTTAGGCCCATGTGCCCCCCCCCCCGTCTGCTGCCTGCCCACCGGTTCCCCATCCCCTTCACACATGCTTGAAGAGTGCCGGGGTGGGGGGGATGGGGCTCACTTCCTCTTCCAACTATGCTACCACTGAGCTCACCTGAGTGGTCAGAAAAGAGTTGCTGCCTTGCCTTTCCTGCCACTTCTTGTAAAGTTGGGGGTGGAGGAAGATGGTGAGAGCAGAGGGGGCTTCTCCCAGCCCAGCACTTTACTAAAAGCGACAGAGGAGGAAGATGGCAGTGTTGTGTGCTGGCTTGCACTGAAGGGGCTGACAGGCAGAAGGGCCATTGCTGGGAGGAGGAGCAGCAGAATTTGAGGTGGAAGTGGCAAATCAGCCCTAACGATCAGGGCAGGACCCCCTGCCCTGTGCTCACTAGCCAAAGCATTTCACCAGCGAGCCACAACAGCAGAGCTGGTTAGTAGCCTGATGGAAGGCCTCCCTCTGCAGCAATTCACCACTGTGGGTATGAAATAAGGCCAACTGATTCCCATTCAATTAGGGCCGATTTGGTAACAAAAAAATTCCCTGCAGCTCCCATTTCCTGCCTTTCAGCACCGAACTCAACCCCCCACCACCACACCGGCCCTCATCCAGCCCCACCTGAATGCTTCCTGGTTGCCTCCCCTGTGTAATTAGTCTGTGGAACTCCTTGCCACAGGATGTGGCGATGGCATCTGGCGTGGATAACTTTTAAAAGGGGATGGGACAGATTTCCAGAGGAAAGTCCATCACGGGTTACAAGCTGTGCTGGGCACGTGCCACCTCCTGGGTTCAGAAGTGGGCTGCCTCCGAGTGCCAGGTGCGAGGAGGGCACCGGGATGCAGGTCCCGCCTGGTCCTGGGTGCCCGAGGCACCTGGCGGGCCACTGTGAGTTGCCCCCTTGGGCCTGCTCCGGCTCTTGGGGCTCGGCTCTCTCGCCCGCCCACTCGGACGCAGCACACCGGCCCCGCTCGCATCCCGCCTGCGCCGGCTGGACTCTGTCCGGGGATGGGGAGCCTTCTGGGGCTTGCAGCCCCCGCGTAATGCCAGCCAGAGAGCCCCTCTCCAGCCTGTGCCTTCTCCGCCCCAGAGCCAGCCCTGCTCCGGGGGCGGTGGGGGGAAGCGCAGGGCACCGCGGCCCTCCCCGAGGCAGGCACCAGCGCGCCCCCCGCCCTGGCTCACCCGGCCGCTCTCCTCCGGCCTGGCAGCTCCGCTCGAAGCGGGGCAGCCGCGGCGCTCGCCCATGGCGCACGGGCGCACGGCCTCAGACGCCGGCAGAGACACGGAGCACAGCAGCCGAGCCGGCCTCGGAGGGCTCCCTCCCTCCTTCCCTCCCTTCCTGGGGCGGAGCTGCAGGCCCTGGCCGCGCTGAAGGGGCAGGACGGAGGGGCGCCGAGTGCAGAGCGGCCGGAGGAGGCGGTGAGCAGAGCCGGCTGTGGCGCAGCAGGAAGAGTGGCCTGGCCTGGCCTGGCCTGGCAGCCTCTTCAGCCTTTGAGGGGGGGGGGGCGGGGAGTGTGATAGAACTGTGCCCCCCCCCTTGCTGGCAGGCTCCAATCCTAGCCACACTTTCCTGGGAGTAAGCCCCATTGACTAGAATGGGACTGACTGCTGAAGAGATAGGCATAGGATTGGGCTGTGAGGCTGCAGTCCTTTCAACCCTTACCTGGGAGTAACCCCATTGACTAGAATGGGACTGACTTCAGCTCAGCATAGGATGGGGCTGTGTCACCTGAGATCGCCTGCCCCTCTTTTTTGTGATTCTAGTTACCCGTATACAAAACATCCCTCTGACCCACAGACCATTCCTGCTTTGCACACAGCAGGGGCATTTCTAAAGCAGGCAGCAGCAGCTGCTGTAGTTCCCAAAAACCTGGAGGTGCTGATAATATGTTGCCATCAACAGTGATACAAATGGGAATTTTGTTCTCAGGCTTGCAGTTGGTTGGTCAAACAGGTTTGCAGATGTTTAGAAGTACCCAAACCTGCAAAATCTGCTGGACCATCTGTGGCTAGACAGGAAAAAAAAATCTATATATTATATTATTATTATTAGATTTTCACACAGACGGTGGGATAGGTGTTATTGCCTGGTTTGTTTCATCTAGACATTGTCCTTCCCATGAACCTGGAATGCCTGGTTTTTATCCTATAAATACCGTCACAAAATAGAAGCTATTCCCAGTAAAGCTGCTTTTTGCAGTTGATTGATGGTAATTTCCATGGCCCCTATGCTGTTCGGGTACTCTTCAAGGTGTTTTGGAACAGCACCAAGAGCAATCACCACTGGGACCACTTTGGTCTTCTTCTGCCACAGCCTTTCAATTTTTACTTATGTATTTTTTTCTAGCTCTTTTTCTTCCACTCCGCTGTCTCTTGGTATTGCTGTATCAATGATTTTGACTTGTTTTTCTTTCTTCTTAACTACAGTCATGTCTGGTGTATTGTGCAGTAGACATTTGTCTGTCTGTAGTCAAAAATTCCATAATATTTTGGTATCTTCATTTTCAACGACTTTTTCAGTGTAGTGGTCCCACCAGTTTCTGGCTGCTGGTAGCTTGCATTTTTTACAGATGTTCCAGTGCATCATTGTTACCTTGTCATGCCTCTATTTGTAGTCTCTGTTCGATCTTTTTACTGCAACTACCATTGCACTGTTTCATCTTTTATTATTGTATTGTATTGTATTGGCAACCTTCAGTCTCGAAAGACTATGGTATCGCGCTCTGAAAGGTGGTTCTGGCACAGCGTCTAGTGTGGCTGAAAAGGCCAATCTGGGAGTGACAATCCCTTCCACACCGGGAGCAAGTGCAGTCTGTCCCTGGTCTGTCTCCCTGGCTATGGGCCTTCCTTCTTTGCCTCTTTGCCTTAGACTGTTGGCAAAGTGTCTCTTCAAACTGGGAAGGCCATGCTGCACAGCCTGCCTCCAAGCGGGCCGCTCAGAGGCCAGGGTTTCCCACTTGTTGAGGTCCATCCCTAAGGCCTTCAGATCCCTCTTGCAGATGTCCTTGTATCGCAGCTGTGGTCTACCTGTAGGGCGCTTTCCTTGCACGAGTTATTATTACTATTACTATTACTGTTACTACTACTAACTTAATTTGCATCATCTCCATCCATTGACACATAAGAGAATGTGGATTGCCACAATTTTCCACATAACCCAGTGAGGTGCATTAGGCTGAGAGGCAGATTGACTTAGGGCCCAATCCTATCCAATTTTCTAGCATCGGTGCAGCCACAATGCAGCCCTGACGTAAGAGGAAAAAAATGTTCCCATACGGCTTGCGTTACTGCCTCCCCACCACAGGATGCAATGTGCGCCCCATTGGCACAGCTGCACTGGCACTGGAAAGTTGGATAGGTTTGGGCCCTTCAGGTCACCCAAAGAGCATCAGGACTGAGCAGCCGCAGACCTCCGCAGTCCTGTGCCCAGGGAAAAGCTCCGCAATGCACTCCCCCCTGCAGGCTATCGCCGCCGCCCCCAGAAATCTGCCCCCCCTACTCACCAGAGGCCCACATCGGGGAAGTCTCTCTGAGGTTCCCCAACGCTATAAACTGCTTCCGGGGAAACCAGAAGCACAGTTTCCATTCCCTTTGGGAGCCTCAGAGAGGCTTCTACAGGGTCCTAGCAGCTGACGCCTGGGGCTTTTGCCCCATAGAAGTCTATGGCAGGTACACAACTGGGACTGAGTGCGTATTTCAACCGAAATCTCACTGGCCAAAGTCCCAAACCAATAACCATTGGCTGTCTGCAGCCCATGATAGTGTAGGTTAACTTGTGCAGCAGTAACAGACACATGAAGCTATAAACCAAACAGGTAGTTTATAGTTTCAGTAGACACTCTTACTCCACAAGACTTATCTCTGAGTAGGCACACATACAGCTGCAGTGAGAAAAAGGTTTTGCAAGGTGATTGATGCCAAATTCTCCCTTGAGAACAAAACCATCCTACACAGCCCTAAGGAAACTTTATCTTCTACCATCAGTTTCTTCACCTGAAATGCTACTTAATTGTATGACTCTGAAAACAGGGTCTTATCTTATGACAAAGATAATTGCTAGCAGTTGACCCTCAGTTTGCTTCCAGAGTTAACCTTTGCTCTGTGTCTGGCTAGCCAAGAAAGTATTTGCAAAATTTTGTCTGTGTTCGTCCCACACAAGTAGTATCAAAGGAATGAATCTTTGATACCCAGATATTTTACCCAGCATGCAAGCAAAAGATAAGCTATTTTGAAAATTCCACTGTAGTATCAATCACATGCTCAATAGCTTTTCTTGGAGTATTTTCTTTTTTGGTGATGTAGACTGCTGAAAATGTTGCTTATGCGTGAAAGTATACTACTTTGTAAGAAGCAGCTTACCAAGACCCTACTGACCAATGAAAATGAACAGGTTGTTTGGGAGTAAGTTATTGATTTATTATTGCTTTCAATTTTTTTTAATTGTATAGGAAATTCTATACACACTTACCTGGGAGTAAATCCCACTGAACTCAATGGTGATTTCAGGGGTAGACATACCTAGGATTGCTCTGCTGAATTTAGTAAAACTTAATTATGGCTAACTTTCTTAGTTGTGATTAAATGAATTTAGGATACGTTTATAGGATACAACCTGTTAACAGCTAATTTAAACTGAACTGCCAGAGAAACATGAGTGGCTTCTGAGGTGGAAGAGGAGGAAGAGAAAAAAACCAAAAGTGGGCCACCCTGAAGGCCTCTTAGGAGGTTGAGAGGTGGCATTTCAATTTCCGCTTCTGGTCTTCACCACTCGGAAAAGTTTGGTGTCATCTGCAAACGTAGCCACCTCACTACTCAACCCTGTTTCCAGGTCATTTATGAAGAGGTTGAAGAGCACCGGTCCCAGGACAGATCCTTGGGGCACACTGCTTTTCACCTCTCTCCATTGTGAAAATTGCCCATTGACACCCACTATCTGTTTCCTGGTCTTCAACCAGTTCTCAATCCATGAGAGGACCTGCTCTCTAATTCCCCGACTATGGAGTTTTCTCAGTAGCCTTTGGTGAGGAACTGTGTCCAACGCTTTCTCAACAGGTATATGTCCAGGGGGCAAGGGAAAAAGCCTTGGATTAGGGGGCAAGAGACTCTTCTTCCTCTAGTGCAGTGATTTTCAACCTTTTTCATCTCACGGCACACTGGCAAGGCACTAAAATGGTCATAAGAACAGCTCCACTGGTTCAGGCCATAGGCCCATCAGGTCCAGCTTCCTGTATCTCACAGCGGCCCAACAAATGCCCCAGGGAGCACACCAGGTAAAAAGAGACCTGCATCCTGGTGCGTTCCCTTGCATTGGCATTCTGACATAGCCCATTTCTAAAATCAGGAGGTTGCACATACACATCATGGCTTGTAAACCATAATGGATTTTTCCTCCAGAAACTTGTCCAATCCCCTTTTAAAGGCATCCAGGCCAGATGCCATCACCACATCCTGCGGCAAGGAGTTCCACAGACCAACCACACGTTCAGGCCTTGCTGAGGGAGAGTCAGCATGGCTTCTGTAAGGGTAAGTCTTGCCTCACAAGCCTTATAGAATTCTTTGAAAAGGTCAACAGGCATGTGGATGCGGGAGAACCCGTGGACATTATATATCTGGACTTTCAGAAGGCGTTTGACACGGTCCCTCACCAAAGGCTACTGAAAAAACTCCACAGTCAGGGAATTAGAGGACAGGTCCTCTCGTGGATTGAGAACTGGTTGGAGGCCAGGAAGCAGAGAGTGGGTGTCAATGGGCAATTTTCACAATGGAGAGAGGTGAAAAGCGGTGTGCCCCAAGGATCTGTCCTGGGACCGGTGCTTTTCAACCTCTTCATAAATGACCTGGAGACAGGGTTGAGCAGTGAAGTGGCTAAGTTTGCAGACGACACCAAACTTTTCCGAGTGGTAAAGACCAGAAGTGATTGTGAGGAGCTCCAGAAGGATCTCTCCAGACTGGCAGAATGGGCAGCAAAATGGCAGATGCGCTTCAGTGTCAGTAAGTGTAAAGTCATGCACATTGGGGCAAAAAATCAAAACTTTAGATATAGGCTGATGGGTTCTGAGCTGTCTGTGACAGATCAGGAGAGAGATCTTGGGGTGGTGGTGGACAGGTCGATGAAAGTGTCGACCCAATGTGCGGTGGCAGTGAAGAAGGCCAATTCTATGCTTGGGATAATTAGGAAGGGTATTGAGAACAAAACGGTTAGTATTATAATGCCGTTGTACAAATCGATGGTAAGGCCACACCTGGAGTATTGTGTCCAGTTCTGGTCGCCGCATCTCAAAAAAGACATCGTGGAAATGGAAAAGGTGCAAAAGAGAGCGACTAAGATGATTACGGGGCTGGGGCACCTTCTTTATGAGGAAAGGCTACGGCGTTTGGGCCTCTTCAGCCTAGAAAAGAGACGCTTGAGGGGGGACATGATTGAGACATACAAAATTATGCAGGGGATGGACAGAGTGGATAGGGAGATGCTCTTTACACTCTCACATAATACCAGAACCAGGGGACATCCACTAAAATTGAGTGTGGGCAGGTTAGGACAGACAAAAGAAAATATTTCTTTACTCAGCGCATGGTCGGTCTGTGGAACTCCTTGCCACAGGATGTGGTGCTGGCGTCTAGCCTAGACGCCTTTAAAAGGGGATTGGACGAGTTTCTGGAGGAAAAATCCATTATGGGGTACAAGCCATGATGTGTATGCGCAACCTCCTGATTTTAGGAATGGGTTAAGTCAGAATGCCAGATGTAGGGGAGAGCACCAGGATGAGGTCTCTTGTTATCTGGTGTGCTCCCTGGGGCATTTGGTGGGCCGCTGTGAGATACAGGAAGCTGGACTAGATGGGCCTATGGCCTGATCCAGTGGAGCTGTTCTTATGACCATTTTAGTGCCTTGCCAGTGTGCCGTGAGATGAAAAAGGTTGAAAATCACTGCACTAGAGGAAGATGCTCTTTACACTCTCACATAACACCAGAACCAGGGGACATCCACTAAAATTGAGTGTTAGGAGAGTTAGAACAGACAAAAGAAAATATTTCTTTACTCAGCGTGTGGTTGGTCTGTGGAACTCCTTGCCACAGGATGTGGTGACGGCATCTGGCCTAGATGCCTTTAAAAGGGGATTGGACAAGTTTCTGGAGGGAAAATCTATTATGAGTTACAAGCCATGATGTGTATGTGCAACCTGATTTTAGAAATGGGCTATGTCAGATGCAAGGGAGGGCACCAGGATGAGGTCTCTTGTTATCAGGTGTGCTCCCTGGGGCATTTGGTAGGGCCACTGTGAGATACAGGAAGCTGGACTAGTTGGGCCTATGGCCTGATCCAGTGGGGCTGGATCAGGTAGGCATAGTGCTCAGTGTCCTTAGGTAGGCATAGTGCTCAGCAAACCAGAATAAGTATATCTGTATTTTTAATTGTTCATATTTTTACATCAACTTTATATCTGCTTAAATACCTAAAGCACTACTTTAGATTTCCTGTACACACCATCTCAGTTTAGATGTCATTAATGTAAAAAATAGTGAAAAGCAGACAGTAAAGTGAAACAATGTAAGACTGCTGTAAATGTAATAAAGCAAGTAGGAAAAGTGATGCATAAGCATTTCTTACAATTCTAGTTTGTGTAGGCCTAGTGGCAACCACAGCTTCACCTGAAGCTATAACAAGGATCTGTGGATCAGAAAGTCAAAAGGGGCTGAACATGGTCACCGAGTCCTCATGTTTGGTGGGCCAAAGCAACTCATTTGTCTTAACATCATCAAGCCAATAGTAATTTCTGAGGAACAGGTTTCAGCAACAAATTCAGATCTCTATTCAGTGTTTCAAATAAAAACTTCAGGGTCTAACCAGATAAGTGTGATTTTGCTTCCCTGGTGGGTTTATTTTCTTCCTTTTTAAAAAAATCATGTCCTTTTGTTAATTTCACCAGGTGCAAGATGCTTTAATTACACTGCATTCAGAATTGGGTTTCCCTGATGACTCTTAAGAGAATGCTCATTCAAGGTTCACACTGTAAAGTAAGTAGAAACAAATTAGTGTCATATTTGGTTAGACCCTCAGCTTTAAAATCAGCACTTTGTATCAGCAAGCACAAACATTTAAAGAAACCACCTCTTTGCTTTTTTCTAGAGTTCAATGAAGTTCAAACCAGTATTAAAACTTTTCCTGTTACCTTTCTTTTTACTCTACATGTTTAAAAGAAACTAACTTAAGTCAGACAGTAATGCGGTGTACAATTTTAATAAACATTTCTTATTAAAAGCTTGATACTGTTCAAATATACAGAGAAAAGCTATTTATATAGCTACATATACATCTTGAGTCAATTACTACAGCATAAATCATTCTATCTTTCCCTTTGAGTTTAAGAGTATCAGCAAAATGCCATCTATGTGTGTATATATTTTATTAAGCTACTGTAGAGGGCTTGTTAACTGTGTAGTTTATCCTGCTGTGATTGTTGTAAAACAGCTTTGTTATATACAGAACTATACATATAACATATGAATATGCTATATATACACAAATTATATATAACAGTACTTTACAATATACACAGCCTTTCATAAGAGGGCTCTGGAAAAGATTAATCTTAATAAGCCTCAACACCTCTGTGAGGTAGGTAGCTATCATTATTTTACAGAATGTGAGTAAGAGGCTCAGAGACATTAAATAATTTGCCATAAGCCGTAAGTTTCAGGAACAGAATCCAAAATTCAATATCCATTGAATACATCACTGGAAACTCCTTCTCACTAAAAAGGGCTATTCCTGGGAAAACTCATTATTTCATCAATACATGCAGACAAAAAAAAATTTTTTTTAAATAAAAGCACCCCTAGGGTTTTAATTTGTTTAATCATATAAGCCTGGCACAGTCAGTTTTTCAAAACAAAACAGTCTTCAGAGTGTGTGCTACAAGGCCTGCCAGAATTTGATGTACTACAGAAGCAAACCACTTAATTTTTTAAGCTAAGGCAGAAAGACTTAAATGTTGCTGGTATTTCGGGGAAGAACAGAATGGTCCACTTTGGCAGAAATCCAGGCAAGTTCTCAGTGGTGTGCGATTCTGCCATGCCAAGAACTGCAGGGCAGGGGAAAGCTACAAGTTAACTAATCATCGTTAGAGATCCAATCTAATGTCTAGTCTGATACTGTTAGCGAGCAACAATAGAGAGCTTTCTCCTTTCATGTACTGCAATATTTTAGTACTCAAATGGAATTTTAGCATACTGAAATAGGACTCCCTAAAACACTCACACATACACACACACAATTTTTTATTAAAAAAAGCAAACACTCTATATGTGCATCATAATCATACGTGCATCATAATTTGGCAAACTTTTTTTGTGCTGATTGATCAAACATTACCCTTCCATCCACATATTCTGATGAAAAACAAAAGAGTTTGCCAGGCCCAGGCAATTCAGAATTCTGTTAACTGTAAAATGTGGACTGAGATTCTTCTACTTTGATTGACAATGAGGATGAGTTTAATCCACTTATGAAATTTAGAGTGGCTTTATGAATGACTGGTGTACAGTGATAACTAAAATATGCAGGCTACATAAATAAAAACTATTGTTTCTTCAGTATGACTTTGTACTTTGTCTGTAATTTATTAGAAAGTGTAACAAGATACTTAAAAAAAGGCTAGATACAAAAGTAGTTAAGCTGCTCACGAACATTAAATTTCTTCAAAATGTACCTTCAAATAATCATGATCTTATAAACATTTTACAGTTACCAGGTAGTGCCTAGGCTGGAAATTTAAACAGCTTGAGACACAACAGAACAAGTGTCCAGGTTTGAGTTGGAAGCGGAACAACCTCCTGACTGACTGCTCAAGGAGAGGGGGATACAAAATTGTTGATTGTGAACGATTAAATACTGTGCATTGGCTTCCTTGTTATGTACAAAAAAGATCCTTACTAAGGTATACAGATTACATGCAAAACATTAGTGGTGGTATCTAGTGTGCCAGAGTCCAATGCAACCAGATCAAAATTGCAATGGCAGTGGTTCTTGTAAGCAAACATGAATGATTTCAACTCCTATGTCTGAACTGGCAAGAACTTTTTACAAGTTCAATATACATGATGCACAATTGCAGCCAACCACAAAATTAAACACCATTTTAAAAAAAAGTTAAATAAAACACAGAACATACTTCATCTTTTATTTTGAAATCCCCTACTTCCTCTATACAAGAACCTTTGCTGAAACTTTCCACAAAGGCAGCAGTGAATTTGTTTTTTTAGTACATTTTACATATTTTCCCACCCCACCCCCTCAGCAAAAAAGCTAAATCACAGTGTAATTTATATTGTTTTGCTGTCATCTTTGGCTGGGGTTTAGCCAAGAAGTTGTTCACTAGCAAATAGTTACAGTCTAACATTGCTAGTGCTTCTTCAGCCACTGGGTTACAAACTTAGTACAGGAATGTTGCATTTAAGTACCAGCAGGGGGAGTATGACAGCATTAACTTTCATAAACTTTTATAGACAAATGGAAAATCTACAAAAAAAACTAGCTAATATTATTACACAGCAATACACACTTTTTATACTCTACACAAAACCAAAATTTTTGGTCTTAATGGCGAGTAGCAATTTCTGTTTGAGAATCTGTTTAGAAGAATAGAGCGGGACATAAAGGCGAGAAATACAAGTGTTTGCTGTAGGAAGATGCTGGTCATCTGGTGGTCTGATTGTGATTGATGGCATGGGCTGAAATCCTTCCTCACTAGCAGGCAAGGATGGGCTTGATGTCCAAAAGTAAACCTAAATGAAAAATGAAAAGTTGCCTGTTAACTTTGGGAAACACACCCAGAATTCTGGTAATAGTATGTTAAATTTTTAGCAAAAATCTCACAGCTTCGAAAAATGGAATGTGTACCATTTCTGACACCACAGCTTTTTAGTTTCTGCAATTCTGCCTCAAATAAGGGAACCCTACATTAATAACTGGCACAGTGATTCCACTTGTTAACTAGAGGTAAAACCTATGATGCTCTAAGAGTGTGAACCATTCTAGAAATGGATCACATCATTAACTAACCTTCCATCTTTAGTTTCAGCTAAAAGTAACTTGCTCCAGATATTTTCCTCTATCCTACCTTTTAAAAAAAAAGCTTAAAGGAGTAGGATAAAATGGCTACTTCAGAAATTGATAGGGAATGCCCAGTATTATTTTCTTTTGGATGATAAATCCCTATGCTCTATCACAAACTGCTTTTCAAACTCCCCTTGGCTTCAAAAGGTTTGCAATGCCACACTAGGGGCTGCTGTTTAAGAAACACAAGCCCAACGCATCCCTTGGTATGCAGAACTAGATCTTAGGATCCAGGCCAAAACAGGGTAGTAGCACACTGATATAGGAGAAAACTCCTCCCTACTAGGTTTGGAAAAATTTAGCAATTAATCTTTCAAATCTGCCTAAGAGAGTCTACTTACTAGATCTTGCCTTTCAGTCATACTCATCTTCTCAACTATGGACCAAAACCAACGTTTGAACTGCAAAAGTTTCTCAGCATTTTCTCCTGTTCAAAAATGAAATACAAATGCAGACAGTTCACAGCACTCATTTTATACACATTGGCAAGTGCAGTTAACAGAAATATTCTGGCTGTGCAAAAAAGTAGAGAAACACATGATTACACTGGACTACCTTTAAGGTAGATTGGGAACAAAATATTTCTGAATGCTAAAGGTTCAAATAAACAGGTGGTGGGATATAACCCTGTAAAGAAAACATCTCTATACATCATATCAGAAAGAATATTGATATGAAAGAGTTTACAAGGAGCATTTGAACTGTAATCACTGCAGTTTGTAGAAAGGCTCCCCAAAAGGGAAGAGACAAATACACTGAAGATGCAGGGCTACGTGCTTGTGAAAATTTGTACATTTGTCTATTTGAGACACAAACAGGCTAGAATGATTATAATACTCTGCAACTTTTATATTAAGCAAAAGGATTTCATACCTGATTCATCATTGAAAGAAGTAAAACTGATCAGCATTTGCACGTTTACTTCACCACAGCCATTTACTAAAAGCCTGAAATCTTCTGCTGTCAAGTCTTCTAATGAATTCTTTGGAAGGACATCCAGCAGACCTTTCCTCATTGCCTGAATGGTCACAAAATTTTGCATTTCAACTGTAAGAAGAGCTGTATTTGGCAGGTTGCTACACAACAGGATTAGAATCATACTCTGATTACTCCTAGGACACTGAGCTCATAGGAAAAACATGGCAGTGAGCTAGAAAACCAAAGTGAAACTGGAAAAAAAATTACATAATGGAGTTCTCCCCACCCTGAATGATGACCATCCAGTCCTCACCTCCAATTGGTAATGAGATGCTGCTGCCTCTGGGTCTCCTCTAACCCCGCCCAACAAATGACTTGTGCCAGTAGACACACCTTCCTCTTCCAACAGGATATCTGTTCAGCAACTTTATCTCACTGATTCTATAGGTTATGCACAGAAGTTAACACCATCACAAATTTCATCAAGAATTTCTTCATCTCAGGACACTATTGCAAATTTTCCCTCCTAAAGAAACTGAAAATCATCTCCCACCAGCTGACTGAGACATCACAAAAACCACAAGGACTCCTCTGGAAGGAAAGCAGTATCTTTCCTTCCAGGAAAGGGCAGGCCGTCTGGTCTAGAGGGTTGAGCCTCAATTTGTCTGAAGATAACATCTGAAGGTCGCCAGTTCGAGGCCACCGGCACTGTGCGACCTTGAAGCAGCTGACAAGCTGAGCCCAGCTATTCTATCTGCTCTGAGCGTGGGAGGATGGAGGCCAGAATGTGCGACCAGATCAAGAAAGAAACACCTGAATGTTGTTGTTTTCTTGAAAGATAGAAACCTTCTTTCAAATTGTAAAAATCCCTACGGGGATTTAAATTGCCTGCCTATGTAAACCACCTTGAATAAAGTCTAAGGAGAAATCCGAGGACCAAGAAAGGCGGTATAGAAATACCTGTATTATTATTATTATCTTGCTCTGAGAAATGAACAGCAGGTGCATTCCCACTTAAAGAATATGCTCACACTCAGATAGGAGGAAAAGCAGTACAATTTCTGAGCAAACTGTCAATTTCACAGGACCCCAATGATCCAGCAGCTGAGCATCACAAGTCCCCATCAACCATTCCCAGCCCACATGGTGACAGGATTACACAGAAGCTGCTGCCAGTTTAACAATTCCAACATTCATCCCTATATACACTACTAAGTATATCAGGGCTCTCCAAATTATGGCCTGAGGGCCACAACCAGTCCACCACATAATTTTATCAGCCCTCAGCAATGTTAAACATTTTTTCCCAACCACACTGTTAGACAGTTAATACATACAGTTCTATCCTTTCCATATGGCTAGAATGGTGTCAGTCTGGCTAGCCTTCATTTTTACATTATATAATATCATTTCTCAGTTTAAGTACAACATTGTTTCTTTGTAATTGTCCTCTTTTGTTCTGAATCATACCATACTTTGATTACAAAAGGGATCCAAGTAAAATTTATTAACTCAATTAAATTTCGTTCATTCATTTATAAAACTGATCTTTTTCAGCCCACGAAAATGCGTAAAATATACAATGTGGCCTTCATACTGAAAAGTTTGGTAATCCCCGATGCATACATACTGATGGAAAAACACACACAATAAATCAGTACTGTCCAATTACACCAGGTTCAGAGAAGAATTTCATTATCACTTACATGAAGAGGCTGCTCCGCAACTACTAACATTCTGTGTTCAGCATATTTCCGGACATATTCATAAACATTCTGAGGGGTTACTGGTATATTTACACCATTGGAGATGAGTTCAACCTGGGAAGTGTTGCAAAATAGAAGCATAATAATTAAAGCAGGTCTATTATCTGTAATAATTATAGATATGCTACAGCCATCCTATTAAAATTCAAAGTGAAAATTTGCTCACGTGTTTCTGATTTGCTAATTAAAACATGTATTCAATTTTAGATATCAAAAAGGTGGACTGATTTTAAAAAAATTAAGATTACCTGTCCTCCACCTTCCTCTTTGCACAGATCTATTGCAAATGCCAAGTCCATTGCTGCAAAAACAGCATCAGCATCTGAGCTCTGGGAAGCGAGGATTAGTTGCCGCAAACTCTCATACATAACCGGATCAAAAAAAGCAAAATCATGCCAGTTAACCTGGGCGGAAAAAGTACATGTTTAAAATGGACTTTCAAAATACTGAACAGTCGAGTGTTAACAGCTCACAGGACATCTACTCTGATTTGCTATTAGGAACCTCAAGATTTTTCACTAGTACTGTGCCTGTAGCAGGCAGATCGGGATAAGGATGTGTCTGAATCTTCTATTATTTGATGAAACAAAATGGTTCAATTCAAATTCATGCCAAATACAGTTTTAAAGCAGCCAGCAAACGAGAAAATGGTCTGAAGGTTTGCAGATCATGGTTTTTAATTATACTATGCTGCATTCTCTGAATGGACAACTCATACTGATTACCAATGCTTGCTTCTAGAGCAGGGATGTCCAAACTTTTTAGCAGGAGGGCCAGATCATCTCTCTGACAGTGTGTCAGGGGCCAAGAAAAAAAAAGAATTTACATTTCAAATTTGATTAAATTTACATACATGAATATATTAGAGATGGAACTGATATGAATGAATTAAGGTCTTATAATAGCTCAAGGCCTAAAAAGGCCTTGCACTTTGCTGCTGCTGTAGCATCACAGACATGAAACAGCAAGCAGTAGCGAGAACCATCATCCCACAGCTCACACGAGAGGTCAAACATACAACAACGCAAACAGTTGCGTTGGGCCAGCACGGGCTCCAGCAAGTCTCCAGAGGGCCAGAGGCTCATTGAAGACTGGGGGCTCCCCGCGGGCCGGATTAGGAGTCCTCAAGGGCCGCAAGTGGCCTCCGGGCCGGGTTTGGGCACCCCTGTTCTAGAGGATATTGCACCATGGAGATGGAAGTGAACTTGTTAAGCTAAGTGCTGAGAACACTGAAAACAAGCAGTTCTAGACCATGGTTTGCAAACTGTAGGTCACATTTGGAAACTCAAACCCTAGTTTGCAATACCAGAACTATGCTCCTAACAAGGTCAATTCAGATAACTGTCCAAACCATAATTTAGAACAGGGGTCTCCAAACCCCAGCCTGGGGGCCAGATGCAGCCCGCAGCAAGCCTCTTTCCGGCCTGTGACTAACCTCTTGCCCCCTGAAAGTCTTTGGCCCACTCAACTGAATATAACCAGAACCGTGCTCTTATTGTGTCTGGAGGGTGTTCTGAGGGCCAGAGAGGTTGAATGAATGAGCCCATTTATTCACTCATATAAGTTCCATCTCTAATTTACTTATTTAAATTTTTTTTCCGGCCCTCCATACCACGCCAGATATTTGATGCGGCCCGTTGGCCAAAAAGTTTGGAGACCCCTGATTTAGAATATCACAAATGACTAAACCCTTCTTGCACACAGCAGATTTGGAGACAGAGACAATATCGTAATCTCATAAAAAACTTTTTCTGACAGCTAGCCATACCTTTGGATTACATTTTAAAATCTTGCACTTATGTTTTACTGCAGTTTTTAAATTACTATTTTAGGAAGCTTTTTTTTACTGATAATAGCAGGGACAGTGCAGCAGCTGAGCCCAAACAGATCTGAAGGCAAACCCCAAACAGCTACAAGCTTAGATGTTTTGTGACTAGTCAGAGTACTAGTGTGTTAACCCATACTTCAGCTCCTAAGTTTGGTTGGAACTGGCCAGTGCTTGTCTGCACTGATGAGGGAATCAGAAATACATCTGTACTGCTAACATAGAGAAAAACTGTTGATTGCTTTATTACGCCATCAAGAAATGTTTACAAGTAAGACGAGTACTTTCTGTTTTGGGCAAATCTAGGCAAGTATAATCATGCTTCAATGTAATTTTTCACATGTATGTAAAACCCTGTAATATCCCTCAAGTAATCTATCTGCAACTTTATTTACCTTTCTCCCAAGGAGCACTTTGATTACATGTCGATTTAATGTAATGGGACAAAGTTCATTCTGTAGCAAGCACAAACCTAGAATTCTGAGAATCAATAAGAGAATGTGAATTTAAAGGAAAAAGTTCCAAAAGAAAAAACAAACAAAATGCAAATGAGATATCAGCTAAATTTTCACAATTGAAGCAGTACATTTTTAGTTGAAGCAACTGTAATCCTGCTATGCAATTTCCAACTCCCAATTTTCCCCTGGCAAATACCATTTCCTCAAGCTTCCGCTACAATTTTTTCGGAGTCAGACAATTTCATAAACATCCTAAAAAGTTGATTGGAAATTATTTACAAATCTAAAGATTTATCACCTGCCAATATTTCTGAAACAGTTTAGCCTGGCTTCTGTATTTTTGCCGGGCCTTGGTGTATAAAAACCACGCTTTCCAGGTTGATAAAATAAGGGCGCGTTATCATCACCATCATCCGTATCGTCTAATTCCATGTCCACCACACTGCGACTGGAGCCATGCCGTTTCCTATTTTCCTTTTAAAAAAAGTAAAAAGGTTTGATTAAGGACTGAAATCCACTTCACTACTGTTTCATTAAAGCTACCAAAAACTGAGAACACAAAATTAAATGAAACACTAATTTGACAATAGTTATGCAATTGTTGTTTCCAAAATGTAAACACATATTTACTTCTGGTTTTATTTGTCAACTCTTTAAAGCAACTATTTCAGAGCAAAATGTTATCAGGAGGTCAGGTGATAGTTCCTTTCCAAGAATCTTTCCAGGAGACAAGGAGTGGACCTCTGGCTCCTGTGCCCACCATGGGAGATGTAAACAAATAAGTGGGATATCCCAAGGAGGTGGTCTTCTTGCAAGGCTGCAGAAACACTAGTTACAGGCCCACTGGTAAAAAGGAAAGCAATATTCTGGTCTATCAGTAGGAGATGCGATTGGAGTAGGATTCAGAGAAGTTAATCCTATTGCACCTATTTTTCCACCTCACAGTTAGGAATCTTCACAGTTAAGTTCAACGACTCCCTCAGACAGTACAATGTATTTTACTCACATATGCATCATTTCACTGATAAGTGAATAAAAGACATTATTACAGGTCCAATTTTGTTATACGTGGATTTTGTATACATGGATTTGACTCAACATGAATGGCCACTGCAAATGAGAAGGCATGTGCTGATCCCTGGAGAAGGGGAAAAATGCATCCCTTTAAAATCACAGTTTAAAAAACTGCTTTTCTTACTGTGGTAGAGAAACAGTCATGCAAGCGATTACAGGTATAACCTAATTATTCATGAATTTTTCACCTTGGAAAAATCCATGGATTTTTCTATCTCAACATGATGAGAAGGGCCCTTTAAAGGAAAAACAGTCATTTAAAAATAGCCTTGTTAATTCGAGAGAGGGCAGCTGGCTGACAATCCATCAATCATTCTCTCTCCAGGCACTTAGAACAGCTGCAAGCAACCCTCCCTTCCCCCTGAGCATGTGAAAGAAAGATAATCACTTGCTCTGGCTGGCTCAGAGTAAAGCCTTTCTAAGCTCCTGGAGAGAGACTGATTGATGGATTGTCTGCTTAATGACTATATCTTACATCACAAAGGTCAGCAAGGCTTTTTAAAAATCACCTAGCAAAGGGACATTTGCTTTAATGAGATTTTTGCCATCCACGTGACTACTGGGAATGGAACCCTCGTGAACAATAAGACTCAACCTGTATTTAAAATGGGTATCTTACTTGTACTTTGTCTGAAGAATCCAACAAACCAAGGTCAAGGATACTGTCAGCTCCATTTTCCCTGTGAGAAGAATAAAATCAAAATGCATTAGTCAGCCCTCTTTTCATCTTGTTACAGATGTCCTGTTAATATGGACTAATACTTCACAGGTGCTCACAGCAACTTTCTACAAGCTAGTCTAGAGTCACACACGCAAGAAGAATTAGTACTGAGGATAGAAGCTTCTATCAAACAGCTCTTCTCCAATTGATCCAGTTTGTCAATCTTCATACAGACAGGATAAATATTTATTGTTCAGTCAATGGAAGCCAAGGGAATCTTTAAATAAGATAATATACACAAGACCCAATTCCTTTATCTTCCACTAGGGCAGCAGTTTTCAACCTCTGTGACGTGGGACACTGGTGTGCCGTGAGGCTGCCTCAGGTGTGCCGTGGGTCCAAGGAATCAGGCGGTGGTGGCAGCAGCAGCAGCTGCGTGCAGGGGAGAAGCAGCGGCTTGGAACCTCGCGCAGCAGCAGGAGAGAATGGGGCAGCCGCAAAGGGGCTTGAGCACTCCTGCTGGTGCCTGCCCTGTGTGCTGATTGGGCAGCCAGCCAGGCAGCTAGAGAAGCTGGAGAAATGTGGAGGGAGTGAGGGCAAGCAGAGAGACGAAGGAGGGAGTGAGGGTGAGCCTGAAGGTGGAAGCAGGTAGGAGCCAGGAGCAGCTGGCTGGCAAGGATCCTGGAGAGACCCTTTTTCTTGTCTGCAATGCCCCAAAGTGACCCTGCCTGCGTTGCCTCCCCTGGCAAGACTTTGACAGGAAGGGCGCCAGGCCACAATCCTATCCACACTTACCTAGGAGTAAGCCCCATTGACTATAATGGGCTTCCTTCTGAGTAGACGTACAGAGGCTTGGCTGCATTCTTTCTTGAATAAATGAGCAGGCAAGTGATGCTTTTCTTCCCCCCATCTCCTCCCCTCCTGCACACACATCCCCCATCATAACTGCAGTTTACCCCTCTCTTTCTGCCCCTCCCCTCCCTCTTCACCACCTTCCAAAGTTCAGAAGGTGCCTCCCATTCCTTCTCTCTCTCTCTCTCCCTCTCTTCCCCTACCCCAGTGAATCCTGCACTTGTTTCAGCCACATCTCCTCACTGTCTCTCACAGAACATTTCTATTTCTCCAGTGTGCTCGGTCTCATCTCTCTTTGCCAATTCCTGGCATATCAGAGCACATCAATTGATGACAGTTTGAACAGACCGGCTTCAAAACATTGTTCTTCCTTTCCAGAAACCACATACACCTCCCTCTCCAAGCTTCTGGAGAATTTCTTTCATTGTCACGTAAGGCTAAAGCTGCCATCCTAACCACACTTTCCAGAGAGTAACCCCCTTTGAACAAAACAGGACTTACTTCTGAGTAGACCTGGTTAGGCTTGTGCCTTAGTTATATTAATTAAATTAATTGTAACATAATAATGTAATTAAAAAATAGTAGTGTGCCTTGACAACTTTAGTGCCTTGTCAGTGTGCCGTGAGCTGAAAAAGGTTGAAAATGGCTGCACTAGGGGCTCAAATGAAAGGATTTGTTTAAAGTTTCTCCAGGGGATTTAGAATCAGCATTGAATACCTTCCATGTGCAATAATGAGTTCCATGGCCTCATCCACTCTTGCTCGAAGGGAATCTTCACTGGCCAGCAACAGAAGCAGCTGAGCGGGGGACAATTCCAACAACATGCCGGTGATCTTGCTTGCAAATGCCTAAAAATAAAGATACCAATATCTTACTTTTCGAATGGATTTAGGCTCTGAACCCTGGAGACCAGTTATGCACTCAAAGTTCAGATGATGCTGGGTTTCCCCAATCACTTAAATAAACGGACAAGTGCATGCATGGATTGTTTTATATCTATAGAACTGAAATCTCTCAAAGAGAACTGAGAAACTGTCAAAACAGAGGCGAGAATGTTATCTTCAGTAAAGACCCACATCTACAAATTGTTCATGGACATAGCATGGCACATTCAGTGAGGAGATTATAAAGTTGTAAAAGAATAAAGCAAAGCAAGCTCAAGTAAACACACTCGAATTAAAATCAATTTCACACAATACAGCATCAATTTTTAAGAAACAAAATCAAAACCATTTTCACCACAGTAGATAGGTGGGTTAATTAGTCTTACAGGTTGCATTGCTTGTACACGTGGATAAAGTCTTTCTCCCAGCGCCTGTCGATGTGCTGGAAGAGGATCAGGGTCATCACTAGGATTTGCTTCTGCAGCAGGTCGAAAAGGTCTGGTGTCTATGGAGAGTTGCCTTCTAAAGTCCCTTAAAAACAAACACCACTTCATCAAAATATGCCTATATTATACAAAAAACCCATGTAAAAGTACATGGCCAAGCTTATTTTGGCATCAGTCAAACATCTACTCATTTAAGATCCTGTGTTAAATGTAATAGGGCCATCCTGCTCTACTTTTTTATTTATACAGCAAATCCTCACTTAATGGTGTTGATAAGTTTTCAAAAACTGCAGCTTTAAGTGGAACAATTCATAATGATATCGATTTTACCATAGGCTAAGTGATATATGTAAACAAGAGTTAGTTCCTACAGCATATTTCTGGTCACAAAAACATCAACCAACTTCTAAATAAAGACCCAAAACACTGAAATAAATGTGTGCTTTTCAGGCCAGAGAAAAACCATGCAGACATGGGGAGAATGTGCAAACTCCACACAATCAGTGGCCCTGGTCAGGAATCAGTTTATTTTTCTCATCAATTTTAATAACATGGTCTTTTAAGTGAGAACTTGCTGTATTCCAAAACAATGGCAACAGTTTCCTTGTTTTCTTTTTAAAAATCACACTGAATTCCAGTTCCTTTAAAATAGTGGTCCTATAGTCTATGTTAGAGGTGGTGGAAATAAAGCTGTAATGATCAGGTGGGTATATCCTGTTGCTCCCTCCTTTCTTCCATCAGATGTGTTCCTAAGCCAGTCAGTGCTGATGTACTCTGCTGCTGCTACAAAGCCAGGCATAGCAAGACAATGTTCAAAGGTCTCTCTCCCAGTTTCATTGAGAAGCCCCCCAAAACTATTCAGTAGTATGTAGTCAAAGATCCAAAAGGACTGGGGCCAGGCTCTAACAGAGGTCAACAAACAGCAAGTAGGCAAAGAGTTAAGATGTAAACCGTATGTGTTAAAGATACAGAGAGGAATGGATTATATGAGAAGGAAATAATAAAACAAACAGACTTGGAAAATGACTTTGGCATTGGAACTGCTCAGGTTCGGATCTTAGCAAGACTACCGATTACAGGCAAACTTAAAAGCAATATAATTCCAACAACAACAGCAATATAATTTCCTAACAGAGTGTTTTCCAAACTGTGGGTTGCAACTCACTAGTGGGTCTTGAAATGATTGCTGATGGGCCATAAAACTGACAAGCTGATAGCAGACAAGGAAAATGTATGGAGCCCCATGGAAAGTGAAACAGAGGCATATGTACATTTACTCGCAAGCAGGCGACCATGCCTTAGTCCACTTCAAAAGTCAGGCCAAGGGGAATGCAAGGTCACCAGAATGGTCCTAATCACAGGTCCAAATCACAGCTCCAAAACCTGTGTTTTGAAACACAGGTCTCAAAACACACTAGGAAGCTGATCCTTCTATTGAAAGGTATGATTTTGGTTTCAAAGAGAAGGAAGCACCCCCCCCATAACAAGGAAAATGTATTGAGACCTATGGAAAGCAAAACCGAGCCACATGTGTGCATTTACTCATGAGTAGGCAAATGTGCCTTGGCTCCTATCAAAGGACAGATGAAGGGGAATGCAAGGCTATCAGAATTGGATCACATTCCTGATCTAATGAATGTGGAGCTCAACAAATGCTCCAGGAGACAGTCCCCCCCACCATAGTAAAAAGGATAAAAACAGAGCTTTGAGGAACTGTAAAATGTTTTTAAGTCTCATAAAGTTAGATGGGTCATACAGTGTCATTTTTAAAAAGTGGGTCCAGGTGCTAAAACATTTGGGAACCACAGCCATAACACATTAAAGCCTCAATATTTCCTAACTACTTATATCAGCTTGATGGGTCCACTACTCTGGTCCCCAGGGAGGTGAGTGAAAACTGGACCATACTTTCTCTGAAAGAGTCAGGTCAGAACACACACAGCATACTTGGGCTTGAACTTAAGAAACCTAGGTTTGATTATGTAATATAATTGATCCAACCGACTGGATAGTTTACAACAACGTGGGTATCCCTACCTCAGTTATTTTCAACCTTTTTCATCTCACAGCACACTGACAAGGCAGTAAAATGTCAAGGCACACCACCAGGTTGTTAAGAATTGACAAGGCACACCATGCTGCCAGTGGGGGCTCACATCTCCCATTGGTCCTATTAATAAACGACCTTCCCCCAAATTCCTGTGGCACTCCTGAGGACCATTTGCGGCACACCAGTGTGCCACGGCACAGTGGTTGAAAATGGCTGCCCTACCTGCCTTCTCACCTGGTCAGGTGGGTTTGGGTACCCAATCAATTGGCATATGCCAATCCCAGCAGGTGGGCTGACTAGAACCTACTGTTCTTGGGGGAATCTTGGCAAAGACAACAAAGAATACACAAAACAATTATGTCAGCCTGGCTTCACAGTCTTTCTGCAAAGCTGCTGATTTCAAAGTATCTCAGGGAAGCCTCTTGTCTATTGACCCTTACCCTGAGACTTTCCTTAAGGAAAGCATACAGGGGAAAAAGAAGGGAGCACAGGGACCTTAATCATGAAGGCTCTGACACAAATTGAATATACCAAACATAACAATATCTAATACTTTTCCATTTGCAAAGGTGAATTTTTGGAGCAACATGCACAACTTTCAAGAAATGCAGAACTAAATAGCAGTTATTAAACTGAGGAAAAAAAGCGCCCAGCAGCTTCTCAGTTAAGAGATGTAACCAAGGAGAACTAGGAGTTCACCATTCTAAACATTCCTCTTATTAGTCTTTAACTACAAAGAAAACTACTTACCTATCCCTGTCTCTCCGAGAACCAGTTCTCAAGCCACTACTATTTCTCCTCATTTCTCTCTCGCGCTCCCTTTCCCGATCTCTCTCCCCTCTGTTCCGTAATCTCTGCATCAGGCCTAAAGCAGATAGGCATGCTTAGAACTTGAAAATATTCATTTCTGAATCAGTACATATATAAATACTGGAAAGGATCACCATGGACTTGTAGAACACAGAATTCAGCTTGAAATTACAGCTCCAATTTCAAAAGAGTAGAAGTAGTAGTTCACTGGGTGAATATGTTTTTTCACCACCCCCATTGGAAATCTCTTTACAATCACCAGTACTGACAGCTTCAGTACATTTGAAGAAGTCTTGATGAGCCCTCTTTGAGAAGAAAGTAAACACTGGAGAAATTCTGGCAATTCCTTCCAGTTCTCTATTATCAACAATGTCTTACTGCATTTGGTAAGAGATCCGTATCCCAAACCAGTATGTTCTGCTCTGTTTAGATGAGAACAGAATGAGTGAAATATAGTTGACCCATGTACTCAGGATTCTGTGATGACAGTATTGGGTGCAGACTTCAGTATCCTGAAATTTTAAGTTTTACTTTGATGTTGGCATCCTTCAGTCTCGGAAGACTATGGTATTGCGGTCTGAATGGTGGTTCTGGAACAGAGTGTCCTCTCCAGTGCGCAAAGCCTGGGTAAAGTAGATATGGAGGATAGACTGTTTCCCATGCAGCAAATCCCCCCTCTCCACATCACTGAAATGGTCCAATGGAAAGGCAGAGGCCAATATGGTTGGTTCCAGCGGCGTCGCATGAATTGCCAGAACGTGACTGTGTTCAGCCATGAACTGCCTCAGGGACTCCGGCTCCGGATTTTGCCTCGAGGTTGACTCCTGAAGCCTTTTCCATAACTGGATGTAGCCACAAGGCAGTGGAGGTTTGGGATCAGAGTTTTCCGTCTCTCAGATGAGCTGCCTTCCCAGGCTAACGAGTCCCATCTACCCGGTGGCTGTTTAGTCGCCTCTTATGACAAGTACAGCCAAACTGAAGACCTATCCTTATCCCCAGCCCCCAGTTTTACTTTACAGCTACTAGAATAGGCATGAAAGTATGTGGACAATACAAAGTCCCAAGTAATCTGTCTTGCTTCCTCCTACCCAGGAAATTAATCTTGCATAATTTATGCTCACCCCATAATTCAGCTTGTGGCTGATGTGGGTTTTCCACAGTGCCACTTGAGTTCTCAAAAATCCAACTATGTGTGCAAACCCATGTGTGGACAGTAGTTCTTTGACTGCCACAACTTTGAGTTTAAGTTTTTAATTGCATTAAGACACTATATTCATGCCCAGGCAAATTCACAAGTACCTCATTCAAAATAGAAGCAGATAAAATAAAACTCAATGAACAAGCAAAAACAATGCAGGCAGCAATTTGGGAAAGAAGACTAGGTAAGAGGAAGAGATATGCTTAACAGTACAAAACAGACACCTCAATGAAGCACTCAAACTTTATAAACCTTTTTATCAACCCTGACCAAAGGAAAATCATTGTCATACAGTAACTAATAGGGAGATAACTGCTTAGGAGTTTAATGTTATGAAGAATGCATTAATTCTAATACATACTTGTATGTGTCCCCTTGTTGGCATTTTGAATACAGTCTAGATTTGGCAGCTTCTCATTTGACAAAAAAGCTTGTGCAATAGCAGTATAAAAGCTTCGTGCTACACCACTGCCTTCTCCTGGTTCATCCTTAAACGTAACTTTTACCCTGTGGACAGCCATTGGAGTTGTAGCACACCGACGACCAAAATGATTGTTCAGCTGCCTCATCGTTTGCTGAATTAGAAGATCTCTATCCCGATCAACCTAGTGGACATGTTAGAACAAGATCTAAAGCTCTGCTGAAAGAGTCAGGCTAAACAAATTATTTTCCCATGTACAGTCCTTTCACCCAAAGGACAACAGTGGCACACAGAATTTCACACAACATCCCTTGCACCATGTGCTGATATAAGCTCCAACACTATCATAATGGCTGTCTATCTTTGAGCTGGTAGCACCAAACAAAAGGATTCAGACTAGGTGGTAATTGGCATGTCATGGGAATGGTTTATTTCACCCTGTGAGAGGGTGGATATCTGCTCTTTAAGTTTGGCTGGTGGTCTTCCTGGTTTTAAAAATGTATATAATTTTTATGAGAGGTTCTGCTGGGTCAAATTAACCAAGAGATTACGGTTCCACAAAACCCCAAGTAGCTTCATATCAGCATATGAAAAGTCCCATCACACTTAGCTGAAGAGATAGGTGAATCCAGACTGATCAACCAAGATGCATGTAACTTGAAACTGATCCATTGGTCTACTTCCTACAATGCGTATGAAAGATAATTGACCTCCACTGAGGCCTCTGAAAGCAGCCCATCAACCCCCAACCCCTTGCTCCCCCACTTAGAACAGGCAGACTGGAGTTGGCTTTCATATTGCAGCAGCTTCCTTTGATCAAGTGAATCTTTGGTACAGAGCAATAGATTGGCCAGCTTGGTTGGGTTGGCTGTTTGTTACCTACCCTGAAACATACAAGGCAACTGATGGACTACCATTTTGTAACCTAATTACTGAGATATCACTAAAGTGAGAAATAGGATGCCCAACTATTGTTCTTTTTATAAAAAGCTAAAATCCAAAATACAAAGCTACCATTTACCTCTAGCGTTAAATCCCTAGATTGTTGGTTTCGAAGTTTTTCCATTTCTCGACGGAATTTTGATTCTTTTACTTCAAAGCCACCTAATTCAGTTAAGATCTAGGGGAAAAAACCTATGTATTAGTATGGGGAAAAATACACAACTAAGCAGGCTTCAATAAAGAAAATACATACCGATCCAGGTTCTGCTCCTACATCTTCCATGAACACCCTGCCAAATAACTCTAGAGACAGGCGCCAACGTCCAAGTAGCATATCATGAGAAATAACCATTCCCATAAAACTGCACTGGGGCCTGGCAAAGACAAAAACAGGGAGAAAAAATTAGTTTTGTACGCTAAAATTTTAGTTGCAGGGTTTTGTTTAACTCAACAGCTGTCATAGAAAGGACAAGAGGAGACAAACGACAGCCTCTCTGCCAATCCCATCCACAGCCACTCCAACACAAAAATGCTAATTACACAGCAAAGACTGCTTCATACAAATGAATGTGACCCTTGCCACCTCAATTCAGGTGTCAAACAGCAACTTAGGGTCCAATCCTATCTAATTTTCCAGCCCCAGTGCAGCCACAATTCAACCCCAAGGGAACAAATGTTCCCATACCTTGAGGATGCCTCTGTGACTGCCTCCCCACCAAAAGATGCAGTGCATGCCCCACTGGCACAGCTGCGCCGGCACTAGAAAATTGGATTGGATTGGCCTGTAAGTCTCTTCAGATCAAATATCAATTGCCCAAAGCAGACCAGACTGAAGAAGAGTAACTTCAATCTGCAACTTGGCCACTTCCTCTCTATATATCTTTGGCATGCCAACCACTGTCACCTAAAGCAGAACTTCTTGGTGGTGATACTGAAACACTAGAATGTCCTCCCTAATTAGAAGTAGAAGGCACCTTTCCTTACCACATTTAGGCAAGTCTTGAAAATCAGGTCAGATGGGTTAAATTCTTAAAGATCTGTCCTGTTTTAATCCAATGCTTGCTGCCCCACTGTTTCAATTGCAATTTTTATACCGTGATTTTGATTGGTTTTATTGTTTTGTATTCAGTTTAACATTTTTAAGCTGCTCAGAGCTCAGACCTTTATGGAAGAGCAGGGTAACAACCACCACTATAGTTTGCACTGTGAATTGTACAGCATTGATAAGAAGGGTTAAATGGTTACCGCTACTAGTACCTGAACGATGTTAGTGGTGGACCTTCACTTTCTGTCAGTCCAATCTCTGCCAATAAACTACTTTTCAGCTGAGCAGCAAGATCATGAGCTGATGGGCCTGGCTTTGAACCCTCTGACTCCTCTGATGGTACATTTTGTTCTTCTTCTTTCTTCTGCCGATTCTGCATGCTCATAACATTTTTTAAATTGGCTGCATAAGACATTTTGGTTGGAAGAACCTAAAAGGAGGAGGCAAATTGCTTTGTAAATAATGTCTGCAGGATCTTTTCAAGATAAGTGGCTCCAGACATACCCATAATAAATTATGTTTTTCTTAAAAAACCAACTCCTAAAAGAAGAGTCAGGGAACTCGGACTGAACTGACAAGTTCCATTTGAGACTAGTGGATTAAAGATCATTTGCATCTACAGGTGCTTTCATTTCTTATAAGTCACTCACTCTTGAAAAGTAAAATATGTGATAAACTACAACAAGGTATCCCAAAACAGATAAGAGTATTCCAGGATAACTGGAAATTAAAATACCTAATATGATATCAAGCGCTTTCTTTTTTTTCTTCTTTTCCCTGATTTATTAGTATTTCAATTGAATTTTGCACTTGTATGGACACACACATAAAACTGAATGCAGAGAAACATCTGAACACATTCAAGACATTTGTTCAGAACTACTAGGCCATTTTTAAATTTGAACAATGTGTGAGGCTCCATTTCTATGTACGGGTGTGCGCCCCTTAGCGACCTGATCACATATGCGATGACCACATGTGATCCCATGGTTGTTGGGAGCGTACACACCAACCCTCCAAAAGGGAGAGGAGCTCAGCTCCCATTGCCTCTGGAGGGCTGTCTGAGCCTCCCAGAGAAAGCACATGTCCAAGTGCTGCCTCCGCAAGGCTCAGACTGAAGGAAATCACGCCTTTGGAAGCGCAATTTCCAGCTTCCTCAGTGAAACCAGAAACCACACGAGAGGCGAGATTTCCCTCAGTCTGAGCCTCACAGAGGCAGCGCTCGGACATGCACTGCCTTTGGGAGACTCAGACAATCCTCCGGAGGTGAGCGGAGCATCCCCTTCCCTGTGGATTGCGGTCCTGACTGTACTCCCTATTTGGAAACCAAACCAGTAGGGCAATAAGCCATATCCCTATTTGTCAGGGACAAGCAGCAACCTCTCATAGATAAGGACCTCTTCCTGGTTGCTGCCAGCATCTGTTCAAAAGTCTGTCAAAAAATATTATGGTAATCTCCTGGTCCTTTCAAGCCAGGACAAAGTTGTTAAAACGACAGAGTCAGCAAAAGTAGTAGGTAGAGAAGGTACGCGTATCATGCCTTGGTCCTCCTTATATCAGGTGAGGCAAGAAAAAGGAAGATTATGAACATACATTAGAATAAATTCATACCTCCAGACAGTTTCTATCCACTGTCACTTCCATTAAACACTTTCCACTGTTGGCAGAGGATGAATAGAGACCCTGACTTGGTCGACCAAACAGATCTTCTTTTCTAGCATTTGGCTGAAAATCAATCATGCCAGGGCAATTATAGTTAATACAAGTATTGATATAACATTCCTAGACACTTAACCATGTGAGCCACTGAAACAGGCTTAGCCCTTCTCTATAGTGCAGCCAATTTCAATCACTGTACCGTGGCACACTGGTGTGCCACAAGTGGTTTGTAGGTGGGCCGTGAGAGTTTGGAAGAGGGTCATTTGTTAGTAGGCCAATGGGGATGTGAACCACACCACCACCAACAGCATGATGTGCCTTGTCCATTGTCAAAAAGCTGATGGGGTGGCCTTGACAATTTTAGTACCTTGTCAGTATGCCATGAGATGAAAATCGCTGCTATAGAGACTTCCTCTTGTATTGTCCTGCCCCCTGCCATGGTTTGGGACATGGTAAAGGCATAAACAAGCAGTAACTATTCTTAGTTAAAAATACCCAAGATTTGAAACCAGAGTTTAAAGCTGGTTTTAGGGCTAGCCCGCAACAGCCCCACCAATTTTCAGGGACCAAGTTTCAGATATCCTCACATAGCTTGCTTGTTCTGAAGGGAAATGGCATGCTGGGAAAAGCTTTGGTGGCACTTTTTCACCCTTTGCATGCCCCTCCACCGGAGCAGAAACCTTTCCTCTCAGCATGAGTTTTAAACTCCTAGTTAACAACCAACTTTGCCTGGTATTAACTTGAGGCTGTGGAAAGCATGAGATCCTGAGAATGATACCTTATTTGCTATATGCTTGCCAGGGAAAAATTAAGCAGAAGGTGAAAGGATCAGTTTTGTGGCACTAGCACATCAGATAGATTTTGTAGCTGTCAGCCCACAAAGCCAGATGCATATATACTTTCATCTCTTCATGAACTTGGAACAACCTGGCATGGAAGGTTGCACCAACACAACGCCCTTTTCCCCAACAAGGACCAGACAAGAACAGTCACAGGAGGAATATTACTAAACCTAAATAATAGTCATGATTTATCAACTTTGTACTGTGTGAATAACAAGCACATCTAGGGGATCTTTGGAGGTGTGGAATTCTGGAGACTTTTGGCTATACCAACTTCCCCCCTGCACCTGAGGGGATTAACTTCCAGGCTAGAAGCCATGTTCCAAATGCAGTGGGCCCTCATTAACCAAGGGGGTAAAAGTTCCAATCACCCCACGGATACTGAAACTTGCAGATCATGAAATCCGTGGGAAAGAAAAGGGCCGCAGCACCCCAAAGACTCACCTTGGGGGCATGCCATGCCCTCCAGAGGTCGCGCCAGCCAAGCACCATCTTCAGAAGGCCTCCCAGATGCAACGAGAAGTCAGTTCTGGTTCACATCTGGGAGTTATTTTGAGGCCAGGGAAGGCCCATGGAGTGGATCACAGGCCTTCCCCAGCCTCAGAACACCTCCTGGACATAACCAGAAGTCACTGATGTGACCAAGAAGTGCCTTTTGATAACATCCAGTAGGCCCTCTGAGATGGGGCTTTGCATCCATGGATAATGAGGGCACACTGTACTTTGTTTTATTGATATAAAAGCTGGTTTGTTTTTCATTTGTGAACTCTTCAGTAAACTTCTGTCTACTGTTGTGTCTTAATAAGAGTTTAATAGTAAAATACTGGATACAAGATTGAACCTCTACTACCTTCACTGACCTTTTTGTGTAACATGCTCTGCCCCCAAATCCTAAGGGATCAGGAGAATTGCTTATGCACTCAATCTTAGAAATCAAAGCAAATTAAGAATAAACTTTCTTAGGTATAAAAGTTTCTTGTGCCACCTGTAGCAGATGTGGCTGATCTGCCAAGGGGATGGCCTCTGCTAGAGGAACTTCAAAAGGATTAGGTGGAATGCAGCCAAGAAATGTCATGGAATCTGATCGTCGGAAGAATGGATGGTTTTGCCCAGTTTCAGCTGGGAGCGTGTCATCATCTTTGTCATTCAGTGTGGCACCTGAAAAGTAGAAATGTCAGAAGTAAAAACAAAGTTTAATCTGGAAAAAATCTAAACTAATTAGTAAAAAGTAGTAGAATGTGGAATAGATTACTAATCTTTTGTCCAAGAAAACTGAAGAGATCCCATCAAAATTAACTAAAGATATGCTGGCTTTCACAGCTAAATACTGTATTTATTTAAAGAATTATGCCCACCTTTCCAGAGCTTGTGACTAACAATTCATAAAATATCAACAATCAAAACAGAATATGTAAACAAGTTGAACAATTAAAATAAAAAACCAAATTACATAAATTCATCAATCAAAATCCAATAAACATCAAAGTGCCAGCCCCATTAATCCCTGGTAGGGCCAACCAGATTAAAACCATGATAAAGTACTAAACATCCAAAATATAGAATAGCAGGATAACTTGAGAATGATCCAACTTTTTTTCTAAAAGCCGGGGAAAAAATTGGTTCATTTACTAAATCATTTCAAGATCTGGTTAATGCCTTTGCCAACTTCCCACACTTTCAAATAGCCTGCCCACCAGCCTTCTACACAATTCCAAGCAGATTCCTTTCTCCCCATCTCTCATTGCTCTAGATCGGTGTCTACAAACCACAACCCGGGGGCCAGATGCGGCCCACAGCGAACTTCTATCCGGCCCGCAGCCAGCCTCTTGTCCCCTGAAAGCCTCCGGCCCACTTGACTGAATATGACAGAGCTGTCCTCTTATTGCATCTGGAGGGTGTTCTGAGGGCCGGAGGGGCTGAGTGAATGAGCCCGCTCATTCATTTATCTAAGTTCCATCTAATTTATTTATTTTATATTTAAATTTTTTTTGGCCCTCAGCACTGCACAAGATATTTCATGCAGCCCTCTGGCCAAAACGTTTGGAGACCCCTGCTCTAGATGCAGTATCACAAGTTTAAACTGTGGCACACAACAGTTCCCTCCCTTTTCTTCAGGAAGAAAGGTAAGTGAGGGGGTTTATGGGATTGTAGTCTGAGGCAACTGCCATTAAAGTTGCTCTGACAAAGACTACTGGAGTCTAAACCTCTTCGCCTTTATCAACAGCTCTGGAATTCCATGAGCCTTAATCCCAAAATATGAGAAGTTTAGTTGCATTAAGTCCCAATCCAGATCACAATCTTTCCAAATGATACAATACTAACTTTGATTGGTGTCATCATCATTTTCATGTTCTGAATCTTCATTGTCAAGACCAAGTTCCAATAGATCCCGAGTCCTTAAAGTTAAAATCAGATCATAAGAACATAAGAACATCCCCACTGGATCAGGCCATAGGCACATCTAGTCCAGCTTCCTGTATCTCACAGCGGCCCACCAAATGCCCCAGGGAGCACACCAAATAACAAGAGACCTCATTCTGGTGCCCTCCCTTGCATCTGGCATTCTGACATAGCCCGTTTCTAAAATCAGGAGGTTGTACATGCACATCATGGCTTGTAACCCATAATGGATTTTTCCTCCAGAAACTTGTCCAATCCCCTTTTAAAGGTGTCCAGGCCAGATGCCATCACCACATCCTGCAGCAATGAGTTCCACAGACCAACCACATGCTGAGTAAAGAAATATTTTCTTTTGTCTGTCCTAACCCTTCCAACACTCAATTTTAGTAGATGTCCCCTGGTTCAGGTGTTATGCGAGAGCGTAAAGAGCATCTCTCTATCCACTTTATCCTTCCCATGCATAATTTTGTATGTCTCAATCATGTCCCCCCTCAGTCGTCTCTTTTCTAGGCTGAAGAGGCCCAAACGCCGTAGCCTTTCCTCATAAGGAAGGTGCCCCAGCCCAGTAATCATCTTAGTCGCTCTCTTTTGCACCTTTTCCATTTCCACTATGTCCTTTTTCAGATGCGGCAACCAGAACTGGACACAATACTCCAGGTGTGGCCTCACCATAGATTTGTACAACAGTATTATAATATTACACATTTTGTTCTCAATACCGTTTCTAATGATCCCAAGCATAGAATTGGCCTTCTTTACTGCCGCCACACATTGGGTCAACATTTTCATCGAAATGTCCACCACCACCCCAAGACCTCTCTTCTGATCTGTCGCACACAGCTCAGAACCCATTAGCCTATATGTGAAGTTTTGGTTTTTTGCCCCAACATGCATGACTTTACACCTACTTACATTGAAACGCATCTGCCATTTTGCTGCCCATTCTGCCAGTTTGGAGAGATCCTTCTGGAGCTCCTCACAATCAAGTCTAGTCTTCACCACTCAGTCAAGGCACACCATCAGCTTTTTGACAAGGCACACTGTGCTGTCAATGGGGGCTCACATCCCCCAATGATCCTATTGATAAATGACCCTCTCCCAAATTCCTGCAGCACACCTGGGGACCATTCGCGGCACACCAGTGTGCCATGGCACAGTGGTTGAAAATGGCTGCTCTAGTGCAGGGCCTTCCAAGCCCCAGCCTGGGGTCTGAATCCAGGGTTTGGACTAAGCCTTCTGTCCTTACTGTTCCACCATGTTGCTGCATAACTTTCAGTGCAATCAGGACAGGGACGCTCTGGGCAGTTGCTTCTGTTCGGACATCCTGTGGTGCAGGCTTCTGGGACTCCAGGCAACAGATATGACTGCCCAGAGCATCCCTGTCCCCCGATCACACTGCAAGTCATGTGGCAATGCAGCAGAATGGTCAACACCAGTCCAAACTGAGACCGGATTTTTGTTACACAGCGGTCACCAGTTTGGCACCACTGCTCCAGTGAGCAATTGCGCTCTACTTCTGGTTTAGTGGAAGCAGAGTGCAATTGTTCCACTTTCACTTGTGAAGCTTTGGGGAGCCCTGCAGACAGGTGTGCAGGGCTCCTCGCACCCCTGGGAGGCTGCAGGAGGCTCTGGTAAGTGTACCCAAGCCCCTGCAACCTCCCTGAGCAGCACAATCTGGGGATCATGCCGCTGCCTCCTCTCTGCCCTGCCCCTTAAGGGGAAACAGGCCAGGGCCCACAGGCTGGGATGTCGCGATGCCCCAGTCTGAGAAGTACTGCCCAAAGCAATTCTCCAACAGTACAGGTTGCATGCCAGATTTTATGATATCAAAATGCACTGTTTATCAAACAAGTTCAACTATGCAAATATAGTGTCTGAATTACCAATAGGCTATGTGGAACACTCTTACGCCATATCTTCTACCCACATTTCCATTAACTAACTAGCTTCTATACCTTTTCCGTTCCAGTTGAGGTGTATCCAAGGTTGTCTGTTGATTCATTGCTTTAATCCAATAAATAAGAGCTTGAAAAACATATGCTACATGTTTTAGCGAGCAGACATCCAACACTGGTAGAACATCAGAATGTTCATCATTGTGTGAACGCATCAAGGAAAGGGCATAGTTTAAGAAGTCTCCCCTTGCAGACATCATCCCTTGACGAGCGCTAAGTAGTGTGGCACGTCTGCAATTAAAAAATACATAACAATAATTTGGGAAATATAGAAATTCAAGGTTTAATCAAGGACAAGGTCACTCAAGTCTACATTTAAAAGAAATAGTTTAAATTCTACTTCAGAGTGTAGATAATAGAAATGTCTTGCTGTAAATCCCTGTTCTGAGAAGGGGGACACTCCTGACTCTTCAGGATTGCCCCTCCCACAATGTCGGAGGCAGGGCAGGTTTGGTTTCAGGATAATCTTATCTCTATGAAGAACACACAATTCTGGGTTGGCCATCAGTGCACCCAGCTTGGAGATTCTCCCAGCTCAGGTGATGGTCACCAATAAGAATGTCTTAAAGGCTGACTCCTGCACGGACTCCATCTATCACTGGCTCAAAGGGCAAGCCATGAGAGCCAAGAGCACTCAGTTGAGGTTCCAACTGGGGAACATATGCACGGGGGGGGGGGGGGGTTCAACAGCGTCACCCCTTTCAGGAACCGTTTAATGTGAGAATTGACTGATAGGGATCACCCACCTTTACAGACCAAGGTGCTAGTAAGGGTTGCCAACATAGTACTTGAGTATGCTTGTGGTCAATTCCTGGTCCAATGTCACTTGCAGGAATTCTAGGTAGTGGTGGGTCTGGGCATGATCCCAAGTCACCCCTTCAGTGATGCCCCACTGCCAGAATACCCGCCATATGGATCCATATAATTTGTAGCTAGACTGTCTTCTAGAGGCAAGCAGTGCATTCAGCACACCCTCTTGAGTAGCTGAAACACTGCAGCCAGAGCTTCCATGCTATTAGTTGGAATAGGTGTAGATGAAGGATCAGGCCCTGACAGCAGTAGGTCCTGCTGCACAAGTAGAGTCCAGTGTGCCTCCTGTGACAGATCCACTAGTTCAGGGAACAAGGGCTTCCTTAGCCACTTGGGAGTGATAAAAGCCTCTGCACCTTGCTTTCATATCTCTTTCAACATCCTGGGAATTAATGTCACCAGTGGGATTGCATATAGGAGGCCCCAGGCCTTTCTTGGGTGAAGGCATCGATCCCTGCTGCTCTTGCACAGCCAAGAGGAGCTATTATGTACCTTGGCAGCCAATGGTTTCCTTCTGCTGCAAACAGGTTCATCACCAGAGTATCAAATTGCTATGTCACCTCCTGAAAATCTTCTGGATATATTCACCACTCCAACTTCTTTACTTGTGTCTGGCTGAGATTCTGCCACCCTACTGGAGGTTCCAGCTAAGATTTCCCCAGAATCAAAGCCAAGTTAGCCTCCGACCCAGGTCATAAGGGTGCATGGCTTCTTGTGGAGGGACTGAGGGACCTTGGCATTTTCCCGCCTTGGTATTCATCTTTATGAGCACACGGCAGCGACATATACAACTCTGGAAGGTCCAGCTGACTGCCCTGAAATGTATGCTCTTCTATGACTACTCCCAGGATCAAAAAAGAAACAATAAAAGGCCTACCTCTGGCTACTTGAAAAGGTTGAGCCTGAGGGTGCTCAGCCCCTGCTGCTCCAGCAAAAGGCAGGGCTGGTCTGGGAGGCTAGATGCCCTTCTGTAAAGGAGGAGTTCCTTAACTGGCCCTGCCTCTAACATAACAGGAGGGGCAACTCCAAAGGGTTATGAATCCCTCCACTTCTCTGCCAGAAAACATGTTTAATTTTTTTTTTTTTACTTGTGATAATTACAAGTGGGAGAAATCAAATTATTAAGATACATTTTCCATACCTTCTACCCTCCAATGTCCTTAAGCTAGCTTCCTCACGTGCCGTTATCCTCTCTCTCCTGGTTGAGTTTTGCGATGCATGAAGAGGGTGGTTTGGGTGGCCTGGATCTCCAGCAGAGGCAAGTGCAGAACCATAACGCAACTGAGCCTCAGTGGAGTCCATAATGCTAACCATCCAATTCCAAGTGGGGATGAGTTTTTCCTCAACATAGTTCTTTAAAAGGAAAAAAAAAACAGGATTACTAAGATTTAGTATGCACGATGATGTATTTAACACCAAAGAGATTCTGAGAAGCTATAAACTTTGTAATATTCCATGCTTCTAGAACAGTGTTTCTCAAACTGTGGGTTGGGACCTACTAGGTGGGTCGTGAGCCAATTTCAGTTGAGTCCCCATTCATTTCAATATTTTATTTTTAATATATTAGACTTGAGGCTATCATGGTATGTAACTGCATTTGGGGAAATGTTACAGACCTGTACTTTTAACAGGCTACTATGTATATTCATTTAACAATGATAGTATATGGGACTTACTCCTGCATAAGAGTGGGTAGGATTGCAGCCTAGGATTGTTAAAAATTTTCCTGCTCACTTCCAGTCATGACTTCAATTCCGGTGGGTCCTGACAGATTCTCATTCTAAAAAGTGGGTCCTGGAGCTAAATGTGTGAGAACCACTGTTCTAGAAGAACTTCAGGGTCACACTTTCCTGAGTGAGTTACACAAATTCCCAAGATATCTACTCTGCTTGCTGATTCTCCTATATGGCAACTCAGATTCATGTTACTCTTTTAATGAGGGAAATGGGTGAATGATTTGCCAACCGCCTCTGTTAGCAGGCCACTGTTTTCCTTCCTGACAGCCAATGCAGATTGTCATCGGAGAATGCTTAGTGAGTGCCTCAAATTTTATTTATATAGCACCATCAAGTATGCATGGCAGTTTAAAATACAGGAGGTCGCTGTTCTGAAGGGCTTCACAACTGAAAACAGACACAAGGGAGACAACCAAAGAAGACAGTTGTGGGAATATGTAATTATTTCATGAACAAGTCCATGGGTTTAACTGCAGCAAGGTAGAAGGAATAGGGAATAGTGCTAAAAAGGTGTGTTTGCATAGGTTTGCATAAAAGGTGTGTTTTGAGGAGATATTTGAAGGAAGAAAGGAGGAGTCATCCCTCATGTGATCAAGGAGAGAGTTCAAGGCACAACGAGCACCAAGAGAGAAAGGCCAAGGCCGTTTGAGGAAGCAGGCGATATTAGGAACACTGAGGGTGGTGGAGCTATCCCAATTTAAACATGGACACCAACACATTTTATCACACAGTACCTGCAAATTCACTGCATCTTGGTATGTCAGCTTCACAGCAGCTGGGATCTGGGAATACACCAAATGATTATATTTCGGAATCAGGCCCATTAGATCAGATATTTGTCGTATCACAATGCTGTACGCCCTTGCTAAACTGCTTGCCGATGTTAGATAGCTGCTAGCATTGCTAGCTTCTAGAGCTGCTGCTGCTGCTGCCGCACTTGTACTGATGGTACCACTCCGACGAAGGTTGGACGGATCAATGTAAATCAAGCCAGCTGAACTTGCTAGAGGGAGAAAGAAAAACAGTTGCAAGTCAACAGACAGAACTAAAGTGAACACCAGCATTCATCCCAATCTGGTCTTTATCAGCAATTGATTCATCAGCAATCTGGTCTTTAACCATCTGCCCCGTTGCCACTGGTGACATGGAATTTGTATGGGGATCAGTAACACTATTAGGACTTTTTTTCCCATTACACCTCTGCTAATAGCGGTGGCTTTAGGAGAACTGCTGATAATGTTCCTAGTGGATGACTGCAGTCAACTGCCATATTTTTGCTCCAGAATGTGCCAGAATACAACCCTATGACAGGATGCCTGATGTCACTGCCATCAAAGTTAAGACCTCAGAGCAGGCAAGTAAAAAATTTTTCCAGGGCTATATTTTGTGGACCTAATTATGAGGCTCAGAGCTAGATATCTGATCCTTTTTAACCAATAAATGGTTCTTAAACAATTGAAGCAATGCATAACTTGTGAGTAGAATTTTCACATGCGCATTGACAAGAAACTATATACAAGTCCAACAATTCAATTTAATGGTTCTTACCAGCTGGAGCAGAGGTACTGGATGGTGCAGTGCTTGTAGTTCTCTGATTCTGGGTGTTACGTACAGCCCACTGCATCGAACGAGGTGCCTGGGCAGCACCATTGGCATGAGAACTATTTGTTGTCCGTTCCAGAGGTTCGTCTAGCATAAAGGTCTCTTGCTCTATATCATCACTCTGGCTGCTGCTGCTATCTGAATCACTGGTATCATTGGACTGAGAGTCATCCTCAGAAAAAAAAGCTGGAACACTACTAGCACCTACGGGGAAAAATGTAAGCCATAAGTATCGTTGCTTGACATTGTCTTCTAGAAACAAGCCTATTAAGGGATAATTTACTATTTAAACTGGATACAGTCTTATTGACTTCAGTAGGACTCGACCTGTACAATGGACCAGAAGCCCACATTTTCAGAGTGTTCCATGTATTCAAGTTCTGATTTATTTTTTAGATTAAGAGGCTGCTTCAAAAACAAAGCAAGGAGAAATTATTTCCCAGTCTAGCAAATTTTCCACATCTCAGCATCTTTTAGAAACTGGAACTACAGACAAGCCTCATCCTTACATGTCTTCTAGATCACCTGAATAAAATTACAACATTTAAAAAAATTACGCTTCATCTTTCTAGTATTAGAAATCTACAAGGGAGTTCAAGAACTAAGCGGCAGATATGAAAGACTATAAGCCTCTTAAAAACCAAAAATGGCCTGTATTTAATTTTTTTTAATGTACTGCAAATCAGTGACATAAAAAAAGAATAAAAGGACATTACCTGCTTCTGATCCTGCTGTAGCTGCAGTGACCACACTTCTGCGCCCACTAGCATTGTCCTGGTTGCTATGGTTACTCTCACTGTCACTCTCAGTTTCCGCTGCTGCTAGTAAATCCAATTCCATGTCACTTCCTGGTATGAAGAGTATTAAAGTTATGAAATTATTAACATAACGTGCTACTGTCAGAGTACTTCAGATTTTCCAGTTATCCCATTTCACTCTCCCCTTTTTTACTATGCCATGTATTTATAACTGCTTTGCTTATATGAATGACACTATCCCTTTGCGCAACAACAGAGACCTGACCCCTTCCTGCAAGAAATTATCACAAAAAAGATTAAATGTGTATAGAAGTTCTACAGTTTACAATCATGTATTACTAAAGCATGCAAAAGCATACCATCCTCATCGTGTTCATCATGCTGCCCTTCCGCTTCAGCATTTTCTTCACCATGTTCTTCTTGTTCATCATGATGGTCCTCTTCTCCAGCTACCCCTTCAACCACTTCGACCTAAAACATGATTTTTATTTTTTTTTAACACTAGACAACTTTTTATTATCTTCACAGGCACTTCATAACTAATTCAAATGATCTGGAACTCTACTAATTAAACTTCTTAAATAATACATAACATAATGTTAAAATTTTGAGCCCGAAGTAAGGAAAAATGACCACTGAGTAGTTGATGAAGAAGGCTTCTTCCTATGGAAGGTCAAGTAATAACTCTAAGGCACCATGGCCCTTTCTGCTGTAACAGGACATCATGATTCCTTTCTTATAACCTTGAGTTTGTATGATGAGTCACAATCCAAACCCTGATACGCAATTTATTGCAGTTATAGCTGGAACTTCACAGGCTATCTAGTACTATGCAAACTTGTATTAAAGTAACATGACTTCCATAATGACATTTACTTATTCGAAATAAAAACAAAGGCTCCTATTAAAAACAAGATAATAACCTCTTCCACATCTGCCGACACAATGTCATCTTGTTCTTCATCTCTGCCACGAACCGGCTGAGACTGACTGATTCGTCTTTGCTGTGGATTCCTAATAATATAGGAGGACTGAGACTGACTAGAACTACAAAAGAAAGAAAGAACACTTTTAAAGTAATATAGCAGCATAGATAAACATAGAATATAAGCATAAAATAGAGGCATAAATGTAATTTGGGTCTTCTCACATAAAACTTGTTTACTGGATAGAACTGCCATGACCACATAACCTCAGAAGAATTGATTTATTCAAAAGTACATTAATATTAGATTAAAATTATGCTTTATGGTACACCAATTATCCCCATGTTGCTTCTAGTTTTATAGTACTGCTTAGCCTAGTGCCTCTTCTCAGCCACCACCCAAGTTCACTTCCTTCACATTTTTATAATACCAACTTCCTTCAAGGTTAAATCTTCAGACTCTTCTGAGGCAGCATTGGATTTTCTTGAACAGAACCAATGCCCTGCTAAATGATTTCATTAAAAGGATGTATATCTCACACTTCCCTCTTCCATGCACAAGTCGTTCAAGGCAGCTAACAAGCACACACACATCAAAAGCAAACTAAAATTAAAAAAATTAATAAATAACAGAGACATTTATTGATTGGGAAAACCACATACAAAGTCATGTTAATGCAATATACAACTGCTCAACACTTCATCCATTTTTTATTTTTGTTGTTCACTACTCAGAGATAATCTGCAACAGGGAGAAAACAATAGCCTGGAAAGTAGGCTATAAAATAATGTTTAGAAAAATGCAAGTGCAAGAACAAATTACACAACGAACTTTACCTGCTGGACTGATCAGATGATGGCCGTGGAGGCAGGGGTTCTACTGAGAACAACTCTTCACTGCCTTGCATGGCATCTATGCTAGTGCTTGCCAGTGTAAAAGGAGCTGTAGGGCGTGCAATGCCCATTCTGACTGGAATAATGAGGGATTCTGCTACATTACACAATTCCTCCACAGCATAAGGCAGCAAAGCCTGAAACACACGCTTGCATTTTCCAATTGGCTGTGGAATAAAGTTGCTGGAAAGAGAGAAGCACAGTAGGGAAATGTACAAACGAATAGGTAACCTATTCACAAGAGTTCAAAAAGATATACAAGTCAGGACACCTTGCGTATACTGCAATAATTTCTCTATATGAACAGAGGCATCAGAATATATCAGCCATGCATCTTCTTCTCAGGATACACTGTAAGCAACTTGTATAGATCCTAGTATTCAAATTTTAAAAGCACATTTCATTCACTCTGAAATCCTTAAGCCAATAAAGATTACAACCACGGTTTGGTACATTTTGATCTAATGTATCAAAGCAATGCAGGTGACCGCTTACAATCTATTTGGGTTACAGTATATAGAAATGCATCCTAAATTGCTCCTTTATTTCAGAACCGCACTTTGCAAGACACTCCAAGGTTCCTCTGTGGTAATGACATTTGTGAAAGAAACAAGCATGCAAAACTGAAACTGAATTTGAGGCCAATCTTCAGATAATAATTTACTTTTTCAAGGAGACCTGTACACAATCTATAAAGTAAAATGGCATCTTAGTGTTTTCCTCCATTCTCCCCCCAAATCTAAAGAAAACTCACTTTTTCTTTTTGGAGGAAGCCATTTCCACACTAAGGATCACAAAGACTCTTGCCACAGAACGTAGGAATCTCATTGTAACAGAAATAGCTTCTTCTCTGCGACCTGGAGTGTATTTGTTCTGCAATTCCTTTACAAGAGTCCCCAGCAAAGTATCTAAAAGCTGAAGAGACAATTTATTATATAAAGTTATATAATCAGAAATACTCTTTATATGAATTAATTCACATAACACAACCAACTGGCCACAGCTCAGATTTGCTAAGCACATGACCCTTCAAGCAGATGAGCACTGAATGGGTTTCTTCTTTGGCACTGTTATTTAAAAGATATAATGTGGCTTACCAAAATGTCTGCTGTACACTTCACAATAAGGCAGTGTGTAAAACAGTCCAGCCGAATAGTACCACTTTGCTGATTAAGATACACTTGTTCTTCTGGCAAAAGATGGCCAATTCTACTGCTTGCACTAAGACTTAGAAAAAAGCAAAAGGAAACAGGAGAGAGGAAATATAACGTAAGTTGTAAGCCTATGGGACCAATCCTAAAATTGACTTGGGCCAGTCCAAGTCCCTTGGGCCGGCCCGGGAGAGTCGCAAACATGCCGTAAAGCACGTTTGTGCCTCCTGACAAGGAAGCCACGTTGGCCCATCTAGATGCACCGATGTGTGGAGGCTGACATAAACCTCCGTGCTGGCTTCCAAGCAGCTGCTTTTGTCGGCGCACCCACGCTGACACAAGCGGTAAAGGTAGATGTGGGAGGTGTAGGGAGGAGGAGGGAGAGAAGCGTTCCTGGGCAGGGGAGGGAGGGCAATGGGCACCCCCAGGGGCAGGCATGCAGGGAGCCGGAGGCGGGGCTGGGATCCGGCAGTTATGCAGGATCCCAACCCCTGTCCCCGTGGAGAACAGAGCCGCTTCAAGCCGCTCCACTCTCCTCGGACTTGAGCTACCTCCAGAGGTGGCGCAGATCTGAAAAGACCCATTGGGGCCAGCAGCCCTTACCCGAGGTAAGGGAAAGAGTTTCCCCTTGCCTCTGGCTGAGCTGCTGCTGCCCACAAACCCACGTTGGATGCAGTGCAAGCCTCCTGGCTTGCCTGTTCCAGCGCAGGTTTGGACTGAGCCCCAAGTTACAAACTCCACTTTCAGTACAATAACAAAAACAAGTTCACTGATACACACGGGTCTTTATTCTCCTGTGAGCCAAACATGATCATCGATTTCAGTGCGTTCCAATCTTGTAGCACGCGTTCCAGAGCAAGCTGCGCAAATCTTGGAGGTTCTAAATCATGATCAGGCATATCTGAATCTAAAAAGTAAAGAAAAAATATACATGTGTATCAGGACAGCAGTTACTATAAGCCTGTGCTAGAAGAGAAAACCTTGTAAATGAGCAAATCTCTCACCTTCAGGATTTGCAGTTTTACGGTTACGATCTTCCCTTATTCTTGGTGGCCTGTACTGGCAATGTTCTACTGTTTGTCGCGCAACTGTCTGCACTAAGAACAACAGAAGATGCTCTCCCCTGTTGACACATGAACAAAAGTGAGTGACACTGGACGTCTAACAACCCATTTCTTATTTGCACAACTAAACCAATACTTGCCTGCTATTTGGCATGGTGACAAGATTTGTGGTTGTAAGCAGCCGGAAAAGCAGGTCAAGGCGAGCAGACTTCTGTCCTGCAATTAATGTCTTACACTTGCATTTCTCCCAGCAGTCACAGTATGCTGTTGGGGATGTGCGTTTAAGCCTGAAAAGAGAGAAGTAATCTATCATTTACATGCGCATCACCATGCACATGATGAGATTTAAAAATAAGATGCTGTGCCCATGAAAAAATCTTGCAACTGCTTTCATCCAACCACTGCTTTCCAGGTCATCTTGTTTATGAAAGACTGTACTCACTTAAGAAGAACAATAACTTGGGAGAATCAGGTAGCAGCTTCTCCACCTATCGTCTTTTGTGAGCAAATCAGTCAATTGTTTTTAAGCGACTCCACTAACAAGCAAAAGAGTAAGTCGGTGGTAAGGCTGTTCAGTTGGTTATCTACTTTCTCCCACTCCACCTTAGCAAGCAAGTCCAACAGTTACAGTTTTTATGTGTCCACTTAAATACAGGCATTCTAGAGCACTTTAGAGAAATGAAATTCTTTTGCATTTTCAAGCATAACTACTGCTGAGAACATACAACAGCCTATTAAGGCTTTGATTTTAGGAATACATACTTGCAGTCGTGACCTTTATGACACACTCTTGCGCACTCTGTACAACAGCACAAAGATTCTAGTAAGCCACATGTTCGGCACTCAAATATATCCTAAAAAGAAAAAAAATTCAACATGTTTGTGAGGCTCTTGGGAGCAGAGCCTCTGCTCCGGCTGACTGGCCCTTTAAGGGAGTCCCCAGACTGGCTCAGGGAGAGGGGGTTCCAGCACCCTGGTCCTCTTACCTGGCTGGGCTTTTGCTGTCTGGGTCCTGGGCAGGGACTGTTGGCTGCACAGCCACCCACCTCCCAGCTTCTAATGAGCCCCTGCATCACTGGCCTCCCAGTTTTTGTAGGGCCAGCTACCCTCCCCATAGCTCCTCCCCTTCCTCTCAGGAGAGGTAAAAAGGGCAGTCCCCTAGGAGCCATCCTTCCCTTGGCTTAAAGGCCTCCCTTCTTCCCCTGTGCTGCCTTCACCTCGCCCTTCCTCCTGCCCTTCTGGCTTCTCTCCTCTCATGTTGCCTGGCTCCCCAGCCCCAGAGCCCTCTCCTGAGGTAAGGCGGGGTCCCGGGTGCAGGGTGGGGACCCCGACAATATTAGAAAAACGTACTATGCACAATTTAAAATTACTGGATGTTTGGAATAAATTCCAAGTTTGTACTAAAAATGAAAAAAAAGCAACCGTTTATGCTAAAAGCATTAGAAGCAAGCCAGCACAGGAAAAAGACTGAGGACTGTTTGAACACAGCTACCACATGTACAGCAGAAATAGCATCAAGTACTGAAAACCGTAAGGAATGACCAGATAAAAATATACCTCATCCCTAGCCACATTAACATAAAACAGTGTTATTAGTCTCCAAGAGCTAACTTTTCCAATGTCAATCCAAAAATTCACAGGCACTCAAAAGTACTTCCAGAGCTCCTGATGAATATACCCTTCACAATTTGCAATATCCAGGACAGTATCAGTTGTCCCTATCCTTCTCCCTTCCCCACCCACCCAATGCAGTGACTGGATAGCCAGTGACTGGATAGCACACTTACTTGACTGCAAGATATATTCAGTTCATAACTATACATATTTAAGACTAGGCTGTTAGTTTTTAAAATAAATAAAGCTAGTCTGTTCAAATTATCTCTAAATCAGTGTTAATTTGAGATTTTCACAGAATATGTTAATTGTCTGTAAGCTATAAGTGATGCCTGGAAGCAAACAGCTGTTCCAGTACCATAGAAGATCATGGCAGGCTAGGGCAAGAAGAGTGAATGTTAAGATGACTTACTTAATGATGTTAAGAGAATCCTGAGATCAACTAGCAACTTCATGTTATATTAAAAATACAGAAAAAGTTCATGGGCTATTGGTTTTAAAATGATGCTTTGATAGTGCAGTTTGGCTGAATGGCTTTCAGATAATCTATTAATGGAAGTTACAGACATGTAGTACTGATTTAGAAGCGATTACGGATTCACTTATTTTAAGATATTTATATCCCACTTCATGCAAAGTTTATAGAGTTGCTAATGAGACTAGTCTGCTCAGGAGGCAGGATGAAGCAGTTGCATCAAACTGGGGGAGGGAGAAAACTGGTGGGGGGGGGTTAACTTGCATGCCACATCCACCCACCTTCCCCTGCCTGATACCACCTACAGCACAATCTTCTTCCTGCCTGTTCTCCTTCCAACAAGTAAGGTGAAAAAGAGGACTGCTTGCCCAGCTAACCATTTCTCTACCCAGCAAACCAAAGAGGGATTGTAGCTACAATGCTAGAGAAGGGGGAGACAGAGCACCACTGTCACTATGATGCCATTCCTCATTGCTTACCCTCATTTGTGCAAAGGACAGCAAAGAACACAAGAGAGGGATCCAGGTGGCAAACCCCTGCCTCATCCTCCACCTACCGATCCTCTTCCTGACTTTCTTTGTTTCTAAATCTGTAGTGTGGGTGGAGTATGGGGTGAAATAGAAGAGGAAGCTGTCCTGCTTTGTTTTCTCTCTGGATTCTGCTTCCCAACATATTCAGAAGCAATGAAAAATCAGGAAAAGGATTGGAGATGGAAGACAAGAAGGTGCAAGCAAAAGAAAGCACCATGGCAGGAGAGCAATATTCCCTATAAGGGGTCCATGTCATTGCGCAAACCCCTTCGGCTGCTGTGTGGCAGCTTGGCAGCATTTCTGGTCACATGGCAATGACCACATATGTAATCATAGGACTTCCAGGAATGCTGAGCTCCAAGGAGCTTGGTTTCCCAGGGCTCTGAGTTGTGCAGGGAACAGTAGCTGTGAAGCATGCACATGGCACTGTGCATGGAAAAAAGGAAGGGGGAAGCAGAAGCTTTGGTGCCAGTTTGGCCTGGGTGCTAACAAAGAGAGAAAGACAAGGTAATTCAACTAAAAAACAGTAAAAAATATCAAGACAAAGCAGTAATCAGTATCACCGCAAAAAGGAGTAAAATATTAAAAGCTCAGAACAAAATTTTCTTCACTAGGCACCAAAAAGATAGTCATGCTTCCTTCAGCTTACCTGATTTATGTGCTCTGCACCAGTCCACGTAAAGCTGCAGGTATCATTGCAACATAGAACATATAAAGGAGAGTCATCTGGATTTGTGCCCGTTGGACAAACCATTCCCATAAACACATCCTCCTCTTTTTCACCTGAAGTTGCTTCCGCTGAAAAACAAAAAGAAAATTCAACAATGATACTCTTTATAAACAAAGAGTCAAGATTTGAGGTAAGAAATTCCAGAAGATCAACACTGACCTGAGTATAGACCTGATTCTGAGTACAGATCAAAATCATCACTTAAACATTTTGGATGTCAGCTAAACATTCACTCAGACAACTCTGAAATTATTTCAACTTGTATTGGTTACACTATATTAAATTTATTCTAGATGTAGAATGAAAAAGTATTTACCTCTGCTGAAAAGCAACTGCTTTATACAAAACCTACTCCAAATAAATGTATCCTATTGTAACAAGTTATAAATATGATCAGTATTTCTAAACCTAGCCTGTTGTATGATAGGGAGTGAAAATTACTGCAGGCAATGCTAATAAACTTGATACTCACTACCACTGCCACAAGGTAACAAATCAGCTTATGGTAGCAGTGAGCTAACCATTTCCTACTAATTTAATATTTTAAGCATTGTATATTCAGGTCTAAACCATAAGTCTAGGAGGGGAGAACATATTTGCATATGTGACAAAGTAAACAAAAAATTTACTCATACATTTTGCAACTTTTTGCGCCGTTTCTAAAATGGTGATTGCAGCAGGATATGCTCTGCCACTAACAGCAGACATGAAGGGTGTCATGCCTCTTGCATCCCTGGGGGAAAAAAAAAAAGAATTTACCCACATAATCCTTAGCCAACAGAATATAAAAATCTTGTATGCTGAGGCTGAAATAGCCTGATTTAGAATCATTCCAATACATTCCAACATCTGATACATAAGCAACACTTACAAAATGAATATATGCTGTTAAAAGAGCACAAAATGAAGCATGAAAAAGAAACGCCTTTGAAAAACCCAGTTTGCTGTTTACTTGCACACTGAATGGGAGTTTGCAGCAGTGCAGCATGATGTATATTCAGGCAATAATTGCCCTTGTTTTACCCTTAGTCATCCACTACAGTCACTTTAAAATATGGTTAAAAAATATTTCCCTACATACTGAAACAGTGATGTGAAACCTAAAAGATTAACCAATTTATTTCATCATAAGCCTTCAGATTAAAACAAAATGCTTTAAAAATGCAACACCATCTTTGGCTAACAGGAGCAAGGTTATTTTTTAAGCATCAATATTCTTTGTGAAGATAACCAGCCTCTATCTCAGCCACTTTCAACTACTGTGCCGTGGTACACTGGTGTGCCACAAACAGTCCCCCAGGTGTACCACGGGAATTTGGGGAAAGGTCATTTCTTAGTAGGGCCATTGGGGGATGTGAGCCCCTCCTTGACAGCACGGTGTGCCTTGTCAATTGTTCAAAAACTGATGGTGTGCCTTGACCATTTTAATGCCTTCTCAATGTGCCGTGAGATTAATAAGATTGAAAATTGTTGCTCTATCTGGTTGCCTTCTCAGACAAGCAGGGATGGAGCTAAATATTGGACTGCTATTGTCCACATCAGAGAAGAAGAGCAAGAAGGGGTGAAGAGCAAGAATGACATTATATCTGTCTCCCTGCTTCCCAAGAGGTGAAAGCTCTCCAAAAAACTTTTCCATGAAGAAACTTACTTGGCTGATAGCAGTTCCCGAAGGTAAGGTTGTAAAACAACACTGTCGCACAACAATTTCAGTATGAAGTGTGCATTGGCCTTCCGGTCTTTTGATTCTACCACAGAAGGTTCTGTAGAAGGACCTACAATCAGAAAAGCACAGGTGAAAAAACAGCCACCTATAAAAGCAGCTCACTTATTGAAAGCATCTTAAAACAGAGGGACTGCTATATTAAATTATATATTATCATATATATCATAATACATATTATCGTTTTATATTATCATTTAATCAACTCTGAGTATGTTTAGGAATGTGACAGAAGTATGAAGTTCAGTGTTTGTAACACACTGCACGCTTCATATCTTAGAATGAAGTTAAAACAGGATCACATGTTTTAATACATACAAAGATGTATATTGTTGATATATTTTACAGGTAAGTTAATCTTTATTTTTATCAAACTAGGTTTGATAAACAAAGATCAAGAGTGCTGGGAATCAGAACCTTCAAGTTATGGATGTTCACACAAAAAGGAGGAAGTGAGCTTTTGAGATTTCTCTCTTACAACATATAAAACAGCAGGGTTCTCACCTGGTATAGTGGAGGTGCTAGGTCCTTGGCCAGTGCCAGTTGTTGCTGTGGTAAGAGATCCCACAGCAGGGGCCAGGATAAAATCAATGTCACCATCTTTCAATAAACAGAACAGCAAGATGCATATGATCAATACAAAAAACCCATCCCTAACACGTGCACTATGCAGTCATACTGTATGTTCCATTTTGTTTCTAAGCCAAAGGTTATGTCATGAAACAACAAACAGGCACAGCTAACAAGTCAGTGAACAAGAAGCAACCATGTTAAACATGATTTACTTCCAAGTTGCAATCAGTAATTTTAACCGGGCTGGCCCAGCAATGAGGCACCCTGAACCAATCACATCAGGTATGGGATCAGTGAAGGCGATTGATTGATGTGGAATTCCACCCCTTTGCCTATCCTGCTGGGAGTCTCCTATTGTCTCCACGCATCAGCAGTCCTTGCAACAGCCTCAGAGAGGTGGGCTGCAAAGTGGGGCCAGAGTTGTCACCTTCATTGCTTAGGAAGCAGAGATGATGCAAAGCAGGAAGCACCTCTCACTGCAGGGAGAGGAAAGAGAGCGACTTCAACCCCAGCCAGATTGGCATTGGGAAGCTCAATCCCTCCTGAAGAAAATGCTGTCCCACTCTCTGATGAAGAGATATTTTGAGAGGCTATGTGCTTGTGAGAAAACACAACTTGCCTACAGCATGAGAAATGAGGAAAGAGTTTGCAAGCTGAGTTCATTTCCTGCTTCTGGGAGAGGAGGTAGGCATTTTGGCCTAAAATTTCAATTACTCCCTCCACAGCCTTGCATAAAAGCAATGAAAATGGAGTTAGCTGAGAAGTGGACAAGGAAATGGGTGTGATCAATCCCTTTCCCAAACCCAGCAGCATCAGCAGCAACAATAAGGAGTGGAGGAGGAGAGGAGAGAAAGTGGCAGAATCAGCTATTCTCAGCTAGTCTTCATTCTCTTATGGTCTGTCCCCATGGTTTTGTTTTTTTAAAAAACAAATGAAACTACAATTGTGTGCATTTACTTGAGAGTAAATCCACTGAATGGGATATCTGATTTTATCCCCAGTTTCCTCTTAACAAATACTGTACAAAGTGTCTATGTCTAACCAAATACTTCCATATAATTCTAATAAATACCTATGCACTTTTAACTCCTATTGCTTTATTTAAAAGTTCAATTGATATGTCATTAGAGTTACTTTAAATAACTACTATTACATGCACACATAAAAAGTTTCTAAAGATCTTACCAGGGTCCATTGCAGGAGGATCAGGAACCCAACTTGGAGGAGCTATTGGAGGAGAAACTGGATCCTGATGATCACTAGATGAAGCTCCAGCTTCATGTCTACCCAAACCAGCTGCTCTTAAAGATCTTCTCATCATTTCTCGAAGTCTCAAACTAAGGACAAACAAGAAATCACAGGTTGCACTTTCTATCTATCTAGGTAACAGTTCAACCTTGCATTTTTCCTTTAAATTGCAATTAGCATCACAATACTATCATAGATTCATGACTGTGGATTATTAAATTTAAAAAAAGAGGGGAAGCTGCAAAGAAAGAAGTGAAAGGAGACCCAAAAAACACACACAGATAGTGTATAAGTGGGTGGATTCCAGCAGTGGTTTCTATGACTCCCTCTTCCATTATGGCACAGGCAGCAGCTTCTAAGGTTAGTAGAAGCTCTTTCTGCCTATAAAACAGAGGTTTCCAAAGTCTACAGGAGAGCTGGGACCTCCGTGAATAATTGCAGGGAATAAATGCCCCTGCAACAATGGCACTTCTGAGGTTGCACTGACACCACAAAAACAGGAGTCTACCTATGAACCCCTTTTCATTGGTGCCATGGCAGGGTCAGTCCTTGCAAATGGGAAGCTCCTCCTCTGAGGCAGGCAGGTCAGTTATCTAAGTCTTCCTGAGAAGATGGGCTCCTATGATTTCCCCAGACTGGCCTTGCCTCTGAAGGCAGTGGGTAGTCTTCCTGAGGTTTCTTAAGCCACCCCAGCCTTTTCTTGGGCTTCTGCCTTTTTTATTTTCCTTTTTAATTGTGCTCAGTCTTCCTCTGCAAGCTAGAATAATCCAAAAGCAAAGGCCCAAGGTTGTGGATAGTAGCGCAATCACTCCCCCGCCATTACCCACCCCTTTCAACACTGTACAGACAAACCACTTTTTAAAATGAAGATTCATAGGCAACATGCAGGGCAGTTTGTCATTCAAAGTAAGTCAGAAATTTCTAACGTGCTTCTTTGGCTACTATCCTGACTTGGGTTTATAATATCATACTGGCAATCACCACTGTAATGGGTGGGGGGAAGAATAGAGAACTTTGTTACCACTAGCTTACCTTCTACTGCTCGACGAACCTGCACGATTTCCTGGCCCATTACTTGACACCACTGAAATTGCATTTGCTATAGCCTCAACAGCAGATAATCTTTCAGCAAAAGTATTTCTTTCTGAGCGCTCTGCTTCTGGAGCATAAAGAAAAAAACTTGGCATCCATTTATTTTATATCTAAAACGTTTACCTATATAAACTTCGCTATATCTTGTTATAAATTCCACAGATTAAATCAACATGGAACTTCTCAATCAAGTGCCTATCAAAATGTAGAAAAACTTTAAATAACGCCCAATAAAGGAAAGATGGGTTTGATTAAACAAACTTCAAGCAGATATAAAAGGCCAGGACAACTTAAAACACATGCACACAAAAACCTGAAAAATCAAGCAATTTCTGCACCAATGGCAAAGTTAATTTGTTCACTATAACATAATAAAAAAATTAAATGGTAAATTAAAAATACCAAGGTTTTGATGAATCTCCTATTCCATTTACCTATTGAACATCAACACTTCAGATAGACAACCAGATAAAACTATCAAAAACAAAATATACAATTCTGCTTTTCGCTCCTCAAAATATTAATTTCATGGATTTTTCTTACCCTCATATACTACAGTATTGCCATAATTCATGAATAAGTACTCTCTCAATTTATTAGAGATATCAACATGTACTATTAATTCATATTATACTGCTATTTTACAGTTTTTCAGAAACTTCTCCTATGTTAGAAGAGCTTCATACAATCATGTTGCCCAAATTCAGTCTTTTTTCTATATTGATAGCTCATAGCTAGGGAAAAGTCTGGCAATATCCGGTTCCACAGCATGAACTAGGGAACTTGAGACACAAGGATGCTGAACCCAGTAGAGGTTCACTCTGCCATATTCAAGGCTTTTCCTTGGATCTCAAATTGAGATACATCAACAAAAGTACTCATGGGACACCCTTGTAATCATTTCAGAAATACTTAATTGTTTTCTCCTCGTGTTAATAATTTAACATACATGTCCCACATGATGTTGCAGTTTCTTGTTACTGGTCCATTTGGAGTGGGAGAGGTTATTGCCTTAACAAGTTGATTTGGGAAACGAACGTTCAAATCATAACAGCACAGCCCTGCTGGCCTACCTGGCTGATGTATACAATCTAACCTCAGGGCATAGATAGTGAATATTAAGGGTGGTCCTAATAGCCAATATGTTGGTCTTCAAAATTGGAAAAATCGGTTTTGCCCTTATTGATCCATGATTGGGATAAGACTTGTCTTTGCTAAACTTTACGAAATGACAACCTTGCATCAGCTCCAGAAATCAGCCTCCAAAACAGAAGGTCTACACATACTTGTTTCTTTAATCCTTTAAGTTACACTGACTGGATCTGAGGTTTCCCTCTCTTTTTAATTAAGATTGTCAGACACATCTATAAAAATATCCATGACTGGATTTCCCCCCTCCACCCCATCTTTTGGGCCTCAACCCCTCTCTTTACCAATTCCCCCAGAGAACATTACTGGCAAGAACTGTAGTTGGGATCTAAATAGCTCCATTTATGAATAGAAAATGCTTCCACACAGAGGGATGGAAACGGAACTGGTGTTAACCTGATCTTTCGTTCCAGTTGCTGTAGTTTCTGTTTCATCATATACTACTTTAAAGGACCTCTTAAACTTTCAGGAGCAGCTTTTCAAGGGGACACCAGAAGGGTCCCGATCCGATGGAGCTGGAGTGCAACAAATGCTCCAGAAGGCAGCCCCCCCCCACACACACACACTAAAAAGGACAAAAAAGAGGCTTGAAACGGTAAGGGGAAACGGGGAGATTTGTACTTAATGAGAAATCCCCCTTCTCAGTGGTCTCCATGTCCGGATTAGTCCTTACAAGTGGGTAGCTCCTCCCTCTCAGGCATGCAGGCCAGAGTCTTTTGGACTTCCTGAGGGGAGGGGCTGTCTGGACTCCCCAGACTGTCCAAGTTTGAAGAACCCCTCCCTAGTGAGATGTATTCGGATGTCAGCTGTCTCATATCCCTCTGGATAGCACTGTAGTGGCGGTTGTCTGCTGTTTCATGCTGCATTGCTTGCCAGCTCCGGTGATGAGCACAGAGTGGGCCCAGGTGGCGTGAGGCCCAGCTACTCTGCATTGTACTGCGCCCTCCTGGCCTTACTGTTCTAGTCTTCGTTTATATCTACTCTCTCTTTTTTGTTTCTAATTATACAGCTGTGATGGTGGGCGGACTAACCCGGACATGCAGACCACTGAGAAGGGGGATTCACGGTAAGTACAAATCTCCCTGTTCTCCAGTGTGATCTCCACGTCCGTCTTAGTCCTTACAAGTGGGATGTGCCCAAGCAGTGCTCAAGGGTGGGAGCTGCCGAAAGCCTATAGTGTCACGCTCTGGAGGACACGCCTTGCAAAGGCTGCGTCCCCAGAGGTGAAGGCATCGATCTTGTAGTGTTTGATAAAGGTGGTAGGCAAGCTCCAGGTAGCTGCCCTGCACACTGCCTCCAGGGAGGGGTGAGCCCTGAATGCTGCTGAAGTGGCGGCTCCCCTGAGGGAGTGAGCCACTATGCCCCTAGGGGGTTCCCTGCCAGATGCCCTGTAGCCCTCGGCTATGGCCTCTCTAACCCATCTGCAAATGGTGGGGGGAGACACATAAGAACATAAGAACGTAAGAACAGCCCCAATGGATCAGGCCATAGGCCCATCTAGTCCAGCTTCCTGTATCTCACAGTGGCCCACCAAATGCCCCAGGGAGCACACCAGATAACAAGAGACCTCATCCTGGTGCCCTCCCTTGCATCTGGCATTCTGACATAACCCATTTCTAAAATCAGGAGGTTGCACATACACATCATGGCTTGTACCCCATAATGGATTTTTCCTCCAGAAACTTGTCCAATCCCCTTTTAAAGGCGTCTAGGCTAGACGCCAGCACCACATCCTGTGGCAAGGAGTTCCACAGACCAACCACACGCTGAGTAAAGAAATATTTTCTTTTGTCTGTCCTAACCCGCCCAACACTCAATTTTAGTGGATGTCCCCTGGTTCTGGTATTATGTGAGAGTGTAAAGAACATCTCCCTATCCACTCTGTCCATCCCCTGCATAATTTTGTATGTCTCAATCATGTCCCCCCTCAGGCGTCTCTTTTCTAGGCTGAAGAGGCCCAAACGCCGTAGCCTTTCCTCATAAGGAAGGTGCCCCAGCCCCGTAATCATCTTAGTCGCTCTCTTTTGCACCTTTTCCATTTCCACGATGTCTTTTTTGAGATGCGGCGACCAGAACTGGACACAATACTCCAGGTGTGGCCTTACCATCGATTTGTACAATGGCATTATAATACTAGCCATTTTGTTCTCAATACCCTTCCTAATTATCCCAAGCATAGAATTGGCCTTCTTCACTGCCGCCGCACACCGGGTCGACACTTTCATCGACCTGTCCACCACCACCCCAAGATCTCTCTCCTGATCTGTCACAGACAGCTCAGAACCCATTAGCCTATATCTAAAGTTTTGATTTTTTTGCCCCAATGTGCATGACTTTACACTTACTGACATTGAAGCGCATCTGCCATTTTGCTGCCCATTCTGCCAGTCTGGAGAGATCCTTCTGGAGCTCCTCACAATCACTTCTGATCTTCACCACTCGGAAAAGTTTGGTGTCGTCTGCAAACTTAGCCACTTCACTGCTCAACCCTGTCTCCAGGTCATTTATGAAGAGGTTGAAAAGCACCGGTCCCAGGACAGATCCTTGGGGCACACCGCTTTTCACCTCTACGCACCTCCGCACCTCACCTCACCACAAGACACCTTCCTGCCTTGGTCACTGGGTCGGTATGAGACGAACAAGGCCTCTGAACGCCGGTGGGCAGAGGTCCTGGAGAGATAAAAGCTCACTGCCTGACGCACCTCAAGGGCATGCCAGTCCCGCTCCCTGGGATGGGAAGGATTGAGGCAGAAAGTGGGTAGTACCACCTCCTGCGAGCCGTGAAATGGGGAGTTCACCTTGGGTAGGAAGTTAGAGTCGGTGCGGAGGACAATGCTGTCCTCCTGGATCTGGCAGAGCTCCATGGCTACGAAGAGGGCTGCCAGCTTGGACACCCTTCTGGCAGAAGTGACGCCCACCAGAAGGTGGTCTTCTGCGATAGTAGCTTTAGTGAGCATGTCGCCATAGGCTCAAAAGGAGGCCTCGTCAATGCCCTCAGTACCAGTATCAGGTCTCACGTGGGGGCCCTGGTCACGGGGGGTGGGTGGGTTGAGAAGGCTCACTCCCTTGAGGAATTTTCTAACGTGTGGGTGAGATGCCAGGGCCCTTCCCTTGGGGGACCCTAGGATGGAGGCGACCACTGAGACCTGCCTCTTAAGGGTGGCCGTGCTGAGGCCCTTGTCGAGGCCTGCCTGGACGAAACTCAGGAAGTCCTTGCCCGGATCCTCTCCGGGTCAAGATTTCGGGGTTGACACCATTCAGTTAGGACCCTCCAGGTTCCACTGTAGACCCGGTTGGTGGATCCTCTCTGGTCGGACAGAAGAGTAGCCAGGACAGCGGAGGAGTAGCCTGATTTGGCTAGTCTCTTCCGCTCAATCTCCAGGTAGCTAAAAGGAGTTTGGCTATCTGGGGGTGCAGTAGGTCTGGGCAGTAGGTCTGGGCGCTGGGGAAGGGGAATGGGTGGGGAGACAGACAGCTCCCGCAGATCCGGGTACCAGAGCCGGTGGAGCCAGTTTGGGGCTATGAGGAGGACCTCGGCCTGCTCTAACCTGACCTTCGTGAGAACCCTCTGCAGGAGTTTTGTGGGGGGAAAGGCATACGTCACCCCTCAGGGCCACCATTGGTGGAGTGCGTCCATCACCCCTGCTTCCAGACAGCGTCCTTGGGAGAAGAACCTCGGCAGCTGGTGGTTGTGGCTGCTGGTCTATGGTCATCGGACCGAACTGACGGTTGATCCATGCAAAGACCTGCAGGTGAAGCCTCCATTCTGAATGGTCAAGGTCCTGGCGACTCAGCCAGTTCGCTGCTGTGTTTTCCAGTCCGGCGATGTGCTCAGCTCTGATGAACCTGGGGTTCTTTTCTGCCCACAGTATCAGTCTGCGTGCCTCCATCTGCAGCGCTGCTGACCTGGTGCTCCCTTGCCGGTTTACGTAGGCCCTTGCCGCGATGTTGTCGGTGTACACTAGTACATTCTGGTCCAGATACACCACAGAGTCGTCCTGTTCACAGATGCAAGTCTCCAGGGATGGGGGGCCTACACCCCCGAGGAGGTAGCACAGCGCCGCTGGTCCCCAAACAAGAGGACTGCTCCCATCAACCTGCTAAAGCTGAGGACCATTTGACTAGCCCTGCTGGCCCTCCCCCAACTCAAGGACCAGGACGTACTAGTGTACACCAACAACATAGCGCCAAGGGCCTACGTAAACCGGCAAGGGGACACCAGGTCAACCATCAGTTCGGTCTTATGACCACAGACCTGTTCGCCAGCAGCCACAACCACCAGCTGCCGAGGTTCTTCTCCCGAGGAAGCCCTCTTAGAGGGGGAGTGGGGGTCCTCCTCATCCTCATCCTCCTTCTCCTGGGTGGAAGCTGGAAGCCCCATGGATGGGTGCTCTAGGGTGCCCCACCCCTTGGCTGCTGGTGGGCCTCCATGGCAGAGGAGACGCTGGCAAGGACCATGCCCTAGATGGCCCTTGAGAGCTCCCCCCAGTCTAAGGCACTGAGGCCCACACAGGGGATGGACACATTGGGGGCCTCATCTGGGATGGCCATGAGTGAGGGGGGGACTTCCGCCAGTTCGGGGGGCTCACCGCTCCTCCAAGGTTTAATCTGGACCCAGGCTGGCACGTGGCCAAGATGGCGCCACGCACGTGGTCCTGTACTCTGCTGCCTTCCTACTGCTGATGGAGGTGGATCAAGCAGTTGGGCAGCCCCACTTCCTCCGTCACCCCGCCCCACTGGGGGGGCTAGTTTTTGCACTCTTCGGGTGCTAGTCCAAGATGGCGCCCGCCGCATGGCGCTCCGGAGAAAGGAGAGGAGGGAAGTTCCACGCCCCGCAGCAGTTGGAGGAAAGCAGCTCCAGGGACTGGCTGCAGCTGGAGCGCTTGCGGGAGAGCCTGCTTCGCCCCTGCTAAGTGGGGGGGGCGAGCAGCTAAAGGTGTGGGAGCACTCTGCTGGCTGCGTGGCTGCTGCCGTGTGTAGAGACTGCCCGGAGGTCAGGTGAGGTCAGCTCCAGAGCGCTCCGTCTGTTGCACGGCTGCTGCCGCTAGAAGATAGCTGCCCTGGGTCAGGTAAGGGCAGCCTGGAGCGCTGCCGTCGGTTGCACAGCGCCCATGGAAGAAGGGCTGCCCTGGGGTCGGCTGAGGACAGCCCTGGAGCCCGGGCTGCTAGGCACGCGCGGGCGGGCCTGGCAAGCTGGGCTCAGGCGCAGAAGGGTGCCAAATTTAAAAACAGATGTGGCTGCTCTGCTCTAAAGCAGGCAGCCACGTGGGAGCCTCCATGCAGGCAACAGCCTGCTGGTATAAATAAAGGGGAATAGGGAAGAAAAAGCAGGCAGGATCGCCTGCTGGAGCTGGGAGAGGAGGGAGAGGAAGAAAAGGTAAAAAGGGGGGGTCCTTTCCTGCATTCTCCATTCTGAACCAACTCTGTCCTGCTTCGTCGAAAGGCTAGGTCAGTCTGGGGAGTCCAGGCAGCCTTTCCCCTCAGGAAGTCCAAAAGACTTTGGCCTGCCTACCTGAGAGGAAGGAGCTACCCACTTGTAAGGACTAAGACGGACATGGAGATCCCATTGGAGAAGTTTTCTATTTTGCACTTGTAAAGCCAGGTGGGACTTTATCTTGATATGCCTGAAATAGAAGAACTTTAAACTGGGCACTGGGGAGGGCTGGAAATCTCACTGATTCTTTTTTTTTTTTGGGGGGGGGGGGGAGTTATTGCAGGCAGGCTACAGAGTAAGCTCCATTGACCACTATGGGACTTACTTCAGAGTAGACATGCATAGGATTGGGCTCACAGGCTACAATCCCACCCACACTTTCCTGAGAGTACGTCCCATTGACCACAATAGGACTTACTTCAGAGTAGATTGGTGGAACAGAACTGGCTCTCCCTTATTTAATTATTTCTTTTCTTTTAATTTTTTACAATTATTTATTTTAATTTGTTTGATGATGTCACTTCTGGCCATGACATCACTTCCAATGGGTCCTTGACAGATCTGTCATTCTAAAAAGTGGGTCCCGGTGCTAAAAGTTTGAGAACTGCTGCAATAAGGTGTTAGTAAGTTGACATGGGTGTGTGTGTAACTCTATAAGTTTTCAAAATCACTAAAATCAGAGTTTAGAGACATAATCCCATCATGTTATATATCAATCAATGCATAATTTCATGCAGAATGCAATGAAACAAACCACATTGAAATATCTGTGTTCTATCAAAAGGTACAGCCAAAAAACCAGTGGGATTGGGGTTGCACCGCCCACTGCATGGGGTGATATGCAGGCCTCCCACACCGGGTGACGCCACTGACATCTTTATCCTCTTACTCTTTTCATCCATTTTCTCCCCACCTGATCTTACTGGCACAGCAAATTGATTTATTCACTGTTCATGAAAAGTCTAATTATTTATTATGTAAGTATTTAGGGAAACAGCTTTTTAATAGTTTAAGCTTCTACTTCTCACTTTCTTTCAACAGTGGTCAGAAAAATTAGCATAAGATTTTGAACTCACCCTCTTCCTCTTTTGTTTCTTTATTACTAGTTGGAAAGCACACAGACACACAAGCATGCAGAATATTTCGATTTCCATCACATCTGTGGCCAAGGAATGTCTGCAGCATTTGTGGATTCTGATCTAAGACAACAGCTTGCTCGAGATTCATTAGATACTGTCTACAGGCTTCAAAGTCACATCGCAGAATATGTTGCATTAAAGTTTGCTTCTGTATTTGGAAAAATTGAGATGTTTTAAAAAAATAGGAGCGTAAGTATTGCTTTGTTTATAACCTACAGCCTGTAGCATGTTTTCATGCAATAATGTTCCCTAAACTGCACTGAAAAGGAGAGAATGCAAATAAATAAAATGACCCATTAAGTGTTTTGTACCTTTGTACAGGATCAGAAATCATACCAGTAAGACTTTAGCTACTTTCCTGGGTACATAGTAATTACCTCCTATCAGTGGTTCCCAGCGGTTTGGGACACTGTAAGTATTTCCAGAGGAGGGGAGGGGGCAGCAACACAATCGCATCACCACAGGGAAAAAAGGGCTTTAAAAAACTTCCCTGAGGGTCATTAAGGCTCACTGGAGGGCCCAGGGAACCTGTGACCCCCGCTGCAGTCCTCCCCATGCCTCCAAACTCCTATATATAGCAAAAAAAAAAAATGCCACTTCAGTTTTCATTGCAATACCAGAAATGGTCTTTTTTGCTATTTAGAGGAGTTTAGAGGCATGGGGAAGACAGCAAAGGGGGTCGCAGGCTCCCCGGACCCCCCAGGTAAGTTTATAAAAATACTTTTGTTCCCTATGGTGATGCGATCATGGTGATCACATCACTGCCATCACTGTCACCCTGCCCTTTAAGGGGACAGTACCAGAGGTTCCCCTGGCTGGGGCACCACAACGCTCCAATTTTCGAACCTCTGTCTTATATCCTTGCTAGCTAAAGATCCCAAGTAGCACAGAAGTGTCTAAACTTCATTAAAGAAAAAAGCATATTGTATATCTACACACTTTGTTAATACAGTGGTGCCTCGCATAACGAAATTAATCCGTTCCGCGAGTCCTTTCGTTATGCAAGTTTTTCGTTTTGCGAAACACGTTTTCCCATAGGAATGCATTGAAATTTAATTAATGCATTCCTATGGGCAAGAAAAGTCAGAACAAAGTCAAATTTGGTTTACAAAGTGTTTATTAAGTGCTCTTTAAAGGCATACATACTGTACAGAGGATTTCAAAAACGGGGGGATGCTGAGTGGGGAGCTTGAAGGCTGTAATCCTGTGCACACTTTCCTGGGAATAAGCACAATGGGACTTACTTCTGAGGAGACACGCACAGGATTGTGCTCTAAGCTGGGGAGGACAGAGCAGCTGCACTCAATTGCTTGCTTTTGCTGTGATCATGGGGGGAAACCGTGAAGGAAATGGGGCAGTAAGAGGGTGAATGAGCGATGGGGGGGATGCTGAGTGGGGAGTTTGAAGGCTGTAATCCTGTGCACACTTTCCTGGGAGCAAGCTGACATGAAGATCCTCCCCTTACTAGGGTGGATGGGATCATAAAGTGACATGAAGATCCGCCCCTTACTAGGGTGGACAGGATCATAAAGGGACATGAAGATCCGCCCCTTACTAGGGTGGACGGGATCATAAAGGGACATGAAGATCCGCCCCTTACTAGGGTGGACGGGATCATAAAGGGACATGAAGATCCGCCCCTTACTAGGGTGGACGGGATCATAAAGGGACATGAAGATCTGCCCCTTACTAGGGTGGACGGGATCATAAAGGGACATGAAGATCCCCCCCCCTTAAGAAAAACCAGGACAATAAAAAAAAATTCGTTATGCGAAGCATAAGTCATAAAAATTCGTTATGCGAGTTACCAAACTTTGCACACCGATTTCGTTCTGCGGGTTTTTCGCTGCGCGGGGCATTCGTTATGCGAGGTACCACTGTATTAGTATATTTAAAAGTTATACAAGCTTGCTTTTTAGATAAATAAGGATACCAAAAATTTTCCCCACAATCTCCCCCTGTCCAATGAAGCAGAACGAAGATGCTTGCATGGGAGACTATGACTGCACGAGACTATGCATTGCACATTTTTCACAAGTGGCCCACTGACACACTTAAACATGACAATGTGGCAGCAATCCATTGAGAAGAACACACTCCACTCCTGCAGTACAGTTAAAATAATGCTGTCTACTTCATTTATAAAAACACTGCAATTGTTTGGCTAGGAGCAAGAAAACTCAAGTATTCATAGTAAGAAACAGACTTTTTACCAGAAGTAAGCCTTTGTAACTAGCAGTCAACCTAATCATAGAAGCTCTATCAAAAATTACTGAACCTTCATATTTAAAATTACTCTGTTTAAGAAATTTGTAAAAGGCAAAGTATAAGTAAATCAAAATATGCAAAGTGTCTAAAAATAGATATATGAATTACCTCAACAGCCATTATGATGATAGCAGCTTTCTTTTTGATGGTCGAATTGGCAGGAAGATTTGTTAAGGAATGAACTCCCATTCCCAGACTACTAATAGGAGGAAGATCAAGCCAATCTGGATCCCTTATTCCCCCCATGCAATCTTTTGCCATTGGATATATAGTGCCATTTCCATCCCTAAGAATGATTGGAGATTCCTATGGACAAATCCAGATTTTTATACAACTCATCAGGTTTTGATATTGTCCCAATTCAAGTATTATATAATGAACTACATCAGTAAAACACATTTAAAGCAATTTAAACAATATTAACTACGTAGAAATAAATGGTTTCTTTGGAGTTATTCTTCCCAATCCTGTTCCAATTGTGTTTGAAGAAAGTTAACTGGGACAGAGGCCAACCCTTCATATCTTAAAGTCACAGCATGACTTGCACTCACTCCTGGTTTCAGCTAACACACTGTGCAATAGGGGCCAACCCAGCCCCAGGATCTTTTTTCCACAAAATACTTACAAGCCAAAGACATACATAAAGCTTGCTTGGGGAGGCAAAAAGAAGAAGGTAAATCCTGTACTGCTATCCCTTCATTGCTTGCCTTAAACCAGGGGTCTCCAAACTTTTTGGCCAGAGGGCCGCATCAAATGTCTGGCACAGTTTTGAAGGCAGGAAAAAAATTAAATATAAAATTTATACAAATAAATAAGAGATGGAACTTAGATGTGTGAATAAATGAATGAATGGGCTCATTCATTCAACCTCTCTGGCCCTTAGAACACCCTCCAGATGCAACCAGAGCATAGTTCCAGTCATGTTCAGCAAAGTAGGCCAGGGGCTTTCAGGGGACAAGAGGCTGGCTGCGGGCTGGATAGAGGCTCGCCATGGGCTGCATCTGGCCCCTGGGCCAGGGTTTGGAGACCCCTGCCTTAAACCATTGTAAAGCTTCCCTCAAGCTGGTTTTTGTTACATTCATATGTTGAGGAGTTGGATTTTACACTGTTAAGAGGGCTCCCTAAATATACTCAAGACAATTAAGTGAAGCATGAATTCCTTCATGAACTTTAGCCTCTCTCCCAGGCTGATTAAATGTTCTGACTAGCCTAAGGGGTAGAGTGCAAAAGTAACCCCAATCTCTTTTTAAACAGCAATTAGCATGTACTCCACCTGGTATCTGGAACAGAACCCTGTTTGGAGAATCATAACAGTAGTTCTATACTAAACAGTTGTGAAAAATATTAAAAGTTGGCCAAGGCTAACTATGAATGCAGGCCCCCCCAAAAAAAATATTTGAGAAGGAAGTGTGTGTGTTCCCGCTGACAAGGAAAATTTCTTAAATAAAACAATACATAGAATGTATTGAGCCCTATGGAAAGTGGAAAAGCCACACATGCGTATTTACTTGTGAGTAGGCAAACTTGTCTTGCCTCCTTTCAATGGCCAGACAAAGGGGAATGGAAGGCCAGCAGAATGGTTCCTATCTGATGAACATGAAGCTCAACAAATCTCCAGAAGGCACCATAGTAAAAGAGTAAAAACAGAGGTTTGAGCAGCTGGTAAGGTGAAACTTTTTTTTATTTCACAGTCCTGTAAAGCTAGGTGGGTCCTGATAGAGAGTCATTTTAAAAAGTGGGTCTCAGCCCTGAAACATTTATGAAACACTTTTGTATTTCATGCTTGTTGTAATTTCCAACATTGAACAAGCCCACACAAAAATAATGGGGAGGATGCAAGAAACTGAAAAGAAACCAACCTGCCCAGCAGTGAAGATAGCAACACTTCTTTCATTCTGCCCAAGGAAAGCAGTACTGCTAGTGGGAAAATTATTTTCTTGTTCTGCTTTTCCAGTTGCAAGGTCAAAGATGCAATATCTAACCCAGTTTCCAGTCTTCAGAACAGCATGAACTCCTAAGAGTGTACAAAAAAAGGTACAAAAGACAATATATCAAAATATTTCCAAAGAATATATTACAATCAACTGTACTAGTAAATATTCATTATGACAAATATAAGGCACTCAGTTTGCACAGAAATTTATCTAATAGGGAAGAGAAAGGAATAAATCTGGACTGGTGGAATGAACTGCAAATAAGATCAAGAACACAATAAGACCATAAAATAGGTCTATACGAAGAAGATATAAGTTTTGATAAAGTAATTTTGACCGATGATGGAAAAAACTTTAAAAATGTACAATTTTCTCGATGAGAATGGAAGATGAGATAGTGAAAGACTCAATGGTGCTCTCGGCAAAAAATTTTGAATATAATATACCAATTGATGATTGGAAACAAATTTGGAATATAAATATTAAGGTAACGAAAGCGGTATCTTTTAAAGAGAATTTATATAAAATGTTTTATAGATGGCATTTGACTCCAGAGAAAATTGCAAAAATGTATTCAGGTTACTCAAACAAGTGTTGGAAGTGTAAAGAGATTGAGGGAACTTTTTACCATATGTGGTGGACATGTGAAAAAGCAAATAAATATTGGAAAACAATACATAAAATGTTACAAGAAATAATGCATTGTATAATACTATTCAAACTGGAAATATTCCTCCTAAATGTGATATCAGAAATTAAAGACAAACACAAGAAACACCTTATTGTACATATTAGTACAGCTGCAAGAATATTATATGCGTAAATGTGGAAATCTATGGATGTTCCAAATAGAGAAAAATTAATAGATAAGACATCCATTTCTGCTATTTCATAAATCTTAACAGAAAGAATGAAAGATGGATCTAGGTAAAATAAGAAGATATTGGAAGCCTTTTTATGACTGGATAGACAATTTTAGATAAATATTGATTGTTTAGAATGATCAATTAGTAAATATAATGACAAATGAGATAACATTTACATGGATAAAATGTTTAAGAATGCATGCTGTAACCCAAGGCCATTATCCTGTTGTGTAACCCGTGTAGACCTATCCCTAAGTCTATCCCATTTCCCTGTCTAGTATCAGTAATAAATAAATATTTTTTTAAAAGAAATTTAACAGGAAAACCACATTTTTTTCTTCTAAAGAATGCAACAGATAAGTTGATCATGAAAAACTTCATCCGTACCTTTTGAATCCACGTTCACTGCTAAGATTTCTGTTTTTTCAGGAATACATAGCTTTTTAGGTGTCCTCTGAAAACAATCTGGAACTTTTGGAGTCCCACCAGTTTTTACCACCTGGGAATAAAAGTAGATTTACAGAAATCTAACCCACTGAAATGAGATGATTCTTCCCTTCACAAGGGAATGGAATGCAAGAACCAAAAAGCCAATCTAGTGCAGCATCCTTGGGCATCAACTATCAACTAGATGTTTCTGCCAAGTTCACAAGGGGGGCATGCATGACATGAACAAGTCGTTCTCCCTTTTTGTTTCCATCTTCTAATAATCAGAAACACAGCCTTTGTGTGCCCTTTGGGCAAAAAGGCGGGGTATAAATTAATAAAATAGAAATAAAATAAATCAGTGTTTATCAACATTTATCCTCTGCCATACCACCTTTTCAAAGTGCCACCGGAAGTAACTGTTGCTGACATCATTACCAATTACTTCTGGGTTAGGAGGCCAGATGCAACACAACAAACACCAATAAGAGGCTCAGGGTGGATGAAGGGCAGATGTAGGATCTCCATGGACCATACTTTGGAGACCCATGCCCTGTAGCAGGGGTGCCCAAACCCCGGCCCGGGGGCCACTTGAGGCCCTCAGGGGCTCCCAATCCGGCCCGCGGGGTGCCCCCAGTCTCCAATGAGCCTCTGGCCCTCCAGAGACTTGCTGGAGCCCATGCTGGCTGACACAACTGCTCTTGAACAGTGAGGATGACTGTTCAACCTCTCACCTGAGCTGTGGGACTAGGGCTCCCTAGGGCTCCCTCGACTAGGGCTCCCTCGACTACTTGCTATTTCACTTCTGTGATGCAGCAGTGGCAGCAAACAAAAGGCCGGCCTTGCTTTGTGCAAGGCCTTTTATAGGCCTCGAGCTACTGCAAGACCTTCATTCATTCATATGTTGCATCTCTAATATATTCATTTATGTAAATTTATTCAAATTTTAAATGTAATTTAATTCTTTTTTTCCCGGCCCCCAACACAGTGTCAGAAAGATTATGTGGCCCTCCTGCCAAAATGTTTGGACACCCCTGCCCTATAGCAATGAATCCAAGGTACTTGTGCATTGTGTGAAGTACTCCTTTTCACCTATTTCTGAAAAGCCAGGGTGGTGTCATGGTTCAAGAGCTTAAGACCTGGAAGAGCCAGGTTCAAACCTCCTCTCAGCCATGGAGTTTCCTGGATGACCTTGGACTAGTCTCAGCTTTACCTACTTGACAGGGTTGCTGCAAGGACAAGAGGGGAGGAACCATGTACATAAGAAGAGCCCTACTGGATCAGGCCAAAGGCCCATCTAGTTCAGCTTCCTGTATTTCACAGTGTCCCACCAAATGAATCAAGACAAGATAGCAAGACACAACCTGAGTCCTGGTGTCTTCCCGTGCATCTGGCAATCTGAGGTAGCTTACCTCTAAGACCAGGAGGTTGCACATACCTACCCTGACTTGTCACCTGTGATGAACTTCTTGTTCAGAAATTTGTCCAATCCCCTCTTAAGGCATCTAGGCAAGATGCCATCACTACTTCCTGTGGCAAGGAGTTCCACACACTAATTACATGCTGGGTAAAGAAATAATTTCTTTCATCTCTCCTAACTCTCCCAGTACTCAATTTTAGTGGATGTCCCCTGGTTCTGGTGTTATGTGAGAGGGAAAAGAACGTCTCTCTAACTACTCTATCCATCCCCTGCATAATTTTGTATGTCTCAAGGCATACATAATTTTGTATGTATGCCACCCTGAGCTCCTTAGTGGAAAGGTGGTATAAGAATGTTAAGAATAAAATTAAATAAGTATCAACCTTCTGCCAGTCAATTTCATGGAGAATACCAGGTCACCCCAGGAGGGGTGAGAAAGGGATAAGATAGGTGCTGCTGAGGTTCTGGGAGTGCCCAGTTATCATGTGGGTACTCTTTCAGCAGTGCCACTTGTCTGAGATATCGCTTTGCAGAGCCACTCTCAGCTGCTGAGCTGTGAAGTAAAATCTCGGCAGAAGCAGTACTGCTGAAAGTCCCCACATGATAACTGGACTCTCCCATAACTTGAAAATATGATCAAGAGTTGAATATTTTCTCTTCTGTCTTTTTGCAGTTAATGAGTTCCTAGATGAGCAAAAAAGTGCTTATTTCTGGTCATCATGTGACTGTCACTTCCTGCTTCAGTTCCACCCCTCAGTACAACTATTGTACTCAGTACAGCCATGAATACTATTCAGCATGTTGTACAAAACAAGTTTGGCGCCCCTGTCCTAAATGGTGGCCATAACAATATTAACACACTCTTTGAATTACCCAAAGCTTAATTACTAGAAAGGGCATGCATACCTGAAGTTCATCTATTCTGAGCAAACGGCAGTCTTGGAGAAGAGAGGATGGATCTGGATCTGAACCAGAACTGCTTGTACAATTCGCATTAGTAGATGTGCCTGGAAATTTTACGGCAACATAAGCCCCATCCACTTTAAGTACCTACAAGGATAATATATTGCTCATATTGTTGAAATAAATTATGGTAAACTCTCCAAGGTGAAACTGGGGAAAAAACACAGATCTTTAAATACACTTTGGGCTTTAAATTCCTAAACCCTTTAGAGCAGAATTATATAGTTTTAATAACCACTCCAGTTATTAGGGAAGCTCTTGCAATGCTTGACTCTTAATTGCTTACATGCTATTTTAGATTCCAAAAACCCAGGTCTGCCACAAGAGCTTACCAGAATCCTACAATTTATATCTGAACCAATAAAGACCTTCAAGGTTATACCAGGACAAATATGCTACACATGGACCTCAAGTACCAAGATGGCATTACTGATACTGAAAGGGGCCCACTTTTCCCTGCTATATCCCTTCCAGTCCCACACTACAATTCTCTAGATTCCAACTAGTTCCACAGTCCACCACTTCAGCACATTCTGGCATAGCTAGAAACACAAAAACTAGTGCAGAATTCTGCCTGGAGAATAGTTGTGAAATAGCACTTTCTTGTATGCCATTTTCTCCCAAAGCAGAAGTCCAGATTGCAAAAGTATTCCCAAATCAGGAATGTACCTAGAAAGCCAACTCATTGCTTACGGAACCCTAAAATATTTTGGCAATCAACTATCAGACGCACAGGTGCAAGCAATCTGGGAGAAACAGCGGCTTACAAATTACAAGAACTTGCAATCTACTTTTTAAAAATCAAATGGGAAAAAAGTACAGGTAGACGGTGCCTCAGTCCCAGCCCACTAAAAAGAACAGGACTGCTGGTCAAGCCAAACAAAAATGTGCACAGACTTTTTAGAATACAGGTGCAACCTTGTTATACACAAAATTTTTATACACAGATTTGACTCAACATGAATGGCCCCTGCAGATGAGAAGGAATGTGCTGATCCCTGGAGAAGGGAAAAAATGCACCCCTTTAAAATCACAGTTTGAAAAACTGTTTTGCTGTTGTAGAGAGACAGTCATGCAAGTGATTACAGGTATAACCTAATTATCCACAGATTTTTCTATCTCAATGAGAGATAGAAAAGTGATGAGAAGTAGCCTTTAAATTAAAGGAAAACAGTCCTTTAACAATAGCCTCATTAATACAAGAGAGGGCTGCCTGCTGACAATCCATCAATCATTCTCTCTCCAGGCACAAGGCAAACCCCTCCCTTCCCCCTGAACAGACAGAAGGCTAAATGGCAGAGCCTAAATGGCAGAGATTATCACCCATTGTTTCCCCCTTGCTGGGCCTCCTGGTGAAGGGAGGGATTGCTGCCTCCTAGTGAAGCCTAAGGGACTGGAGAGAGACTGATTGCCTCTGTGTGCATTACAAAAGTCAGCAAAGGCTGTTTTTAAATCACCAGAGCAAAGTCAATTTGCTCTTTAAACTGATTTGCTTTAGTGCATTTTTTGCCATCCACATGAGTTCTTGGAACCCTCAAGAATAATGAGACTCAACTTGTACTGTACAGAAATTGAGTAGCAGGTTTCTCATCTGTAGCCTCTTGCAGCACTGTTGCTTGTATAAGTGAGGGTGTGCCATCTCAAACCCATAGCTGAGTTTTCTTCTCTGTGTTGTAGCAGACACAAGAAGAAAACCCAGCTATTTCTCCTAGGGGCAGAAATAATCCCAGAAAACCCATCATTTCGATATCCGTCTCCTGAGACCATCAGATCAACCCAGCAACATCCTCCAACAAAGAAGGAGCTTTCTATTTCTATTGTTCTATGAGTACACAATAAGGACTCACTGGAAACAGTACCTCTACCAGTGGTTCTCAAACTTACCCTTGTTGTGACTCACCTGTTCTGCTGTGGAGGGTAATGCCACCCAACTTCTTTTCCAGCATGGGACCTCCACAGGCCTCAGAAGGCCTCTGGAAGCAACCAAAAGTCACTTTCACAAAACTGAAGGTAAACCAGAAGTGACTTTCTTGCTGCTTCTGGAGACCTGCAGAGGCCCAGTGTGGCCTCCAATCACATTGGGAGGGCTCCAATTTGAAACCAACCACACAAAAGGACTGGTGGGATGGTCCAACCCAGGACCCACCGGACATCAGGTCGCAACCCACAGTTTGAGAATCTCTGCTCTAAACAAAACTCCAGTTGGACTGATAAGATTACTTCAGAGAGTCAAGCAACTAATGGCTAGGTTTACTGTAAAGTGGTTTCTTTCCACCACGAACCCTAATCAATAGTGAAACTGGCACAGAACAATTAAAGGGAGATTTTTTTGTTTTTACTAACCTTGCCAACAGGAACATTTTTTACATCTTCCACAAACACAACTTCCCGAAGAGACCACTGTTCTTCATTCACTTTCTCCTCTTCTTTTGGAGCAGGTGTTGACCGCCGTCGTTCTTAGGCAAGAACAGAGAAGGGAAAAATGTAGTTACTCTTTATTTTGATGACACTTCCTGTCAAATGCATATTTTCCACTTAAAAATAAACAAATGGCTCTAATGCAAGTTTTCATGAAAAGGTGCCTGCCAAAAAAACAAATGACAAGCAGTACAAACTACAGAAATTGTGTTTTGATAATGTTGGTATTCAAGCTTAAAAATTCTGTGACAAAACAATGCAGTATAACAATTCCAAATTAACACAAAAATATCATCAACCAAGACAAACTGAAACAGAAGATGCATTCCTTTAAAAGCTTTGTCTTCCTGATTACCAGCCAAGTAATTTATCAAAATGTTCCAACAGTTAGGGATTTCAGTAATTAAATCAGTAATTAAAGTGTGGATACAGTACTATAATTGCAGGTATCCTGCGAGGCCACCGGCACCGTGCGACCTTGAAGCAGCTGACAAGCTGAGCCGAGTTATTCCATCTGCTCTGAGTGTGGGAGGATGGAGGCCAGGATGGAGGCCAGATCAGAACGAAACATCTGAATTGTTGTGGCTCTTGAAAGATAGAGCCTTCTTTCAATTGTAAAAATCCCTACGGGGATTTAAATTAGCCTGCCTATGTAAACCACCTTGAATAAAGTCTGAGGAGAAATCTGAGGACCTAGAAAGGCGGTATATAAATACCTGTATTATTGCATTATTATTATCCATTTAGTTTCCAACATAAAACAGCAAAAGCGCTTTTCCGCCCATACAACTTACTATATGGCATTGAGGCACTGCTTGCAATTGAAGAGGCATCACTGCAAGTAGAAGCTGGAGAAGGTGGTGGACCCATTTCAGTTTTCACTGGTTCCTGTTTGCTTTCAGGCCTAGAAACAGTAATTGGTAAATTCATTTTCATGTTTAAAAAAAAGTGCTCAGTCAGCACTTTGAACAAAGCTGTTAGCCTTCTGGGTCTGGGGGGGGTCTTCTAGTGACCACAAGGGACTTGATCTGAAAATGAACTTTTGTATATCATGAACACAACACTTCGTTTGAATATACTAAGTCAAAATAGAAAAATGCATATATGCCACTTCTATACGTTACACTGGTCACACAACAGACAACTTAATATTCACTTTTTTAAGAACATAAGAACAGCCCACTAGATCAGGCTATAGGCCCATCTAGTTCAGCTTCCTGTATCTCACAGCAGCCCACCAAATGCCCCAGGGAGCACACCAGATAACAAGAGACCTCATCCTGGTGCCCTCCCTTGCATCTGACATAGCCCATTTCTAAAATCAGGTTGCACATACACATCATGGCTTGTAACTCATAATAGATTTTCCCTCCAGAAACTTGTCCAATCCCTTTTAAAGGCATCTAGGCCAGATGCCGTCACCACATCCTGTGGCAAGGAGTTCCACAGACCAACCACACGCTGAGTAAAGAAATATTTTCTTTTGTCTGTTCTAACTCTCCTAAAACTCAATTTTAGTGGATGTCCCCTGGTTCTGGTGTTATGTGAGAGTGTAAAGAGCATCTCTCTCTCCACTTTATCCTTCCCGTGCATAATTTTGTATGTCTCAATCATGTCCCCCCTCAGGCGCCTCTGTTCTAGGCTGAAGAGGGCCAAACAAGGAAGGTGCCCCAGCCCAGCAATCATCTTAGTCACTCTCTTTTGCACCTTTTCCATTTCCACTATGTCTTTTTGGAAATGCGGCAACCAGAACTGGACACAACACTCCAGGTGTGGCCTTACCATTGATTTGTACAACAGCATTATAGTATTAGCCGTTTTGTTCTCAATACCTTTTCTAATGATTCCAAGCATAGAATTGGCCTTCTTCACTGCCGACACACACTGGGTCAACACTTTCATCGACCTGTCCACCACCACCCCAAGATCTCTCTCCTGATCTGTCACAGACTGCTCAGAACCCATTAGCCTATATGTAAAGTTTTGATTTTTTTTGCCCCATTGTGCATGACTTTACACTTACTTACATTTTGCTCATTAGTTTTCAGATAAAACAGCCCAATCCTATCCTTCCTGGCACCCGGAGGAACAGCAGCACCAAAATGGTGACTGCCGTATGTGGGCACTAGGAAGCTTTGCAGCCCAACACAGAGGATAAGATCCAGTGGAGCAGAGCTCCATTGGTCCCTTCCCTCTCCCAGGCTAATTCCTCCCCATGCCCTCTCTCACCCCAGAACACCTCCCCTTCTCCCGCTCCAAAAGCCCACACCACTGCCCGGAGCTCTTACCTTCTTCCTGGCAGTGTCCGTCTGGCATGGGGCCCAGCACCAACTGGTGCTAGTCCAGCACCAGCACTCCCTACTTGGAGGGTACAAGTTTACGGCACGTTTACAACACTCAGCACCAGTGCTAAGGCCCATTAGGACTAGGTCCTAAGTCTCCTGTTACAGTTGAAATTCAGTTTACCTTGAAAGGATTTAGGACCAGAGTGCAAAACTCCCTAATTTTCAACTAGCAATTGACTGCATTTTAAATGTTCTATGAAAGTCTTCAGTGCACTTACTTAGCTTCAGTAGTTTTACTAGCTTTCTCCATGTTCTTCAAACTTTCTGGTGACCGTAGCTGGAACCTACAGCTGTCATTCATATTCCAAACAGATTCCATCAGGACACCAACTTTAGGAATTCCAGCACTTATTGAAAAAGCAACTGCTCCAGCATGATAGAGAGGATTATTTCTCAAACAAACCTGTAATCAAAAAGGGAAGCAATCAATTATTTAAATCAAGTGATGCACCAAAACAGATGGCAAACACAAATTGAGCAGGTTGGAAATAATGGCTTGGATCTAGCAAACCGTGGAGAATCTTTGAGTTTTTCTGCCCCTCCAAAATTCTGAAGCCCCTAGTGCACTCCAAACAGTCAATTCTGATGGTTCGGGGGCCTCTCAAACTGCATAGGGTGTGGTGCAGCCAACAGAGGGAGATTACACTGGAAATTCTACTCCTTATGCTAGCAGAAGTGCTACAGTGTTCCACAAACACTACTCAAGAACCCAAATTAAATTTTAATTCTGTTGATAGCAGTGGTCTGCTGAATTTTGCAAGATTTGTTTGCAAAATAAAGCATAGTTTCCTAAGGCAGAGCACATAATTACCAAGTAACTACAACTACATAGATTTCTGCAGTCAACAATCCCAGAGTATCAAAATCTATAGATGAAACAGTGACAATCTATAGCAAAAAGGAAGAAGCCCAACAAGATTACAGTCAGGAGAGAGCATAATGCAAAATGCAAGTAGGTGGTTTAAGCTCTGCCAATACATACAATACAAGCCTCTTCCTCAGAATGTCTACAAAAACATTGACCACACAGCAAATTAGGACTGGGTCAGACAATTTTATACAGACTTCTCAAAAGATTTTAAGATGTCCCACAGAATGCCTTCGCTTACCTGAGTACCAACTGTGATATTTGGCATTGAAGAGATGCCAGCACTAGACTTGGGCTTTTTGTTTTTGGCTCTGGCCTTTTCTAGCATTTTCTTCCTTTGGCTAAAAGGAACTACACCCCTAGGTGAGAAAAATACAATTTCACATGCAAAAGATACTTAAGACTACTTTATGACTAATGAAACACAAATTTCAATTTGGCTTACAAATTTGAACACTTCCCACTCCCAACATTAACATCTAACCGCCAGTCCCCCCAAAATGAATTCCAAGCACATTCTTGCACTAAAATGCACTCCATTCCTCCATACATCTCTAAAAACAACCCACACATTTCACTCCCACTCCAAATCACAAATCATACCACAACTGCTCCTCCCAAACACACTCCCCATACACCCTCTCCTTTTCCCTCCTCCCTTCTCACAATCTAGCTCAGTGATTCTCAACTGGTATGCCGCAGCACACTAGTGTGCTGCGAAAGGTCCACAAGAGTGCCATAGGACTTTGGAGCACAGTGATTGAAAATTGCTGAAAAAACTCTTCCAGATTCTGCAGCTATGCTCTTAGGGCCTGTAGTAACAAATTATCTGTCTCTCTTCCTCTGCTGTGCCTCTAAGGAGCCACAGAACCTGGAAGAGCCCCCTGGAATCCGAAGTGACATCACAAGAGGCAAAGACCATAGAGAAGACCATGGAAGTCAGCGTGCCATGAGAAGAAACAGGAAACTCCTCTCCCTCCCCACCATGTCCAAAAACCATGCCTTTCAGTGGCCCAGCCTACCAAGGCACTATCAACTTCAGTTTGAGAAGCATCCTATTCCTTCCCCAAATCAGTACCTAAGGGATTGTGTGCGCACATCTTAAGGGGCCATGATGTGGTTGGTTTAATGTGCTTTTTATATATGCTTTCTAAATGGAGAGGAAAAAACCTGGGGAGTTGATGTGAGAATCAATCTTGAATGGATTAATTGTATACTCTTTTTTAAAAACAGAAATGTATTTGTATGGTGCACACTTTGTAAGTGGTTGGGATTAACTGATAATGAGGGAAGTGAAAATTATGGATTCACGGCTTCTATAACATTTAAAACATGTGTGCACACTTTGCAAATGTGATGGAAAGTTGGGGTGGAACTAAGTGGATTTGTGTGTGTGCACGCATTATGGCCCTCCACACAGTTTCCACACCCCCAAACTAGTCTAAATTTTGTTCTGGAAAAATTAGGACCATCTGACCTTCCTATGTAACTAGGTATGTAATAAATAGGTATATAATACCGATGTATTTGTAGCTGTTACAAATCCAACCAAACAGCAACACAGAAGCATACAATTTAAGCCAGTTACAGATTAGTTAACATCCTCCCTGCAAAGATTATCAATTGTGAGAGTCAAATCCCACTTAAAAAAACATTGTATTTATTGTTAATTTCATTATCTCTTACATTTTTTACACTGGTTTTCTATACCTTGGCTCCCCAAAAGAGCTTTACATTATATTACATGAAAATTCTAAAAATGGTACTATCAAATTTTCATATAAAAGGGCATTGTATAATTGCTAAACTTAAAAACAAACCACTAACCAATATTAGTATGCAATTCTTCTGTTATGTTTGCACAGTATAAAAGGTATCAGTAGGGAATGAAAGTAAACTTAAGCAGTTACAACTTTTCTACTGCATGCCTGCTTCTGTTTTCACAAGTGAAAATTCCACAAGAGCATGGTGCAGAGATGACTGTCCCTCCCATCACAAACTGGACTGATTCCAGGCCATTCATGAGACATTCAAGCACCTGTGATGACATGACCATCAACTATGAACACAGCTGTCTCTTCAGCAAAACAACTCTGTTAGTGATAACAGCCTTATATAACTATTTATTTATAGATTGTCTGTCATATGCCCTGATATTTCTAAGCGCCATAAAGGCTTATTACTTACTAACTTTTCTATCTGTAAAAGCAATCTCTAACGTGTCATAGGAACTCATTTTAAAATGCCAGGAATTCAGTTCTTTAATCACAAGAATATCCTCTCCCACTTAAGAATAAAGACATATTCCCGCAAAAGAATATAGCCTGTATGAATTTTAAGAGGAATTTCCTCAGGAATTACACCTGAGGAATTTTAAGAGGTGAAATCTATTTCCATTCAAATGAGAGAAGCCTGTTAACCTCAACTGACCACACCATAAATGTCAAATTGAGAGCCAGGATGGTGAAGCGATTCTGGTGGTGGACACAGACCTGGAAGATCCAGATTCAAATCTCCTGCTCAGTCATGAAGCTTCCTGGGTGGCCTTGGGTTAGGTCACTTATTACTGTCTCTCAGCCTAACCTACCTGACTGGGTTGTTGTGAGGACAGAAGGAGGGAAGAACTATGTACACCACACTGAGCTCCTTGGAGGACGAGCAGTATAAAAATCTAAAAAATAAAGTTCAAAAAACTCAAATACAGACTTACCACCAGTACAAGTTATTCTCCATCTGAGCACAAGTATAAAGGGCACAGCAATGAAGAGAAACTATCCGTTCTCCTTGAAGTTCCGAGTAGGTCTGTGCTGTATGTTCTAGTTTAGAAGCTACAGAACTCAAAGTTTCATCTACCCAGGTAGCTACCTGAGATGAGAAAAACAGGAGAACAAAAATGACAGAATCAGGTTGAGATCATTCAGGCTAATCTAGAACTATGCTCTGAAATTCTGCCTGAATCTTTTCTAGTACTGGTTGTACTTGATTCTTAGAAAAAAAAATTTAAAGCCAGAAGCAGCTCAGATGCTCATATAACTCCCTGGCCTGGAAGAAGTTTTGCATTCCAGAGGAAGAATAACCACATGCACTTTCCTTTGTGGGCAAGGATCTGCTCCTTCTAGTGAAATAAATAGGACAAATTTATTGTGGTGGTGAAGCAAGTTGTGCTACCACTGGAGTGCTAGACTGGGATGCATATTTTTAATTAGCAAATTGCTTCCTATCAGAAAAACCGGCATTTCATATCATGAATTCCTGTTCTTTGAAGCTCCTGAATCACCATCTGGTGTTGAAGCTCCTGAAGGCATTCCAGAAACACTGGGATGGTACATCCCACTGGAACAGTGAACAGAGTCCACTTCAGAACCTCCAGAGGAAGGGACCACTTACCCTCCCACTATGTGTTAGATGAGTTAAGGACACCCTCCACTAGAAAAGAAATGTAACCATCAACTAGCAAAAACTTTCAAGAAAACCAACAAAGGCCAGAGGGTTAACTTACTCAGAGGACAGGAAAAGAAAGGAACCTCCCAGGAACCCTAACTACCTCCCCAACATGAATGGCAAAAAGAGAATCCTAATGTTCCCTGAAAGAATGGGGGGGGGGAAGAATTCCCCTCTGGTAATCTCAGAGAACAGGAATTCAGGGTGGATAATCTTTTTTCTCCACAGCCTCCTTGCTGACTCTAGGCTTGGATTCTAGAGGCCGAGTCATCACCACTGTTCTCACTGGTCTTGTCAGGTTCTCCCCCTTTATCTGGTGGGGAGAACAGGATGCCTGATATAATAAGGGTGCTCTCAGGAACTCCCATGAACCAATCACTCTGCTTGCTGGGCACAACTGCTCTGATATGAAGATTAGCCCCTTAACTTTCTAAGCTGCTAAGAAAGAGGTTGGCAGTGGATTTTCAGAGGCAACATGAAGCCTGCATAGTTTACTGCCTCTCCCCACCTGCACAGCCCTGCCCAAACCTTGATCATGCTGAAGAGTAAACAAGCGGACCCTGCCTGCTGTTCCAGAGGGAAACACCATCCTGATGTTTCTGGAATGTCCTCATAATAATAATAATAATAGACTATTATTATTATTATTATTATTAACAGTATTTATATACCGCTTTTCAACTAAAAGTTCACAAAGCGGTTTACAGAGAAAAATCAAATAACTAAATGGCTCCCTGTCCCAAAAGGGCTCACAGTCTAAAAAGATGCAAATGAATACCAGCAGTAAAGAACAATTCAATGATCCAGCAACATAGTATCCTATTTAATGCCAGAAGTCAAATATCCCTATGGGCATACCTTAACCTCTAGTTTTGTAAGGAAAAGTTATAGCTGCAAGTTTAAATTACATCATACAAATGCTTCCTTGAAACCTACGTATAACCTTTTACGACTGCATGACAATAGAAAATTAAAGGCACTGAATTATTTCATGCTCATTGTCTCATACCTTATTGTTTTCTGTGGCAACAGTTGCTCTTATGCTGTTTGCAGAAAGGAGGACTATCTTCTCATTGGTTAAACCCAAGGACACCATACGTGGATGATGTATTGAAGGATTCTTCAGAAACAAAAGCAGCAAGTGACAGTGTTAACTCAGTAGTAGAATGGCCATCTTAAGTATTGACAAGGTGGTAAGCAAGATGAGGTATTCTTCTCCCCCCCCCCCCAAATCACAGGTAGGGGGCAGGCTTTTCCCCAAGAAGCGAATAACTACATGTGTCAAAATAAGTTACTACCTGGATTGGAAAAGCCCAGCAGCACAGCAAAGATCTCCAGACTTTGCCATGGCTGCTCCTCTTCAAAAGTGGTGGTTCTCAGGCAGCACTGCTGCTGAGAAGAGGGAGGCAAGAAGGTACAGGCTGAGGCATCGCTCTCCTGCTGTCCCTCTCCCCAGTCACTACCCTCAGCTAAGCTTGCTAAGTTGCTAAGAAAGGGAGGTTGGCAGAAGCCTGCAGAGCTCTCCCCCTCTGCACAGCCTGCCCAAACCTTGATCATGCTGAAGAGTAACCAAATCACCTTTTTATAAGTGAGACATTTCCACTTTACTGAAATACGCACACATACCTGGGCGTTTCTGTAAGGTTCAGATTCACTCCACTTCCACTGATAGAGCTCCCCTTTACTGCTCACTGCCACAAGTTCAGAATACAGAGCACCAACAGAAATAAATTTCATTCCATCCTATAAAAGCAAAAAAGGTGAAGTTGAACACTGCTATGCTTAGACCCCAATCCTTTGAAGTATTATGCATTCATTATAAGGAAAAACAACAGCTAGCAGCCCCTAAACATCCCAACTGTTCTAGCAACTGGAAAAATAACTCCATGGGAAAGCACAAGTCTTTCAAGCAGAAGGGCCCGGGTTCAATTCCTGACATCTCAAGGTGGGGCTTGGAAAAATTCTAAAAAGTTCAGGAACCACTGCAGAGACAGCCTGTCCTATCTGAAACACTGAAACTCATCACACTGAGCTAGATGTATCAGTGGTCTAGAGAAGGCAGCCTCCTATGCGCGCTACTAAATTAAGTTTTCATCTATTTTAATTCAGACAGTTGACCCTGCAGTTTAATAATATTTAAGGCACAATCCCAACCCCCCATTCGGCCAGCGCAAGTCCCTTGCACTGCCGAAGAGTGTTGCGAAAGTGCCATAAAGCACTTTTTCACCACTCTGAGGGAGGCCGGTGCACATGTGCTGGCCTCTCCGCACTGACATGGGCCCAAGGAAGAAGTGAGTTCACGCCAGCTAAGCTCGGCCAGTGCAAAGGTCTTAGGGGGAAGTGGGGAGGGAGACATTTTGGGGCAGGGGAGTACAGGCGATGGGCTTTCCCAGGTGCAGACAGGCAGAGAGCGGAGCCAGGAACCAGCAGTTATGCCAGATCCTAGCCCCATTCCTGGGTGGCTCAGAGAAGTCCCGGGCTGCTCAGATTTGCACCACCTCTTAGGTGGCACAGATCCAAGTAAACCTATGGGGGCTACTGCAGCTCTCCCCAGGATAAGGGGGAAGTTTCCTCTTGCCTCAGGCCAAGCCTCAGACAGCCCCAAACTTGCGCTGGGTAAGCGCAGACCCGCCAGCCTGCCTGTTCCAGCACAAGTTAGGATTGCACCGCCCATTTATCATATCACCCTTAACTCTTAAATGTGTTAGCACTCTGAATGAAAGTTCTTTCTTATTAAGTAACGTACACAAACCAGTGAAAAATGAAAAAACTGGCAGGTAATACACAATTTGATCTGACAGTTGTTCAATCTAAGCATATTGTCTGGATGCAAGGATTTCCCCATACCAGTCCTGTCCATATTTGTAATTTCTTAATGCCATAAAGAACGCTAATTAAATCAATCCCAATTATACTAAACTGACATTTCATGAACACTCAAGTTCAGCCAGTAAGGCTGAATTTAACCCTGCAAACTGGACTATGGGGCACCTTTTAAAGTTGTGTCCTCTTATATTTAGCACAGGAAGAGCAACTGCCCCTTTTCACCCCAGTATAGCACTTTTCCTAGTGATTATTGCAGGTGCCTTTTTTTTAAGATTGTGAGCTTATTGGAGTCAGGGAACCACTGATTGATTGATTTTATTATGTAAAACACGTTGTGAACTACTCTGGTTGAAAAGTGGTAATAAGTATTCTTAATCCGGCTCGTCCTCTTAGGTCATCAGAGAAGGCCTTTTTACAAGTGCCGCTGTCTAGGGAGGTACGTGGGGCAGCTGCAAGAAATAGGGCCTTCTCAGTAGTGGCACCAACGCTATGGAACTCCCTTCCCCTTGACTTAAGAATGGCTCCCTCTCTTGAGACCTTTCGGCGAGGCCTGAAGATAAACAAGCCTTCTGAGTTCTCGGCCTTTTAACATCTTTTTAACATCTTTTAATATTTTTTACAGGCCTGATTCTTTTATGACTTGCTGCTGCTCTATGCTCTTTTTACCTATTTTTTACTCTGACTGCTTTTTTTTATGATGTGTTAATATGTTTTTATTTGTTTTTAAATTATGTTTTTAATATGTTGTAAGCCGTCTTGAGTCCCTTCGGGGAGAAAGGCGGGGTAAAAATAAAGTTGTAGTTGTTATTATTATTATTATTATTATTATTATTAAGGTACCAAACTTCTTCGAACAAGAAATTAAGTTTTTTCCATGTCATAATGGCATTTTTTAAATCCATATAAAGTATGAAATATGAATTCTATGATGCTAAAATATATCTATATACACTTTTACATATCTATATTCCCCTTGAAAAATATATCCAGAATGCAACAGAAGTTTAGATTCGCTATTCTTCTAGGTAATGTATTGTACATTATACTTGTGAAAAGGTAGAAAAGAAAATTTCCTCTGTCTATATATATCTTACATTTAGTAGGAAATGTAGCCTCTTTTTGATCAATTACAGACAAACGAAACATACAAAAAGACAACAAAATACAAAAGCAAAACTCTCACTAGTATGACCACAAAAACAGTCTTGCTGTACAGGTAGTAGTGCCTAGGTTCTAAGTGATGGCTAACTGTTCTTCTGGAGCAGGGGTGTCCTAAATTTTTGGCAGGAGGGCCACATCAGCTCTCTGACACTATGTTGGGGGCCGGGGGAAAAAAGAATTAATTTACATTTCAAATTTGAAGAAATTTACGTATGTTTACATAAGTGAATATATTAAAGATGAAATATGAATGAATAAAGGTCTTGCAATAGCTCAAGGTCTATACAAGGCCTTGCACAAAGCAAGGCTGGCCTTTTCTTTGCTGCCGCTACTGTATCACAGACATGAAAAAGCAAGCAGTGGAGGGAGCCCTTATCCCACAGCTCACGCGAGAGGTCAAACAGTCGCCCCCACTCTGAGAGCAGTTGCGTCGGGCCAGTGTGGGCTCCAACAAATCTCCGGAGGGCCAAAGGCTCATTGGAGACTCGGGGTTCCCTGAGGGCCGCATTGAGAGGCCTCTGGGGGCCACAAGTGGCCCCAGGCCGGGGTTTGGGCACCCCTGTTCTGGAGTAATCTTAATCTTCTATTTTTTGTTTAAAGCTACCTTTAGACACTATCTACCTTTGAAGTTTCAGATGAAATTATTCTATTATTCCTTCCCAGAACTGTCCAGTTGTAGAAGCCACCATTTCCTACCCTGAGCTGGATTTAGATCAAGAGCTACATTGTTGAAGAAAAGTGCAGCTATATTGAGATAGCTCAGAAGGTATTGTAGTTCACGATGCACCTGCACCTGCAATCTAAAGGAACAGGGCTTTAAGCCAGTAATGAAAAGACTGAAAGTCAACATACAGCCAAGGCTAACAAGATTACATCTGAATTGGGTACCAACTTCAAAAAACTTGCACATCTAACCCCATAGCTTTCTGACAGCAATTATATTGCTGTGGCTAAATTCTGTGCTCTTTCAACAGAGCATCAGGCATTTGGATCAAACACTACCCGATCATCCTGGATTAGTGAGGTATTCTGTAAATCCAATTCCACTTCAGATACCTATTTTATTATATCTTCCCCATCGTAGAGGCAGCAAGTACTCCAAAATGTCTGAAGCACAGAAGGATATGGTCATTTTTCTCATTTCGAAAACTTATCTTGCCTCACTCTAGTCAGGAGGATTATAAATTATGTCACGATGAGCCTCAAGCATCATGTAATCTTTCATTCTCAAAGAAGAAAAGCCAGAAAGCCTGAATGATACACGCCCATTCTGAACCCAGAAGATGACAAATCCAAGAGAGATGAGGTCAGCTGAATAAGAAGGCCGATTTCAGGCATTCAAGGACAAAGATAGCAAAAGGTGTGTTGGCCCGATGCATCATCAGGTAACAGAGCAGGTGATGGAGGAGCAAATCCATACCAACACTTGTACTGCACAGATTAAGAGAACACAGACTGTTACTCAGTCTCCTGGAAAACTGAGACATACCTACAGCAACTAGGTTGAAGAGCGGAAAGGGCCTATTCAAAGACTAGCAGCAAAAGAGCTAGTTCTTTCAGTCAGAAATATATAGAGTCTACATGCAGTCAACCAGTTTCACTACATTTGTTCTCTAGAAAATTAAGGGGGAAATAAGAAGAAAATTTAAAGTATTTGTATCACAGCAAATTGAATCCGTTATGGGTTGACTCCAATTAATAGCCAGACTCTTCAGTCTAATCAGGGAAACAGCAGTAACTACCTGAAGATCAAAGCTTTCAACACCAGGGCTAAGGAAAGAAGGTGAAGAAACCGGGGAGAAGGAAAGAGCAAACAAATTGAATGCATCATTTCCGATTACTAGAGGTGCTTGTTTCCACTGAGTAAGAAAGGTTTACATCCTATGTCTTACTAACACAGTGGGCTTACTTCTAAGGTAGACAAAAACATTTTCAAACTACATATTACAAAGGAACATATTTCGTTCCAAGCATCCAAAGATGAAAAAGAAACATGTGTAAGAGAGGATGAATACTGTCCAAGCTCCCAAAGAAGAGAGAATACCAGATGGCTAAAAGCCAGGTTTCCTAATCAAGCTGGAAGGACACGAAACAAATAAACCTAAGGCAGAAGGCTCATACGCTTAATCATCTCTCTTCATTAAAATCCACTGAACTTCCAAGTAAATAAGCTGATAACTGAGCTACAGCAACATGTCAGAAGTAACAAATTGTAATTATCAACTCTAGATGCGAGAACTCTATAATGCAGGAAATATATGCAGGAGTATAAGCTTTGGAGGGGGGAAGGTTAGCACACATTACAGATAATACATATTACATCTCAGAATTAAAAAAAGATTTTAAAACGTTTAAAATACCTTATCTGGCCACCACTGCAAGTCTTCTCCTAACGAGACTGGGCTTTGAACAGGTGTATTCTTCTTGTCCAGATTTGGCTCACCTTCTTTGCTTGTAGAGCCCCGTTCATTATCAAATGAGGCTCCATCAAGCCACCTTCGCTCACGCAAACGTAAAACGGACTCACGTTCACGCAACAGCTCAGAGTCTCTCTCTAAGGGAAGAAGGAGAACTGGTATGCAATTGGGTCACACCAGTGGGATAAAAGTAAGCCACTCTCTAGTAAAGACCCTTCAGGATGCAACTAACAGCAGTTAAATCTACTTATAAAAGTGAAAATATAAAAATGACATGCAACATTCAAAATATTAACCCTTTCAAGCATATGTACTTCAATATTATGAAAATAATTTGAAATGCAAGAATGAGACTAGAAATAAAGTTCAAAGTCTGGGAGCTTCACGCTACCCCAAAATGAATTAGAAATAAAAATTACTTCACTGTTTACTTAGCATGAGATAAAAGGTGGTTTTAAAAATTTTATAGTACCATATGCAAAGAGTATATCGTGGGTGATTTATCAAAGAACAGCAACCAAAAAACAAAAATCACCTAACAAAGTAACGTCTGTTAGAGACATTTAAGCCAGCCAAAAAGGAGTGTTTATTAGAGAGTCTCAAGATTTCCCCAACCACCACCACCACTTGAAAAGGTTAACACACAATCATAAAAAAGACTCTTGCGAAATTTGCTAATCCAACCCCTTAGTTAAAACAACAAATGAGACTGGAATTGATTTTTTAAAGTTTATATTAAAGTCAGTTAAATGAAAAATTTGAAGTCAGACAAGTTCTTTAAAAATAGACTTTTGAAGGAAAATGTTCCTTACCAAAATGCTTTCCCTCCAATTGGCCTACAAATTGTCTAAAGCCAGTACTCTCCAGTTCTCTCATACAATTAAAATTTTTAAGTCAGGTAATCAAGCTAAATATCCAAGAGTCAAATATACATGGAAAATAAGGATTTTCTCATCTTAACATAGAAATAACCTTAGAAAGGAAAAAGGGAGGGATTTAAGAAAGTCAGAGGTTGAATATTGGTACATGCACATAATGCATTTAAACTGTATGCTTCCTCATTTGTGTTAACAAATATTCTTAACAATCTTTTATTTTGCTTGCTTGCTCTCTTCTTGTCTTCTGCTATCAGTTTTCCTTCAAAATCCACTCTAAAAGCTAGTTTCCACCTTGTTTTCCTTCCTAGGTTTTTCTCAGTCCCATTCCTTTACTCAAGACAATCTCAATTCCAGATTCTTTATTTATTCCATGACTTGGTTCTTTACAGTTTTTCTTTTCCTTCTGTATCACATCTATTCAAACTAGTCCAGTTCAAACTTAATGCTGAAAGCAGGCTTTAGGAATGAGGAGCAGGCCACAGTACTATGTACATCTTCCTCTCACATGTACAAATTCATCCCCTCCTGACCCCCCACCACCTGTTTTAGTGCTGAATCATGACCATCCCCAACCAGGATTAAACTAAACCAGGCAGGTGTTACTCATTTTGAGAACCCTGATAGATTTCTGCAAGACTGGTGACAATCTTGCAGAAACTGGGTATACAGAGAGGCTGGAAGAATGTACGCTGGAGCAGGATGGGGCACGAGAATGTGTGCAGCCTGCTCCCAATCACTAAACCCTAGTTTCAACATTATATGCCTGAACCATGCCAATGCATCCTGACAGTGCCTTTTTGTTTCATCCTACAGGGCATCTACAGAAGCTTCATAAGTAATGAAGCTAGATTTGATAAACATGATAAAAGTGGATAAAAATTCAACTTCTGTTTAAACTGTATCACAGTCATTATACTAGCCCTTGATTAACTTGTGTAGCACACTTCAGACACTGAACATCTAACAGAAAGATTAAATGGGGGCAGAGCTATACTCAACGGAGATTCACATCAGAGGTTGGATTAACAATTAGTAAAATGTTTGGGATACCTACCAAAAGTAACAACTTTTTAAAAAGAAACTATGAAATAAAAAACTATGAAGGAATTACCATACACGCCCAATCTTGTATTACATTTCATACACTTTGCAAAACATATTTGGACCTTGATGCTATGTACATTATTCTGTGGCTATAATGGGTTATTTCTAAGCCTAAATACAAATCAGAATGACTTGGTTTAAATGGAGAGCTGCAAGCTTTTGCAGAATGAAGTTCACTTGCAACCTTCTTCATCTATATTTGAAGTCATTAAATCTTAAGAAAAAAATGTTTACTCTTAGAGCGGTGCATAATGAGCAGTGGAAATGCATTCAATACTACCTACCAGAACAAATGTAGGACTTCTAACTACACTATAAAACTATGCCTCTAGACCCAGGAAGGCAGAAAATGCCTTGTGCACCACTAAATGCACACCAGCTCTGATGTAGATACTGAGCAATCTAAAGATTTACTGAGTAAATCTAAAGTAAAACTTTCAGAGTATTGCAAGACAGAAAAACAGAGATTTTAGATGAGAACACCATAAGCAAGTATAGTTTTTTTAATGGCTTTGTTCAGAATATAATTTTTAAATGCCTCATGCATATTTTACCTGATGGGTATTTCAAATATGCAGCTTGCAATTATTTCACAAGTTTACTGGGACAAGAGTAAAAATTTGTACAGCTTAATACAAAAGGATTTAAAGTATCTATATTTAAAATAGAAAAAATGTATATACAAATCTAAGACAAAATCACCAGCATGTGCTATAACTAGCGTACTGCACAGCAATACTACTTATTTACAAATAAAAAATGTGCAAAATTACCTCGGGACGAGCTTAGCCTGGAAAGTGATGAGCGCCGAAAGGATGGATAACCAAAGTAACTAATATCTTCTGAAAACATAGCATCAGCATCAATAATGACACTTGGGTGAGCAGAATGTATGTCAGCATCCAGAAGAGACATAAGATCCTCTATAAGAGGAGACAAGGATCTCAGGTGAATTATCAGCTACTTGAAATATCAACTAGAAAGACCATCACCAAACAAGACAAATCCACCAACAAAAACTGATGTTCTGTTCTTCAGATTCTCTAGGGTATGAATGTGTGCCTATAGCTCACATTAGCAATCAAGCACAATGTCCCAATGTAAGAAACCAAGGTTATCTAAATCAACTGCTGGGCTGCTTGCTTCTACAAGCCATTGAGTCTAATCTAATCCTAAAAACTCAGACATTAGACAAAACTGGAAGAAATTACACAATATTTTAAAAGTGATACTCAGTACATTTAAGTGCCAAAGACAGCAGATAAAAATTTAAAAAATAAAAAGCTTCCTCCAAAGAGCATGCAACCTCTCATTTTGCCTGTTACAAGACAATAGTTTTCTGAGCTGAAAAATTGTCTTTAAAAAAGATAATCTGATAACTGTGCAAAAATTTGAACATGGTCCCTAAAGAAAATATTTTATGAAACTATGTTTTCCATATCAAAATAATTGTAAGGTTATCTAGCACAACAGCACTCACATTTTGAATGCTCTGTCTTGTAATGAAATCTTGATCCTACTTTTAATAGCTGGCACAATTACACAAGCCCTACGTGTAGCATCCTATTAAGTTCTATTAAATTTGTTTCCCAGTGCAGAACAGAAAATGCTGTCCACATTGACAGCAAGTCAATGTGGCAGCAGCAACAAGTTTTTATTGTTTCTCCAAATTTATAAAAATCACATCCCACCTCTAGATCTACCTGACCTTCCATACATACTCCTACTATTGTTATCCAGTTCCAATACACTCTACCACTTCTTCCTGTCTGGCTCCTAAACCCACTAGTACAACAGTAGTTCTTAAATTGTGGGTTGTGGAGCTGGCACTATACAGAAGCTGCAAGGCATTCTGGGTCATGTTGTGCCCCAGAATGCCTTGCAGCTCCTGTGCAGTGATGGTGCGCAACCCACTTCGCTGACCACACCACAGAATGCCACATGGCACTGCATTCTAGGGTGCACCACAGCCACCTAGGTGGATTGAGGCAGTAAGCTTGAGAACCATGGCACTAGTACATTTCCCTTTCTGAGTCTTACACATCCTGTCTCCCCATTTTATTTCCAGTTTGAGATAACTGAATCCTCAACAGTCAAGGACAATCAACTAAACCTCACCTCTTCATGTAAGTACAGTGAGACTACAGCTCTCAATTTGAGAAACTCTGGCCTTGATTTTCTATAGGCCTGTTAACAACAAAAGCAGGCAAAACTGTTTGCAACCTCTCTCACACAACCTAAGCACTGCACCATCAGTGGATACTGTATACCTCTGGAGGGGCCAACGTTCTAGTCTGAGAAAGCACTGGTTTATGCAATCCTTTCAGCGTCCATCCTAAGAATTACATTGCAATGGGTCAGAGTCTCAACATGAAATAGTCTCAGCTTCTCTGCACATGGTATCCTCTAGGGCAAAAAAGAGTAAAACCTCTCAATTACAATCAACAGTGCTAAATTCTAAATGTCGAAAGAATTGCTTAGATCACTAATTCTCTGTACCTTGGAAAAACATTCACATCATATGTTAATTACTTGAAAGAACTGCCAGAAATCCACACTCTGAGGGATACGAGGTTCCATCCTACCACTCAGTAGCAGAGCCAAGGGGGGCGGAGCAGTAAGTTCTGCATAGCTCCAAAAGGCAGCATGTAATCTACCCCACCCCCTCACTCTCAGAGCCTGTCCGGGAGCGAAAGCAATGTGGAGAAGAAACGCCTCCATGTTGTTTTCGCTCCTTGAAAAGACCCCAAGAGCAAGGGGACAGTTTACATGTCAAGTTTCAGAGCCATGTGGTACTTGCAACTCCACCCCCAAGCTCTGCTACCACTATGCTTTGCTCACACTTGTTTCAACTCCTCCCTGAAAAACTGACTACTCCAACTTTTGCCTCTGTCCCACTCACAACCCCAGTCCCCAATGCATTCCTTTCCTAAAGACTGTTCCTAAGTTGGGGGAAGTGAAGGACTGGGAAAAAGCAGAACTTCCTTTTCACTCCTCCTTCAAAGGGAGGAAGCAATTGGGAGGCCATACATCTTTAATATAATCCCTCCCCCAAAACACAATTTATTATTAATAATAACGTAATCTACTTAGCATGTGCTGAGTGTGACAATTTAGCACAAAGATATAGATCTTATCTATGAATAATTCAGAAGCACTTTATCCACCACGTCTATAGATTCCAAAAATATTCTAAAGCTACTGACTTTTTACATAGATTTCAATGCAGGACAGCCTTATGCCTACAATGAAGAAAACACAACGCGGTTACAGAATCAGCTTAACCCATTTCTGCCCGGCCCACAGGTGAACACATTTGATCCCTGTTGTGTATGTGCAACACTGGGCAGAAATGGCTTAAACTTCCAGCTTCTCACTATCAGATACTCAAGTGGGATGATAAAGTCACAATTCCACCTACCCAACTTCTTTAGGATACGCAAAGACAGTCAAACTAAAATGACTTAAATCAACAGCGGCAGCTATATAAAGGAGTACCCAGGTGACGAGCAATGCAAATCACAAAAGTGTGACAATAGAGTCTATTTAGACCAGAAAATGTGAATACATGAAGTCCCTGACATCTTACGGACATCTGTGTTGGTAATTTTATACAGGAATAGCCTGTCCGTTTGGCACATGCATGATAACTCCAGAAATACATACATTCCAAACAAATCTCTGGAACAAAACCAGTACACATCTTAGGAACTTATTGGGAACAAATTAAAGTTAACTCTTTTAATTAATTTCCCTAAACTGAGGAACACTTCACTTTTGTCTTATACAGATATTCCTGATCACTCTATATAGCAGCGGTTTTCAACCACTGTGACATGGTACACTGGTGTGCTGCGAGGCTGCCTCAGGTGTGCCACGGGATCAGAGGAGGCAGGCAGCAGCTGCGTGCCCGCATGCAGGAGAAGCGGCTGCTTTGAGCCTCTTGCAGCAGGCAGCACAAGCAAGGGAGCAGCCAGGGAAGGGACTGGTCACACGCAGCAGCTGAAGAGTCCACTTGGAGCTTGCTCCTGCTACTGAGCATGACTCAGGCTGCAACCGGATCCTCACTTTCCTGGAAGTAAGCCCCGTTGGCTACTATGGGGCTTACTTCTGAGTAGACATGCATAGTGTTGGGCATGAAGGAGGTTGTTGCCTGTCTGCATGCTGACTGGCCAACAAGAGAAGCCTGGAGAAGCCAGGAGGTGGGAGCTGCGGAGTGAGTGAGACGAGGGAGCCAGAAGCAGGCAAGCAGGTACATAGCGAACAAGTCTGCTGAGGCCCCCAACCTAAGGTTTCAGGGTCCCTGAAAGTCCCTTTTCCTTGACAGTTTGCCTGCAACTCCACAAAGCGACCCTCCCTGCACTTTGGGGCTTTTAGAGGAAGGGCGCTGGGCCACAAACCTATCTACACTTTCCTGGGAGTAACTGACTATTATGGGGCTTACTTCTGAGCAGGCATGCATAGGATTGGGCTCTGGGGGTGCTACACATTAACACTTTCCTGGGAGTAAGCCCCATTGACTATAATGGGGCTTACTTCTGAGTAGGCATGCATAGGATTAGGCTTTTGGTTGCACTCTTTTTGCTCAAATACACAAGCAGGCAATTGGCACCTCTCTCCTCCCCCACCTCACCCCCTTCCCCAGGAATATTCCCCCCCAAAAAAAATCTCACAAGCACAGTTAGCAACTCTTACTGTCCCTCCCCTCACTTGTCAGCACCTTCCAAAGGTACAGAATCACTGCCTCACATTCTCTCTCTCTCTCCCCCACCCCCAGTTTAATCCTGCACTTGTTTCAATCGTATCTCCTCACTGCCCCTCACCCACATTCTCCACTATGTGATCAACCTGCCCTGTTTTTGCCAACACTTTCTGGCACTTTTGATAAGAATTTGAACATAGAATTTTTCCTCCTTTTCAGAAACCACATATACTTCGCTCTCCATGCTTCTTATCAATTTTTTTGTCATGTAATGATTTAATTGTATTAATTTTATTAATTCAAGATTAACTGTAATGTAGTAATTTAATGTAAGTAAAAAATTGGTAGTGTGCCTTGACAATTTTAGTGCCTTGTCAGTGTGCAGCGAGCTGAAAAAGGTTGAAAATGACTGCTATATAGAAACCATCAAAAAATTACGTTACGCACCTTAAAATGAAATATTGTACTATCTCATAGAACCGCTTCCTTTGGATTCGCTCGAAGAAAAGCTAAATAAAAATACCTTAGGTCACATTCAAGGGGGATCTCTACTTGACCCTGCCTTCTGCATTATTCAAAGTCTCAACAAGATGCTTTATTCATATGAAATTGCTTTAATGCCACTTCTGCATTTGCACTACTGAGTAAAGAGATGTGACTTTAAAGGCTACACTGGAAAAACAGTAGCTTTTTACTACATCCTATGGGAAATTAAGTATGTTGGGAAAGAACACTGTTTTACACTTTGTACAACAGCAGCAGCATCTTACAACCATTCACACACTATAACAATGGCATGTTGTACAGATTGCATCTGTACAAAACATCTTACAACCATTCACAGATTATATCAGCATTACCACACTGGCACTTATGATCTCAAATGTCTGCAAATTCAACAGCCAATGCTGTTATCCCAAAGGAGTTACTGGGCTGAATAAAAACTTCTAGGAAGCACAACTTAGATTCCAACAGCCTCACCAAAACAAATCCTTAAAATACCATGACTCAAGCACCACATATTTTTGGATAACAATGAAAACAAAGGTTCTGCACAATGTCACATAAGACCAGTGACCTAAGTAACCAGAATGCCTTGGACTCTAGAAAAAGCCTGCATTTGTTAACATAAAACCAATGAAAAACCTCAACATCCACCAGTATGCTTTTACTCTCCAATGTGATCTCTTTCATATAGCCCTCAGGCCAGTTCACATGAATACTGTCCCACCATGAGGTAAATTTGGTAATCACCTTGTGGGAAAAGGTATCTGGTTCACTGTGCACCTAGAAGACTGTCACCATTTATCTGAAGAAGAAAAAAATTAGACTTCCTAGACACATGCTGCACCCATTGACAAGAAGGGATTCCACATGGCTCCCAGCAAAATACCTGCCAAGTCTGCTCATGACAAGAGTACCATTCTGTAAAATACCTTCTTTTGCTTCGTTTTATCTTAGTATCTCTTTCCTAATCCACCTTTATGGAACCAAGAGAGATTTCAGAGCAAGACTTAGTGATTGTTTGTAAGGACACTTACTCAAGAGTAAGTTTTTTCATACTTTATTTAAAATGAAAAAATAAAAAGTTTTTATTTAACATCTTGAAATATTCATGCTTTGAACTATACATTTCAAAGAGAAATAGTAGTAAGACCATTTCTACCTGCTATCATCTGCTGCTGAGGTTGCTCAGCTCTTCCCAAAACCAAACAAGCACATCAACTTTCAACTGCCTACTTAAATGTAGCTCTCCACAGATAAGGGAACACTAAGGTGTTTTCTTTTCCTTTGGGGGGGAATTCAGATCTTATCTGAGGAACAAACGGAAGGGATATGAAAATGTAACTCTTGCAAGAGTCACGTCCCTTCGGTCATCTCCTTTCAGTCTACCCCTCAAATAAGATCACAGCAAGCAATACAGAACCTGAGGGCATGAACCAAGTGAGAGCACTTGAGCTGAAAAGAAAACTTTTAGCCTGGAACCAAAGTAGCCTCCATACTCCCCCATACTTCATACGGGAAGTATCCCACCATGTGAATCTCCCTAGACCTTTCCTGAGGTCTGAGGTCCTTTTCTCTGATAATCTGTTGACAGACATGTGGAAGATAGGCTCTCTCACACTGTGGTGCCCAGAACGTGAAACAGTTTCCCAAGAGAAATAGTCTTGGCCCCTTCACTGACCTCCTTTGAGCACAATGTTATTCCAGCAGATACTTAAAGTTATAGCTCATATATCTGATATATAATGATCAGATAACATAAATCAATGATTTAAAAGTACAAGTTGACTAAAATACATTCGAAGTACAGGTGAGTGTCGCTTAGCGATGCTCTGGCCAGTGGTAACCCACATATGTGACGGTCACTGCTGTTCCCTGTTCACCCCCCCCATAGCCTCCGAAGCTGAGGGGAGCCACTCTTCCCTTGTCTCTGGAGGTTTTTCAGAGCCTCTCTGAGGCTCAGAGTGGCTGTTTTGGCCAAAAACACGTGACTTTTGGTTTCCTGGGAAACTGAAAGTCACATTTTTTTCTGCCTGAAATGGACATTCAGTGCCTTGGAGAAGCTTGAGGTTGGAGACTCTGAAAAGTCTCAGGCAGTGAGGGTAGCACAGCTCCACTAGCCTTTTGGAGTCTTCACATAGGCCTTGCTTGGCAATCGGGGTGCTGGTTTGCATCCCTGTCGCTAAGCAACACACAACTGTACTTTGAATGTATTTTAGTCAACTTGTACTTTTAAATCATTGATTTATGTTATCTGATCATTATGCAACTGTATTAATATTTTGAATTTAGAAATCCACCCCAAGTATATTTTAATACAGAAGGGCAGGACATAAATTACAAAATGGGTAGATGTGGGGGCAAATCTGCAGGGTTATTTTATTAATACTGTAAGGTTATCTGTGGAAGACATGAAGTTAAGCTATTTAGATAGACTTTGAGACACTGTAGCTCTTTGTACAGCACTATGCATACGTAATACATCAAGGGGAAGGGCATGTTTACAGAACAAAAAACACAAGAAGCTGAACATATTAAGATATGTATATCCTACCTTTTACCAAAAAAAAAATCTAAGGTGGCTAATAATAATTCTCATTAACACACCAATCAAACCAAACTATCAGTAAAATATTCCCAAGCAGAATAATCAGTGAGCAGATTATTCACATTTTTTCTGTGTTTATTCAATCAACAGAAAAATATAGAGGATCTCCACATTATTCAAAGTCATACTGTATAAACAGGGCTTTTGTCTAACATGCACTTAAGCTAATTCCTTTATCTGGCATTACATTAATTTATGAACCATTATTTCAAGTTTCTCGCAATCAACTATAACGTTAACAGTTGCAGATTTGTTAATATTTACACTAATTCTTTGCTTGCTAAAATAAATACACAGATTGCTTACAGTCATTCTACCTTTTGGCTTCCTAAGATGGTTGTGGTATTAGGCAAGGTGGTTAACACCTCACTTCATAAATTCATATCTAGCGGATCAAGTCCTTTGTGTACTTGCACACACTTTGTTTTAATAGCTATTGATACTAAATGGTATGAAAATTATGCCCCATGTAGAAACTTTATGTAAAGCCCGAGTTTCTCTTAACTCATGCAAGAGTGAAATAGCTACTCATGTTAAATATATTGCTATTCCAGTATAGCTCCCTTCTGCCTTTTTATATAAGCAGCTCCTTGCAACAGACTTCTTTAATTTATACTCTACTTAGATCATTTATGCTGGCAGAAGTGTATACAAACTTTGATGCAAAACAGAACTTTGCCATACAAATCCACTGAAGTTTAAACGCAATGGTGTTGAAATAACTCAAGACTACATATGTTCACTCCAATAAAAGCCAATCCAGATTTTGTCTGGCCTACTACTCTCTAGTTTACTGATACTGAAAAAGCAATGATCCTGTGCGCAGCAGAGAACATGAAAGATAACCCTTCAACAATGTCAGAGGCTGAAAACCTATTGCACTCTGACAGAAGAATTCCAAATTAATTTTAAGAACAAAAAAGGAGACATTGCCCCACACAAACCTCCAGGAAGATACGATTCACTTGCTGTGTCATCACCATCATCTCCATCTTCATCATCACGGCTCAGTAAGTTGTTCACTGCAAGATTCACATCAAGATTCGTCCGCTGGAGTTCTCTTATAATGACACTTCTGGATTTTCCTTGTAAAACCACTTGTGCCTACACAAAATAAAATTCATATGCTAAGTGTAATAGTCCCCCCAGTGTGATTTCCATCTACAAGAATGACATTTTCTAAATTAAACGGAGTATAGCAAAACTCCAACAGATCAGCACCAGGACCTAAGTGGTACCAGATTATACCAGACTATCAGGAGGTGCTATCCTACCCTTGATAATCCCAAGAAACAGCATTCCTACTTAACATTACTGCAAGGATCTAGTTACAGGATGACTGCTTAACTTACTGCCAAGACACTCAAGTTGTGCCTGAATGGCTTCCATAGCTTGTCTTAGTGACACCACTGCTGAGCCAAGTGCCTGTGCAAGGGCTGACGAGATGGGGAGTATGCTCCCAAGCTGGAAATGCTCCTGGACAATGTTGGTTCCTGACTATCAAGAGCGCCAGAAAATCTGAGATTTAGTGTATTATGCTTAATTTTCAGGAGTCAAAGATCAAAAGTTATCCCAAGAAAGTAACCATCCGGACCTTTTTTTAAAAAAAATTGAAATTAGCTTCTCTGTGGGTCAGCCTACCTTGCCCTAGACCAGTGGGTGATGGTGGCGACATGATCACCATGATAGCAGCACTGCCAGAAATAAAAGGGTTGTTTTTTTTAAGCTTACCCCTAGCTGCACTAGACCTCTGGAGGGTGTGGGGAGCCCACAGGCTCCTCTGCAGGACTCCCCATGTCTCAAAACAGCTAAAAAATGCTAATGCAACCACTTCCAATTTCACAATTGCAAACTGGAGTGCGCCGTGAAAGATATTTTTAGCTTTTCCAAAGCACAGGGAGCCCTGCAGAGGGGTGCACTGAACTCCCCGCACTCCCTGGAGGCCAGCAATGGCTGAGGAACATTTTTTTTAAATCCCTTTCTGTCCCCAGTGGCAGTGTGATCAAGTTGCCACCATCCCCTCTGCCCCTTAAGGGGGAAGAGACAGGGATACCCAGGCTGGTGCGTAGTTTGAGAACCACTGGGTTAAAAAAATTAAGCCCTTCTACAATCAAGGTCACAGCATTTCTCAGATTTCTACAGCACCCTTACCCCAGTTTTACTTCATTAAGTTCTCTACCACTTCCTGACAAACAGAATGGGCAGCAGCCATGATGCTCCCTGCATAAGTATTGTTATGCTGCAGGCTTTTGCAAAGAAAATAAGTCTTTTCGTGCATGAAGGATATCAATTCATGCCACCTCTGCAGCAGAGCGCAAGTGATCATCAATTTACAATAAAAAAGTACATCAGACAGCATTTTAACAGAAAAGCTTAACTTCAAAACACAATGCAAATTGAAGAAAAGTTCCAGTATTTTGTTTTATTCTATATATACTTTTTAAAATGGAAGAGGGACCGGGGGGGGGGGACAGACTGGAGGGAAAAACGTAATTAAAATGATACAAACATGGCAAATCAGTAGAGCCTGAAGAAATTTACCCACTATCATTATAGGAACAAACATGTAATCTCGGAGCAATTATCAACTCTCTCCAAGAATCTACGGCCAATAAAAGCAAACCTCAATGTCTAGAGAGCAAGCTCTTTTATCTCCTAGGAGAAAAAAAGAACATGCCTGGAGAAATACTGATCAATTAACTTATTTTTAAAATCCTTTCCAACCCACCTGTTCACTACTGCAAAAATGTTAGCTAATGCAAAAACTGTTTCATTTCAAAACTCAAGTATTTGAGATAACTTCAGGGAACATTAAAAGTGGTGTCACATCTCTCATAAGAACATAAGAACAGCCCCAGGCCATATACCCATCCAGTCCAGCTTAATGTATCTCACAGCAGCCCACCAAATGCCCCAGGGAGCACACCAGATAACAAGAGACCTCATCCTGGTGTCCTCCCTTGCATCTAGCATTCTGACATAGCCCATTTCTAAAATCAGGAGGTTGCACATAAACATCATGACTTGTAAGCCATGTCTCCAATTGTCTCCAATTGACAGTGCTGAATTTTTTTCATTCACTAAAAACTACACCAAATATCTTTCAAAAGTTGATTCAAATATCTTATTCCAAGATCATAATCAGAATGTACCCTCAATCAACATCTGCTGAAGCAGATACTCACCTTTCTTTCTCCATCTTTCCAATAATTGCAAACATCTTCACCTCTGACTCCATTATAACAGTTAAGAGAATGAATCATTCTTTCTCAAATAGGCACACAGCAATATCTCCAATAGGGTGGGGGGCACACTCACCAAAAACTGCATAACACAGTACTAAAGGACATGTTCTTGAACTATGACATAGGAAACTGGTGCTGATTGGTCTCATACTATCCAGAATGTACTATTCCAGTGTTTTCCAAAATGTGGGCCGGGACCCACTAGATGGGTCACAAACCAATTTCTGCTGGGTTCCCATTCATTTTTTTATTTTTAATATATTAGAGTTGATGCTACCATGGTATGTGACTGCATCTGGGGGAAACATTACAGATCTGTACTTTTAACAGGCTATGTATATGCTTTTAACAATGATAGCAAATGCGACTTTCTCCTGGGTAAGTGTGGGTAGGGTTGCAGTCGAGAAATATTAAAAATTTTCCTGCTTGATGATGTCATTTCCAGTCATGACATCACTTCCGGTGGGTCTTCTCAGATTCTCATTCTAAGTGGGTCCCAGTGCTAAAAGTTTGAGAACCACTGCACTATTTTCATTGGATACAACATCTGTCAATACGAGAGAGGTTCATACCTGTGAAATGAGTTCTTCTGGAATAACAGATGCTGGAATTACTGGTTGGGGTTGACTACCCAACAGTCCAGATCCTCTGTCACGTCCTGTTCGAATAACTCGTGTTTGCCTCCGAGAATCTCTAGCTCCAGCTGATGATCTACCTGAGGATCCACCTCCACTCCCTCCAACACCTGAGCTCCAACGACTTCTGAGGAATTTTTTTTCAAAAGGCAACATATCAATGCATTTGAACTAATTAAAAATATATATTTAAATTTCACTGTCATCTAAGTATCATCTACATGACCTTCATAACACAATTTATACAATTAAAGCTAATGCAAAAAATTATGTCTTTTCATATACCACAGAATGTTCTAAGCATCTGTAAGATTCCTCTGGAGCAGAATACACATCAAGCCTTTCAACAGAATATCTTTACTTGTGGCTTTTCTATTGATTATTCCATTCAATTTCTGATATATTTCAAAGAACTACTAAGCCTATTTATGAGCAAAAGGATATTCCACATATCCAAGAGCCCATAGAATCTGTCACCCTACAAATCATTACAATATGACTTTCTTTTAAATTAAACAGCATTTTCTCTGAAAAAAAGAATAGCAGTTTTTGGATTGTTTTAGACTAATGCATCCTATGAGGGATGTAAGAATTATGGATTGTAAGAATTATGTAAGAATAGTAAGAATTATGAATTGCCTCAGAAATATTCTTCCTTCCTTTGAAATCAACAAGAACCTGCTCATCTTAAAACACAGTTAACTTTGATTCGTAAATGCAAGATCTTTCTATAAGTTGGGATTTTTCTTTTAGGACAGTGGATCCCACACTTACCAAAGTCATGGAACACTTCTTTTGCAGCAGCCTCTTCTTCCCCATTCTCCCAGGTGCTGCCATGTTGAGATCAAGTGAGAATCTTGTGAAATCTCTCACAATCCATAATAGCAGCACCCGGGAAAGCTGGGAAGCACCAGGGACATCCCATGGCAGGCATGAGTTCGCCACAGTGCCATGAGACACCATGGCACACAGTTTGGAAACCACAGCCTTAGGATGAACCAGGCGGTTTTTTAAGTTTAATTTTTTACTGACTACACTTGACATCAAACATGAAGCTGTTCATCTATTTTGCTTGACTTTCTTGAAACTGAGACAGTGAAGCATACCAAAATAATGCAGCAACATAAGACAACAATAATTGCAAGTTTGCTACCAACAAACTGGTTTTAACTAGAAATCCAATAATGGTTTAACTTTCAAATGTACTAGGTAGTATACACCATGTTGCGCCCACAGAAGCTGTACAAATACAAAATCATCTTCCCCACCACCTCTCCTCTTAAAAATCCCCAAATAGCCACTGATGAGTATCATAGACCCTTGGTAGTGGCATGGATCAGGGAAGCAAACCCCCTGGAAGCCAGAAGGGGAACAGCTAGCAGAAGGTGGCTTGCATGCGCAGCCTCCAGGAGCAAAATGCTCTGCATGCTACTTATTAGCTTTATCCCACAAGTTTGGCCAACAAATGTAATGGAACACCGGCTGTGACAAGCCCCCAGAACTGCTGCTGCAAACATTTTTATTTGTTTTTAATATTAGTGCCACAATATGAAAGATATTTAAGCAGAATTGTGGCATTAAATCAACATTATTCCCCTAAAATTATCACTATAAAAAAATAACATTCTGAAAGGACTACCCACAGTAAAATCAACTGTTGTATGAGGGTTGAAGTAAATTACAAACTGCTCAATTAAACCTAGAATTTGAAGGAAAAAAATCAGAAGCTGCTTCATAGCATTTTTTCCCCAAAACTAAACTAAACCATTGCTGCATTCCAATGGTCTTCATACATGAGACAATGTTATGTGTAGTCACACATAACCAAGAATGGTACAAACAGGTTGCAGCCTCAACCCTACCAAAACTTACCCAAGGGTGTTGCCTGCCAGTCTGCCCAGAGTTTCAGAACCAGACAGAAACCATGGGGAATCACTAGTCCTGCCTGGCCTGGATGTCCTTCCTGCCCCTGAGCCACTGCTCAACTTTGAACTGAAAGTAAAAGATGGTAGATCAGTCACAATACAATCCCAAATGGGTTAAAGAACAAAGCCTGGAATCCCAGGTTTAAATTCTCAGGGATTTAGTCTGGTAACACACCAGCTTAAGCAACACCCTTGGGGAATCTTCAAACCTTAACTGCAGGATATGATGACTACCATGAAAAAAAGAAAAAGCATGCAGAGCATGCTTAACACATTTGATGAAAAACAAAATTTCTTATTAAAAAAAACCCTTCGGTATCAACAGTCATGGTGAATCTGCAGAAGTATGTCTCCAAATGAATGAATATGCATTAGATAAGCTAATATATTTGCAAGTCAATGCCAAGCCATTAACCCCATATCAACCCCAACTTGAATATGATAGTAATTCTATAATAAGAGCATTTTAAACCAAACAAAAATATGGATCTAGAAAGTATGCCCTGTCAACATAAAGAAAAATGTAATCTCATGCTTGAATATTTCAGGGTACTCTATTTCAGAACTCAAATGTATATTATTAAATACTGCGTGAATTATTTTTAGCATTTTATTATTCCGTTCCAACTTTTTAATATACAGATAGGTTATTGGCCATAATTATTCACTAAGGTATCTAAAGCCATTAGCAACTTACAAAACCAGGATGCCTGGAAACATGATTCCACCACCCACCCCACATTTATTTTCAATTACAGTTTTAAAAACCTATGATTATTTTACAAAATAACTGATCAAAAAGTAAGATTTCTGTAAACTATAGAACAAAAATTATCCTTACCCATCATTATTATCAGGTTTACCCAATTCCAATCTGTCTGGCTGAACTAAAAAGCCAATCCTGCAGACTCTACCATCCTAGATTTAAAACAAGAAAAAGTGTCCAATATGAAATGAAGTCAAACAAATTACAGAAAAATCAAATTCTCTGTTGCCAGTAAATCTGGTGTAATTGAGGTTGTGAAAATTAGGTTTAATTTTATTAACAATATTGTTGTCTAAACATATTTTGAACAATTTACCTCAAGAAGAAATGCAGCATGATTTGGTCCAACCACACACTGTTTAATAGTAGCCTGTTCCAATACATTCAAAGGGGGGTGGCTGAAAACAAAAAGTGAGCATGTGTAACATTTTTTAAGTCTCTTAACACCAAGAAACAAAAGAAAACACATGGCACATGGAATGTACAATGAATAGATATAACATCCGAAAATGACTTAAAATACATTAGTTGAAACAGACTTATTCTCAATCATTAATAACAGAAAATGAACAAAATCTTAATGAATGCTTTTTATTTCAACTGCTTAGTTGCAAACCGTTATGAAGTAGATGCTTAGGCTTTTTTCAAGTTTATAAAGACAGGTATTATCATGTCCTCACATGTATTTGTTGATATTTATTATTTTACGTACATTCAGTCTTGCTTAAAAAATGAACTCAAAGTGCCACAAATTTGAGAATGTTTCAACATGCAGGACCAAAAAGGATCTGAGGGCTGTGACCCATGGGGTGGCAGTTCATATTTCAACTGTATAATTCAACACAAGTGTACCTTTCTCTAAAAAAATGAGACATGGACAGAACTGAGATGTAGGTAGAATTGCAGTTCTGCTGCAATTATTCTGGAGACCAATGAAAAGTCCAACACAGAGCCACATCCACATGACACCATGTCCAAGGCACCCACTACCCACTCTTCCCTCCCACAGTTGCCTACCTAAATGACTTGGGCTATGGTAACAGAGGGGCAACACGGATTCTGAACCAATTCCCTAAAGTCACTTTTTCCATATCATGACCACCTCTAATGCCACCTCACCTGTTTAAATTGTATTTGTTGAGTTTCTCCGAAACTTCCCTTAATCTGCAAGGAAAAACAAAATCAAGCTTCAATAAATCAGCATATGTTTCTTGCCACAGTTTACCTTACAGCCACCAGATTAATTTATAGATAACAGCATATAAAAACTCAAAAGCCATAGTGGCAAATGAGCAGAATTTCCTGATCAAGGAAATGGGACAACTTGTAAATATTAAAGAGTAGGTGATTGTTGTTAGGCTACTTTAAAAATAAACTAAGAGAAACATAATTAAAGTGGAATCATCTGCATATTGAAAAGTGATGAGAACCACTGTTTACCCGCTTTTCAACAGAACTGAAAAATCACTCAAACAATAATATAAATATTCAACTTTTTCATACTAATCTAAGTCCAATTCTAGCACTAAACTCTCCTTCTTACTTTCAGAGTTCTCTCTAGTCTAGTATCCTTCAACTCGGCATTCAAAATCAGAAAAACACCTTTCCATATTTCCAAGATATTCTTCAAATGTCCCCTGCTCCTTTAAATAACTTCACTCTTCCCCCCTTATTGTTCCCTCTGCGCTTGAACTGCATCTCAGAACACCTGCATAATGCCCCTTGTCAATTCAAATCATTTCTCAAAACCAAGTTTTCACAAAACTTTAGTGCCCATAGCATTGTGTAATTAATCCCAAGCACATGTAACTAAAGTTACATTGCATGTACATTGCATTCCCCTGTCTACTTCACCTCCATTTCCTTCCTATTTGTCACATTATAGATTGTAAACTCCTTAGGGCAGGGACCTGTCCTCTCATACTTTGTTGAGAAAAAAAGGAAATGGTTAGTATTGTATAAATAAGTCCAATGCGCCACTGACACCTGGAAGTCTCCCAACTTCAATATGCATGCATGCAACCTGTCTCCTTGTTTGACCACCACCAAACAAACCTTTTCATGCACTGTATGAATGGAGATCAAGAACACTATGCTAACAGCAAGAATGCAGAATCCAACATTTCTTCTGTTTTAATCAATGGAATGACCAAGGAAAAATACCACTTATGTTTATAACATTTAAGGCAAAATTGGAGTACAGGTTTTCTCCCTCCACTGTATCTCAACGGATCATGGAGTGCACAGTTGCAGTCTATTAGGCCCACAAGTAAGATGGTATTTAGGCAGTAAGGCCCACAAGTAAGGTCACTATTTCAGGGCTGGGGAGCAGCAACCAACAGAGTCTGCCATTCCCACAAGGAGGCTGTTCTCAAACTCTCAGGGAGCGTTTGAGCCTCAGTAAGTGTGTGCGGGGGTGGAAAGGCGGCAGCAACACGATCCACTGGATCAGTGGTTCTCACATATTTAGCACTGGGGTCCACTTTTTAGAATGAGAATCTGTCAGAACCCACCAGAAGTGACATCATCAAGCAGGAACATTTTTAACAATCCTAGGCTGCAATCCTACCCACACTTACCCAAGAGCAAGTCCCATTGACTATCATTGTTAAAAGCATAGAAGCTTCTTAAAAGTACAGGTCTGTAACATTTCCCCAATGCAGTCGCATACCATGGTAGCATCAAGTCTAATAAATTAAAAATAAGATGTTGAAATGAACAGGGACCCACCTGAAATTGGCTCGCGACCCACCTAGTGTGTCCCAACCTACAGTTTGAGAAACACTGCACTGGATCATGCCGCTTTGGAAGGACACAGGGGCTTGCTGCCACTTACCAGAGCCTGAAGCAGCCTCCCAGAAGTACAGGGAGCCACCACATTTAGCCTCCGCAGGGCTCCCCACACTGCAGAGTCCGTAAAAATTGCAATCACAACCACCTTCAGTTTTGTGAGCGTGAGGCTGCGGAGGCGACTCCCCGCAACCCTGGAGCGTGCTGCAGGCTCTGGTAACTGGCAGCAAGACCCTGCACCCCTCCAAAGCAGCATGATCCCATGGACTGCATCACTGCCTTCCCCTGCCTATAAGGAGGCAGAGGCCAGGGTTCTCTGACGCCGCGGTTTGAGAACCACAGCCTCAAGGCAATCTGCAGGAAAGTAATCCAGAGTTTGGTGCACACCTCAACACGTACACCTCAGCTGATGCTGCCTTTGGCGGGCAGGTAGTGCAGAAGGTGGCATGGGGTCCTCTGAGTAATTTCCACCCTTAGGGAGGCACTGCTTGGATACATCTCAGATGCTTAAGGCTGAATTCCTCTTCTCAGTGGTTCCAAGGTGGCTCAGTCTACTCATCCTAACTGATTGAGATGTGCACATCTAAAATTGGAAGGGAAACACACTGATCACAGTGCAGTGATATCCCCATGGAACATGGGGAATTCAGCAGGATCCCCTACCTTGTACATAATTTTTCTGACAAGTACCTATTGATGGCCTGTGTTTGTTCTTGTTCATGTATTCACTGATACATGGCGATATTCATGATGCCTGTACCTGTCTGGGGGATCTGGAGAGCCCGTCCTCATTCAAAAACTTAGATCATCTGACCCTGCCTGCTAGGGCAGTGGACCTTCCCAGATGCACAAATCTGAGCTACTCTAGATCCCATGAAAAGGGGAATTCACAGGTAAGCCCCAATTTCCCCATTTATGCAAGTACTGTATAGAACAGTGGTTCTCAAACTGCAGGGTCGTGACCCACCAGTTAAAGTTACACTTGCCCCATCCCTTTAGGGGGCAGGGAGGAGAGGCAGGGAACTGATCTCCAGGATTGCGTCCCTAAGGGGGGCATTTTCACTTACTTGTCTCAGTGAGGGCTGCTGGAGGCTGCAGGAGATATGGGGAGCCCAGCGCAACCCTCAGCACTGCTCCCTGAGGCTTGGAATCTTGAAACAGAGCAATTGCAGTGCACCTCCTGCAAATAGGAAGTGCTTTGCAATTGTTCCTGCAAACAGGAAGTGCTTTGCAATTGCTCCAATCTTGTGTTTTCAAGATTCAAAGCCTTGGGGAGCACTGCGGAGGGCTGCGCTTGGCTCCCCACACCTCCTGCAGTCTCCAGCAGCCCTCACTGAGACAAGTAAGTGAAAGTACCTCCTCTTCCCCCCCTTAGGGACTGCCTTTGCCCCACCCCACAAAGACTTACTGTGGGAGTAAAGCTCCCTCAGAGTTTGAGAATCACTGGTATAAATTGTTCCCTATATGGAAGAGAAAGTTAATGGAAGTGCCATTAGCTGCCAGTACTTTATGCCTCAGTACTCACATTCAAGGTGACAGACTTGCTAACTTCACTCATTTTGAAAGACATTCATACAATTCACTTGCCTTTTTTCTTCTCATATCCAGACTTTTTTTAGATATAAAACCAAACTATCATCAGAACAGGAAAAAAACAATTGGCTTAAAGGCAGGAAAGATTTGGTATCTCTCCATTCTGCGTTGAAGATTCAGAACACATGTTCTCTTTGTGCCATTTCTCCCTCTTTTTCTGTTCATAAGTGTACACTTGATAGCATAAGAGCCCTTATAAAACAGACTCATGTTCTTATATTCTGAAACACCTCCTTTATATAAAGGATAGCAAAAAAATGAATAAATGAAACAGTTAACATCAAATGTAATAAGATCAAAAGATACAAGTGGCATTTGTAATAGATCTCTTTTTTGCATTCTACCATTTCAAAAAATAAAATGATTGAACTTTAAGAGCCTAACTCAAGTGGGGGAAAACCACTATACAGGTGTGCCCCCCTTATCCATGGGGGTTCCATTCTGGAACTCCCCACAGATACCTGAAACTGCAGATACAGGTGACCTGTCCCCATGGTCTGGACTCTCCAGATGTGAGGGGAGCCTGGCTCCTCTCTCCTCTGGAGGGACGCCTGAGCTCAGCAGAGGCCGCAGACATTCGTCCACGGCCTTTGCCACACTCAGACTGAGCTTGACAGCTCAAAACACGTGACTTCCGGTTTCTTGGAGAAACCGGAAGTGACATTTTTAATGCTTCCCCAGACCTCCCAATTCCTTATAAGGCATTAAAAAGTCACTTCCAGTTTCTCTGTGAACTTGGAAGTCACATGTTTTGAGCTGCCAAGCTCAGTCTGAGCCTAGCAGATGCCTTGGACAGACATCTGCAGCCTCTGCTGAGCTTAAAGGCTCCTCTGGAGACGAGGGGAGCAGACCTTCCCTCACCTCCAGGGGGGGCGCACGGGAGAGTGCCTGCAGATCCAATCCATGGATAACTGAATCCACTGATACTGGTTCCATGGATACAGGGGCCCACAAAAATGAAAAAGCAAGAGAACTGTGGCCCTAGAAGAATTCAGAGCAGTGTTAAAATAAGTTCAAACGTTCTAGGTCACAATTCAAGTAACCTACCCCCTAACACAGGGGTGCTCACACTTTTTTGGCTCGAGAGCTACTTTCAAACCCAGCAAGGCCCGGAGATCTACCGGGTGAAGGAAGCGTCTGACAGACACCCCCTTTAATGTATGGAGCCCCTGCTGGAGTCTAGTCAGTTTCGTCAGTTTTGTTGCTGCATGCCTGAAGAACAGCTAAAGTGTCAGTTTCAGTGTCAGTTTAGTGTCAGCTAAATATGTCAGTTTCGTCTAGTCACTAGACGAAACTGACATATTAACAGTTTGGAGAGACAGGGCTCTGCGATCTACTCATTTTGCCTCGCGATCTACCGGTAGATCGCGATCCACCTATTGAGCACCCCTGCCCTAACACTAGCCACTGCTGGACTGAAAATGTGGGGAGGGAGAAAAACCAAAAATTTTTCCAATTCACATCTGATCACCTAGATGCTATTCTTATAGCACAATCCTATACATGTTTACTCAGAAGTCAGTTCCATTAAGTTCCATAGGACTTACTCCCAGGGAAGTACATTTAGACTGCACCTATATTCACTCTAAGCAAAAGTTCTCAAACTATGAGTTGCAAACCAATTTTTGGTGGGTCGCACACAAGGCTTGCTAGGGCACCACTTGGCCTGTGTAGCACTTGATGCATCTAGGAGCAGCAGAATGCTGACAGCCTAGACACTTCAGCAGTGGGAGGAGACGGCCTCTGCTCCCTCTCTGCAACAGGACCTGCCAGATGGGCCACAGCCAACAAGGCTCTCACCCAGACAAGTGATGGGAAGGGGTGGAACACTGGGGCAGAGTGCATGATGTGGGTGATTCCCTTATGAGCTGTGGGAGCAGCTAAAGGGATGGGGTGATCAGGTGGGTCGGGATATATTATCTTTTGAAAAATTGGGTCCTGGTGCTGAAAAATTTGAGAACTGTTGCACTAGCCAGATTTTACAATTATATTGAATTCAAAGACCCACACACAAAAACAAAGCGCCATTTTACACTGCAACATATACAAGATCTGAAAATCAGTAACATCACTTAATACTGCCAAACCCTATTTTAAAAACTTTGATATGAATAGAACTTTTCCCACTGAAATGAATGTAATAATTGTATTAATCCAGATCGTCACTGTAAGGGCTGTTTTCAGGAATGAATTAGGTTGTAAGTTTTTTCTTTACTTGTAAGTTTATTTTGTGTATTCATTTTTTTCCTTGATAAAATTAAAACAGATGAAGATAACAAGGGAAGAATGTATTTCAAACTCATGACTGTCACCTAGAGAATTGATGTGGGGCCAGAAAATTTTCCACTATTTTAACATGGAAAACATTCAATATGTAAAAGTGAATTGTTCATAAAACAACAAGAATCGTGAACGATACAATACCAATACAATTGGGCAGCTTCAGAATTGTAATTTTTTTTAGGTGACTATCCATAGGAATTGTATGTAAAAACATTTATATCTCATATAATCACAGAAGGAATGTGCTAGAAGAATAAATTAAAACCAGAAGTACACATAATCCAAATGCTAAGTAAGATCTCAATTTATGTAGGACAACAAAGTTTTTCCAGAAAAACCCACAACACTAGGACATTCATAGAATTACAGCAGATCTTGGCAACCAGTCTTTTAATAAAATAAGACTGTCAGCCTGGCTTAGTTATGGTTTCAAGACAGAGCAAAGTCTAGAAATAGGCAGAGCTTGAAGTCTCTTCAAGAGCCCAGATTTCAACAATGGGTTCTACATGCCTGCACTGGGCCAGTGAGACGAAGCCAGCCAGTCTCATTTGCTTCAGACTCTTCTGCGTTAGAAAAGAAAAAAAGATCAGGGTGATAAACTGACAAATTTTAAAAATGTAAAAGGATGCAGAACAGAACAGATTGTACAAGACCTACTATCTCCATATCATAAGTGCACATACGTAGTTCTGGTACTGTCTCTCTTATACTATTTTTCCACAACTGTGACACTGGGGGGAAAAAGTTTGAGTGCTCAGAAGGAAGGGGTTTCGAGAGACAGATTGTTCAAAACCCTGGCTCAACTGTATTACAAGCAGTGTTAGGTCTTGCTGGCTGGTGTCTCGCCTTTTCTAGCATCAAAAAGATAGTAACTTTTAAGCCGTAATGGTGGAGACACAGATTACACCCATTCATTCAATCCCCACAGATCAGCTCTCTGCTAAACCAAACTTGTAATTAAGCAATTGCCTAGTTGGCTATGATGACTGCATCTAGGTAACAAGGTGCATGCCCACTACACAGAGGCCAGACACAGCATTCTGCAGTGTTTCGGCAACTGAGGAAACAGCAGTGTCCTATGACTGCTTCTGTGAATTTAAGAAAGTGTACATACACTCACAGTGGAGACAGCCCAGACTCTTGCATAGCTTTCTGCCTTCTGGATTTAAGGACAAAAGGCAACCAAGTTCAAGAAGCCACAAGAGTAGTATCTCACTCCTATGCTATGGAAACACAGGACCTTACTAAAGGCAGCTGCCTGTTCCAGTTCCCTCCTGTTGTCTGGATTAATGAGAAAAGGCAATAAGGGACTGGTAAGACAATGGCCTTAGCAGTTAGATGTGAGAAATACAGCACAATGCTACAAGTGGCTGCCTAGCTCATACCCTTCTTGCCCTCTGATCAGCAAGGAGTCACAACAGCAACCAGATGAGTTCAGACAGGAAATGGACAAACGGTGAATAGTATCAGGGAACAGTCACCCAAGATTACAGGCATCCCCCCTCCCATTCACAGATTTGGTTATCTGCAGCCTTCCCACACCTATTAACATAGTTTAGATGCTTATAACTGTGAAAATGTTTCTTCCTTTTATAGGATGCTATAAGCAACATTTCCCCTGGGGGCTGGGGATAAGAATAGGCCCTCAGTTTGTACTTGTCGTAAGAGGCGACTAAGCAGCCACCGGGTAGATGGGACTCATCAGCCTGGGAAGGCAGCTCATCTGAGAGAAGGAAAACTGATCCCAAACCTCCACTGCCTTGTGGCTACATCCAGTTATGGAAAAGGCTTCAGGAGTCAACCTTGAGGCAAAATCCGGAGCCGGAGTCCCTGAGGCAGTTCATGGCTGAACGCAGTCACGTTCTGGCAACTCCTGCGACGCCGCTGGAACCAACCTATTGGCCTCTGCCTTTCCATTGGACCATTTCAGCGACGTGGAGAGGGGAGATTTGCTGCATGGGTAACAGCCTATCCTCCATACCTACTTTACCCAGGCTTCGCGCACTGGAGAGGACACCGTTCCAGAACCACCATTCAGAGCGTGACACCATAGTCTTCCGAGACTGAAGCATGCCAACAACAAAGCAACATTATACTACTAGACAGTGGGAATAGGCCTTCAGCCAAGTAACGGGCCAGCTATGAAAGCACCTCAGCAGGAGTTCACAAAATCTTGTCTGGGCCTCGAAGCCAGCCAAGATCTGTGCTAATCAAGAACTACATGGTTCCCTGGGACAAGGAATGGATTTTCTCCAATGTTATGAAGACGTTCAGACACACCCAGAGCATCTCTGAGTTCAGTCAGTGGAAACAGGCAAGTCTTCACTTCTACCCCAATACAGTTTCTTTTAGTTACAAAATAACGTGTTTTACTGTAGGCTTCCTAATATTATTATTATTATTATTATTTATTAACAGTATTTGTATACCACTTTTCAACAAAAAGTTCAAAGCGGTTTACAGAGAAAATCAAATAACTAATGGTTCTAATGTATAGTAACTAATACTAATAGCTATTTGACGGCAGAAGAGAAGTAAGTTCATAGGACTAGGAAAGGAAGTGTTCGTTAAATGAAAGATATTGGTTCTTTACAGTCACAAATATATGGCATCAGCATAAAAGAATGGCCATCAAATACTATGGCCATCAATTCCTACAGTTGAGATTGAGGAATAGCTTCCTTCAGACTGGAACCCCCCAACAACCAGTCACCACAAACTGCTCTGGCATTATGGAAAGCAAGTAAGGAGCTGAGGAGTGAATGGGCTAACACCAAACTAACGAACACCAAAACATATGCCTAACATCAAAACATACGCCTGCCCGCTGCCTGGCCAAGAACAATCCTGGCCTGTATGGAAATCTAAATAGATTGTGTGCTAGGGTAGGAAAATAAAGGATAATTTAAAGAAATGGGGTTTCCCCATAGAAGACACTCTGTATGAATGTGAACAAACCATTCACATATGTTACAGTGCATACTGTGCCCTTCAATATGCACAGAGGAAGAGCTTATGTTGGCACTGGGGAATGTTATTGAAGTGGCCTGGTATTAGGTGAATGATATCTAGTTTTAACCCTTTATGAATAGTTATTTTATATGCATAAAATTACAACTCTGTAGGTCCTTTTCACACGAATAAAGAAAGAAAGCATAAAACAATGAGCCATAAATTAGTACCACTTCACACATTATACGTAGGTATCTAAATATATAAAATGTGAATAAAAAACACAGGTAGACTCATCAGAAAGCCAGGATTACTGTAGCTTTACATCATGTGTTGCTCTGTTGGTAACAATTTTTGTGAACTAGTAACTTGTTTATTTGCAAGACTGTTTTACTGATTAAAGAAACTAACACCAAAATACCCAGTCAAAGAAATATCTGAAGTATAATTATAAATTATCTGCTTTTTCTCTATGCTTTGTTTAATTTAAAAAAACCTTGTTTTAAATTAATGTACTCTGTTTTCAAATTCTTACACCAAAGTTGTTCCCATCTTTTTTAGGATCACAATGTAGTCTAATTTGGATAGCAAATACAAGTTCTCAACTACAGGAAGTGGGGTGGGGGAGGAATTATGAACACCACACAGAGTACAATATAATCATGCTGTACAGTCTCCATTCATTTCAATGCAATTTCATCAGAAACACCACAAAAGTAACACTGAAACAAATGAATACATTATAGTAAATTTCATAAAGCCCAAAAGTCAGATTCCACACATCAATTCTCCTTCACAAACATTTGAACAAGAAACTTTTCTTCTAGTGCAGTGGTTCCCTAACTTTTCCAGCTGGTGGCTCTCTTGACTTACTGGGTCACTGGTTGTGGCCCCCCATTAGGGTTACAATCCTACACAACAGTATTTCTCAAACTGTGGTTCGGGACCCACTAGGTGGGTCGCGAGCCAATTTCAGGTGGGTCCCCATTCATTTCCATATTTTACTTTTAATAAATTAGACTCAATGCTATCATGGTATGTGACTGCATTTGGGGAAATGTTACAGACTTGTACTTTTAACAAGCTACTATGTACATGATTTTATCAATGATAGTAAATGGGACTTACTCCTGGGTAAGCATGGGTAGGATGATTAAAAATTTTCCTACTTGATGATGTCACTTCCGGTCACGATATCATTTCCAGTGAATCCTAGCAGATTCTTATTCTAAAAAGTTGGTCCTGGTGCTAAATGTTTGAGAACTACAATGTATAGGGTGGTGATTATTTCTCGAGGATTCCACAGTTCCCCTGGCTGGTTTCAGTGGCTCCCCAGGGAGCAATGGCTCAGAGTTCGGAAACCACTGTCCTAGTGTATCCTAGTGTATCCTAGAGGCCACACCCAAATACAAGCTCTTCTAGACCTTTATGTGTCAAACTTTGGAAGATTTCATCAACATAGTTTAATGGCTACAGCAGTGGGTCTTGCACATTTAGCACCGGGATGCACTTTTTAGAATGAGAATCTGTCAGGGCCCACTAGCAGTGACATCATCTAGGAACATTTTTAACAATCCTAGGCTGCAATCCTACCCACTTACCCAGGAGCAAATCTCATTTACTATCATTGTTAAAAGCATATACATAGTACCTTGTTCAAAGTACAGGTCTGTAATATTTCACCAAATTCAGTCGCAGAGCATGGTAGCATCAAGTCTAATTTATTAAAAATAAAATATGGAAATGAATGGGAATCCACCTGAAATTGGCTCACTACCCACCTAGTGGGACCTGACCCACAGTTTGAGAAACACTGGTCTACAGAATACCCTGAACAAGTTATACACAAACCTTTTGAAACAGTGTCAGAGTATTTTGAGAAGGTAGGAAGCAGAACTACCCACTAGGGGAGACATGAGATACTGCCAAGTCAGTACCTCATACCAAATTTTCCCTCACCCCAATCATGTAAATTACCATGCACTGCATATTGTAACATCATGATATTTGTCCGTCATGTGTGCGTCCTTGCACCTGACAGGAATCAGAGAAAATCAGAACATCAGAAAAATTTTATTATCAAAAAAATAACATTATGGCAGGAGATAAGCAATACTAGACAGTAGCTAGACAGATTCACATTGCATAAGAACAGCCCTGCTGGATCAGGACAGAGGCCCATCTAGTCCAGCTTCCTGTACATCACAGTGGCCCACTTCATGCCTAAGGGAGCACACAAGATAACAAGAAACCTGCATCCTGGTGCCCACCCTTGCATAAGCACATTTACCACCAGATTCTAATTTCACCCCTCCCATACTGAAAGCACATACAGTACTTCTTCAGGTTCTGCAGATAGTCTAATTTAACAGCCTAATTCTAACATTAGCCAGGTCAGGAAATAAAACATGACACACCAACTGCTGCACAAGGTAACATCATAAAGGATATTACATGCCAGTATTGCAGGGAAGCTGTGAAAATACTGAAAGAAAGCACACCAACACAAACATTTTGGAGTAAGGTGCTAATGCAGTTTCTCCATTTGTTACACACTAAAAATGCAGTAAGCAGTCAAGTTTTGCTCCTACCTTAGACATATAGCAGCAAACATAGTCAAGAAAGCTATAGACTTACATCACAATTATTACTAGTTTTAAGAATATTTATATACTGTTCAACAAAACATAATTCACAAAGCAGCACAAACAGTTAAATAAATTGTACTGCACTCCATCCCACCCTCTCGTGCTTGTGAAACAGAACTAAAATCCTGCTTACTTCAAAAAGGGGGAATCCTCATTTCCAATGGGGGGAGTCGGGCAGTGCAATCCTGAGCTGCCCGTTCCACCGGGACTGTCACGGCGCTGAAACAGCTTCTGCAGCATCCTATGTGCAACAGGGCTGCTGCTGGCAGCTCCTCAAGGGAAGGAGACTTTTGTCTCCTTCCCGCAGGTAAGGGAAGTAGCCCAGCAATGGGGCTTCTCGATTCTGCGGCAGCCCTTGGGCTGCCATAGAATCAAGAGCCTCCATGTCAGGCCATGCAGCCCAACACAGAGCTCAGGATCCAGTGGAGCTGAGCTCCACCAGTCTCACCTTCCTCACACCCCACTCCCTTCCCCAGCACACTTCCATCCAACCCTCTCCCCACCCTCCCCCCTGGAACGCCTCCTCCCCACCTCCTCCCCACCTACCCAGTGGTTCAGGTGACTGCTGAGTGGCAGAGTACCTGCAGTCCAACAGTGCTAGCCCCGCACCTGCTGGCGCTGGACTAGCTCTGGCGCTCCGCTGGTGCTAAGGGCTCGCAAACAACACGTTTGCAACAGTGCGCAACAGTGGTAAGCCAGTGCAGTGGTAAGCCAGTGCACACTGCTTATGATTGGGCCCTAAGAGAGGTAATGAGTTAAGAGGCACTTTTTTCAAGAAATGTAAAATGTAATCTAGATTTCCTCTCTGAAGTTATCACGATTACAAGTCACAGACATCATAGCCAAAAATTCTGACTCAAAAACTTGTGCAATATTAAACATCTTTATCCTTCGCAGAACAAATACTATATATCCAAAATACAACACTAACATCACTCATCTGACTTCGGTTTTATCAGCTCAAGATACAATTGTTTTCATGTAGCAGTGGAACAGGTGCTCAAACATGCCATGATTTTGCCACGGTCAAATTTTGATTGTCAACTAATATGAACAAAATTGCCAGTGCAACAAATCAAATCAAAAACAGTGAACATTTGCATCTATTTTTAGTAGTGACAAATCCCTATAATAAAAAGGGCAATATTGAATCACTACCATAAATACATATGAGAACCCAATTCACCAATTTCTTAGCACAATCAAACAATTCTATTACAGATTTATAAAATAATTCTTGGTAAGTCATAAGTGCTTGTCATTTCATAAGGTGTTACACATTGACGTTCTTATTAAATGCAATATTTTAAATGATATATCAAAATAACTTAGTACTGGGTAAAAACAGCTGTTATTTCTCTTTACTATCACAGCTTTGTAAACTATAAATATTTCCTTCAGCCTTAATCTAAAGCAGAACACCAAGTATGTTACTAAGAATTTTTAAAATCATTGCATCTTCATAGAGTGTGCTTCAAATTTCAAGAAAAGAGGAATGCAGCTGGAAAACATTCACCATTTGTGCCCAACACTGCACATACACAGTGCACATACACAGTGCAGGGATCAAATGTGTACACCTGTGGGTTGTGCAGGATTACCGTATAAAACACAAAAACACTACAGCATAAACTCTAAAGTTACAATCATAAACATGAAAAGTCCCACTGAGTCCAGCAGGACTTGCTTCTGAGTGAACATTTAGGAGACATATGTAGCAGCAGTTATACAAAGATGCTAATCTACTTTCTAGTCTAAATGCTAATCTACTATCTAGTCTCACACCATCAGAATAATATCTCCACCATTCTGCAAGACTACTCAAACAACATGCCACATTCATAGGTATTACAGAGGTGGCAGTCAATTTCTTAGATACTCCTCACAACTGCACATGACAATCACTGCAGTGTAAAATGTGTCACCGGGTCATTTAAGAGGAAGAAGCCACACCCTACTGACAAATTTTAAACTGCAGCCCCTCTTTTTAAAATCAGGCAACAGAAGTTTACATGAGGTGCCCTTCTCATACTGACCTACATTACTCACTCAGTACAGTAGCTAGCCTTCCAAACTCAGATGACAAGACTTTTTCTAATATGTTGCAACCTTAGCTAAATTACTAAAATAGGTCTTTACAATCCCTGTAGCTATCTATTTCACATACACACATGTGCAATGCACACGCACACACAAAAAGAGATTGTGTTAGCTATAGCACCTTTACTTTTAGATTGTATTATGGAAGATCAACATTAGAAGAAACCTCACATAACCAGAGATTTAACATTTCCATTATCATTCCAGATTGTCAGTGCAATCCTGTGCACACTCTCTCAGAAGTCCCACTGTGTTCAATGGGGCTTACAAGAAAACAGTTGTGTGCAAGATTGCAGCCTAGTACATGTAACTGTTCTAAGATTGCCAACCCCACTAAGACTGCCAACCCCAATATACTGTAATCTAGAACTCTTTCTATATTGTAGTAACTTCCTCTATATCTACATAAACATAACTTCTATATACATCAGGGACAACAAAGTTTACCAGATAATCTGCACTATCTTTTCCATTGTATTCGTGCTGCTCTTACACGCGTATTTAACTCTAAAATATGTTTTTGATGTTTGTATCCTGGCCTAAAACTGACAGCCAAGTTCTTCTAGATGAGCTTGGGAAAGCCCTGTCTTGACTGTACAAAACCCATCTAACATCCCAGAAAGGCAAAAGAAGAAATGAAATTTATTTTCATTTCAGATTCCTATTGGTTTTAAGGGTGTTAGGTCACAGCAGAGACCAGAAGCATGATGCTCAGCTCCCAATGCCCACATCACAACCCTTGAATTGCCACCCTCAACTGAAGTTCTGATTCATGTCAGTGAGAGGTCACCCCACCCTTGACAACCCAGAGGCAGAAACCAATGAGAGACACAATTTCCAGCAGCCCAATTCTTTGCATCTATATTCAGGCTACAATCCTATCCACACTTACCTGGGAGTAAGCCCCACTGATTATAATAGGGCTTACTTCTAAGTAAGGATGTGCAGGATTGGGCTCTGAGAGGGTTCCCTGTCTTGAAAGGGCTTTGCAATCTGAAAAGATGCAGGAGGCTGCAATCCTGCCCACACTTACCTAGGAGTAAGCCCCATTGACTGTAATAGGGCTTACTTCTAAGTAAGGATGCACAGGATCGAGCTCTGAGAAGGTTCCCTGTCTTGAAAGGGTTCACAATCTGAAAAGATGCAGGAGGCTGTAATCCTGTCCACACTTTCCTGGGAGTAAGTCCCACTGGCCATAATGAGATTTACTTCTGAGTAGGTATGCCTAGGATTAGGCTGTGAGGTGGCAATCCTTCCACACTTACCTGGGAGTAAGTCCCACTGACCATAATGAGACTTACTTCTGAGTAGGCACACATAGGATTGGGCTATGAGGCTACAATCCTGCCCACACTTTCCTAGGAGTAAACCCCATTGGCTATAATGGGTCTTTCTTCCGACGAGGCATGTGCAGGATTGGGCCCTGAGGCTGCACTCCTGTCCACTCTCTCGTGGGAGTAAAGCCCACTGACCACAACGGGACCGACTTCCGAGGAGGCGTGCACAGGGCAGGGCTCTCCAGGGGATTCGCCCTCCAGCCAGCACGGCCGGGATCGCAGCCTTCACGAGCCCTCCCCTGGCCGGCCTGGAGGGGCCGGGGGTCCAGTGGCAGCCTGAATCGGGGGGGGGGAGACACCCGCCAGGCCCCGGAGCTCCTCGCAGGGCTCCCCCTCCAGCCAGCCAGCCAGACACACGAGGCTCCTCCCCACGCTCGAGGCTCCTCCCCCTCCCGCGCGGGGGGCTCCCTCCCCTCCCCTCACCGGTCATTGAGCTGGTCCTCGGTGCCCGGCAGCGGGTGCACCACGAAGTGGATCGATGTCATGTCTCGCTCTCTCCCCGAGGGAGGCGGGCGGGGGCCGGGCGCGGCGGGGGAGAAGGCGGGGGAGGAGGGGGGCCGGGGAACGCGGCGCTGCCTCGCGGTGTCGCTGCGACCACACTCGGGCGCCTCCTCTCCGCGCGAGGGAGGGGGCCGGGCGGGGGCTCGCGACGGCGCGGGAAGGGCTCGGTCAGCACCCCGCTCCCACACGCGCCGCCATCTTAACTTCCAGCGGCCCCGCTCTTCCCTCCCTCCTTGAGCCGCGCCGGGGAGAGGGGGGCGGGGCGGTGTCTCCGGCTCCGTCGGCGAATGGCGGGCCGCCGCTCAAGGCGAGGCCGGCCACGTCGATGTCAGCGCCGCGGGGATTGGGCGACGCCGCCAGGCTGGGCGTGCTTACGTCACACGTCCGTTGGGAGGGGGAGGGAGTGTGTGAGCGAGTGGGGCGCTTCAAGCGCTCAGAGGGAATGTGCGCGGCGCGAGGGCTGCGCGTCATCGCCGTCTGTTGGGGGGGCGGGAGGAAGGCGTCTGCTGGGCCTGTGAGGGAAGCGGGGCTGGGGAGAGTCGCTCCTTCCCCGAGAGGGCAGGATGACAGCGGGGGAGCCCCACCTGGACTACACCACTGCGGGGCGTGGGGGTCCCTGGGTCTCCCGGCCCCCCCGCGTGTGAGCAGTCCTGTCAGCAGCACAGCCTTCCGTCCATGTGCTCCATGTGCTGTGGGAAGCGCTGCCCCCGCCGTCCTCTGTGCGGCGCCTCCACCGCCACTCAGAGAGAGAACATTGTCCCCTGGTGGTGTCTTGAGAGCTTTTGTTGCAACAGCAACATGTCAGGGAGGAGGGCCTCACAGCCTTCCCTTCCATGTGCTCCCATGTGTTGTGGGAGAAGCACTGCTCCCCTACCACCACCTGGTGTGGTTCCTTCCAGGAGCGCCTCCACCGCCACTCAGAGAGAGAACAGAGTCCCCTGGTGGTGTCTTGAGAGCTCTGTTGCAACATAAGTAGCATGTCAGGGAGGAGGGCCTCACAGCCTTCCCTTCCATGTGCTCCCATGTGTTGTGGGAGAAGCACTGCTCCCCTACCACCACCTGGTGTGGTCCCTTCCAGGAGCGCCTCCACCGCCACTCAGAGAGAGAACAGAGTCCCCTGGTGGTGTCTTGAGAGCTCTGTTGCAACATAAGTAGCATGTCAGGGAGGAGGGCCTCACAGCCTTCCCTTCCATGTGCTCCCATGTGTTGTGGGAGAAGCACTGCTCCCCTACCACCACCTGGTGTGGTCCCTTCCAGGAGCGCCTCCACCGCCACTCAGAGAGAGAACAGAGTCCCCTGGTGGTGTCTTGAGAGCTCTGTTGCAACATAAGTAGCATGTCAGGGAGGAGGGCTTCACACATAGCCTTCCTTTCCATGCGCTAGTTTTCCTAGTGCAGAGACACTGGGGGAAGCAATTACACCCCAGCATCACCTGGTGTAGTCCCTTCCAGGAGCACCTCCACCGCCATTCAGAAAGAATCTTCTTGTGGTGTCTTGAAAGCTCTGTTGCAGCATGTCAGGGAGGAGGGCTTCACACACAGCAACCAGCTGATGGGGATCTCTTTAACCTGAAATGCTGGACACAGATCACTTCAATAAAATACAGGCAGCCCATGAAAATAAATGTTTAGAAGTGTTTGTTTCCAGTGAATAAGACAGGTTTACAGCAGTGTTCCTCAACCTTGGGAATTTGCTTTTATGCAAATGCCCGAAGTCTCCGAGCAAAGATGGGAAAACTGGAATGTCTGGTGACAAGGGAAAACATTGACATAGTGGGCATAACGGAAATCTGGTGGAATGCGGAGAATCAGTGGGATACCGCAATCCCGGGCTATAAACTCTACAGGAGGGAGGGGTGTGTTGGTGGTGGGGTGGCCATTTATATTAAGGAAGGGATAGAATCCAGCAAAGTAGAGATTGAAGGTGGGTCCGACTCCACCATAGAATCTCTGTGGGTTAAATTACCAGGCCTGAGGAGCGATGTAATATTGGGGGCGTACTATCGTCTTCCAGACCAGAAATCGGAAGGGGACCTTGAAATGAGGAAACAGATCAGGGAGATGACAAGAAGGGACAGGGTTGTAATCATGGGGGACTTCAATTATCCTCATATTGACTGGGTCAATTTGTGTTCTGGTCACGAAAAGGAGACCGGATTCCTTGACATGCTAAATGACTGTGCCTTAGAGCAGCTAGTCATGGAGCCCACCAGAGGACAGGTGACTCTGGATTTAATATTGTGCGGTACTCAGGACCTGGTTAGAGATGTCAGTATTACGGAGCCATTGGGGAACAGCAGCTGTTACCCTGCACATGCCCAGTCTCTCCAGAGTGCATGGAGGCTGCTTAAAACAACAGTAATAGAGGCCCAGTGGAAGTGTATACCGCAAAGGAAGAAGGGCTCCACTAAGTCCAGGAGGGTGTCCGCATGGCTAACCAGCCAAGTTAGAGTTAGAGAGGCTGTAAAGGGCAAGGAAGCTTCCTTCCGTAAATGGAAGTCTTTCCCTAATGAGGAGAATAAAAAGGAACATAAACTGTGGCAAAAGAAATGTAAGAAGGTGATACGGGAGGCCAAGCGAGACTATGAGGAACGCATGGCCAGCAACATTAAGGGGAATAATAAAAGCTTCTTCAAATAGAAGCAGGAAACCCGCCAGAGAAGCGGTTGGCCCTCTGGATGGTGAGGGAGGGAAAGGGGAGATAAAAGGAGACTTAGAAATGGCAGAGAAATTAAATGAGTTCTTTGCATCTGTCTTCACGGCAGAAGACCTCGGGCAGATACCACTGCCCTAAAGGCCCCTCCTGACCGAGGAATTGTCAGATAGAGGTTAAAAGAGAAGATGTTTCAGACCTCATTGATAAATTAAAGATCAATAAGTCACCGGACCCCGATGGCATCCACCCAAGAGTTATTAAGGAATTGAAGAATGAAGTTGCTGATCTCTTGACTAAAATATGCAACTTGTCCCTCAAAACGGCCACGGTGCCAGAAGATTGGAGGATAACAGATGTCACACGGATCTTTAAAAAGGGAAAGAGGGGGGACCCGGGAAACTATAGGCCGGTCAGCCTAACATCTATACCGGGTAAGATGGTGGAATGCCTTATCAAAGATAGAATCTCAAAACACATAGACGAACAGGCCTTGCTGAGGGAGAGTCAGCATGGCTTCTGTAAGGGTAAGTCTTGCCTCACAAACCTTATAGAATTCTTTGAAAAGGTCAACAGGCATGTGGATGTGGGAGAACCCATAGACATTATATATCTGGACTTTCAGAAGGCGTTCAACACGGCCCCTCACCAAAGGCTACTGAAAAAACTCCACAGTCAGGGAATTAGAGGACAGGTCCTCTCATGGATTGAGAACTGGTTGAAGACCAGGAAACAGAGAGTGGGTGACAATGGGCAATTTTCACAAAGGAGAGAGGTGAAAAGCGGTGTGCCCCAAGGATCTGTCCTGGGACTGGTGCTTTTCAGCCTCTTCATAAATGACCTGGAGACAGGGTTGAGCAGTGAGGTGGCTAAGTTTGCAGACAACACCAAACTTTTCCAAGTGGTGAAGACCAGAAGTGATTGTGAGGTGCTCCAGAAGGATCTCTCCAGACTGGCAGAATGGGCAGCAAAATGGCAGATGTGTTTCAATGTCAGTAAGTGTAAGTGTAAGGCTGTCAGTAAGGCAGGAGGTCTGGTCTAGAGGGTAGAGCCTCCATTTGCCTGAAGATTAACATCCACAAGGTCGCCAGTTCGAGGCCACCGGCACCGTGCGACCTTGAAGCAGCTGGCAAGCTGCAGCTGAGCTGTTCCATCTGCTCGGAGCGTGGGAGGATGGAGGCCAGAATGTTAAACCAGATCGGAGTGTAACAGCTTGAATGTAGTGGTTCTTGAAAGAGAGAACCTTCTTTCAATTTGTAAAAATCCCTGCGTGGATTTAATAAGCCTGCCTGTGTAAACCGCCTTGAATAAAGTCTTGAATAAAGACCAAGAAAGGCGGTATATAAATACTGTATATTATTATTATTATTATTATCATGCACATTGGGGCAAAAAATCGAAACTTCACATATAGGCTGATGGGTTCTGAGCTGTCTGTGACAGATCAGGAGAGAGATCTTGGGGGGGGGGGGGTGGACAGGTCGATGAAAGTGTTGACCCGGTGTGCAGCGGCAGTGAAAAAGGCCAATTCTATGCTTGGGATCATTAGAAAAGGTATTGAGAACAAAACGGCTAATATTATAATGCTGTTGTACAAATCTATGGTAAGGCCACACCTGGAGTATTGTGTCCAGTTCTGGTCGCCGCATCTCAAAAAAGACATAGTGGAAATGGAAAACGTGCAAAAGAGAGTGACTAAGATGATTGCTAGGCTGGGGCACCTTCCTTATGAGGAAAGGCTATGGCGTTTGGGCCTCTTCAGCCTAGAAAAGAGACACCTGAGGGGGGACATGATTGAGACATACAAAATTATGCAGGGGGTGGACAGAGTGGATAGAGAGATGCTCTTTACACTCTCACATAACACCAGAACCAGGGGACATCCACTAAAATTGAGTGTTAGGAGAGTTAGAACAGACAAAAGAAAATATTTCTTTACTCAGCATGTGGTTGGTCTGTGGAACTCCTTACCACAGAATGTGGTGATGGCATCTGGCCTGGATGCCTTTAAAAGGGGATTGGACAAGTTTCTGGAGGAAAAATTCATTATGGGTTACAAGCCATGATGTGTATGTGCAACCTCCTGATTTTAGAAACGGGCTATGTCAAGATGCAAGGGAGGGCACCAGGATGAGGTCTCTTGTTATCTGGTGTGCTCCCTGGGGCATTTGGTGGGCCACTGTGAGATACAGGAAGCTGGACTAGATGGGCCTATGGCCTGATCCAGTGGGGCTGTTCTTACGTTGGGGTTGGGACCCCACTGAGGTCATGAAGCCTCAGTTGTCAGGTCAGCATAGGGGAATAAAAAAGGTTGAAGATCACTGAACTAGAGCAGCACTAAGTAAAGGGGGAAACATCTGGTGTACCCCTTCAGGTACTATGAGATTATGTTCCAGTCCTGCTCCGGTTCTTAGCAATTCTGCTAAAATAGTTTGCACCAATACTAGGCTTCATTCTCTCTCTAACAAGAATATTTGGTTCTATCCTGTCCCCCATACTTGTTAACATCTACGTGAAACCGCTGGGGGAGATCATTTGGGGATTTGGAGTGGTGTGTCACCAATATGCTAATGACACCCAACTCCATATCTCCTTGCCATCTTGTTCTGGGGAAGCTGTGGAAGTCCAGGAGCACTGTTTGGGAGTGTTTTTGGACTTCCAGCTCTCCCTGGAGAACCAGGTGGCAGTAATGGCTAGGGAGGACATTTGCCCAGCTTCATCTGCTGTGACAGCTGTGGCCATACTTGAGTTGATTGGGCCTGATCATGGTGGTCCATGCCTTCAAGTGACTTCAAGGCTGGATTACTGTAACACAGTCTAGATTGGGCTGCCCTTGAAGATGGTTTGGAAGCAATTAGTACAGAATGCGGCAGTGCAGATGGTCACTAGAACTAGACAGTGTGATTCTGTTGGACCACTGCTTCGGCGACTATACCTGCTGCCCATTCGTTTCTGGGTCCAATTCAAGGTGCTGGAATTGACCTTTAAAGCCCTTCATGGTTTGGATCTAGGTGATCTAAAGGACTGCCTTGTCACATACATTCCAGCCTACTCTCTTATGTCATCTGAGGGGGCTCTCCTTCAAGTGCTGCCTTTGTCCCAAGTTAGAGGGATTGTGGCATGAGGGTGAGCTTTCTTTGTAGTGGTGCTACAATGATAGAATTCCCTGCTGGGGGAATTAAGAACTACCCCCTCCCTCATGGACTTTTCAGTGAGGGCTCAAAATGATTCTGTTTTTGACTGGTATTTGGGTGATGGATTGGTGACTACCCTCTGTGCCTCTATAATAGTGTTTTTGTTCAGCTGCTTCATTCTGGTCTAAATCGTCAACCTCCAATGGTTTTATCATTTTTATTTTTAATGTTTTTGTATATTGCAGATTTTATTCTTGGAACTTTGTAAGCTGCCCTGGGCATTTGCTTCAGCATGGAAAAGGCAGGATATACATTTTTTAAATAAATAATGTTCTTGTAGTCAAAGTGTCTTCTTTCATCCTTTCTTACCAAATGGTTGTTTCCCTGGCACACATACTAATACACACTTATTGTGTGTGCTGAATATTGTCCACATGGAATCAATGGTCCTATAACAGGATACAAGCTATTCACACTGGTGACACTGTCACCTATATGTGCTCTTCTCCTACCCAGGTTATGAAATTTTAATGTACAGTATTTATTACATTTAAATATTGTCTTTCTTCCATGATAGAACTGAAGGTGATATATACAGAGTTTCCAGTTGATCTTCCAGCCATGCACTGATTGGATCCAGACTTGGTTAGCACCAACAAAGCCTTCAGGCCATGCCCTGAGGTTGGCTGACTGTTGTAGTTGTCACAGGCTTCCTTCCTTCCTGGTCTGGCCCTGGCTATTTCTCTGTCAGAGTTGTTTTGAGCCTGCAGCTGGCTGTGTTTAGGCATTGAACCTCTGCCTGTCTGAGGAGAGCCCTGGAGCTTGTAGCTGCAGGCAACACTTCTCTACCAAATGCTGGGCTTCCAACAGAGAGGTGCTATAGGCTTTTCTTGGCAGTGTGCTCACACACGTGATGGTAGGGATAATATTCCAAGCTATCATCATGGCTTTCCAGCCCTTTATTCTTATTGACTGGTGTTTTCATTGCTGAGGTACTTGGGTTGTCATTGGTTTACAACATTGTATTTGGTCAGTGGCAGCCAAGTTGGAAAGGGCACCATGGGAGTGGCTGTTGGTGCTGCTATATCATCTCTTGTTTACATTGGTATCATTTTTAGCTTTCTGTTCTGGTAACACAAAATGCTGCAAGAATGTTATACCATTATACCTCAGCCATAGCTGCCAACAGGCTCCACCATGTATGGTTTCAATTTTACACACACACACACACACACACACACACACAGGGTGAACCAAAAGTAAGTGGACAGTAGGTGGAATAGGGTTTGTGTTGGGGTTATAGTATAACAATGGTGTTCATTATAACTATGGCATTTGTATTATATTATATTAAATTATATTTACAGTAGAACCTCTTTAAGTTGACCACCCAAGGGACTGGAGGAATTGGTCAACATAGGGAGGTGGTAAACATACAGAGGGGGAAAAAGGCTCTAGAAAATTAGGTCTAGAAAAACTCAAGGCTCTAGAAAATTAGGTCAACTTAAGGAGGTGGTCATTATAGAGAGGTGGCAGCTGTGACCATCGAATCCTAACCCCCTCTCAGGCCCAATCCACCTTCACTGTCAATGCAGACTGACCCTCCAAATTGACCCTTGGTGGCAGCAGGGTTTACCTAGAAGGCAGGGAACAAATGTTCCCTTCTCCCAAGGAGGCATCAATATGCCACTCTCCTGTGGGATAAACAGACACCACATTGGCACAGCTGCATCACAACACTGGGAGTTAGTAGGATTGGGCCACCCACATGGCAGAAGGTTGTTTTTTATTGCTAAAATAGCTTTTTGTGTCGTTTTGTTAGAGACTGGTTTTTGTTTTTTTTACATTGTTCTGTTCTCCAAAATTAAGATTAATACCATCAGCTGAATTAGTTAAGAGGTGCCAATGCCTGTATCATACTTGCCAGCTTGGAAAAGCCAGAAAATTATTTAAATGATATAGGGATGTTTTATTATCATTAGTGTTTCAGAATAGACCTGAGTATAGTTAACTGTTAAGTTGCTAAGAAACATATGATCATGCCTTTGACTAACGAGGGCAGGAGGTCTGGTCTAGAGGGTAGAGCCTCTGTTTGCCTGAAGATAACATCCGCAGGTAGCCAGTTCGAGGCCACCGGCACCGTGAATGGTGAGACCCTGAAGCAGCTGACAAGCTGAGCCGAGTTATTCCACCTGCTCTTTCATGTGATCAAAGAAGCGCCTTGGCTGCCCTCTGTGTGAGAGATAAAGGAGCTGCTTGTCAGCTTGCGTGGGAGGAAACTGGAGGCCAGAATGTGATACCAGATCAGAAAGATCCATCTGAAATGTTGTGGTTCTTGAAAGATAGAACCTTTCTTCAATTGTAAAAATCCCTACGGGGATTTAGAACAGCCTGCCTTTGTAAACCGCCTTGAATAAAGTCCGAGGAGAAATCTGACGACCAAGAAAGGCAGTATATAAATACCTGTATTATTATTATTATTAAGTTTTTAATTTAAGATTCTTAAATAGCTTGTTTTGCATAGCATATCTGTTTTTATTAAGAGAGATATCAAGGAATAGCTCAGGGCCCAAAAAATGTACGCTTTGTATGAATGTATTTGGGAAATCAGAATGTGTGTTTAGGGGGGCCTTGGAATGAGGGAAGCCACTACTAAGCTATTGTTAGGCCCCAATGCTATCCAACTTTTCAGCACCAGTGTAGCTCTAATGCAGCCCCAAAGTAAGGGAATAAACTCCCTTACCTTGAGGAGGCCTCAGTGATTGCCTCACCATCACAGGATGCAGCGCACATTCCGTTGGCACTGCTGCATCAGTGCTGGAAAGTTGGATAGCATTGAGCTCTTATTCTCCTAGAAAGCCACTAGAAAAGGCTGACCATTTTCTTCTTCAACTCAAGAATGCTTAATGGCATCATAACTGGGAACCCAAAGAGTGCCTTATCCCAAAATGGTCAGGCCATCTCTGGAATCTGCAGGAGAGGTTGCTCAGTTCCTTCCATCAGATTGTTCTCACCCTGCTGAAACTGGCAGCCAGCAATCTAGAACAGTATTTCTCAAGGTTTCTCCTCTACTGTACCACCTCACATGGTCCACCTTTTTGAAGTACCACCAGAAATAAGTGGTGATGGTATCATCACCAGTTACTACTGGGTTGGGAGGCCAGATGTGACAAACACCAGTAAGAAGCTCAGGGTGGACAAGAGGGATTTTCTGAGCACAGAAAAGCATGCTTTGGAGCTCTGCCCCCTGAGCCTCCGACCACTGTTTGTTGTGTCATGTTCCTAGTCTCACTGCTGGGTAGTGGGTGTCCAGGGGTCCTGTGAATATCACCAGGCACCACCTCAAGTACCGCTGGTGATACCCATACCACTGGTTGAGAAACATTGATCTAGAAAAATATATTTCAAATTTTACAGTTGCACAGTCACCTGTGCAAACTAAGCAATTTTGCATAGTATATTTTGCATTTTGCATTTCACTTAATATATTCATTTTTCAAGACATAGGATGACATAGTTTGAAACTTTATTATAAGGAATGCCATAGTGGGAAACACATGGATTTTAGACCTAAACATAATAAAACAGGAGGGAGAACAAGTGAAGCATCTCTGTCCTTACCTGCCATCTAATGAGGCCATCAGGATCCTGAATGTGTCCAGCCACACAATCCTGGCTCAAAAAGCATGCATGAACCTGGGCCTCCACCCATAAGGGAAATTACTGAAGAGCCACTCCTGTGATGGGAAAGAGGAAAGGTCAAAATGTAACCTCATGCAAACTGAAGATGGAGATGAAGGTGTTGGACCCAGGGCCTCTCTGCTCTGCAAGAGAAAATAAGGTTAGGAGGTGTGGAAACCCAAGGAAAAACTTGGGAAATGGTCCTCTACTGCCATCTACTGGATAATAAGGCAAAAGTAACTAACTGCTGCTGAAGTCTCCCCTTTTGCTTTTTGAAGGTTTTTGGTAAGGGCAAGTAGATCCCTCCCATCTACCCACAGAGATTTGAGGTAATGAAGGATGCTGAAAGGGCCATATCTCACTAGTCCTGACAAGGTAGTTAGCAAACTGGCAGTCTACTAGCTTGTGGTTTCCAGGCACATCTCAAGCTACCTTTATCTGAAGGAATATCTTGTCTCATCCAGAAATATCCTTGCATTGATTCCCTTCCATGCATTAAGATCTTCTGGGGAAGTCACAGGGCAAGAAGGCTCAATCTAGAGAGGTTTTTAAAATAGTTGCATGGGAAGTTCACTTCTCCCTTCTAATGGCAAAAAAAGAGTTTTTATTTCAAAGAGCATTTAGCTTGTTTTTCAAATACTGTAATTGTGTTTATGCTGGAGAACTGCTGGAGAACTGCTGGTTTCAAAGTTGCCTTGTGGTGCACTACAGTATTAGATGTGACTGTTTCTGGCTTTTTAGATTATCGTTAAACTGGTTCTGGAAACCATTTGGAGAGCTTTTGCTAGCATATAAATGAAATTGGAGAAAAAAGGCCCAGACCAGGGAACTTGTGGCATTAGCTCCTATGGATGCCTCCAAAGGCCTGAGACAATTCTGCTACATCATATTATTATGTTTTTTGTAACCTTCTTGTTTGTGATTTTTTAGCATTTTAAAACACAATCTGCCTTGAATGCCTTGAAAGAAAAGCAGAATATAAATGATGCTAATTAATTCATCTCTTCTGAATTAGCATTGTCTCACTGTCTTAACTTCTGTGCTTTATACATTTATACAGTACTTGGCATATCTTTAGGGAAATGACTGAGAGGCTTTAGATATGTGTGCAGGTCAGTTTTAATTACAGTTTTAAGTTGACCACCCAAGGGACTGGAGGAATTGGTCAACATAGGGAGGTGGTCAACATATGGGGGGAAAAGGCTCTAGAAAATTAGGTCTAGAAAAACCCAAGGCTCTAGAAAATTAGGTCAACTTAAGGAGGTGGTCATTATAGAGAGGTGGTCAACTTTGGAGGTTCTACTGTAATTAACACTCCAGTTGATTCCTCTACCAATGTAAACCTCAGCAGCCCACTGTGACTAATGTGCAAAGCACTTTGCTGATAAAATCTCCCACATATCTTCTGATTTATATTCCAGTGGTATGATGCTTGCCCCAGGGATTTCCAGAGCACCTGTCTGTCAGGTTTAATTTGATTCATTTCAGATTATTCCACCTGAGGACATGGACAGGATCTTTGGATCTTTGCAGCTAACCACCTGGGCACTCAACAATGGACCCATCTCAGGGCAACCCCTTTGTCCATTCCAGAACCCCAGATTCCCCAAGCCAGCAACCAACTGGGACTAAATCATAGGAGACAGTGCTCAAAAGACCCCCAGGCTAAGGCACCTTCCTGGGACTCTCACTGGGTGACCTAAACAGGGTATTAGCTGGACCTGAGATTGGGGCCAGTAGCTGGTACTGGCCACAAGGAGGAGGAGGGGGCCTATTAGCGGGTTGACACAGGATGCTGATGATCCATCTAAAGAGGTAGCCAGGGGAAGACCCTACAAGAGGCATTGCAGGCGGGAGGCCAACCTGGAAGAAGTATCTGTTTCAGCACACCAGATAGTTAAAAGCCATCTTTTCCAACTTTGTTGGGGACCCCAGCCAGTGTTGGGGCCCCGGGGACCCAGGGGTGTAGCTCACCCCTTTGACATAGAGCTTCCCCTGTGGGATGCTCCCAGGCCTGTGGGGGGCCACAAACAGATTGCAACACTCCGATTCTTTGTGCATTACATAGGCTGCCAATCTGTCTTCAGGCTTCAAAGTACTGTTTAGCATCTGGATATTGCAAGGACCATCTCCTCTTATATGTGCCTTCCCACACTCCAATCATCACCTCAGGCCTTGCTCTGAATCCATGTGCCCTCAGAAGTGCAATGGCTTGGCACCGGATTATCCACCAGGAGCAGAACTTTTTCAGTGATGGCACTGATCCTGTGGCTTACTTTCCCCACTGAGATTCAGTTGGCCTGTACCCCTCACTGCTGATTGATTGCTTCCTGGCTTTTTTGCTTTGCTTTTGCTGGGGTGGCGGCAGCAAGGATTGTGATGGTGGTGGGGTTGCTGAAATGATATATTGGATTTTTAAACATTTAATGTGATTGTTGTTGATTCTGATTGTAAAACTGCCTTGAATTGCTCTATGGCAGAAAAGGCAGAGCAAAAATTGTTTTAAATTAATAAAGCCAATTGATGTATTCATTTCTACTGGAAAATTTCTTAGAATACAAAATCATGCCTTTTCCTACTCCAGTCAGTATTGTCCCGGAGGGAGGTTTCTTACCTATGCTGTATTTCCTAACATTTGGAACCAAAATAACAATCACTTCTTACTACCAAGGATAATTTGGTTCTGGGCTCAATTCAAAGTGCTCTATTTTGCTTTTTGCCTCGTGCAGCCTGTGGCTCTTAAAGCCCAAACCTATGCATATTTACTCAGAAGTAAGTCCCATTGAGTTCTGATGTTTGTGCATACACGGTATAGACTTACAGTGCCTTCCAGACTGCCTCTTTCCATATGAGCTGTCTCACCAAATGAAGTCCAGTTTAATGAATCTAGGATGCAAAATCCATTCTGTCCTTCTGACAAATTAGGACAGTCATGGCTAGGAGCTGAACCTTCCAGGTTACAGTGCCCAAACTACTGAACCTTCTCCCTGCCACTTCACTGAACTTTTTGAGGGGTTGTAAAACCTCCCTCTTTTGTCAAGCTGATATGGGTGTTTCTTCTGTGGCTGTTTAACCTATGACAATATTATTATTGTTATTACGATTTTATATTTGCGTGTTTTATGTTATTTTTTGCTGTTGTATACCAGTTTGAGCTGCCAAGAAAAGCAACATAAAAGTATGTTAAATCAATGAATTTTATAAAGCTGCACAGGAGCTTAGTTGTTTTTCAGCAAGGTTAGTTTTTATTTCTCTGGGTAAACGCCATTGCTTTTGCTTCATGAAAGCAACCTTAAATGTATTGCGTGGTGAGTCTACCACATTAGTTATATGATACAGAATCATTACATTGAGCAATCTGCTTAATGCCATGCAGCTGTGGCAAGTTCAACTTTTAAATATATGGCATAGATAGTCCAAAGTGCAGCTATACCTGTGCTTCAAGTCCTCGTCTGTCCTGTCTTATACCAGCAAAAATAATGCTGTTGAAACATCAGCATGTGATACTGTGGCTATATCTGTATATTGAAGGGAGACCAACTGTTGGGCACTTTAGATACTGAACAACTGAATACTGAAAAGTACTGTTGATCCAGGGCCCGATCCTCTCCAACTTTCCAGCAGTGATGCAGCTGCAATGCAGTCCTAAGATAAGGGGACAAATGTATTAACCTTACTGTTATACACCAAGTGGAGTTACAGCCCAATCCTGAGCTGCCCACAGCACTCAGGTCCGGTGGCTCCGTGGAGGGCTGCCGCAGGATCCTGTGCCTCCCGCACTACCGTGGGAGGCTCCTCGGGAGAAGGGGACATTTGTCCCCTTCCTCTGAGTAAGGGAAGCAGCCCCGCAATGGGGCTACTCACTTTAGTGGCAACCTTTTGGTCACTGCTAAAGTAAAGGCACTCGTGTAAGGCAAGCAGCCCTGCCCAAGCGCCTTGGATCCCGTGGAGCTCAGCTTTGTGGATCCGCCTCTCCCCCTCCCCCGACACTCCTCCTGCCCTCCCACAGCCATGCCTCCCGCTGGCCTCTCCCCTCCCCAGAATGACTCCCCCATGCAAGTCCCCACCTCCCATTCCGCAGCCTGGTGGTCTGGGAGACCACGGAGCTGCAGAACCCAGGCGACCACCACATGCTAGCCCAGCTCCAGCTGGCACTGGGCTAGCTCCCACAGGAGGCCGGTGGTAAGTCCCGCAAATGTGTCTTATGGCACGTTTGTGACTAAGGTCCACGGCGCAGAGTCACGCCACGGACCTCAGGATCAGGCTCTTAACTCTCTGAATTACTCTCTAAATTCTGTGAATTACTCACATGAAATCATTTATTTACATTAAGTGGTTAAATACCACTGGTTTTGGGGGGGTTGTGGTAAGGCCTATGCAGCATTTTTTGTAAATTCCACCCCCAATCAAAGAATTTTTTCCTCGAATTAATTCAAAGTTGCCAGAGAGGTATACTGTAATCCTAATGTTGTAGGAAACTGCAAGGCTAGAAAAAATGGAGAAAAATCCTTGAGAGAGGTACCCCCTTTGTATAAGGCACCCTGATTACTGTAGAAGTCTGAACCTTTTTTACCTCTCATCCCAAATGTGATATCAAGTCAATCTCTTAATATTGTAAACAGTTGCAAGAAGTAAAAAGCAGGAAGTGCCAAGTCATTTTTAATAAGCTGAGCCAACCTGGATCCCAGAGCATTTTTACTAAAAGACGCTTCCTCAGAGAAAGAATCTGGTCATGGTGGAGCTGTTTGTCCACAGTCTTGTTCCCCAAGATGATTTATTTATGTAGGACCATCTATGTATATAGCAATTTTCATAAGGTGGAAAGTCAAGTCTCCATTGCAAGAGGCTATCAGTCTATGTGTATTGGCACAAGGGACTGGCTGGAGTCAGTTGTGTCGCTGGCAGGGTGCGGGCCACGCTGGGCGATGCGCACGGGGGGGTGATGTGCACTGGTGACTAAAATCACTAAAATCACAGTTTGTCGGAATAATACCATCATGTCATATACCATTTGATGCAGAATTTACATCACAATGCAATGAAAAAATTGGAGTGAAATATCTCCATTCTATCAAAAGTTATGCCCCCCCCCAAAATACATGGAGCCCTATGGAAAGTGAAACTGAGCCATATCGTGTGTTCCCTCATGAATAGGCAAACTTGCCCTAGTTCATTAGAAAGGGCAGGCTGAGAGGAATCCAATGACACCAGAATGGTCCTGATCCAATGAACACAGCCCCCCAAAAAGACCCAAGAAGGAAGTCCCTCCCTCCAACCTGATAAATGTATTGAGCCCTATGGAAAGCGAAATTAAGCTACACGTTCACATTTACTCACAAGTAAGCAAACATGCCTTGGCTCATGGTCAAGTCAGGCAAAGGGAAATACGAGGCCACCAGAATGGTCCTGATCTGATGACCATGTAAGGTTAATACATTTGTCTCAACAAATACTCCAAAAGGCAGCTCCCCTTCCCCAATTAAAAGACTAAAACAGAGGCTACAGCTGGTAAGGTGAATTTTTTTTCTTTGTTAGACTTGTAAAGCAGGGTGGGTCCTAACAGTGATCTGGTTTAAATAAAGAACTTAACTTGAACTGAGCACTGGGTAGGGATGATTTTTTGGAGGTGGGGATATTGCAGGTAAGCTACAGAGAAAATTCACTTGGTGGAACAGGACTGGCTTCCCCATATTTAATTGTTTTACTTTAATTTAATTATTTATAATTATTTATTTTAATTTGCTTGATGATGTCACTTTTGACCATGACATCACTTCTGGTGGGTCCTGAACAGATTGTCATTATAAAAAGTGGATCCCAGTGCTATAAGTTTGAGAACCGCTGCAAAAAGGTGTTAGTTAGGTGACACCCTCAAGGGGGGGTAACACCACTAGTAACCAAATCACCATTTGATAGAACACAGATATTTTTACGTGGTTTGTTTCATTGCGTTCTGCATGAAATTACACATAGATTGATATATAACATGATGGTATTATTCCTAAAATCATAGTTTGTAGTAATAATACCATCATGTTTTATATCAATCTATGTGTAATTTCATGCAGAATGCAATAAAACAAACCACATTGAAATATCTGTGTTCTATCAAATGGTACAATCAAAAAACCAGTGGGGGTGGGGCAATGGGACAAGGTCCATCATGGGGGTGACGCACTGGCCTCCGGTACCAGGTGATGCAAATCCTAGTGATGTCACTGGCTGGAGTGGGAGAAGGGGGTAAATAGGAAAGCATATGCAATTTTTTGAGTTGCACACACCCTAAACTGAAACAGGCAGTCCAATCCTAACCTGCTGGTGCAGGTGTGCTGAGTGGCCTATGCCATATCCAGCACAGGTTAGGAGCAGGCAAGAGGTGTCCTTGCTCCCCTTACCTCATGTAACGCTCCAGCCTGCCTAAAGGGGCTGCTTGGATCTGTGCCAGCTAATTCAGGCTGCAATCCTAACCACACTTTCCTGAGAGTAAACCCCATTGAACCAAATAGGACTTACTTCTGAGTAGACCTGGTTAGGATTGTGCCCTCATTCGCACAAGTCTGAGCAGCTCCATGTAAAGCTGCCAAGCTCAAGAGGGAGGCTGGGATACTGCAGAGGCCTCTGCCTCCAATCCCACCTGCTCCCAGGCCTGATCTGGCCCTGTTCCACCCTCCCCTGTCCCAAAAACCCTTTCCCACCTCTGTTCTGCCCTCCCCCAGCCCTGCACTCTTCTGCAGAGTACTCAAATCCACCAGTAGCCTTTCTTCTGGATACAGTGCCTACAGGCCAGCACAGGCCTTTCCCGATGCACAGTTTATATGCAAGTTGTTGCAAATGGGCTTGCATCCTGAGTACACTTCTGTACTGCAGCGAGTCATGGACTCTTCGCTCACAACAGGAGAAGAAGCTGAACGCTTTCCACATGTGCTGCCTCCGACGCATTCTCGGCATCACCTGGCAGGACAAAGTTTTAAACAACACAGTCCTGGAATGTGCTGGAATCCCTAGCATGTATGCACTGCTGAAACAGAGACGCCTGCGTTGGCTCGGTCATGTCGTGAGAATGGATGATGGCCGGATCCCAAAGGATCTCCTCTATGGAGAACTCGTGCAAGGAACACGCCCTACAGGTAGACCACAGCTGCGATACAAGGACACATGCAAGAGGGATCTGAAGGCCTTAGGAGTGGACCTCAACAAGTGGGAAACCCTGGCCTCTGAGCGGCTGGCTTGGAGGCAGGCTGTGCAGCATGGCCTTTCCCAGTTTGAAGAGACACTTGGCCAACAGTCTGAGGCAAAGAGGCAAAGAAGGAAGGCCCATAGCCAGGGAGACAGACCAGGGACAGACTGCACTTGCTCCCAGTGTGGAAGGGATTGTCACTACCGAATCGGCCTTTTCAGCCACACTAGACGCTGTTCCAGAACCACCTTTCAGAGCGCGATACCATAGTCTTTCGAGACTGAAGGTTGCCAACCGGTGCTTTACAGCACGTTTGTGATGGCTAGCATTGGCACAGCTGCTCCTGTTGCACTAACACTGGTGCTGATAGGATTGCACTCAAAGTTTAGGTATTTTTGAGTAAACATTGGGAGGTTAACTTCTTAATATAACACACACAATTTTGAATTTGGATTCTATTTCAAAAATTTTATTTGACTTCATAGGATGATGTGGGTTGGGTTTGCTTTCAGTCTTAAAATCTATGCTTACGTGTTTGAGATGGTGTGTTGTGCATTATTTTAACACTTGTTAAATTTCATGTTTCACCCCAACCGTTCTTTGGTTCCCATCACAATAGTTTTAAATCACACCTATCTTACTCATCCCATGGTATAAGATGGCACACTATATACACTGAGGAGCTATATGTGTGTAAAATGGGCTACTAATGGTTTTTAAGGGGAATCATTAATTTGGAACTTTTGGGTGTCATGGTACATCAGATTGCAACCTTGAATTGGTTCATCAGCGTAAAATTTGCTTTTGCTAGCCCTGTAGGCTATAGCCACAGTTTACAGTTTCCATGGCAGTTGCCAGATTGTGACATTTTGACAGAGTAGTGATGTCATAAACAGCATGCTGGAATACAGCTAGGGCACCTGTAGTTTACTCTTAAAGCAAACTTTTGGCCAGGGCTTGCAGACCAATTTTTTTCCTGACGGGTGCCCTTTACCAAAGGCTGTACTCGTAAGCTAGTATGGTTTAATGCTTTCTGATGGCAACATTTTGCCAGGCATTGGAAACTGTGAGGCGGGATTTAAGGCGAACTGACAGAGAATTAAAGAGGCGCTTAAAACTCTTAGACATGCATTGCTGCCCTCGATATTGCGACGTGCATTGCCTCTGTGATATCAGTCTCCATCCACATTGCTGCTGTACTCTCCATCCATATCCACATTGCCTCTGTGACATCCTGTGCTGTCGGCCCTGCCGGCCCTGCCGGCCACTCTGCCTCACAAGTTTGGAGAGGAAGGCCATCAGAGCAAAGATCGAGGCTGAGCAGGAACTGGCCAGGTAAATGCGTGTGTTTTTTCTTCACTTGCTTGATTTGTACTGTGTAAATGATGCTGCAGCAAGAGGTAAAATAGCAGCCCTGAGAAACGTATTGGGTTTATATGAACAAATGTGTAGTTTGATAATCCTGCCCACTACAATAAATAAATGTTCTTTGCTCCTATGCAAAGGCAAGCATTCATGTCAATGAGAAGAAAGAGAGAGAGACATGAATGCTTACTCTTGCCCACCAATGCATGAAGTGAGGAATAATCTCCTTTACTCTCCTGAGTTTCTGAAAGCTTCTTTCTTTAGTTTCTTGGGAAGTCATTCACCAACTGCTGAAGTCTTTTGGTTCTGGTGACATCTGCTCCAGTAAAATGACCTTGCTAGCCAGATAACCTTTTCCACAACGATCTTTTTTCTTGAGCAACCCTGTAGCTCAGTCTTGCCCATGTTCTCTGAACTACCACAAACACAGGATTGGGGTCAGGCAGATAGATATTAGTGTGTGCGGCAGGGTTAATAACAGACATGGTAAGTTGCAAGGGGCAACACACAGAAATTGTTAATGGGTTTGATTTGGCTTGCATGCCCCAGGTTTGCTACCATGTCCTTCAGATCAACTCACACCTTTTGCCTGCACTGGTGGAATAATTTTTCATCAATGAAGATGATATCAAGATTCAGTTTCTACCTTCAAGAAATTGTTCCTACTTTAATTTGTTTGCAAGAAGAATTCCTCTGCATCAGCCACAGATTCCCTGGGCGCTTCAGAGCTTTCCTTGTCGCAAATGTTAGCTTGAGATGCCAACCAAGTGTTGCATGTCATGTGATTTCAGAAACTGAGAGTATACATTAGAGCAGAGCTTCTCAGAGTCTCTGTTGTGGTGGACATGCAATTTTTTCCCCCATCATTCCAGTTTCTACCTATTTTAGACAGAGAGGCACATAGCACATCAGCTCACACCTCATCTCTCCTGCTATGTCATAGAGTCTCATGAAGCTTGGTATGCATCCAAGTCCCACAGCAAGCCTCAGAAAACTTCACAGTTCCAAGAAGCTGGAAGTCACACAGGAGCTATGCCTCAGACTGCTGGTTCGCAGACCACAGTTTGAGAAGCACTGCCTTAGAGCAGCTTCTGCCAAACCACAGCCCATGGGCTGGATCCAGTGTGACACTGAATCCCTCCCCACTGTGAGCAGTGCTTATTGTTCTGCCACGCTGCTCAGAAGAAGCCCCTCCATCTTTGTCGCACGACCATCTGGGCAGTCGCATCTGCCCAAAAACCTGCCCAAAAACCTGCCCAAAAACCTGCTGGGTCAGTGGGATACAGACATGACTACACAGAGTGTCATGTGACAAAGATGGTGATGCTTTCTCTGAGCAGTGTGGCAGAACAATAAGCACTGCTTTCAGCGGGGAGGGATTCAGCGTCACACCGGATCCAGCCCATGGGCCATGGTTTGGCAGATGCTGCACCAGAGCGTACGTTTCATTGAACTCTGTTAGACTTACTTCTGAGTAAACATGCATAGAATAAATGACATGTAAAAAAGTATATTTCCAAGTGGCTTGAAATTTCCAGGTTGAAATTAAGATTTCCAAAATGCTTCTACAGTCTCTGTGTGTGTTTGTAACATATACAAATGCGTATGCATATATAAACTTCACAGATTTTGAGGATGAAGTCTATGGCACTTTGAAAGTGAAGACAGCTGTAACCAGGAGACATCTGGGTCAACTGCCTATTCAAGAATATGCTAGTACCCTTCTTTGAGTGTTAATCTTCCAAAAACAAACATGTCTCTGTTTTCTTTACAGAGATGTTTTCTACTCAATTGCTGAATAAAATATAATTTGGCTTCCACCTTTCAGTATGGCTAATGAATATAAAGGCAATGGGATTACTGACATGCATTCTGACACTTTGCATGTTTTCATTTATTAGTAACAGAGTTTGCTGTTTCATATTTACAGTGCTGTTGCATCTCATCCCCCTAATAGCTTCCCCCTCCACATTTCTTGTCTTGAGTTGACACCCTGGTCAGCTGGTCACCCTGTTTAAGCCAACAAGATTTTAACCAGACCAGATTTTAACTGCTGCTCTGAACAGCTGGTACACTTTGATGTAAAATCAGCCCAGGTTGTATGGTCCAGAATGTTGCAGGGATTTCCCAAGGTTCAAAAGTACTTGTTTCTTCTACCTCAAACCACAAAATACTTTTTCTACTCCTGATTGTGGAGCTATAGTATCTCAATGTTCTCATGGGAAGATGCCATCTTGGCAAGCATCTGTCACATGTGTTTGGTGGTAGTAATGGGATTTAACAAGGAATAATACCCAAGACTGCATAGTAATAAGACCCTTAAGGATCAGCTATCAGCAGAAATACACACATTGTGTTCATTACATACAATATAAAATTTGAAAAACTGAAATAATTTTCTCTTCTATGCTGCTCTAAAAGCAAATGATTCCTCTCAAGGTCTGGATTTAAAATTGTAATGCACTGTACATAAGCCTGTTTTTGAATACTTTTCAGAAACTAATCCATAATGCTACAGCCAGATTGTTGACTGGAGCGAAATGGCACATATCTTGATGGTGTTTAAAGAGCACCACCCATGTTTCAACAACCATGATTGTTAGAACATTTCTAGACACAATTCAAAAGTACTGGTGCTTACCTTTGAAGCCCTATATGACTCTGTACTGGGACACCAGAAGGGGTAGCTGCTCCCATGTGAAATTGCACCTGTATTAAGAACTTCCTTTGAGACCCTTCTTCAGCTTCCTCCAGCTTCAGATGTAGTGGCTGGTGACTGAAGAGAGGGCCTTTTCAGTTGTGGCATTCTATTAGTGAAATACTTTCCTAGTATCTATTTTGGAGTCTTTTCAGCATCAGGCAAAGACCTTTTTATTCTCTTGAAAGCTTTTTAATTAACTTTATATCCATTCTGCTCTGGCTTTAAACTTTGCTAAATTTAAAACTTTGCTAAATGAAATTTTGTTCTACTTTTCTGTTTATAATTGCAGAATTCGAAGAAGGGTTACTAAGATGCTGACACAATGTAGTCGCCCTAAGCTTTTAGCTTTAATGGACGTTAAGGGTTTTGAACCTGAGGATATTACAGTGAAGGTGCAAGATGGAAAAGTCAAAGTGTGTGCTGAACATGAAGAAGAATTTAAGACTTGTAGAGGGAAGGAGTACAACTACTCAACAGTCACCAAGGAGATCTGTTTGCCACCAGGAGTGTGTGAGAATGAAGTGACTTACACCATCGGACCCACCAGTCTGGTGAGGATAGAATCACCAGGCTCATGTCCACCTTGCCTTTTGAGTCTACTGTGAAGTCAGGATGATCAGCGCTGGTAGCTGTTCAGCATAAGAATGTAACACCACTGGATCCTCTAGGGAACTCTTCTTTTGCTTTGTGTTAACATCACCCTTTTACTATGTGTTAGCAACTGCATTGACCCTCTTCAAACAAGCAAAACTGCTATCCATCTGCTGGTTTGAGTACAAGTTTGTTTTTTAATTGCCAAGCTGGTGCTCTTTAAAGTACAATCACAAGAGGAGGGATGGCACTATTCTTAGAGTGCATGTCTGCTCAAAAGTACCAAATATTAATCAAGAGCAAGTTTTGAGCCAAAAAAATCACAAAATTTGCTATGCATGGACAAATCAAGTGTAAAACCTGTCTTCCCTACATACAGCTCTGATAGTTTGAACTGCCCCACCAAGCCACTGGCCCTCAGGGTTACAGAGCTTCACATCATTGACCTCCTGTCCTCTAAATACCCTGGAGCTGCCCTCCTAATCCGCCCCTTCCAGCCACCTCTGTGGCTTGATAGGGCCCTGCCCTGTCCCATTCGTTATCTGCCCCCACATCCCACCCTCACTTGGCCTCAGCCTTGGAGGAGGTTGCACAGGCTGTGCCAACCCGGTAGGTCCAGCACCATTGAAGTGGTGGTGAGAAGGCATCCCTCACTGCCTGTGGGGTATCACTTGGCCGCACCTTGGTGCACCCAGAAGCGCCAGGTGGTGTTCTTTCCAAATAGCCCTCAGCAAACTTTACGTGAAGCTGGTTTCTGGTAGCTTTGCTGATGTGGCAGCAGCTCAGTGGTGGCAGTCTTGGCGGTAAGCCACAGCCCATGCCTGAATGTGGAGGCCGTGGAACATCTGCAGGAGGGACTCCAAGGCCCAGTGCTCCAGCCCAAGAAGCCATCACCCTGGTGAATGACAAATCATAATTTTATACTGGAAACCTGGTTGAAGTTGACTCAGGTTTTCAGGATAAATTCTAAGATTAAAATTTCTTATACATGAGTATATACAGTAAGTCCTATTGGGTTCAATGGGACATACTACCCAATAAGTGTGTATAGGATTTGCAACCATAATTGTTTTGAAACTTATGAAGCACTTAAACTTGCGGTAAGCACTATAAAAGGGATAAAAACAAAAGCCTCTCCAAAATGGCTTCCAAAAAAGAGTCACAACAATGAAGGAGGTGGAGGAAAGACAAAACAATGTGCAATGAATGTAGCAGGTAATGTACCATGTTTCTGTAATTCCCCTTCACTTATTTAAAATGTTCCTCAGCAAGGCTGCAGCTTTTTTTAAGCCCAGAAAGATGAGCAAGCTCTGGCCCATTTGTGTTGCAGGCCTACTATTAATCTGCAAACCAGGGGTGGGGAGTGGGGTTGGTTAGTATCACCTGGGCACTTTGAAGGCCGTGGCTCCCTATAGCCTTCTCAAAGCTATCACACATTTTCAGCTATATCCTTGGATTCCCAATAGTGAGAATACTACAACCGCTTAAGAGAGTTAAGTACCTGCCTTTCTCCTCTAACAAACAGAGTTCAATTATCTCCTCTAGTTTGGCATTGGCAACTTCTTTAGTCTGCTTCAGTGGTTTCCAAACTTTTTCCACTGGAAGCTCCGTTAACCTACTGGGTCATTGGCTGTGGCTCCCCATTAGGGCTACAATCCTATACATTGTAGAGAGTGCAGGTTTTTGCAAGGATTCCATGGCTCCTGGCTGATTCCCATAGCTCCTAGGGGAGCCACAGCTCACAGTTTGCGAATCACTAGTCTACTTTATCATAATGCATTATTAGCAAGCTCTTTCTTTTGCTAAAATATTAGTTGGTACCTTTCCAACCCTTCCAATTAGTTTGTACCCTCCCATTTTAGGCTTCATTCCTTCCCACTGAGGGACAAAAGCTCTGGATTCCTACAGATGGACACCAGGTCAGGGTTGGTGCCAGGTTGCATTAGGCCCTGAGAGACAACTCCACCACAAAAACCATCCTATATGCAAAAAGCACAACCCTGGAGACCTGGATCCTTTGCCAAAACCTTGCCTGCTTTCTTGCCCACCAACTTACTAGTTCAGGCAGATAGCGAAGTCCCTATGACCAGCAGGGAAAAGAACACAAAAAGCACCATCGTTAATTTCATGCACTTGTATTTCTACCTCCCTCTTTTCCCTACTAGCCAATATTATGTGGGGTGTTTGATCAGCAATATCAATCCAGCACAGTGTCACGAAGGTGGATTCTCTCCCTCCCTCCTGTTACATCTTCTCTGAGGAGTAAGTGGGGAAATGGGAGAAAAAGAATGCTGGGGGTACTGTACTTTGAAGAGAGATGCCCCTTCTGTAAGATCCAAGTTGTACTGAAGTGGAAATAAACCAAATTTATTTCTCAAAATGGTTCCAAAATAAATTAAGAAAGCACAAATGTAGCAGGAAGTCTGCTATGGTCACAACACAGAACACAGTTAAAAATCCAGACCTTTTTCCTAAGCAAGGTGAAGATATACTGTATATTTAAATTTGTTTTGTGTTAATTGGTTGGCTTGATATAATGGCCTTCAGAAGCTGGGGAATAATAAGCATGTATAATCCTTGACAAACACAATTTCCATTTTCATGCTGAAGAATCAATACAAGCTTGGTATAAATAATACACAGTATAAGATGGATAAAATACATTCATAGTGCAGAAAATGATCCATCTTGTGCCATCAGGCTCAGCTGCAGATAATTCTGCTTTGTTTACTGCCAGTGTTTCTCTGGACTTGACAAGAAGTGTCTTTGTCTTTCCTATTTGAGTTGTTATGGGTTTTTCAAAGGATTGCAGATTTTTTCTAGGCTTTCCTGAAGGGAAGAAGAGGCATTGAAAGGAACCTGAGAAGCTTACCACTAGATGGCATATATTTGCAGAACATAAGCTTAGCTTCATCTATCTACTGGCAGGTGAAATTTCACAGGCTGAAATAAGCATGGCCTGAGGTAACCCTTGCTACCTTCCTGTAACAGGCTAAAGTTGGCACTGAATGTTCATTTTTTCTGACTGGGTCACAGATACTCCTGAAACATAAGCCCAGGAAAACTACTGCCCGACTCCCGGCTTACTCCATATGTTGCTTTACAAAGGTTACAATAATATTGTCCACAACTTCCATTCACATACAGATACCACACATTGCAATTTACACAAGGATATCTTCCATAATACTATTCTAAGCAAAGAGCTGCCTCACACACTATAGCCCCTTTCTCCACTTTGAGTCCCATAAGTTTCTTCATAGTAACAGGCTATTGTGGCACCTAGTAACCTCAACCCCCAACCCCAATCCCCATATTTTCACGTGCACATCTAGTTTTTTTTGCATCTTTTAACTGAAACATCAGAACCAACAGAATCAATGATAGTTTCCCCTGCCAGTTAATTTGCATATTAGATTTATATTTGTTATAAAGATTTCTCCGGCGGTCACAGAGAAGGAGAAAGTGTAATGGATTTGGAACTCCATCAACCCACCTTCTGAAAAGGTCCAAAATTCAAATTGTTAACATTTTAGGTTGCAATTTATCAAATAATTGTGGTAGCAATTAAGCACACTTTGAACCCCAGGGGGTGGAAGAAGTCCCCTGAGGCACTGACATGTGAATTGGGGGGGCCGAGGGGCCACGGGACCCAAGTGCCAAGCTACAAGGGCGTGACATAAGCCGCCTCCCAATTTTTAAAATCTTGTTATTTTTGAATAATGCCATCATCTTATAAATCATTCAGTGCATAATTTTATGCAGAATGTAGTGAAACAACCTGTGTTGAAATATCAAATGTTGTAGCCAAAATTCAGAAAAAGAAAACACAACTGCCTCATGTAACAAAAAGTGGATTTCACTGGGAATCTTGTAACAAAAGGTGTACACTGTAACAAAAAGTGGATTATACTGGAATTACCAATGGGAATAAATAGTTTGTTGAAAGCATTCCAGAAAACCAAATGTATTGTTCATAAACATACAAATGTTTTGCCTTTCTTCTATATTACAACAAAACTATTCTTCTACGTATGATAGTCCACAAGCCCACTGCTATTATCTTGATGGGCATTCCTTCCCTGTTTTGTTTTGGGTTATGATCTCTAATGTTCATTACATATGTGAAACCTATTATATATAAGTTCAATAAAAGAAAATGTTCACTGACTGCACTTCTTTTCTGGTCATTATTAATTATTCATTTCATATCATGTCTATTACTGAAAATAATTTTGTCATGGGGGTTCCCAAAATTTATGGGCCCCAGGTGCCAAATGACCTTCATATGTCACTGCCCTGAGGTCATGGTTACTGAAGGTTGGGGTTTACAGTGGGGCCCAAAGCTAGAGGCTATATGCCCCAGGTTACCAAGCAGGTGAAGGGGTAGTTCTGGGTAGTCACAAGGCCTCAAAGTCCAGGGGGAAAAGGGGGGTTAGTAATCCATCTTGGTCTTTCTCATCTTCTTCCCCATCTGAACTGGTCTGCCTCACTAGTTGTTGACTCACAGTCCAATCCTATGCATGTCTACTCAGAAGTAAATCCCTCTATGGTCAATGGGTCTTACTCCCAGGAACGTGTGGATAGGATTGGGCTCTCAGTCCAGGCCAGCCTTAATCAGGCCTTTGGCTCCTCAGCCCTCCAGCCTTCCCTCATCATGGGCTGGCAGCAGGCTTTTACCCCGTGCTCACCCAGCTTCTCCCAGCCTTGCCTACCTCCTCTTGGATGCGCTATCCCAGTGGTAACCAACCTTTTTATGACAAGTGCCACCTTGAGACTTTTCTTGAGATACATCGCAACCATCCTTTTTCTTAACCCTAATTGGCCTATATCAGGAAACGACCCCCCCCCCAAAAGAAAACTGCAGTGAGGTGATTAGGAGCTTCTCTCTCTCTCTCTTGCCCCCAAAAAACTACAAGCAGCTAGCAGTGAGGCAATTGAGAGCTACACACTCCATCTCTTTCTCTCCCAAAGGGCACAAACACAACACTAAGAGGTGAAGGGAATCCTCTGAACTATTTAAAGTCTGGGCAGCACTTCTAACTTATCAATAAACCAAATTCTACAAACTCACAGTTCAGTCAACTCATACTGGTACTTCTTGCAGGCTGAGGACTAAGGTAATCAAGAATAAAGTACATGAAATTTTAATTTTCCTTGCAAGTATTCTAGGATTATAAAATGGAGCTCCAAACTATGACTGATATTTTAAAAAGAACAGCAGAAGAACCATATCCTCTCAGGCCAGGTTCAATCCAGTACTCCTGCCCTGCAGCCTCTGTTGTCACAGTAGGGGCAGCCGAATTTGCTCACCAGGGTTGGTAGGCTGGCAAAAAAAAAAAAAGATGGAAATAAACCATCTGGTGCACATGCAATGCAGCAGCCTCCACTTCTTTGCCCTTTGTGCCCAAACTGTAATGCTGAGTGGCGCCAGGCAGCCACTCCCCTGAAATCCAGGTGGCAAAGGCGCAGAGCCTTCTGGCATAGGAGACATGAAAGCTGCTGTGTGCCAGGCGCAACTAAGTCAGTAGATGCAAAGATGCAAAGGCTGCAGGGCAGGTGTGCTGGATTGTTTACACTGCAAAACAACCCAACATGCCTGCCCTGCAACCTCTGAATCTTTGCGCCCAAAATTAATTAATCACCCACACCAGAAGGCTCTGTTGCCTGGACTTGGGGGTGGGGGGGTGGGAAGAGGCTGCTAGGCACCAAGTTCATTTGCAATGCCAGCCCAGCCCTCCAGTTTCTGGAGGAAAAATCCATTACTGGTTACAAGCCATGATGTGTATGCGCAACCTCCTGATTTTAGAAATGGGCTATGTCAGAAGGCCAGATGCAAGGGAGGGCACCAGGATGAGGTCTCTTGTTATCTGGTGTGCTCCCTGGGGCATTTGGTGGGCCGCTGTGAGATACAGGAAGCTGGACTAGATGGGCCTATGGCCTGATCCAGTGGGGCTGTTCTTATGTTCTTATGTTAGTGGGAGGAGTGAACAGAGAGAGGCAGCTCAGCTTGCCTAGTGTCTACTGCTGCTGCTCCTCTCTAATAAGATTTAAAAAAATTGCTGGTTTCTTTTTCTTTTTCCCCTGTCAGCAGTCAAGTGAGGCTGTCCCTGGAAGAAGCAGCAAGTTTGGCATGGTCTGACAGTGCTAACAGCACTGTCAAAATGCCCCATCTCAACAGCTGATTGGCAGCCTGAAATGTGGCCGTGAAACAGCTGACAGGTGCATTCTGAAAGAGAAAATTAGCCGCAACACACAGTGATGCACATTCCCCCAGGCTCACTGCTCCTACAAAGAGTGTGCAACCGCATGGTTTGGGGACAAAACCTTTTACAGGGCATTTAAAACTTCTATGGATATCCCACATGCCATTCCACACACATTAGTGTGCCACTAAGTGGCAAGCGTGCTGTGGGTTGGCCACCTCTGTGCTATCCTATCTGCCATGACAGCTGCTGCAGCTTTCAGACTATTCAGAATGGACATAGACAGGGTCAGCCCAACCACTGGCACCATTAGGGCTTGTGTGCCATATCTCAGACCACTGCAAAGCAGCTGGCCTCTGTAGGGTGGGATAGTCCATCCCCAGGTACAAACATACAATGTATTTGTTACTCCAAAATCTGGTTGATACTATAATGAGGCCTTGCCTGTTTCTTCATGTCATTGGGCTTCACCAGTGGAAGGGATTTTTTGTTTTTTTTAAAGTGGAACCTCTCAGTTAGAGTTTATGAACTGTCTGAAGTTTTACTTCCACAGGCATGAACAGCTTTAATCAGAATCTGTTCATTAATAAGGGTTTTCAGGGCCAGGCTCTGTTTTATTCTCCAAAAGTTAAATACTAACTGCAACTTACTTGACTGGCGACTTACTTATTTGGCAACTTATTTTAATGAGCAGAGCCAAAGCTCATTTTGATATCAGCATTTTAAAAAAATTCTTTTTGCTCAACTGAGGTGAGTATATGAATTGTCACTGCTTCTAAAGTAAAAATTACTGCATTACAACCTCACAGAAGAGCACTTGAAGCATTATCAGAGGCATTTATAAATAAAGTTCAACGTACTTGTGGTGGTCACTTAAGGATATGCCTGCAGCTAGTCTCTCATTTCACTTCTGAGTCAGTCTGTTTAGGAATGTTTGTCTATTGCCATGCCTTTATTGGAACAGCTATGTAAGCTATTCAGTGTGTGGATATTTTTCTTATAAATGGTTTGCAGTATTTTTTAATCATTCAGAGAACTGAAGAGCAATGTAAAGGTGAGGACAGGTGCCATACAAACTTTTTGTAAAGACATTTGACAGACATTCTCCTCAAGCTCAGCAAGGAGGAGGAGAGAGGCTGTGCTAATCTTCAGGCTATGTTAGTGCCCTTCCACTCATCCTCACCAGCCCAAAAAGCAATGTAGTCGTGCTTCTCCCCCGTGTTGCTTCTTGCAAGCCAGTTTCATAAATATAGACCATTTAGCCTTCTATGGCCCCATATTCACTTTCCTTGGTTTTTTTCCCCTCTTAGTAGGAGGTCAGGTTGCTTAGTGGTAGCACACATGCTTTGCATAGTAAAGGTCTAGGTTCAAATTCTGGCATCTCCAAATAGAGCTGGGTAAGACCCCCTAACTGAAACCTTGAGGACTCACTTCCAGTCAGAGTAGATAAGCCTCCCACAACACAGAGAAGCATACTTCAGACATGCATAGGGTTGTGCTGTAAGGCAGCTTCCAATGTATACACAATCATTCAAAACACTTGTCTCAGACACTACCTTGGTAGATACACTGTGACCTGCATTCAAAGTTGTAGGAACTCATCAACTGACCCATCGATGTCAATTATGCAATTTGTTAGAACATAAGAACATAAGAACAGCCCCACTGGATCAGGCCATAGGCCCATCTAGTCCAGCTTCCTGTATCTCACAGTGGCCCACCAAATGCCCCAGGGAGCACACCAGATAACAAGAGACCTCATCCTGGTGCCCTCCCTTGCATCTGGCATTCTGACATAGCCCATTTCTAAAATCAGGAGGTTGTACATGCACATCATGGCTTGTAACCCGTAATGGATTTTTCCTCCAGAAACTTGTCCAATCCCCTTTTAAAGGCGCCCAGGCCAGATGCCATCACCACATCCTGTGGCAAGGAGTTCCACAGACCAACCACACACTGAGTAAAGAAATATTTTCTTTTGTCTGTTCTAACTCTCCCAACACTCAATTTTAACGGATGTTAGGAAACTGTACAAAAAGTCTCCAGAGGCAGCTATCTCTTCAGCTTGCAAGACAGAAGAGCAGAGCTGTGTGCATTTCTAGTGTTTGAAATTTTGGTTTGTTATGCTAAGTGAGATCTCTTCAAATGTGAACATGGTGGAAAGAAGAAAAAGAACAAGAGAAGCAAAGACATTCTCAAATCTCCAATCTGTACAATTCCTGCCACTTAATGGAAACTAAGTGAAATTTTACTGTTAAGTGAAAGGGAATAAATTTATGAGGAAGGGAAAGTTTATTCTTTAACAATGACCAATATAATATGTGGCTGGATGTAAGTGGTAACAATAGCACAAAGATATCAAGTCAGGCTCCCATCATGCATTTCACAACACATATTGTTCCAACACACATTAATGTTCCAATGCTATGAAATGATGTGGAAATTTTTAAGAACATTAAAAAGCATCTCCCTTGCCCCATAACTGAGAATGCTATATAGAAAAAATCATTATGCTAAAAGTGCATCCAAATAATTCCAAAGTATTTTAAAAAGAGAAACAATGAAAGATAGGATCCATTGAAGTGAATCAACAGAAGAAGCTTCAGAGTCTAGAAATACTAGAGAATGAATCAGAAACATGGAGCCACTTTTAGGGACCTGGAAGAGGCAGAGTTGGAGATTAGGAGGACAATTAGTTCCACACTGAAAGGCCTAATGTGATGAATTTCTCCGAAGACACAATGGATCCTGCATGGTATAAGAAAACAAGCAGTCTCTAGCTCAGGTTCCCAAGCCCCAGCCAGGGAAGCCCTGTCTCTGTCACCTTAAGGAGAAGGGAGATGGTGAAAGGAGAGATGCAATTGAAAGGATTGTGTTGCTGCCTTCAGCCCTTACCCATAAGCACTTACAGCAGTTCCCGAACTCCCAGAGACTTTGGGAACAGCTGTGCTAGCTCAAGAACCCAGAAGCAGGTTTTGAATAAAACCAGCATTCAGAGTCTCACAAGTGTTCAGAAAGGGCTCTTATATCATTGCAATGCTGGTGACTCTATCATTATATAGGCATTTTTGGCTAACCTCAATACCATGTACTCAGAGGGACTAAGTACTAACCTCAATATTATGATTCAGCATGACTGCTATGTGACCAACAGCTGTTATCACTAGCTGCAGCACACATACACAAAGCCCCAGCACTGTAAAGAATGGGGTGGAGAAAGAATGACATTGGGAGGGCTAGGTGAAGCTAGAAGCATAATCAAGACATTTCAACCATACCTATGCCACCACAACCCTATGAATTTAATATTTATATTTTTTATAACAAGATTTCAAAAGACAAACAGCAAAGGAGGATGGCTTATCTCACTTGCCACACATAGGATGTAACTTGAGCTACACAACCACAAATCACTCTGTGTCTCATTGCATTGATAAATGCTTACATTATTGCCAGAGATATATTGGGGTGCATTAGACCAATGTTTCTCAAACTGTGGGTCAGGACCCACTAGGTGGGTCGTGAGATAATTTCAGGTGGGTCCCCATTCATTTCAATATTTTATTTTTAATATATCAGACTTAATCCTACCATGATATGTAACTGCATTTGGGGAAATATTATAGACCTATACTTTTAACAAACTACTATGTACATTCTTTTAACAATGATAGCAAAGGAAACTTACTCCTGGGTAAGTGTGGGTAGGATTGCAGCCTAGGATAGCTAAAAATTTTCCTACTTGATGATGTCACCTCTGGTCATTACATCATTTCCAGTGGGTCCTGACAGATTCTCATTCTGCCCGGTGGGTCCCGGTGCTAAATGTGTGAGAACCACTGCATTAGACTAAATCAGAAGATCCACTCTTGCATCTGTGGTTTCTTCTAGTTATGTGTCCCAAAGGTAGTAGCCTCTGGGCCCAATCCTATCCCACTTCCCAGCACCAGTACAGCCACAGTGCAACCCCAAGGTAAGGGAATAATGTTCCTTTACCTTGAGGATGCCTCTGTGACTGTCTCCCCACCAAAGGATGCAGTGCATGCGCCAATGGCACAACTGCACCAGCACAGGAAAACAGGTTAGGATTGGGTCCCCAGTCAGTGTCAGGGATGAGCAGTAGGCAGGCAGGAGCAAGAGCTGGAAAATTATTGTGGCCAAGGAAGATCCTACATTTAACAGAAAGCCTTTATTATACTTCTTGATTAGGAGATCCCAATGGCCAGCCTGGATGGGTGGAGCCAGCCCAAAATCTGAGAACTATTTTTGTCCCCAAAGATGTTCAGACATCATTCTGTTGGCTCATCACATAGGGCAACCCTGCACAGAGCTGAGGGTTCCCAGTTTTAGTTTTTGGGGGCCCTGGCAACTGGTATCAGCAGGGTGAGCCAAGAACTCCTGATGCGGGCCATGTTGTGGAACAAACTGGCCAGTTGTGGGATTGATCCCCGTCTCCTTTTCCTAATTCGCCATCTTCATTCATCCAATTTCTGTAGGGTTCGTCTTAATGGCCTGGGTTCTACATCTGATAAAATTCCTATTAACAAAGGAGTTCGCCAAGGCTGTATACTCGCTCCTCTCCTTTTTAATTTATTTTTGGCAGATTTACCCCCTCACTTATCTAGCTGTCAGAATTCCCCTCCTTCCCTCAATGGTGTCCCCCTTCCCATCTTCCTTTATGCAGATGACGCAGTCCTTTTGTCTGTCACAAGACTTGGCCTAAGAACATAAGAACATAAGAACAGCCCCACTGGATCAGGCCATAGGCCCATCTAGTCCAGCTTCCTGCATCTCACAGCGGCCCACCAAATGCCCCAGGGAGCACACCAGATAACAAGAGACCTCATCCTGGTGCTCTCCCCTACATCTGGCATTCTGACTTAACCCATTCCTAAAATCAGGAGGTTGCGCATACACATCATGGCTTGTACCCCATAATGGATTTTTCCTCCAGAAACTCGTCCAATCCCCTTTTAAAGGCGTCCAGGCCAGACGCCAGCACCACATCCTGTGGCAAGGAGTTCCACAGACCGACCACGCGCTGAGTAAAGAAATATTTTCTTTTGTCTGTCCTAACCCGCCCAACACTCAATTTTAGTGGATGTCCCCTGGTTCTGGTATTATGTGAGAGTGTAAAGAGCATCTCCCTATCCACTCTGTCCATCCCCTGCATAATTTTGTATGTCTCAATCATGTCCCCCCTCAAGCGTCTCTTTTCTAGGCTGAAGAGGCCCAAACGCCGTAGCCTTTCCTCATAAGGAAGGTGCCCCAGCCCCGTAATCATCTTAGTCGCTCTCTTTTGCACCTTTTCCATTTCCACTATGTCTTTTTTGAGATGCGGCGACCAGAACTGGACACAATACTCCAGGTGTGGCCTTACCATAGATTTGTACAATGGCATTATAATACTAACCGTTTTGTTCTCAATACCCTTCCTAATGATCCCAAGCATAGAATTGGCCTTCTTCACTGCCGCCGCACATTGGGTCGACACTTTCATCGACCTGTCCACCACCACCCCAAGATCTCTCTCCTGATCTGTCACAGACAGCTCAGAACCCATCAGCCTATATCTAAAGTTTTGATTTTTTGCCCCAATGTGCATGACTTTACACTTACCGACATTGAAGCGCATCTGCCATTTTGCTGCCCATTCTGCCAGTCTGGAGAGATCCTTCTGGAGCTCCTCACAATCACTTCTGGTCTTTACCACTCGGAAAAGTTTGGTGTCATCTGCAAACTTAGCCACTTCACTGCTCAACCCTGTCTCCAGGTCATTTATGAAGAGGTTGAAAAGCACCGGTCCCAGGACAGATCCTTGGGGCACACCGCTTTTCACCTCTCTCCATTGTGAAAATTGCCCATTGACACCCACTCTCTGCTTCCTGGCCTCCAACCAGTTCTCAATCCACGAGAGGACCTGTCCTCTAATTCCCTACATCACTCGTTGTCCTCTTTTCATGATTACTGTCTATCCAATGACTTAATAATTAATTATGAGAAAACCAAAATTTTGGTTTTCGCTAAGCCTTGGGCTTTGTTCCCTTGGAAGATAGGTAATCTCTCTTTTCAGCAAGTTCAAACCTTCAAATACCTGGGGATTATTTTTCATTTCCGTCACAGTTGGCTCCCTCACAGGAAATCTGCTATTTCCTCCACTTCACCTAAATGTGATTGCCCGCTTTCATTATTCCAGTGGCAATCAGTATGTCCCCATTGCCCTCCATATATTCAAGACCAAAATTCTTTCCCAATTATTGTACGGTGCCCCATCTGGATAGAGGCTGCGAACCAAGATTTGGACGAAGTTGCAGCCTCTTTCCTTAGACGAATTCTGGGGGTCCCTAATCTAATTAGATTATCGACTCTTATGCTCAAACTAGGGATCCACCTCCCTTCTACCATCGCGTGGTCCCTCACCTTTAAGTTCTGGCTTTGTCTATACTTAAGCACCCATTCTGAGTCCCTCTTAAAAGATCTTTTAAAGGATTCTTACCTCTCCAAGTGGTTCCAACTTATCGATTCCAAACTTCTTTCACTACATCTGTCCCCTGAATTTTTTGCAGATATTAACCTCCATAGAGCCCACTCAATTATCAAATCCAAACTTTGGGAACTTGAATTCAACCAACTTTCTTCCAATCTTAACCCTACCTGTTCTCCTCAGTTTTTTGGCCTCCTTCCCTCACTTGGTCGTCCTTTTAATTATTTTAGCATGCTGATTAACCCTATTAAGAGGAGAGCGTTTATGCTCGCGAGATTTAATATCTTCCCCTCAGCCGTTCACTCTGGCACATTCTCCAACATCCCACGCGATTGCAGATTATGTTCTTTTTGTTCTTTGGAACTGCACACAATGGTCCATATATTACTTTGTTGTCCGGCCCACCAATCTCTGCGAGAAACACACTTGTATCCCTTCTTTTCTTTTCCTTCTGGTACTTTTACTGATCCCTTACTTGCCCTCCTGGGTGACTACTCTGTAGCCACTACTAATGCTGTAGCAGAATTTCTCTCCGCTGTTTCTAAGTTAAAACCCTCATCTTGATCGTATACTTTCCCTTCTTTCCCCTTCTTCCCCCCCCCCCATTAGCCCCTTGCTGCGACTCTCCTTCTTGGCAACACAGCCATTTGTGCTGGTTATTGTTATTGTATTATAAATTATTGTTTTAATGCCAATAAAGGTTACAGAACGGAAACTCCTGATGCCTGAGGCAGCATGCCAAATGCTGCCCCCCTTACCCAATGATGTGCCAGCCTCTGCTCCTCCCACTCTCCAATGTTCTAGTTCAGCATACCCCTCCCCTCCACATTTCTTCTTCCTCTCTGTCCCCTCTTCCCTTTTCAATCCAGGGAATGGAAGGGGAAGGAGGAGCATGGAGAAAAGTAGGCAAACAGAGATGAGTGCCCCCTGCAGTCTGCTGCCTGTGGTGATGAGCCAACCCTGGGTGTAAACATGTTACACCAGTGGTGATTTGGTGCGCCAACATACCAAAAGGCTTGTTGACAGAGATGGATTAAGAAGTGATCCTTTCCCCAACCAGCAGGTGCAAGTTAGGTTGGGGACATGATCCCACTGTATGTCTCTAGCATAGATAGTATGTGGTCAAAACTGCCTTCTGAAAATCAACATTCACTATCACAGCACACTGGCAGAAACACATATGCACATCCCTGTGCTTAACCAAGGTTTGATGATGTTATATACCTACCTGACTGAAAGGAGCACACCTAGTCTCCCCATCCCATCCCTTTAGATCAGGGTCTCTAAACTTTTCGGTCAAAGGGCCGCATCAAATATCTGGTACAGTGTTGAGGGCCAGAAAAAAAAATTAAATAATAAAATTTAAATAAATACACTAGAGATGGAACTTAGATGAATGAATAAATTAATGGGTTCAAATGCCCAGAATTTCTCCAAGCACCAACACAGCCCAAGAAATAAAGCGCACACACTTAAATGGACCCCCATTCCCCCACCCCACAAGCACAACTCTGGTTGTGTTTGGTCAACTGGGCCAGAGTCTCTCAGGGGGTCAGAGACTGGCCACGGACCGGATAGAGGCTGGTTGCAGGCCGCATCTGGCCCCTGGGCTGGGGTTTGGAGACCCCTGCTTTAGATAGACAGATTTGGCTGCCCAGTCAGTAAGTGCAGGTCAATCGAAGGGCAGCTACTCCAGACGGAGAGAAGGACTCAATCCACAAAAGCACAAGACTAGGTTATAATGGCATTTCAAACAAAGGCTGCTGCTGTCCCAGCCACTTTCAGACTGCCAAATGTGCACAGGAACTTCAGAAGGGTTAGAAGTGTCCAAAAATAAGGTAAACTAAGCAAAAGGGGGAGAAGGAATTCATCACAGTTGCAAAGTCAATGTGTAGGAGTAGAATTGTGGTTAGACCTGGACCTGAATCAGTGAAAGACTCCCAGGTACATTTGTGATTAATATTTTGTTGAGGTGCAAGGAACTTTTGAGAGCAGCCAAAGCCTTTTTTTGCAATTCTCTAATGAATGAAATGGGTTTATGCAGGGCTTAGGTGATTTTCCTAAACTGGGTCTCAGATTTCAAGTTTGATGAGCGCTACTATGATCTGATCTGTCTTATATGTGCTGCACAATAACGTGTTTGTACGAGAGGTGATATAACAGCTAAGTGTGAGCTGGGGCATTTCTGGTTCAAAGTTCACCTTAGCCATGAATTCATTAAGTTGGCCTTAGAGAGGCCATTATTGCTTCAGCTTCCTATCTGCAATATGGAGTTAATGATAACAGCCAATGCTATCTATATTAGTGTTTCTCAACGTTTGTCCTCTACCGTACCACTTCACATGGTCCACCTATTCCAAGTACCACTGGAAGTAACTGCTGATGACATCCTTGTTAGTTACTTCTGGGTTGGAAGGCCAGATGCGATGTGATGAACACCAATAAGAGGCTATAAATGGATGGGGGAAGGGTTTTTTCAGACACAGAAAAACATGCTTTGAAACTCTGACCACCAAGCTGAGCCTCCTTCCACTATTTGTTGTGTCATGTTCCTTGTCTCGCTGCCAGGCAGCAGGTGTCTAGGGGTCCCACGAATACCACCAGAAACCACCTCAAGTACCACTGGTGGTACCCATACCAATGGTTGAGAAACACTGATCTATACTGTCCAGCAGGGATGTGCTCCTGTCACTGAGCCCAAGTTATAAGTCAAGTCACAAATCAGTGACCCCACAACTTGAGTCACAAGTCATAGTGTGTGCCATCGCAACTCGGCTCCTGGAAAATTTCAAGTTGTTTTAAGTTGAGTCATGAGTCATTTTGAGAAATGAGTCAAGTCCTTCAGCCAAAAAAAACCTTAAGCTTTGCTCCTCCCCTCAACCCCCCCAGCCCCTGCCTCCTGAAACCACCTATGCTCCTCCCACATCTGCTGCTCCCATCGGTCTGAAGGCCAGCTTCCTCATCTCCCACAAGGTCAAAAAAGTGAGCAAGAACACACACCACACACACGCAAGGGACTCGAGATAGGAACTCAAGTCTCTTTGAGTCATGACTCTTTTTTAAGTCACTGTTGTGAGTCGAGTTGGAGTCAGTGTCGTCCATGACTCAAGTCAACTAGACTTGTCAAAAACAGCGTTTTTGTGCAACTCAAGTCAAGTCATATCAAGTTGAGTGCCCGTCCCTGCTGTTCAGCAAGTGTTTTATATGTGCACATTTAAAACACTGTCTGCCACCGTCATGTTTAGTTTGGTCCTTAGAATAAGCCAGATCAACTATTTTGCATTCATGCTTGTTGGCATCCTTCAGTCTCGGAAGACTGTGGTGTCACGCTCTGAATGGTGGTTCTGGAACAGAGTGTCCTCTCCAGTGCGCGAAGCCTGGGTAAAGTAGATACGGAGGATAGACTGTTTCCCATGCAGCAAATCCCCCCCTCCACGTCACTGAAATGGTCCAATGGAAAGGCAAAAGCCAATACGGTTGGTTCCAGCGGCGTCGCAGGAGCTGCCAGAACATAACTGTGTTCAGCCATGAACTGCCTCAGGTACTCTGGCTCCGGATTTTGCCTCAAGGTTGACTCCTGAAGCCTTTTCCATAACTGGATGTAGCCACAAGGCAGTGGAGGTTTGGGAACAGAGTTTTCCTTCTCTCGGATGAGTTGCCTTCCCAGGCTAAGGAGTCCCATCTACCCAGTGGCTGTTTAATCGCCACTTACGACAAGTACAGCCAAACTGAGGGTTTAGTAGTCTAGACACAAGCTAAGTAATCATACCTGAGATGCTTAAATAAGCAGTGTCTTTTCTGTAGCTACCTATACTTAATATTTGTTTGTCTCAATCCCCCTTTATTTGAATATATCTCTGACAATATATCCCTTAGTGGCTGTTTAGTAACCTTTGCTGCAGTTGTTGGGAGATACAGTGAGAAGCATCCAGCTGAATTTTAGGAGGCTTTCATGCAATCTTGGAGTGGGGAATTCTGAGATTTAACCCATTTCTGCCCAGCCCACAAGTGTACACATTTGATCCCTGTTGCATATATGCAATGTTGGGCAGAAATGGCTTAAATGTTTTCAGGGTATGTTGTCCTATAAGATATACAGGACATCTGTGCTGAGCATCTATCCACACCTGATGTCCACCAGCCAATCCATGAGGCCATCTGAAACTGTTGCCTCAGGCAGCAGACTGGCAGGGAATGCTGAATTCTATTGACAAGATCACCTCCTCCCAGGCCGGGCCTTAGGAGCTACAGGGCCCAATGCAAAATATTTTTTCAGGGCCCCCCATCCGCACCAGAATGAGCAGTAGTGGTGAGATACACTCACCGCCCTCACCGCAGGGGCCCCCCTACTTACCAGGATGAGCAGTAGTGGTGAGGCACTGGCAATGGCAACACCACTAACTGCTTCTGCAGGGGGTGACTCCAGACCACATGGACCTAGGAATAGGAGGGGAGGGAGGGAGGACACAGCACTGCCATGGAAGGGGGAGAGGCGATAGAACTCTCTCTCTCTCTCTCTCTCTCTCTCTCTCTCTCTCTCTCTCTCGTTCTCTGAAGCTCCCCAGTAAAAAGGAATAAGTGGAAGGGATGGAGCAAAAGGGAACAGTTTGTGCCTAGACAGGGGCATCACTCTGCACATGGTCCGAAGTGCTTGGGCTGGTGCTGCACTGGTAGTGAAGGAAAAGATTCCTGGGCTTGGAAGGCTTAGAGTTGCACGTATTCAAGGAAGGAGGCCTCAGGTGTAAACAGATGCATGGAGGAGCTCTGTTAACCTCCACTGTTTTTAAGATGTGATCTGTTTTTTTTTACATGTTAACCTAGCCATTTTCAACCACTGTGCTGTGGCACACTGGTGTGCTGCAAGTGGTCCACAGATGTGCCACAGAAATTTGGGGGAAGGCCATTTATTAGTCGGGCCAATGGGGGATGTGAGCCCCCCAATGGCAGCATGTCAATTGTCAAAAACCTGATGGTGTACCTTGACAATTTTAGTGCCTTGAAAGTGTGCTTTGAGATGAAAAAGACTGAAAATCGCTGTGTTAATCTTTCTGTGCTGTGTTGTTTTATGGTCATAATATTTTCTAATACTAGAAGGGTGGAATGTAAATCAATAATAATTGATAATGTGCTAAATGTAATTCTTCCTGCAGCACAGCTATCTTGGAGCATGGACTCAGATCCAAACACATTCCAAATGCAATTTGTGTTTATAAAAACATGGGAGCATCAAGCTCCCAAACCTGAGGCAACCTTCTCTTTCCTCGTTGGACACATCACCCATCACCCATTTCCTCAGAATTAATTTGGGCTACTTGCCTCATGTCTGATCAGCAGTGTGTTCGTATTTAAAAAAAAAAAAAAGCAACAAATCAATAGCTTCATTATTTTATCACTTACAAAGTAATTCTATGGGTTGGGGTCTGACTGCTGTTACTCTGTTGGGAGACACTGATGCTTGCCCCTCTCAATTTGAATTTTTTTTTTAAAAGATCACTCATTTTATTATTTTATGCTTTGCAAAAGATTACTACATGCTGATGCCCCACTTCCTACACAGTTAGAAGTTCCAGCACTATCTGCCAATTGATCTGTTAACAGGGATAGCCTTAACTCCAAATCCAGTCCTCAGCTTCACAACTCCACGAAAAACAATACCCATCCTAACTGGTGGGTGAACCTACCAAATGGCACCCATATAATGCCTACATCAGTCTCCTCATTAGATGAAAGGCAATGATATGGAAGTTTGTTTATATCCAGCCTTTCTATCCCATTAAGGGCTAACAAGACAGCTTACAAATAAAACAATAAAACAATGCTAAAACATAGATAAATACAATAATAAAAACAATAAAACACAGTAAGTTTGGATCATGATAAAAATATGCTCATAAAAAAGCACCAGCCCCCTTGGTGTCAGCATACAAGTTTCCCTGAATAAAAAGGTCTTAAGACCCTGCTGAAAGGACTCAATAGAAGGAGCTATTCTCAATTCCAGGAGGAGGGAATTCCACAGGCAGGGCACCACCACCAAGAAGGCCCAATTTTAGCTGCCATTCCCCTCACCTGTGCTGATGGCAGCATAGTTCTGATGACCTGAGGCCCCTCTGATGACCTGAGAGGATGAATTGGATTGTATGGAAGGAGGCAGTCCCTCAAATACCCTGGAGCCGTTTAAGTTTACACAAGCATTCATAACAAGCACTTCCAAAATGCAATGAAAGAACCTAAAGAAAAGTAAGAGAAACAGGAGGAGAAACAAATTAACAAGAAGCGGCAGGTCATTTAGTACAGCAGAGTAACCACACCAGTGGCTCCAGTAGTGGATAAGCAGAAGTAGAACCTGCACTGCCCACTACTTCCACCAGCCATCTTACTGCATGTTGGCAATGAGGACAAGGCTTGCTGTTTCTCTACCAGTTCAGATTAACCAGATCGGGGAAATGGATGTACTGGAGTAGAATTGTACTGTAAATCTAACCCTGCACCCTCATGAGAGAGCACACCATTTCTCTCTGACAGATGACATATTCTTAATACTGATTCTGAATTGGAGCTGTCCCAATTACTGTGCAAGCATAACTGATACATGCCAGGAAATTTAGCACAAGAATAGTAGTGTTTCTCAACAGCAAGTGGTGATCTCTCTCTGTCCATAGGATGACCATGATAATACAGGAATGTCATTCTTGGCTTAGGAATAATCACTCTGGGAAGAATTCTCAAAATTCAAAACAATTAAACTGTTAGAAAAAAAAAGATCTTAAGAATGATGTGCTGATGGGTGAAAAGGTGGAGAAAATTTGCACTGTGAATCTTCAGGATTGATTCTGAGAAAGACTAAGTTTTAGCAAAAGTCATAGCTGGCTGGGACACTTGCATTTCGTGCCAGACTCTTGCGACCTATGAACCTCGTGGCCACTCAAAATGCACACTGTAAGCTATTTACACTTGTTAGAGTTTTATGTCAACATGTGTGTACTATTTTAAAATAGGGCTGGCTGGCCCATTTGATCTTTGAGCCTTTGAGTTTGGCAAAGTGCTTATGTTTTGGATATTTTCAAACATGCTGTCCTTGATTTAGGGCAAATTGCCTGGTTCTAGAAAGAGCTTGTGACATCTGGAATAAAGACACTTGATGTTGATTCATAGAGATTAAAAATGTAAGAACTATTTGATTAGCTGGCAATGTGTTACTTTTCTGCATCATCTTGTTACGTCCCTCACTTCTCTGAGCGGTAAAAAGTAACTTCCAGGAACAATGTTGCATGGGTCTTGGTTTCCTTTGTGGAACAGAACACACTGCAGACTTGTAGTGTTTTGTAAATTTTTGCTATACAGGTGTGCGCCACTTAACAGTGGGGATATGTTATCTGATCCCAGTTGTTATGCAATTAGGTCATTAAGCAAACATTCAACCCAAGCCTTTGTTGGCTAAATAGACACTCCCTGCCAGACAATAGCTCGCTGCATAGGCTGCTGGAGATATATTGCCTCTTCTTTGCATTAAGAGCCTCTCTGTTGTGTAAACAGACACTCTGCTTCAGGCCATGGGAGACCTGACTGCCTCATTAAGAGCCTCTTTGTTGTGCTTTGACCACCATTGTATACATGGTCTGTTGATAAGCGGAAGGTTGTTAAGTGACAAGTGCCTGTATTTATAAATATACAAGTAGAGCATCAGGTGGAGGCAATGAACAGGTGCAGTCCTAAGAGCCTTGCTGCCTCACATAAGATCACCAGAGAGACATCCCCCTGAACTCAAAGGCGCCTTTGATTAGCTCCCAGTTCAGTCTCTCCATTTCTTGTTAAGTCTGTTTCTAACAGCAAAAATGGCTGTTTCTTTAAACTTTATACACACTTTATCTAAATCCCTCAATCTTGGGAGAAGGGGAAGGATCACCACTTCCAAGCTCTGGAGGTTTTCAATATTTAAGAGCCACCTCTGTAACCAGGTGGGGCCTTGATATCTGTGGGGATCCATTCTTGGACCCCTATAGATACAGAAAATTGTGGTTAGCAATATTCAGCTGCACTCCAGTCCCCTCTGGTGGGCTTTCTGAAGCCTGCAGAGGTAGCGCACGTCTGCCCAAGAGCAATCATGCCTCCACCCCATGCCTCAGAATGCCTTATATGACATAAAAATGGCACTTCCGGTTTTCCTCAGGAAACCGGAAGTCACATTTTTTTAGCCAAAACAGCCATTCTGAAGTCTGCAGAAGCAGCGGGTGGATGCGCACTGCCTCTGTGGGCTTCAGAAAGCCCTCTCTGGGTAACTGGAGCGCAGCTCTGGTTGCCTCTGAAGTGCTCAGGTGGGGCCAAGTCTGACTCAACACAGGTCCGGGGGACCTGTGTTGAGCCAGAACCACGGATGTACAATCCACGGTTATGGAGGCCCCACCTGTACCTCCCAGCTAGCTCCCATTAATAAAAATCTATGGCCCACTAAGGAATATTAACTCTGCCTCTTGAACTGTTACTGCTTGCCATGTAATCGCTGTTTACAGCAGAATCCTAAACTTTCAGTCATAACAATATCTCATTACTGTACTGGAATTGCATACCACTTTATACCAAGACTCATGGTCCATAAAAGCCCTGGCATTTATTGCCAACAGATATCTAATGCACATAACCTCATCTTTTCTCCTCATCCTTCCAATACTCTCCAAATAAAAATACTGGGGCTTGAACCTGGGACATATAAAAGCATGTACAGTACCAGTGGGCTACAAAGCTCTCCTATTTTCTGAGACAAAGGGCACAATCCTAACCAGTCTACTCAGAAGTAAATCCTATTTTGTTCAATGGGGCTTACTCTCAGGAAAGTGTGGTTAGGATTGCAGCCAAAGTAAAGCAAAGCATTGGTTTTTTGGTTTTGCCTGTTTTCAGTATTTGGGACAGTTTTGGCTTACCAGCCTGTGCCTTCAGCTGCTAGAATCTGGTTATAGGCATCTTGTGTCCTTGTGTAACAAACCTCATTAGCCATGAGAAGGGATCCATCTTCTTTACCTTTTGATTTAGTGAGATCTTGCCAACAATTCGAATGCGCCTGAGGATTGGCTCACTTTCCTGTCTGTTTTGTTCCATCCCCCAACCAAGCAGTGCCTTCCAGCAATGTAAATGCTCCCAGCATATAGGAAGTCATTGTAGTTCCCTTCCAGCAGGCTGAAAACCCACTCTGTGGGACTTGAAGAAAAGCACTCACTCACCATACAATGAGTGAAAAGGGTTGGAGATCCCTGCATGAAGGTGACAGCTAAGGAAAAGGTTTAGCTAGAATGCATCAAGTTTTCTGGTTCATTTCAGTTTGCAAAGTCCTCCCAGTGCTTCTGCTGGATAGGATTCCTTATCAAGCATGAATTGATCCAAATGAAATCAGTTTGGGGCGGGGGTGGAACCCTGGATAGTATCTTGAATTCCTTGTCTTCAAACGGAAAGCGCATCTGTTTGCACAAGAGGAAGGTTGATCACCCTTCTCTCCTTAACCCTGCAGTTTTCTGTACAGTACCCCATATAATTCTGTTCTAGAGGATCTTTATTCTGACCTGCAAAAGCAGATTTTCAGAGGGTACAGGGGGCTGTGATGCAGAAAAGGTGGAAGGAAGGGCAACACTGCCATGAGGCTGTTGAATCGCTTCCTTCAGGCAGTGGTTGGGGGGAAGTGCCCCTGCAACCATGGTGACCAGATGTCCTAGTTTTCCAGGACATGTCCTTTTTCTTTAGCCCTGTGTCCTGGAAAAGAACTTAAATATCTTTCTTCTCCCTGTGAGCTGGCCCCTGCAGGCAGTGCATAGCCTTCTTGTAATTAATAAATTATATGTAATATAGTTAACCACATGAAATAATTAACTACATGAAATCAATATAGTAATGTTTTTGGTTTTAATTTTGTCCTACATTTTTCTTGGATGTCCTACATTTTGGGGTGCCTTGTCCTCTTTTGAGGTTATGACATCTGGTCACCCTGCCCCTTCCCTCAACCTACTCTCACCTTTCACCTCCCCTGGACCACTGCTTGTTCCACTTGATGGACCCATGCTCATCATGCACATGAGAAGATATGGGGGAAAGCCTTGCCTCTTCTTCCATCTCCACTACTGCTGCAATTCTTTTCTTAAGCACTCAGGAAAAGAGCTGCTGCTTTTCCTTCCTATAAGGTGACTGAGTGGGGAAAGACAGGACCATCCCAGCCCAGCCCTTTACAAGAAGCCACAGAAGCAGTGGTGTGGGAGAAGACAAGACAATGAAGTGAGTGTTGGTGCAGCATGTGTGTGTCCTGGCTGACTGATGCAGGAGGGCCTGGTATATAACTGGCAGAAATGGGAGGGGGAGTGGTAGATCCACCCCCTTTTCAGGGATGGATCAGCTTGGGCAACATTCGAGTGGAAGGGAATTTCCACAACCTTCCTTTCAAACACATTCCTTAGGACATAACCCTATTAACTTTCTGGAGAATCAAACATGGTGAAAATATCTATAAGAATTGCAATTAGTCAGTCAAAACAATCATGTCAAAACAGCAAACATGATTACATAATCATTACATACAGTTGTTCTGGCTCCAAGTTCCTTATAGGCCAGCAGCCATCCAGGCTCCTTGCTCTATCGTATATCCTGGCTCCTTATACTTTGCCTCAGACTAAAACTTCCCAACCTTTCAGCCTCCCTACCCAGTTTTATCACTAGCGATAAATCCATGTTAATCAAGCATGTGCCAGAGAATACTACTTTCTCGTAAATATTTACATTTAAACTTCAGAACGAAGACATCTATGAAGCAGAATTTTATTGTTTCTCAGACTGTTGCTGTTCTTCCTTTGCTAGATAAGGACTGGTTGGAAACAAAGCAAACAGCTGTCTTGCATCTGTGCCACCACCCAGAGAAAGCAGGCCTTAAAAATAATGCCTCATCCATACCGAATCCTGTGCCACCACCCAGAAAAAGCAGGCCTTAAAAATAATGCCTCATCCATACCGAATCCTTGCAAGAGGAGGCGCTTAGACTTGTTCCTGTCTGTCCCAAAGGAGAAGCCATGGCAGACAGAATGGAATCTGCCATTCTGTGCTAAAAATGGTGCTAAAAATTCCTAGCAAGATCTTATACATTGGTTCTTGCTAACTGGTTCAAAATTAAGCAAAATTAAGGGTGTGGCTTGAAATAGATGGCCAGAAAATAGCAAATATGAGCCAACAATAAATTTCAATTTTCATGCATATCTATTTTAATGTTCATACCCATGGAGGCTCTTGGGTTGCTCCGTTAGAAAAAACTATTTTTTCAGTGTGTTTGGAGAGACTAACAGAATGATTTTGTAAAATAAACTAGCTGGTTTGGATAGAAATGATTGAGTTCATTTCATAGTGGAAGAAGAGAATGTAGATTTAAGGTTGTTTCACCATGCCACGTTTATTATTAATATCACTAACCACTATACCATGCTGATACTTTTTGTAATATTTTCCCCTTAAAGGTAGGAATAAAAGCCTCTTAGGCTAAAGCTGCTGTTTTAGGGTGCAATCCTATTCAACTTTCCTGTGCCAATGCAGCCCCAATGTAAAGTAACAAATGTTCTCTTACCTTGAGGAGGTATCCATGACTTCTTCCCCATCACAGGATGCAGTGTACACCACATTGGCATTGCTGTATTGGCACTGGAAAATTGGTTAGGATTGGGCCCTTAGCAGACAAAGTTTTCCATGTTGAGGACCTAATTATAACCCCAAATATATAGCTTTTTTTTTTCAGGTTCAGAGTTCATAAGTAAACTTAGAGTGACTTATGGAAAGGAGAAAATACAAGTGAAGCCTGTTTATCTGCAGATTTTATATCTGGCTCAACACAGGTCCCCTGGAGTTGCATTGAGCCAGACATGGCCCCATCTGAACCCTTCAAGGCAATTGGAGCTATGCTCTGGTGGCCCCTGGAGGGCTTTCTGAAGCCCACAGAAGCTGTGTGTGTCTGCCCGTGGCTTTGGCTGGCTTCAGAACTGTCGAAGAAACCACTATTTCCGGGTTCTGGGGGAAAACAGGAAGTGATGTTTTTAATGCCTTATAAATAAAATTAGAATTTTTTTGCCTTTTTGGCCATTCTGAAGCCCACAGAGGAGGTGGGTGGACACACATGGCCTCTGCAGACTTCAGAAAGCCCTCTGGAGGTGACCAGTTACAGAAGCACAGTTACAGTTGCCAGCAGCGGCTTTAAAGGGGCCAAAACCCAAATTTCAATCTTTCTGGTTTTGGTATCTGCAGGAGATCCAAGAACAGACCCCTCGAGGTTACTGAGGCCCCACCTGTATGAACTATCAAGTCTTCATCTGCAATATCAGCTAAGGTAATCTACCACTCTGAGTTCATTGCCCTGAGAAAGCTCCAGCCCAATATTAATTAGCCATGCTAAATAGGGTTTTAATGTCAATTTTTCAAGTAAATTATTTTAAAAATTAAATGACAAAATATGTTTGTATTAAAGAGAACTGATCTTTATTGTAAACAATGTATAAAGTACAATGTAAGAAATATTGTGCAAAATCTTTAAAGTACTCACAGAATAGATATTACACCACCCTCCAGCAAGCATGGTAGAAGATGGAACAGAAATATCCACAAGAAAGATAATGGTTTAACAATCATGGTGTACATATTTAAGGCTGATGTCTCTTTGCTTGTTGTATAACCTCTCATTTTCTGATTTTAATACAACTTAAGTTATACCTTCAACACATAAAGGCCACTTCTATCATAAACTATCTTCCAGAGTAACATTTTCAGAACGTAGCATAGCATACTCTTGACCTTCCTTCTGAAAAAAAGCCTCCTAATTTATTCTTAAGATTGCTTTTTAAACAAAGTGCACTGTATTCAGGTTGTGAAAATTCAATGGTATAAATTTTTTTAATGTATAAATGAAACCAGAAACAACTTAAAAGCAGAAACATCAAAATATGCTGGTTCAGCTAACGGCTAATCATGATGTTTTCCAAAGAGTGTAAAAAAATACTTTTAGACTTCTGTGATAAAATAATTAAATGACCCCCTTTTGATAGATGTCATATCGCTGGACGGGTTTGCACTCTTACAGCACAAGTCTACGCAAATCTCCTGAAAAGTAAGTCCCATTGTGTCCAATAGGACTTACTCCCAGAAAAGTATGTACAGGATTGCAGCCATACTCAACTCTATGCCTAACAGTTGTTTAGAGTCGCTATACTTAGCTATCTTTGACATACTAAGTGGTAGAGATAAGCCTAACCAAAGAAGGGTCCCAATAACCAAAGTTCTGCTATCATTCACAACTGAGCCTCAAAGAGAATAAAGCAAATATGATCTCCTACTTAAAATAAAGTGACAGAACTCTGGTATAACTAAAAGTTATCCCTGATTCTCTCCCATAAACTCATATTTTTCTGAATGTTTTGTTTACAACTCCACTGAAGAATGTCTTAAGCCTCTAACACCCGCACACCTCTTTGGCTTATACCTGACTGATCTATAGTGCATATGAATAATTTTCAGTGTGTTCAAAGCCCCACTCTTGCTCTGGACTTCCATTTCTCCTTCTCCCAAGTACAACAGGAACCTGCTATCCCCATGTATCACCGATGCTCTCAGGAGTCAAGATGGCCACTGCCTGTCTGTTCAAGTGCCACCAAACACTGACATGGTAGAACCACAGACTTATTTTGCAAGCTGTTCCTCACCACTGGTGGCATTCCAATCAAAGTGACAATAGTTAACAGTATCTTCAGATAGTATTATTCATTGTGCAGGTGTAGGCGGTACAACAGTATCATTTAGCTTGCTCACTTCCATCTGCCAGGTTGGTAATTTTTTGGCTGACAAGTGGCGACGTGCATGTTTTGTTAAGTGGTCACTCCTCATGAACCGTCGACTGCACATTGGGCAGGCAAATTTCTTCTCACCTGTGTGTGTTCTACGATGGCGGGACAGTTCATCAGAACGTGCAAATCTCCTCTCACAGCCTTTCCAACTACAGCTAAATGGCTTCTCTCCTAAAATACAAATGTCAAAGGTAGAGGCATGAGCAATCCTTTATCAACAGCAAATATGATGGAGCTATTATTAATACAGTAGAAATCTATTTCCAAAAAGAAAAACAAGCAAGCTAAGAATCCTGTTTCATATTGTCCAGACAGAAGCTTACACTGGACAGTGTAAAAAATAAAAAAATGAAAAAAGTATAAAAATAAAAAAAGTATAGCTGTATTATGGTTAGATTCATTTTTACAAGAGCAAATTCAGTGATGGAATTATTCATATAAATCTGAAAAATCTCACAGCTTCTTCTACTGAGTGGTTCTCATACAGGTAACAAACATTATGAACTAAAAAACAAAGGGACTTTGGACTTCCTTGTACATTTTCCACGATTCAAAACACAGTCTGGGAAAAGGGAAATCTCATCCCCACATGAATGAGACACACACAAAACCTAATATATATTTCTATTATATTTCTAACATATATTGATTTCATAGTAATTTACCTGTGTGTGTCCTCACATGGGCTTTCAAATGGGAACTCTTGAAATATGTTTTTCCACATCCTGGATAGTTACAGACATGACTTCTTATTCTTAGTGAGTCAACAGATGGAGCGATCTTTGTTGCAGCAGGAGCAAAGCCTGGAGCAGGAGCAATAGGCGAGAGTCTGGTGCTATTGGGACTTGTAACTGGAACCTTTGGATTCTGAACAACAGTCTGAGGCACAACAAACATAACTGCTCCTTTGGGGACTTGAGCTCCCATTAACACCATAGGCTGACAGAGGTTAGATGGCAGTTGACAACAGGGAGTGTTGGGCACAACTGCTGTCACAACAGAGTTGCTAGCAGGCAGTGATAGCATCTGGCACACAAGTGGTACTGAAGGGACTCCTGCTACTTGCACAAGTGACGGGGGAACTACCAGTGAAGACTGACCTGCTGATCCAGGGACAGGGAGAGGGTTGCTAAGTGCAGTTTGTGTGAAAGGCACTGAACCAAGAGTCAGAGTTGAATTTCTTTTGTCTTGCATATCTGGCAGTTTGCTACTTTCAGAATTCACCATATGCGATGACATATTTTCACACAATGAATTTTGTTTTGCTGTTGTGTTATCTTGTTGACTTGTTTTCCTCCTGTCATCATCCTGATACTTCAAAATGTTGGCTGTTCTTGCTGGACAGGTTGTGTGATTGCAAAGCTGAACATCAGCTGTATGGCGAATGACGCTCGTGGCCTGAGCTTTTGGTGTTTTTGATACTTGAACCTTTTCAGTTTCTTTCAGAGCTGCAGGAGAGCCTCGCCCAGAAGTATCAGTAAATGACTTGCTCTGTACTGTAGATAGTGCTGGTGCTGCTGGATGAATTGCTTGAGACATTTCAAGGTCAGAAGGGCTGTAGGGTGGAGTCAAACACTAGAACAAAAACATAGTGCAATTAGCTATCTGTTCAGCAAAACTACTCATCATGAGCTATATACTTCAAACTGCAATCTTATGCACACTTACTTCAGCAAAAATCCCACTGAATACAGTGGGACTTATTTCTGAATAAATCTGCATAGGAGTGGGCTACAAATAAATTATAATGAAATGGAAAGCTTACAAAGGCAGATATTGTGTGAAAATCAGCAGCAGGTAGCAGATTGTCCTCAAATTCTTCAGATATATCGGAAGCTGGAGTTATTGGTCTCAGTTCAACATACTTCTTGAAGTCTGATTTCCAGTTGCAACTCATGGACATCAGAGCTTCTACTGCTTCAAAATCACCTTTTTCAGTGGCATTATTCCAGGAACACCTCTTTGTGGGCTGCTTTTCAATAATCATCTCCATTCCTTCCTCCTATGAAAAAAGCGAATTTTTTTTCAATATACAGCTACTAATATAATTGGTGAATACATATACTTAAACAGATTTACCTAGAATCTGAAATACAAAGAAAGTTTTATAGAACAGCTCAAAATTTTTAAGAGCTTCTCCTTTCCATTTGCCTTCCTTTTACAGTTTTACTTCTTAAAATGGCTATCATAATGAACACAGTGATCAAGCACTCTCTAATGCAGAAGATGTTCCCTTCCTGCAGTTTGGCAATAATTACTACACAAATTCTATAGATTCCAGAGGATCAAAAAGCTCACTCCAAAGACAATTAGGCTAAAGATTTAAGCCAATTATACCAATACTGTACATTTAAATACAGTACTTCTGTCTTATTCAATCAAAATGCAAGTTACGTTGAGCTGACATGTTTTAACTAATTATTAAGTATTTATATGCTGCTTTTCAATACATCTATTTTAGTTTGCTCCTTCCCTTTCAACCAAGTCCCTTCACACACTGAGGTACACACTGATCCTAATCAAGTTTCCTGCACTGTGCCAATGGGTCATGTGCTGCATCCTGCAGTTGGGTGGCAGTCAGGGAAGCCTCCTCAAGATAAGGGAATGTTCATTCCCTTGTTTTGGAGTTGCATTGCCCTTACCTCAGTGCTGGAAAGTTGGTTAGGATTGTGCCCTTAGGCTGCAATCCCATACACACTTTTCTGGGAGTAAGCTCCATTGAGCACAATGGAACTTACTTCTTCGTGGATATGCACAGAATGTGTGCACTGCATCCAATCCTATGCATGTATTCTCCACTGTAGCACTTCACATGGTCTACCTATTCAATGACTTCTGGGTTGGAAGACCAGATGCAACACAACAAACACCAGTAAGAAACTCAGGATGGGTGGGAGGGCTTTATCCAGCACAGAAAAGCATGCTTTGGAGCCTCCTACTGCTGCTTATTGTGTCACATTACTGGTCTTGCTGCCAGGCAGCAGGTGTCCAGGGGTCCCAAAAGTACCACCAGACACCGCTTCAAGTACCACTGGTGATACCTGTACCACTGGTTTAGAAACACTGATGTAGCCCAAGTGCCACGACCGTGCACCAATAAAGCACTTTTTCTTTTTCTTTTCTTGTTCAGAGTGCTCCTATAGCAATCTGAACAGTTCTTCTGCAAGTATTTTGATTTTATTTATGACATTTGTAACTACCTTTTGTTCCCAAGGTGCTTCAAGCAGGATAGAGAGACATTCTCAGAGAGACTCCATGAACTGACCAGACCTGTTTCGCCTCAGCTGAAGTTGCTGTCTCATGTGCCTACAAACCAGGCCCCAGGTGAGTCTGCATGAGGATAAACACCGTGTGCAAGCCAGGGACATGCAATGGGTGGGGAGGCAGGTGAAGCAGAGGACTCTGGTGGGGAGGCTCTGCCTCACCCCACACAGTGGTGGTGCTTCTTGAAGTACTCCAGTGGGGAGGCTCTGCCTCACCCCACACAGTGATGGTGCTTCTTGAAGTACTGGGAGGCTCTGCCTCACCTCACATGGCAGTGGCGCTTTTCTTAGGACTCCAGTGGGGAGACTCTGCTTCCTCACCCAGCACACATCCGATGCCAGCTAGAGGAGCCCCATTCTGGAAGGAGAAAGGGGGCTGGGGGAAGAAGGGAACCAGCGCCCTGCTCAGCCGGCAAGGCCTCAAGAGCAGGCGGGGGAGGGAGAACCTCCCTGGCAGCCGGATGCTGGCACACGGCCACCTTCACCTCAGAGAGCCTCTGTGGTGACTCACTCCGGTCATTCCAAACAGCACGCACTCCCTTTCGGGACGGCCCCCACCCCTCGCCCATTGGCCGCCAAGGTCAGGCGCCGCCGGCGCTGATTGGCTGCGCCGGCGGGGAAAGCAGGCTCGGTGGGCGGGGACATGTGAACAAAGCGTGATCGGCGGCTGCCCCGGGCGCTCGGGAAACGTGAACTGGGAATTGCCGCTCGCCGACCTTTCACCCAGTTCCTGCAGAGCGCGCTGCTTTGGCGCGCACTCGCCTTCTCCGCCCCCAGGCAAGGCTGTGCGAGGGCGGGTAGGAGGGGAGGCGTCTGCTGCTGCCGGGAAAGGCTGACTGTGCTCGCCGCGGTAGCAGGTCCGGGGGAGGGGCAGGAGCCCCCACAGCCCCCCCTTTCTGCGCCGCAGCGCCCACGCGTCCTGCCAGCCGGCACCCACCCGCTCCAGCGCGCTCCTGCGCCGGAATACTGCGGGTGGCGAAGGAAGGAGGCAGCTCCCTGCAGCCCAAGCCCTTCAAAGCCTCAGCTGACCGAGCCGCAGCCTGTGCCTGCCTACCCAGAAGAGTCCCATTACAGTCAGTGGGGCTGCTCCCAGGGGAGTGTGGATAGGAACGGACTGCGAGCGCCCCAGCCTATGCATGCCTACTCAGAAGCAAGACCTATTAGAGTCAATGGGGCTTACTCTCAGGAAAGTGTGGCTAGGACTGCAGCCTCAGAGCCCCATCCTATGCCTGTCTACTCAGGAGTAAGTCTCATTACAGTCAATGGTACTTACTCCCAGGAAAGTGTGGACAGGAGTGGGCCGAGACCCCAGTCCTATGCACGTCTCCTCAGACCATTATATTCAGTGGGGCTTACTCCCAGGAAAGTGTGGATGGGATTGCAGCCTGGAGCTCAACGCTATGCGTGTCTACTCAGAAGCAAGGCCTATTAGAGTCAGTGGGGCTTGCTCCCAGGAAAGTGTGGACACGACAGCCCTGCGGAGCGCCTGGTCCCGAAGGGGAAGAGCCTCAGGAGGGCGCGGGCAGGAAAGCACGTAGCGGTCGTGACCCTATTTTAGGCCTCGCTTCCTCAGCGGCGAAGGCAGGCCTCCCCGCCCCGCCTCTCCCCGGCTAATTTTACCCAGCCCTGGCCTCGCCCGCCCCCTCAGCTCCGCCATCCGGCTCTGCTAGGGCGGCGCCTCGCCCAGCCCAGGGCTGCTGCGGTCCAAGGCGGAGCCCCCCGCCCCACACAACACCTCACCAGCCGGCAGGGCCTGCTCTCCACCGTGGCTTACACCACGTGCCGCCCTCCCTCGGGCAGGTCTCCCAAGGAAAGGCCCGTGTGGCTTGTCCCACAGCCCAAGCCTACTCAGAAGAGAGTCCCATTGAGTTCTATGGGGCTGACTCCCAGGAAAGCATGCCTAGGACTGCAGCCCCAGTCTGTCTCCTCTCTCTCCCCCCATCATCCCTCATGTGAATGGAACTCTTGACAGCCCAGGCCAAGATATGCCCCCCAGAACCCCATTCAGTTCAATGGACTGCAGCCTAAACCACGGTCTGCCTTCCCCCCTTCAGTTTACTGGGGTTTCTTCTCATGTCTTCTGACCACAAGTCAGGCTGCAATCCTATGTGCACTTTCCTAGGGGTAAGCCCCATTGAACACAATGGGACTTACTTCTCCATAGACATGCATGGGATTGTGTTCTAAAACAGGCTGAACAGGAAGTGAGACTGCAATCCTATCCACCCTTATCTGGGAGTAAGCTCCACTGACTATAATGGGACTTGCTTCTGAGTAGACATGCATAGGATTGGGCTCTGAGCCCCCACAAACACTGTAGCCCTGCGTAGGATTGCACACCAGCAAGGCACCCATTCCTCCCTTCCCATACCTTTCCCCTCCCATTTGGAAGTCTCCGAGAGCCCAATTTTGAAGTCACAGTGATCCCATAGACATATCTACTCAGAGGTAAGTGCATTTACAGTCAATGAGGCTTACTCCCAGCTGAGTGTGGAGAGGATAATTGCAGCCTGAGTTCCCCTCCTCAGAAATTCCCACTTTCCAGCAAATTAAAATAAGTAAGCCCTTTTTCAATCCCACTATGTTGCTTAGCAACCTCCCTGTTCCTGCCACTGCACTCGTTGCAAAGCCCCATTTTGAACCAGAGAGCAAATTTTTTCTCCCGCCTTCCCCTTAATTTTGCATCTTGCTGCCTCCCCCCCCCCCGTCTCTCCACCAAACTCTAGTAGTTCCTTCCCTTCTTTCCCAGTTGCTGCTAGAACTTCCATCCTCCGCCACAGCTCCTTGGTGGCTTCCAGCAGCCTCAGACCAAGCGCATCTCCAACTCTCACAATAATTACAGCAACTGCATTGCCTGGTGGAGCAAATACTGTACTGCTTGCCTTCTGCATGGCCAAGAGACCAATCCCACTACAAGCGCACCCGCTCCCACAGCCCAATCCTATGCCTACTCAGAAGTAAGCCCCATTATTGTCAATGGAGCTTATTCACAGGAAAGTGTGGCTAGGATTGCAGCCTCAGCTGACCATTTTTTGTTTTCTCTTTCAGCCTGGCTCTGCCCTCACAGCACAATCATATGCACGTCTACTTGGAAGTAAGTCCCACTGTGTTCAATGAGACTTACTCCCAGGGAAGTATGCACAGGACTGTAGCCTCAACTTCATCTTGCAACCGCTGCATAGCTGGGTACTCACAGGGACCTGGAAAGGAGAAGCTCCAAAATTTAGCATGACGCTGCTGGAGAGACCTTTCCTTCCCCTCCAACCGGCCAGGTAGGCAGACAGCAAGCAGTGTCAGGAAGGCGGGCTGCAGTCCTGATGCTCGGCCAGCCAGAGTGCCGCCTGCAGCTGTTGACAGAGCCTTCCCCACGCCCCGGGCGTCCTCTGCCTGATGCTGTCTTTATTTTCCTCTTTTGTGCGCGGGCAGCTACCCATTCAGGTGGCAGCTCCCCAGCCCAGTGTCCAGGAAGGCGGGCGCCAGGGCCGGCCAATCCCCGGCAAAGGTGTGTGAGGCTCCGGCCAATGGGCGAGCGGGGGCCACGCGTGATCAGCAGCTGCCCAGCAGCGTGGAGAGACAGTCATTCCAGCGTGTGCATCAACAGCAGTGTGTCCCAGCAGCAGCAGCAGCAGCAGCCCTT